>NC_083236.1:45310069-46023569 GCF_032191835.1 Heteronotia binoei
ACCTTTGACACATCATGGTTACTACTGTCTACTCAGACTGGCAGCGGCTATTTGATGTCTCAAGTAGAGATCTTTCACATCACCCGTTACCTGAGCCTTTTAAGCTGGAGATGCCAGGGATTGAACCTGGGACCTTCTGCATGCCAAGCAGATGATACCACTGAGCCACAGCCCCTCCCTGAGGCAAGAGATGAGCAGAAGTGGTTTGTCATTGCTTTCTTCTATATCCGGGATAGCCAAACTGTGGCTCAGGAGCCAAATGTGGCTCTTTCACATATATTGTGCGGCTCTCAAAGCCCCCAACACCCCATCAGCTGTTTTGGAGAAGGCCTCTGTCTCTTTAAATCGCTTGGAGAACTGCAATTAAAATTAAAGTTGCTTTCTTTCCACCACTCCCTTCTACCCCCATCTATTTGCTTCCCTCCCTCCCTGTTTTGTGGCTCTCAAACATCTGATGTTCATGTCTTGTGGCTCTCAAACATCTGACTTTTTCTATGTGGCTCTTACATTAAGCAAGTTTGGCCACCCCTGCCCGATATAGCAAACCCAGCCATCCTTACTAAACTCCAAAATCTGAAATATGACCAGACTAGGCTGCTACTAAACAGCATATTATGTCCCATCAACCTCTCTTTCAAAGAAACTGGGTCCTACCAGGGCAGATACAAAAACGCCACTTTTCTCAGGATCAGCATTTTTACGACGACAGACACTATATTACTGTACTTATCACTTACGGGAAGTGTTAAGGACATAAAAATTACAACACCCCAGATAGATGGGCAGGAAGTGGCACATCAAAGGCACTTGCTGCTGGGCAGGGTCCCAGGTTACTACAAGCATGCCAAACGGTCACCAGCGGGCAGGGGTCGTTTTGTAAAAAAATAGGTGGTGGAGCTCATTAGCATATGTCCCCCCCAGGCAAAAGCAACCTGATGTAAGAAAGGAGAGCCCCAGACAGCGAGGCCTGATTGGGCTGGCTAGAGATCGAAAGGCCAGCAAGTCACCTACCGTCAAAAACACATAAGTGGGGAAAGAGTGGTGCAGGCTTCTCCCAGGGTTAATGAGGGCTGCTGGGGGTGTGGCAAAGCTCCTGGTGGCTGGCTGGCTGCCTGCTCTCCTAAGCCAGGGATTGTTATGCAGCTGCATGTACTATTCAATGGACAAGGCAGGTGGGGAGGAGGGGGAACTATTAGAAAGGTTCAGGAGCTGCACTCCAGTGAGCTCCTGCTGAACCTGAGACCTGCCCGCAGGTAATCCATAAAACAGGTCTTCAAGAAACAGCACATCACATTTGCAGGTGCACATGGGGTTGAGGAAGCACGAATTCTTAACAGCTGTTAAGAAGACCCTGCATCCCATCAGTAGTATACTGCACCGAAGAAGCGTGCATTTTGATAGCACTGTAATGGTTTTATTTTTTGCCTTCATCACAGCCAGCTTATGGAGATCCCTGTAGGATTTTCAAGACAAGAGATGTTCAGAGGCCATTTGCCATAGTCTGCTTCTGAGTGGCAACCCTGGACTTCCTTGGTGGTCTCCCATCCAAGTGCTAACCAGGGTAAGTGCTTCGATTCTGAGATGGGGCTAACCTGGCCTATGAAGGTCAGGGCAGCAATATACAAATTGTAATATATAACAATAATACAATAATGATCACCGCACCTCAAAAAAGATATTATAGCACTGGAAAAAGTGCAGAAAAGGGCAATTAGAATGATTAAAAAGCTGGAACACTTTCCCTTTGAAGAAAGGTTAAAACACTTGGGGCTCTTTAGCTTGGAGAAATGTCGACTGAGGGGTGACATGATTGAGGTTTACAAGATTATGGGATAGAGAAGGCAGAGAAAGAAGTACTTTTCTTCCTTTCTCACAATAAGAGAACTCGTGGGCATTCAATGAAATTGCTGAGCAGTTGAGTTAGAATGGATAAAAGGAAGTACTTCTTTACCCCAAGGGTGATTAACACATGGAACTCACTGCCACAGGAGGTGGTGGTGGTGGTTACAAGCAAAGACAGCATCAAGAGGGGATTGGACAAGCATATGGAGCAGAGGTCCATCAGTGGCTATTAGCCACAGCGTATTGTTGGAACTATTCTTGGTGCTTGGGGGGGGGGGGCACAGTGGGAGGGCTTCTAGTGTCCTGGCCCCACTGGTGGACCTCCTGATGGCACTTGGGTTTTTTGGCCACTGGATGGGCCACTGGCCTGATCCAACATGGCTTCTCTTATGTTCTTATGATATTAGGCAGGAGCTTTTTTGTAGGAAAAGCCCAGCAGGAACTCATTAGAATATTAGGCCACACCCCCTGGTGCCAAGCCAGCCGGAACTGCGTTCCTGTGTATTCCTGCTCAAAAAAAGCCCTGATACCAGGACTCAAAACCCACCCAGGCCTTGAGTCTCAGGGTGAAAGGTACACAACATCATAAGGACTATAAGAAGAGCCCTGCTGGATCAGACCAGTAGTCCATCTAGGCTAGCATCCTGGCTCAGACAGTGGCCAGCCAGTTACTCTGGGAGTCCAACAGCAGAGCATACTGGCTGTCTTTCCCTGATGTTGCCTCCTGGCACTGGTATCCAGAGGCCTACTGCCTATAAATGTGGAAGTTCCATTTGGAGGTAGGTTAAACCAGGGGTAGCCAAACTGTGGCTCAGGAGCCACATGTGGCTCTTTCACACATATTGTGTGGCTCTCAAAGTCCCCACTGCCCTGTTGGCCAGCTTGGAGAAAGCATTTGTCTCTTTAAAACACTTCTCCAAGCCAAGCCAGCCAGTGGCTTGGAGAATGCATTCAAAGTTGAAGTTGCTTTCTTTCTACCTCTCCCTCCCCAAATATTTGCTTTCTTTTCTCCTTCCTTCAGCTCCCAAACATCTGATGTTCATGTCTTGCAGCTCTCAAACATCTAACATTTATTCTATGTGGCTTACATTAAGCAAGTTTGGCTACCCCTGGGTTACACTAATTCACATCTATCTTAAGAGGCTGACACAAACGATGCTAAAAGCTTGCCAGGTGCTTAAGCCCAGGGCCACCCCCAAGCTTGGCCACTATTCCAGATATAGGAAGGTCAGTTGTAGCAATGCTCTGTGCTTGAAAATGTTCTGGGGTTGAACCAACACATCAAGTTTATGTTATTTGCCCTTCAACAGAAGCCAGATCTCCCAAGACCCTCAGTTTTCCCATGAAAACTATTTATTCTGATCCTAGGAGGCGTTCCAACAGCAATACCCTTATTCCACCAGCATGCAAAATTCTGATGGAATTAGTTTTTGGAATCTCATTTTTAATTCTTTTTTTCCCCCGCTTGGCATCCTTCTATGCACAAAAAGCAGAGAGATGGAGAGAGAGCGGCAACATTGGAACTGGCAGTTGTTATTATTATTTTAAGGGAAATGCTTCGCCTAGAACCACTTCGCTGCTGTCTCCATTATTCCCGACAACAGACTGGCATGCATGCACGCACCCCACACACAAGCGCCTTTCAGAAAAGAAAAGAGAGACTCGTTTCTCAAACTTTTGGAGCAATGCAAGATTCTCCCCTCCGAGAAGCCGCCGCCAACCAAGTTTGCAATCCTCGGCACAGCCTTCCGCGGAAGCAAAGTTCTGCGGGACTGGTCTCCTAACGAGGGCTGCGATCAGACCCATTAAATAATGCACTTTCTTTCAATCCACTTCCAGTACATCTTCCAACTGGATTTCCCTGTGTCAACTGGCAAAATCCAGTTGGAAAGTGGATGGAAAGTGCATTATATCTTGTGTGTGATCATAGCTCAGCACGCCCGGAGCGAGAAGGGAAACTCGCCCCCGCCGGTCCTCGCCTCTCCCACCATTTTTCCAGACCCAGCCGGGGAGGAAGAGGAGGAGGAGGAGAGGGGGCTTCGCTTTAACCCCCCCCCCCGGACTGCTGCTGCTGCGCCCTCCGCGCAAAGAGGGCGGGAATACCCACCCGAGAGTCCCAGCGGCTGCCCAGCGCCCTCCACGCGGTGCAAAGAAGCGCTCCGCCGGAGCAAGAGTGGCCCCAGCTCGGCTCCCGCGCCGGAGGGCAAGCCGAAGCGAGGTGGGCTTGCCAAGGGCTCCTGCTGCTGTTGCCGCCCGCCGCCTTCCCGGGCGCTGCTGCCAGTCGCCTCCTCCTGTCCTGCGCGGCTAGTCTCGGGAGTTCCGGGGCGGTGGCTGGCTGGGCTCCCCAGATCGGGTGCGCGGAAGGCCTGGCGTCCCCGCCCCCGGGGAGGGCTGCCGAGAGGGCCAAGCTTCGTTCCGGGCGCCGCCGACTGGGGGCGCGCACCAGCAGCCCAACCCCGGAGCCTCGAAGAGGCCCAGGACGCGCCGCCCCTCCCGCAGACCGCCGCCGAGGGCCAGGACGGAATCCAACCGGTAGAGCTGGCTGGGCCTTCTTCTTCCCGCCCGCTGTTGTTCTCCTTGTTCCTGCAAAAGTTCGGCTCGCTCCAGTTCTGGGATTTAGGCGCAGGGGCAAAGCGGACCGCCTTCCCTTCTGTGTGTCCTGGTTGCATCTTCCTGTCGAGGAACTGTGCCCAGCGAGACAGGGATCCGTCCCTGAAAACTGTTTGCGGCTTCTAGGAAGAAAAAGATTGGATGCCCTCTGAGCCTGCACAGAGTGCCTTTCCAACCGCAGCCTATTCGCAACCCGTGGGGATAACGAAGGGACAGGTTTTAGGGCAAGGCAAAGCGATTCTGGCCTGGGTAGCCCAACAGCTTTCCAAAATTTGGTGTGTGGGAGGGTGGAAGCTGCGGCAATTCTAGGATTTGCGGGGTGGAAGGAATTGTTGCCCTTCCCACAGAGTATATAAAGGAGGGGCAGCGTGGGGTAGTGGCTAGAGAGCAGGGGTGTCAAACATGCAGGCCCCCAAGCAACTGGCTGTCATCAGGCTCCTCCCTTGGGGAGGAAGGGGGGGAGGAATAGCTTGCTTTGCCAGGCTCTCTCAATTGCACAGCAGAGCTACTGAGCCAAGCCTCTCTTCATTCTATTGGCTGAGGCTCTCCCCCCCTTCCCCTGGGGAAGGAAGGAAAGAGCCGAAGCTTCCTTTGCCCAGTTCCCTGGATCCCATGGGAGAAATACAAAGAAAGCATCTTTAAGACCAACACGTGCTAATGTTTTAAGCGTTTTAAGTTTTTAAAAAAATATATATTTGTGTTTGTGTTCTTTATGAAATGTATATTTCTGCTACCTAATCTTAAATAGGTGCACACATGGCCTGGCCCAACATGGCTTGGCCCGGCCCGACAAGGTCTCATTTATTTCAGATTGACCATCATGAGTTCAGCACCCCTGGGCTAGAGCGTCCAGCTAGGAGCTACTATCGAAGAATTGCATCAAAGCCCCTGCTAGGGTTGCCAGCCTCCAAGAGGGGGGTGAAGATCTCCCAGAGTCATACCAGCTCTCCAGAGGACACAGATTGTTGATTCATTGTTTATTTTAAACATGTATTCCTCTCCTTCAGGAGAACATAGCTACTCTGGAAGGTGGACTGTTCGGTGTTATACCAGGGATGGCAAACTTGCTTAATGAAAAGAGCCAAATAGACTAAACGTCAGGTATTTGAGAGCCAGAAGGAAGGAAGGAAAGTAAATGGAGAGAGAAGTGGAAAGAAAGCAACTTTAAATGCATTCTCCAAGCCACCGACTTGCTTGGCTTGGAGAAGTGATCTAAGGAGAGAAGTGCCTTCTCCAAGCCAGCCAATGGGGCAGTGGGGGCTTTAAGAGCCACACAATATGTGTGAAAGAGCCACATGTGTTGGCCACCCCTGTGTTATACCCTAGCAAGTTCCCTCCCCTCCCTACACCTCACCTTCCCAGGCTCCACCCTCCAATCTCCAGGTATTTCCAAGCTGGCAGCCCTACTTGGGGGCCAGTCGCTCTCCCCCCACCCCAACCCGCACCGCACACAGGGTGGTTGTGAGGATAAAACAGAAGAGAGAATCCCCTGTCTCACCCTCTGCTCCTTGGATGACTGGGAGAAGGTTAACATGAGGTGACTGTTGTGAAATCTGTGACTGAATATGAAACTGGGAACCATGGCTACTGCCGGATGGCTGGCAAACATACAAACTGTGTATCAGTGGGGCTGTAGCTAGCAGTATGTAAGCAAAACATCTCCCTCCACTGCATCCAAGGTAAGGTTTCTTGGTGTGCTTAGAGCAGGGGTCCCTAACCCCTGATCCGTGGACTGGTACTGGTCCGTGGCCTGTTAGCAACTGGTCTGCGAGTTGTAGAATTATTTCATTATATATTACAATGTAATAATAATAAGATGACGGCATTGGATTTATATCCTGCCCTCCACTCTGAATCTCAGAGTGGCTCACAATCTCCTTCATCTTCCTCCCCCACAACAAACACCCTGTGAGGTGTGTGGGTTTGAGAGAGCTCTCCCAGAAGCTGCCCTTTCAAGGACAGCTCTGCAAGAGCTGTGGCTCACCCAAGGCGATTCTAGCGGCTGCAAGTGGAGGAGTGGGGAATCAAACCCAGTCCTCCCAGATAAGAGTCTGCACACTTAACCACCACACCAAAATAAAGAGCACAAAACCATCCCCCCACCACACCTCGCCAGTCCGTGGAAAAATTGTCTTCCACAAAACTGGTCCCTGGTGCCAAAAAGGTTGGGGACCACTGGCTTAGAGGACTCCCATAGAAAAATATGGGGAGAGGTTCTTAGAACATAAAAAGCAAGCAAGCCCCCCAAACCCCAATGAAGACTCAGAACCCTTGCTGACCCACAAGCAAGCAGAGCACTGCTTGGAGGAAGGGGCGAGGGGAGGGAACAGGACCCAGGGATATACTTAAAGCTTGCAACCGCAAAAGCCAGCTATATCGGGAAGTTGCATTACAGCTGCTGTGATCTATACTAATGAGCTCGTCCTCCCCTAGCCATAGAGGAAGGGAGAAACAAACCAGAAAAGCACTCTAGCCTCAGACGTCATTCTACTGGAGAGGGCTTACAAGAGCTTTATCTTCTCCCCCACATAATAATCCCCCCTTTGTCATAAATAGGAGCCAGTAGTGAGTCTAGCCTTCTATGCATAGTATTGGAAGTCACCTATGCTACCAGTTCTCATCACCCTTTCAAGGCCTTTTTTGTAGCAGAAACGTGTTTACATATTAGGCCACACACCCCAATGTAGCCAATCCGCCAGGAGTTTACACGGCTCTTAGTACAGAGCTTGCTATAAGCTCCAGGAGGATTGGCTACATTGGGGGAGTGTGGCTTAATATGCAAAGAAGTTCCTGCTACAAAAAAAAGCCCATCCCTTCCTACAAAGTGAGTGTGTTTTATAAAGCAGCCAATGGGGTTGGCTCTGAACCTGCTGCAGGCTTACAAAGTATAGCAGGGCTTTCTGTACAGGCAGGGGTCCTTTTTTGTAGAAAAATCGGTGGTGGAGCTCATTAGCATAATTCATTAGCATATGCTGCCCCCAGAGAAAGGAGAGCCGGAGGCGAGTGAGGCCTGCTTGGGCTGGATAGAGATCCAGCCAGCCCAAGCAGGCCTCGGTCACTTGGGGCTCTCCTTGGCCGCCACTCCCCCCAATCAAAAGGCCAGCAAGTCACCTGCTGCCCAGAATCACATAAGAAGTGGAGAAAGGGTGATGTGGGTTTCTCCAGGGGTTAATGAGGGCTGCTGGGATGTGACAACCCCCCTGGTGGCTGGCTGGCTACCCGCTCTCCTAATCCAGGGATTGTTATGCAGCTGCACATTCAATGGACAAGGTAGGTGGGGAGCAGTGTTCCCTCTAAACGGAATTAGTGTGAGATAGCTCACAGAGTTTTAGCCTCCAGCTCACACGTTTTTGTCTTAGCTCAGGAAGGATGACCCCAGAGCACACTAATTCATGCAGTAGCTCACAAAGTAGAAATTTTGCTCACAAGACTCTGCAGCTTAGAGGGAACATGGGTGGGGAGGAGGAGGAGGGAGAACTCTCAGAAAGGCTCAGGAGCTGGGCTCCTGTGAGCTCCTGCTGAATTCAAGGCTTGTGTACAGGTAGTCTTTTACAATCACAGCCTTTTACACATCATGTCTCAGGTAAACAAGCTGCAGCTGGATGCAGGGTGGTTTGCAACTTCCTTTCAAGGGGGAAATTAGCCGAGAGCGGTAAATAAAACTCAGCCAATCCTCCATTGCTTGCCCCATTCAGTCCCTCTGTCTGAGCATTCCAAATCAATGGTAGCTACAAACATGGGGAAATACATCACAGTGCAGGCAAGTTAGCAGCTAGTGAAAGCCAGTGCAATGTAGAGATTCATGTTAGACTGGGATCTGGGAGACCAGAGTTCAAATCCCTACTGCTGTGATAGTCTGCTGGATGAGCCCACAAGTGACTGACATTACTAGTGCGAGGGGGGGGGGGTGCCAAAACTTAACCTTGCCTAGGGTGCCAGACAGTCTAGGGCCAGCCCTGTGTGGGGATGAAATGGGAGACAGGGAGGACATTGTAATCTGCTCTCAGTCTTTACTGGGAGAACAGTGGAGTATAAAACAACCACAGATGGGTTTAAAGAGGAATCAGATGAATTTATGGAGGATTGGTCCATCAGTGGCGACTAGCCACAGTGACTGAAGGTAACCTCCGTGATCAGAAGCAGAAAAACTCATGACAAGACTTCAAGTGGCCCTCTGCGCGAGACAGGATGCCGGACAAGATGGATCACTTGTCTTAGCACTCGACCTTAGCGCTTGATAAAGTAAAAATAATTCAATAGATGCACATATTTGAATCAGATTTCTTGGACATGGAAAGGAAGGTCACCCCTCATTGCATTAGAGGAACACAAAGTTCTTTGACAGACCAACTATAACACAAAGGAAGAGATCATGCTGACTTGCCGCCTCGCCGATGCGGGGATTCAGGGGCTGGCCTTGCCGTGGCTTTCCTCTTTCCTTGAAGGTCGGGGACAAAGGGTCGCGATTGGGGGGGAACTATCCCAGAGGCGCTCACTTCATTGCGGGGTGCCCCAGGGAGCGGTTCCCCGATGTTATTCAACATCTATATGCGACCTCTTGCCCAGATTGCCCGAAGGTATGGGCTGGGGTGCCACCAGTATGCTGATGACACCCAGCTCTATCTACTTATGGACGGCCGACCGGTCTGCGCCCCAGAGAACCTGGACCAGGCATTACAGGCTGTGGCTGAGTGGCTCAGACTGAGTGGACTGACACTGAATCCTGCGAAGACAGAGGTCCTTTGTTTGGGACGTCGGGGACCGGGGGGGGGGGGAAATCCCCCTGCCAGCTTTTGGCGGTGTACCGCTGAGGCCAGCGGACAGGGTCAGAAGCCTGGGGGTGCTACTGGAGCCGTCCCTAAAGATGGAGGCTCAGATAGCGACCACTGCCAAGTCCGCGTTTTTTCATCTTAGACGGGCAAGGCAGTTGGCCCCCTTCCTGGACCCCGACGACCTAGCAACAGTGATCCATGCTACGGTCACCTCGAGGTTGGATTACTGCAATGCCCTCTACATGGGGCTGCCCCTGTGCCGGACACGGAAATTGCAGCTGGTGCAGAATGCCGCGGCCCGGCTGTTATTGGGCCTCCCAAGATGGGGGCACATCCGGCCGGGTCTTCGGGCTCTGCACTGGCTTCCAATAACATACCGGGTCCGGTACAAGGTGTTGGTCATTACCTTTAAAGCCCTATATGGCCTGGGACCTGCCTACCTGAGGGACCGTCTCTCCCCACACGTTCCCCAGAGAGTACTGAGGTCTGGGACTCAAAACCCTTCTCAACATCCCCGGGCCTAAGGAAGTGCGTCTCAAGACAACTAGAGACAGGGCCTTTTCTACAATGGCCCCTATGTGGTGGAACCAGCTACCGGAAGAGGTGAGGGCCCTGCGGGATCTTACTCAGTTCCGCAGGGCCTGTAAGACGACCCTCTTCCGGTTAGCCTACGCCTGACTGGATAATGTAGCTTTCTAGATTTCTGTGATACTGTATAGTTTTAATGTTAAAAATTTTAAGGTTTTTAGGTTTTTAAATGTTTGATTCTAAATGTAATAACTTTGTTCTGATTTTATTGTTTTATTGTTTGTTGTAAGCCGCCCTGAGCCACTCGTGGGAAGGGCGGGATATAAATCCCGGAATAAATAAATAAACTAAGAGGCACATAGATTAAGACCGATTCCCCACTAGTCTTATGCTGCTCTCACTCTCTTCTCCACGGGGCTCCCATCAGACTTCACACTATCTGCCCCAGGGCTACAATTCACTCCGCCTCTTTTGCGCAGCAAACAAGATCCTCTAAAAACCAATTTCTGTTTGCTGCGGGAAAAAGGTGAAGTTAGTTGCAGCCCTGGGGCAGATAGTGTGAAATCCAACAGAAGCGCTGCTGAGGAGCGCGAGAGCAGCATAAGGCTAGCGGGAAATCGGTCTAAATGTCAGATGTTTGAGAGTCGTAAGACATGAAAATCAGATGTTTGAGAAGTGCAAGACAGAAGGGAAGGAAGACAAATAGGGAGGAGAGGGGGAAAGAAAGCAACTTTAATTTTAAATGAATTTTCCAAGCCGCCAGCTGGCATGGTTTGGAGGAGTGATTTAAAGAAATGCCTTCTCCAAACCAGCCAATGGGGGGGAGACTTCTAGAGCCGCACAATGTGTGAAAGAGCCACATGTGGCTCCCAAGCTGCAGTTTGGCCACCCCTGGAACAGCCCTTTACATTACAGGGGAGATTCCTGATGGCTACCAGCAAACAAGTTAGCTCTGGCAACTCTGCCACCACTTTAGCTGTCCCTGGGCTTAGACCTCTCATGGGCAAGGAGAAAGCGGTGGGATCATTTCGGAGCACCTTCAATCATTTATCGACTCCTATTGCAGCTGAAAGGGCTCAAAGCAAAGACATGAAACTGCCTTATGGTCAACCAAACCATTGGTCTGCCAAGGTCAATGCTGTCTACTCAGACTGGCAATCCCTCTACAGCAGGGGTAGCCAACGGTAGCTCTCCAGATGTTTTTTGCCTACAACTCCCATCAGTCCCAGCCAGCATGGCCAATGGCTGGGGCTGATGGGAGCTGTAGGCAAAAAACATCTGGAGAGCTACCGTTGGCCACCCCTGCTCTACAGGATCTCAGGTAGAGAGAGGTCTCTCCTATCTCCTACCTGGTCCTTTCAACTGGAGATGCCAGGGATTGAATCTGGGACCTTCTGCATGCCGAGCTGGTTCTCTAGAGAACCAGAGCTAATTGAAACTGATAGATGGACGACACTGACAGAAATTGTATGAAGAGCAGTTGTTAGGGCTTTTTTTTTAGCAGGAACTCCTTTGCATATTAGGTCACACACCCCTGATGTAGCCAATCCCCCTGGACCTTACAGTAGTCCCTGTACTGAGAGCCCTGTAAGCTCTTGGAGGATTGGCTACATCAGGGATGAGTGGTCTAATATGCAAAGGAGCTCCTGCTACAAGAAAAGCCCTGGCAGTTAAGGTCTGCATTTAGAACATTTCAAAACAGCAGTTCCAGATGAAGAGGTTCTTAAAGGTGCGACTTCTTGATAAAGGCAATGAAAACTTAAGAGACTGATAAACACAACAGGTGAAACATAGGAGCACAGAAAGTCCCCAAATATTCTATAAACATTTTACACTTTTTAATCTATAATATAGAAATAATATTTGACCATGGTACTGTTTTCTGTTATTGTATGGATGTGAATAATGGTCAAATAAATATTGTTACTATATGTTATAGATTAAAAAGTGAGTGAAATGTTTATATAATATTGGGGGGCTCATTGCACTCCCATATTTCAGCTGTTGTGTTTTTCCGTCTCCTGGATACAGCTGAACCAACTGTGAATGACATTTAGAAAGGACATTTAAATTTCCCCCAAAGCGGGCTTGAGAGTGTGGAAAGTAGGGCTTTTTTGGTAGAAAAAGCCCAGCAGGGACTTATTTGCATATTAGGCTACACCCCCTGACACCAAGCCTGCTGGAACTGTGTTCCTGCTCAAAAAAAGCCCTGGTAGAAAGTGTGATTTATGGCAGCAGCACACTCTAGGATGTTGTATATTGTGAACTTAATCTGTGCAAGTTGTATTGTGTGGAAATTGACTGTGTTCAATAACCAACACGGTAAACTGATACAAGTAATATACAAGTCCATACATAGATACTGGCATTGTATAAACACAGGTGTGTGTGTTGTTTATACAGCTTTCTGTACCCCATGGTCTGTTTATTGTCTAAATTATTAATTATATTATCTGTTATTTATCTGTATCATGGTTTACCATGTCCTGTTAGCCGCCCTGAGCCTGCCTAGGCGGGGAGGGCGGGGTATAAATAAAAGTTTATTACTTATTATTATTATTATTAGGTGGATTGCTAATGGACTTGGGGGCTGGCTAGCCTAACTCAGCTTTTGCCTGGAAGACACCATCTTGGCCCAGTTTTGTCTCTACGTCTGCTTTGCTCATGCTGACAAGTGGCAAAGATGGAATCGGGGACCTTCTGCCCCTGACTGAAGCCCTGAGGAAAGGCGAGGGAGGGGCTGGCAAAAATTTACCTTCTTTCCCCATTAACAGAAACTCACTGCTAGAGCCAACCCATTCAGTTCAGATCCCAAACCATGCTCCTTTTCCAGCCACTCTCCACTTAAGGAACTTCACTGCTGTATTCAGCACTGGCACGTGACCCTGAGTCAGTCATATGCTCTCAGCCTAATCTACCTCGCAAGACTGTTGGGAGGATAAAATGGAGACAGGGAGACCATTGCCATCTGCTTTGGGTCTCTACGGCAGCGCCACTACAGAGCAGGGTAATGCCCTTGTCCTGATAGGAGGCACTCTTGGAAAGGATCAGTTTATTCATTCATTCATTCAAAAAAACAAACAAACCCCACTGTACAAATATTACAGGCAAGTTTCATTTTTTGCTGCAAAAAAAGTATAAAAATAATCTTTATATAGGAATCAAAATTCACTTTTCCCATTGTACATCTCTCTAGGTATCTTCTTTTCCAGACGTCATCTAACAGATCGACAGCACGGATAAGCAAAAGGGGGAGGGACTGCTATCAGAGCCACTCCATCACACACAAAGGTCAAGGGACGCAAGTGAACAACCAAACGAGGCAGCAGGGGGAGCCACTTAGCTTCCTAGAGGCATGGGGGTGTGGGAGCAGAGACACACACTCAGAAAAGCCCAGAAAAAGCCAAGCAGCTGTTTCACAAGCCTCTAAGCCTCTGGAAATAGTAACAAGCTTCTATTCTGGAGGGCTGTGTGCAGCAAAAGGTAAACCCCCTGCGAAAGACAGAGGCGTGCAGGCCTGTAGTTCACCACTTCCAGCAAGTAGGACTAGAATTGCAATGTTATGCAGAGTTACTCCAGTCTAAGCCCGTTATAACTGCAACACATCTGAGATAGGAACAACTCTGCAAAGGATTGCATGTTCTCCCCACAACGAAGGGCCAGCACTTCTCTGCAACAGAAAAGCACTCCCTGGTCCTGGGGATGGTGTAGATGCAAACCCACCTGCAGTCCCTAAACATATTGACAGGCCCAGCAAGGCTCACTGAAGTTGGACTTCATTCCACAGAGCAAGGTTTGGGGGGAAGCTCTTTAGCTGCTGCGACTCTTCTACTGCTGGGAAGCGGATAAACCTCTAAGGGCTGGGGCGTGAGAGTTTTTCGCTGCAGGGTTAAGAGCAGAGAGGAAGCGATGATTCAGCTGCCCGAGGGAGGGACTTCCAGAAGTGCAAAAGGGAGATTTCTCATTCTCCCTTCAGATGATCAACCAGGGGGTAAAAACCTAAAACATCTGCAACCAGAAGGTACAGGAGAAGCCTAAGAAAGGGAGAGAGACGCTAGCGCAGCAACATCGCTCAGTCTGAAGTGTGGTGAGGGAATACTTAGCACACTTAGCAAAGCAGTTCTGCAGCCCTCAATTTCACTCCGCCACCACAGCCCAGGCTCAGCACCTAAGTATTGTCCTCAGGCTGACCAGGTAAGCTATGGAATACCACCACCAGCTTCTGCTGTACAGCTCAGGGCCTGGCAGGGCACAGCTTGCAGCTTTTTTGCAGAAAGGTCCCAAAGAGACATTTCCTTGCCAAATACGCCAGAGCTGCAATTCAGAGTAATCCATTTCTCAATTATGTCTCTTCGGAGGAAAGTGACTGTGCAAAGATGGATTCCCCCCCCCCCTTTTTTTTTGTTCACCTACACAGCTAGAACACAACTGCTCCACTCACGGAGGCCTTCTGAGCAATACAGATCGCTATGCCTTGAAATAAAGAGGGACTATACTCTGAAAGGCCGCCTTCAACCACCTGCCCTACAGGAAAACCAATGCCAAGTGAGGCTGCCGGGATCTATCTGGCATCAGCCTCCCGCCCCCCTCACTGCACAAAAAAAAGTATGATTGCCAAAGAAAGCGCAGTCACGTTAGCGACAAGGACAAAGTACGAGATGGGCTGACCCTTTGCTCTCCCAAGCGCACCGGACTGCGGATCAGCCCCCTCAGGTTCTTAATACAAAAGTGTCTCCAGGAGTGCAGGAAAGCCAAAAGCGGGCAGGTGAACCTGAGAAAGCTCTTCAGCTCGACAGGAAGATTCGATAGCAAGTCCATCTGGGATGGAGGCCTGGGATCCAGGGAAAGGCCAGCGAGAATGGAGGTTAAAAAAAAATCAGGGACGTGGCCCGTGTGATGTGGGAAAGGGAGAAGTCCCAAATAAAGAGGCTGCCAAGCCTTGGATGGAAGGAAGGAAGTCCGCCCTCTCAGTCTCACATTCAAACTACAGCAGCTCAGGTGAGTCACTCAAGCAACTAGCAAAAAAATAAAGGAATCCCCAAACCGCAAAGGGGCTTTTCTCCCCCCATAGACAGTTTCTTTTTATAAAAAATATATATGTGTATCAGCGCATCCCAAAGTCCATCCAGACAGCCACCCAAGAGTCAGAGGTTGAGGATAGGCACGTCGAAAAGGTCACACACCCCTTCGCTCTCGTCCAGGTTGTAGATGTAGTCGTGGTCTCCAGGAGGCGGGGAGAGGCGCAGCAAGGGAGCGAACACTGTCCAAAAAGAAAGTGAGAGTCAGGAGGGCCAGAGTATATGAGGCTCTCTCTAAAGCTGCGATCTGCACCATGGCACCTACGGCTTGCCAATGTATTCTGCAGCGCCCGCTTCTGCAGTCTGAGCTTTCCTCCACCTTGCTGGAACAGAAGGGGCATTAGGAGAGCCCAGGAGACCTCCCCTTTGGGCCTGCAGTGAGTACCCATTCAGAGGCAGCTGGCCTCCACCATCACAGGCACCTTGGCTTGGAATCTCCCAATGCTTAGCAAGTAGCCCCGCCCCCTTTGGCAGCCATTTTGTGGTGGCACCTACTTAACATTCTCAAAATTCCAAGAGTGCCCATAAGCTCCACACATTTTGGGTATCCCTGGCTTCAGCCTTACCTTCGGAGGACATTAGCTCTTCAAGCAGCTCAGAATTCATGCACTCTGTGTGAGAGAAAGAGAAACATTAGGCTTCCATACTCTGCCACTGGCTTCCCAGCCAGGGCACCTCTGTTTTCACTTCCCCTTTACTCTGCCCCATGATTCAGGGCCGCTTCCCATTTTCAACTAAGCACATTTGTTAAAATTTATTTGTTTCATTCATTTACACGGGCCCCCTTTCTCCTCAATGGGGACCCAAGGTGGTTTATGTCATTCTCCCAATCTCCATTTTAACCTCACAACAACCCTGTGAGGTAGGCTGGGCTAAGTGTGCCTGGTCCAAGGTCACCCAGTGAGCTTTCACAGCACAAGTTGGACTCACAGGTACTAGCCTGAACACTGTTTTAAAATTTTTAATAATTTTGTCTCTGTGCATTTGTGTGTATGAATGCCTGAAAGTTGTGGCTGACTTCTGGTAGCCCCTAAAGGGGCTGGAAGGCAAGGACATTCAGAGAGGAGGCTTGCTATTGCCTGCCTCTGTGTCCCAGCCCTGGTATTCTCTGGAGGTCTCCCTTCCAAATACTTGCCAGGGTTGGCCCTGTTTAACTTCTGAGATCTGATGAGACTGGGCTTGCCTGGGCTATCCAGGTCAGGGCCTAGCCCAGCACTCCTAACCACTACACTATGCTGACTCTCATTTTAACCGTAACTAAGCATTTGGAGAGGCTGTGCGGGGCAAGCATCAAATGCAGGCAGAATGGAGTATGCATAGCTGCTTAAGGTCACTGTGGACTCACCTTGGGCGCCTGCTTCCTGCCCTGATGCTGCTAAGCTCCAACAGATGCCAAGTTTGTAAAAGACAAACAGAATAGCTCCACGGAGCCTCTTGCCCAGCCAAAGCTTTGGTTTCAGTACGGAAGAGCACAAAGTTCATTCTGGGTGATCGAAGTTGAAAAGAAGGCCTACAAACCTCTCCCAGCACATTAAAACTTATATAGCGGTAGCTAAAGTTTATTAAACCTTTGTTACTGCAGGACAAACTTTAATATTTAAGGAAGCCTGTACTGACTGATAAAATACCTGTGGGAAGGGGACTGTTGGCATTTCTGAAATTAGCTATATTTAAACCTTACTGCAGTTCAGCAGCATTGCTGACTAGCCCAATCTTGTCAGATTTTGGAAGCTAAGGAGGGTCAGCCCTGGTTAAGCCTCAGATGGGAGACGGCAAAGGAAGCCCAGGGTTGCTCTGCAGAGGCAGGCAACAGCAAACCACCTCTGAATGTTGCCTTGAAAACCTTACAGGAGTCGCCATTAGTCAGCTGCACCTCTGACAGCACTTTATTATTATTACAATGCAACGTACGGTTCAATATATAAGTCATCCTTGCCCTGACCTGGACAGCCCAGGCAAGCCTGATCTTGTCAGATCTCAGAAACTAGGCAGGGCCGACCCTGACAAGTACTCAGAAAGAAAACCTCCAAGGAATATCAGGGCTGGGACATAGAGGCAGGCAAATATCAAGCCACCTCTCTGAAATGTCCTAGCACCATTAGGGGCCACCAAAAGTCACCTTGACTTCCAGGCACACAAGCATGCGCACATAAAATTGAAAAAATAAATACTTAAACCATCCTTTACGGATTCATTTTTTAATATACACAGGATAGTAACTACAGACTAAATTGTTTTAAAACTGGCTCCAGCCCCATGATACGATATATATTTATTTAGAACGTGTGGGATTGACTAAAGTGATGCCTGGAGTTTATTTAATAAAAACTGGAAGAAAGCCTTCCAAAATGCAAGTAGAGACAAATGAAACCTACTTACTTAAAAAAAAAAGATGTCTGCCTATGTATTTCAAGTCTTGCTGTGTGAATTGATCAGAGTTAAGCAGGGACAGTAACAGAACTGGCTGTTAATCCATAAGTATCCAGCAGAGGCCGCTCTGCTGCAAGACTCTCCCCCCCCCAAAGCAACATCCCATTAAAGGCTTTGGTTTGAAGGGCAATCCCTCAATATGTGTGTGTGCATGAAAGCTCACACCCAGAATTAAACTCTGTTGGTGCTAAAGGTGCCACTGGACTCAAAAACTTTGCCCTCTAGGGTTTCTATGGAAATGGCATTCCATACACACACACACCGATGGAGAGCACAAACAGTCCTGGCAGACGGGTTCTTTCATGCTGTTCAAGAAAAGAAAAGCAAAAATATGATTCTGCAACGTACCTCTCGTTGGATCGAACATCTCTGAAAGCTCTTTGGGAAGCTCCAGTACTGAAAGACAGAAGAGACAGCTTAGGTTGTTGTGCAGTACCAATAAACTCCCATAACAGTGCAATCCCCATGGGATTGGGTACCCCCTGCATTGGCAATTGAAGAACGCTTTGCTACAGTGGCAGATTAGGCCGTTTCAGCCACAGTTGCACAGGCCACTAAAGGCATGTCTACATTGCAGATTGAAAGCAGGTTATATACGGCTTTCAGTGCTGCCAGAAAATCGTAATGCAAGCAGGTGTTCCTTCTCCCAAGGCAACCTAGGAACTGTACTTTTTAGCATTAGAGATGCTCAGCAGAATACTATCAACACCCTCTCCAACCTAAATTCCTAGGATAATTGTGAGGTTCTATTTTTTTTAATCAGCTTCAGATACATCTGAAGCACAGATACATCTGAAGTCACCTTCAGTATTCTAGAAGCAGCTTCTCTATACCCACAGAATTTTGCAGTTAGGGAAGCCGGCTACTCAGTAGTTCTTCATGCCTAGCTTCAGATTCAGCTGGACTCCCTCCCTGACCCCTTTCTTCAGATTACTGCTATCGTAGGGGTTGAGAGAGGGACAGCCAGAGTGGGGCTGGGGCAGGAAGAGTAAGATTTGAGAGGATCCAAGTTCAAATTCATATGCTGCCGCCATGGAAGCTGAATGACCTTGGGCCAGTCACCTTCTCTTAGCCTAACCTCACAGGGCTGTTGTAAGGATAAAGCGCAGAAGAAAGACTGATGTATGCCCTGAGTTCCTTGAAGAAAGGATGGAATCAAAATGTCCTGGAGAGGGAACCAGCGCCTAGGCTCCCTTCTGTTGGGCCTGAAGCCAGGCCCTGCTGAGCAAAACAGCATTTTTACATTACATTTCAACTGCAGTGGCAAATTTTTAAGTACTAATCTGGGAGGCTATTTCTAGCTTTAAAAGAACAATTTATAAAAAAGATATAGGTAAATGACCGGCCCTTGCCCCAGACAGAGATTTCAACACTTTGGGTGATACCAAATGGAATCTATGCCTTGGGAAAAAAAAGATGCAACTGATTTTCTTGAACAAACATCAAAAGAATTACATAATACTTTTAAGGAGAACTTTGTGAATTCCATTTCTGCCATATGCAACAAACAAAGCCTCCTGGCAACGCTATTTATTTATGGAGTCTTTATGTGTTTCAAAGAGAGGGGTCCTCCCCAGATCATGCTGCAGTTCAGCAGCAAACAAAAGTGAAACAGCAGGCAAGAGAAGGCACATGCCCCTCAGTTCCCCCAAGGCAGTGGGTAGATTTGAGTGTTACCCTCCCGATGAAGTATATAAAGAGTCCCTTCCTCCTGTTTCACAATCCCAAGAGTAACAGGCAGAAGGCACCGCAGATAGTTTCAGGCAGTCACTTACCACCATCCCCTGCACACACGCACATACACACGCTCTTTCATTCACTTTGCCTTTCTTTGCATTCTAGGAAAAGAAGAGGAGCCATCAAGCATGTGTGTCTGCCTTATGAAAAGGTATCTAAGCTGCTCTGATAGCAGTTACCTTTGCCTATTAGTAAGGAAAAAATAGCTGCCAAGGCAGAGCTGCTCTGAAAAGGCTTAGGGATGCCGCCCACACTCAGGACAGGACTGTGTATGGTGCTGTTTCTTCCTTTTCCATGGAAACACAGGGAAAGGCAGGGGGCAGGAGTTAAGCCAATCCCTGTAAGCCTCTGCAGTGCCCTCTGCCTGTCCCAGCCAATGGTGGAGGGGATTCTACAACATCACACTTGCAGGCAATACTCTCATTCACAGGCTAAAGTGTGAAGAGAGTCTTAACTCTCGCTGCAGCTTCTGGAAGATGAGCCTGCTTCAGCGGGGAGGGCGGGATACAAATTAAAGATTATTATTATTATTAAGAAGGAGAGAGAGAGATATGTGGAGTGTGCTAGCTGTAGCTCGCTGACCAAGATCCAAAGTTTTCCTGCCACAGCAGACTTGGAATTTTCTACAGAATGTGATGTAGCCGAATTTCATAAAAATGGTACATAAACTGGATCAGAGCAAGGAAAACAGCTGAAAGAGGGACCATCATGTGACATTCCTGGAACACCTGAGCTACTTCCCCGCCCCCATCTATAGCTGGCAAATTCCTGCAGGATTTGAGGATGGTGCCTGGGAGGGACATGTGCAGGAAGGGAAAGGAGCTCTGTGATAAGATACCATAGAGTCCAGTCTCCAAAGCTGCCATCTCTTCCAGAAGAACTGTATTCTGGAGAACAGTTGAAATTCCAGGAGTGGAAACTCCAGGCCCGACCAGGAGAATGGCAACTCTACCCTCATGCCTCCCCAAAAGCCCCAACAAGAGAGACTCACTTTCTGTGGGGTCTGGTTTGATTGGCTCAAAGGAGGATGAGGGACTGGGCAGGACGGAGCTGCTGTCCAGCAAGGCGGAGGACTGGAGGGGCTGTGTGTCCAGCCCGGCCGGAGGGCTAGTGGGAGCTGTCGAAGGGGTGAGCGAGTCCAGGTCCCTGCTGCTTCTAGATTCTGCAGTCGAGATGCCGCTGTCTGCAAGGGATCAAACACAGCTTTAGTTCCGTCATCACATCAGGGCTTCCACACTCCATCAACTATTATTACTGACAATTGTCAATGTAACTCAAGGCCAATTACACACAGAGTCAAAACAATCAACAGGAGGCACATTCAATAAACAAAGCAGTAAGATCAGGGTTGCAGAACCAATCAGAAACCTAAAAACAGAACTGAAGCAAAGCATTAATGAGACGTGTTAAATGGTGCAAACATTACACAGTAGGGTTTTAGTTTCAGCAAGGTAAACACAGTATAGGCCACTGTCTCTAATAGTTCATCAAAGTAACTTTGTGAATCATTTAGTTCAGTGACTCTCCACCGCCTATGTAGAAAGGCCCTCTTGAATGATTTTGTTTTGCATAGCTTACAGAAAGCCAGAGAACCTTCCTGACCTCCTCTGGCAGGTCACTCCACAAGGTGGGGGCCACAACGGAGAAGTCCTGCATATGAGGCAAGATGTCAATTTTGCTCATTTGCAGGCTGTCACTTACAGAAGACCTTGCTCCAATGAATGAAACTGTCATGGAGCTGGGCACCCTACCATGGAGAAGGCACCCTGACAAAAAATTCATGTATCAGGGTAAAGGCTAGTCTTTTGAAGGGGTACAACCCAAACACAGGCTTGCCATGTGAATAAGCCTTACATTAGAACTTACATAACAACATAACTTACAGAATAAACCTTACATAAGAACATAAGAGAAGTCATGTTGGTCAGGCCAATGGCCCATCCAGTCCAACACTCTATATCACACAGTGGCCAAAAGAAATAGCCAAGTGCCATCAAGAGGTCCACCAGTGTGGCCAGAAGCCCTCCCACTGTGCCCCGCCAAGCACAAGAATACAGAGCATCACTGCCCCAGACAGAGAGTTCCAACAATAAGCTGTGGCTAATAGCCACTGATGGACCTCTGCTCCTTTCTGTGTATCTTACAATACCAGAATTATACACAAGAAGGTGGCTGTTCTTTTATTACTAGTTTGAAGGCAGGAAAACTAGGCAATCTGATAAAATCTACATAGTCAGTGGACTCCCCATTTAAGCAGAAAAACAAAACTTTATAAATTAACTGAAGAGATGAGGACTGAGTGTGCTCAGACTGGCACATGATGTCGACAGCAAGGGAAGGGGCTAAAGAAACCAACCTGCTTAACCCCCTCTTGTAGGCCGTTAGACAAGAGATCTGTGTGCATAAGAAGGGAATTGCCACATGGTTTATTCCCCCTCCCACTGGGACTCTTCACTGACCCTCCCCCAGCTTGCACGTTTGCAAATTAGTGATTTTTTTCCCTGGTAAATTAGAGTCCTCCACCTCAGAAGGTGAAGGATGCCAGTATGAAAATCAGTCTTAAAGTGGTTAACAGAGAGGCTCCTATTGGGTTAGATGTCAGGACAGCAGACAAAAGCAGGCAGTGGATTGCTTAACACATTCCAAGAGCTAAGAGTGGGAGTCTGCAATTTAATCCTTGAAAGAACACACAAGGTGTATGGTGCAAAACAAATATTTGCCCGAGGCCGACCTTTCTTGCTGTATTGCGGAAGCAAAGCCTTCCTTCAGGAAGCAGGTTAAGAGCAGCCATTCAGGGCAGACAGGCAAATCCCAAGGCACTAGGTCGAAAGATACTGAGTAAGAACATGAGAGAAACCATGTTGGATCAGGGCAATGGCCCATCCAGTCCAACACTCCGTCACACAATGGCCAAAAAACCAAGGTGTATTACTGAGCAAATGCAAGTGCTTTCCTCTCTAACATCACCCCGGCAGCAGGAATTGGATGCCAACATTTCTGGTCCCACAGACATCCAGCCAAAGATTTTACCACCAAGGTCTGCATACAACTGCACGGCTGCCAGGTATTGCAAAGCTCAAATCCTGCTTGTGCTTCCACAATTCCAATCTCCACCTGCACCTCCTGCTCACCTGTGGTGCTGGGTGTTTTCTGAGCAGCAGGGTTCTGGTCCTGAATGCTGTTGGGCCCAGGTGCGGAAGGGTGTGTGCCACTGGGAAGGGATGCTTCTTGAGAGTGGGACTTGGAAGGAGTAACTGGCCGGCACTGAATAAGGTCTTCTGGGGGAGGGACAGGTAGTACTACTGGAGGAGAGCTCCAGACGTCCTTATTGACGAGCAGGACGTCGATTGGACCGCTTGTACTCTTCAGGTGGATCTGGTATTTCTTTTGCCCGTTCAAGCCCTGCGGAAGAAGGAGCAGAAGAACCTTTGGAATAACACTGACAGACACAACCACACGTAAAACTAACTTAGACAGAATCAGACCATTGGTCCATCAAGGTTAGTATTGTCTACTCAGTCTGGTAGTGGCTCTCCAGGGTCTCAAGCAGAGATCTCTCACATTACCTACTACCTGATCCTTTTAACTGGAGATGCCAGGGATTGAACCTGGGACCACCTGTACGTCAAGCAGATGCTCTTCCCCTGAGTCATAGGCCCTCTCAATTGACGTCCCAAACTCCAATCACACCCTATAGTTGTCACAAACATCGCTTTTTTGTAGCAGGAATTCCTTTGCACATTAGACCACACCCCCTTGATGTAGCCAATCCTCCAAGAGCTTACAGGGCTCTTAGTACAGGGTCTACTGTAAGCCCCAGGAGGCTTGGCTACATCAGGGGTGTGTGGCCTAATATGCAAAGGAGTTCTTGCTACAAAAAAAGCCCTGAAAGCTGCCCGGAGGGCTACAAGACATCCCCCCCAACACAACACCCCCTTCCTGGAGCTCATAGAGAGACATTTTTGGAGTGGCAAAAGATCGAAAACTGTTTTCCACATGCTTAGCCATCAAACACCCAGTCCAATTCCTCCCCTATCACATTACGCTCCACTTTCACCATCTTTTTATGACAGCTTTAGCTGGCTGGAGATATGGGTACCACTATGGGTTCCTGATAATGCTGCCTTCAGCATTCTAGCAATGAAAAGAGAAAATTGGGGGGGGGGGGGAGGACTCTCCTTTACTGGCTGGTGGAAATGTTTTCTTATTGTAACACTGTTGTGACTTCCTCTGGAGAGAATGGCAGGGCATAACTAATGGTCTAAACAAGGGGTGGCTTAACATGCTTAAAGTAAGAACCACACAGAATAAACGTCAGAGGTTTGAGAGCTGCAAGACATGAACATCAGGAGGGAAGAGAGGAAGGAAAATAGATGGAGGGAGAGAGGGGGGAAAGCAAGCAACTTTAACTCTCAATGCATTCTCTATGCCGACAACTGGCTTGGCTTGGAGAAGCGATTTAAAGAGAGAAATGCCTTCTCAAAGCCAGCCAACAGGGTGATGGGGGCTTCTGGAACCACACAATATGTGTAAACGCTCCACATGTGGCTCCCAAGCTGTAGTTTGGCCACTCCTGGTCTAAACAATTACCATCATACGATTTTAAAGTGATGGTGTTAGGATAGCAAGAGCCAGCCAAGCTTTCTGGCCTCAGCAAAAAAACTCCCAGCATCGCCTCTTTTCAACCAAGCACCTATCCTGCGCAACCCACCTCGGGAACAGGAACTTCTAGCTGGGTACCCGATGGAGCTCGAATGGCTAGCAGCGTGTCACCTGAAATGAGAGACCGGAGACAGCCATCAGCAGGCTGAGCTAGTCTGGGAAGAGAGCGCGGATGCCACACAACACACAATCTCACAGGGAAGAGCCCTGCCTGTACTTTTCCCTAACCTCATTTTTCCAAAACATCAAAATGACACTTTGAGGGCCCTCTTGCCATTTGCCTTAGGTGAATTCTGCCAAAGAGTATTTGAAAATTTCCCATAAGCCATGGTCCACTTCAGCCCAAATCGTCTAGACGTGCAATCGGCAAGCCAGTGGTGGCACATGGTGAACTTGACCAGCTCACAAGATCAGGCTAGGCACAAGGCCTGCCTTCAGACATAATTGACAAACCATAGTTTAGGCAAGTCAAGGGGTGACAAAAGGGAAAAGATTTCAGATGGATCCTTAGATGTCCTCCAGCTAAGCTGACTTTTGACAGAGAAACACTTCCCACGACGGAGCAAGACTTGGGCCTGGACTTAGCGAAAGGCAGTTTGTGAAAGGCACTCTTCCCATCTCCGCCTCCATATGTGCTGAATGGATCCCCCTTTATAATGTTCTAACCTCTTGTATGTTTTTAATTATGTTTTTCCTTCAATTGTTCTACTGAAACTGTTTTAAATATGCTGTACATAGCTCAGAGGCCTGCTATGGTAGGGACTGGGAGATCCATAAATTTAATCAATCAATCACCAGGTGCAAAGGGAAGTGGAGATAAAAACACACTTCTGTCTGCGGAATCCAAAGCTGCATATGTCTTTTCCAGAAACAGCAGCAACCATAGAGAAGAAAGATGCACTAAAGAGCCAGGGAGGAAGCCTAGTCATGGAAAGGTACTACGGCCTTACCTGCAAAGCATTTGCAGAGGTCCTCATCCGTCACATAGGCTAACGTTCCTGTAGTTAAGGGAAAATTCAGCTGCATCCAGAAGCAGAGAGATTGTTCTGAGATCTACAAAAGGTACCGCTGTGGAAGCAACAGGAAACCCGTTCTTTGCATCAACCTTCTCCGTAGCATATGCAGAGTACAGATAGCTAGCCCCACCCCATCTCCTCTATCTGTGTCAAGCAAAAATGACAAGAGTGTGAAGTTTTAAAACTGACAATTCTTCTGATAGGGATTTAAAAAAAAAAATTGCAACAACAGAACAAGAAACCCCCAGGAAAGGAGATGACAGTCTAAGGAGAAGGACATCAAAAAGACAGTTAACGTTTGCTTAGATTAAAAAATGCACTCAGAGACCTCAAAAGTCTGACATAATTTTTTTTAAAAAAAAAACCTTGGGAATTGTTCTGAGCTTGCTAAGAAAAAAAATTCATCTCTTTATTAAGCCAGGGTGCTGCAATGGTTAGAATGTTGGATTAGGATCTGGGAAACTCAGGTTCACCTTCCTACCTTACCATGGAAGCCTGCTGGCTGACCTTGGGTCAGTCACACCCTCTGAACCTACCTCACAAGGCTATTGTGGAGACAAAATGGAAAGGAGAATGATGTAAGCTGTGTGGGGGTCCCCACTGGGGGAGGGGGGGGGAGCCAGGATATAAAGGAAGCAGTTGAATAAAATGTTTCTCTTTGACAGTAAAGAGAAAAGCAGCCAAGGACAAAAGGAGGAAAACAAAAAAAAAATTCAATTTCACCCCCAAATTTTGTTAATTTCAGGAATAAAAAAACAGCTCCAACCCTTTCAAGAAAACATGCTGCAATATGCAAAAAATTATCAGTGGGGAGGCATGAACAACACAGAGCAATTGCCCTCATTAAAAGTGAGGAACTCCATGAGTTTAGAACTATAGATGATTATTTTTAATTTCCTTACTTACATGGGTCAAGATGTCCCCACTGTTTGCTTAATCGAGTGCATTTATGGAACAGATTGATTCCTTAAAGAAAAGTTACCCTCTCACATACAGATGCACGTGCTAGCCTTTAACACCACCACACTGATAAATGTTCAAAGACCCACAAAAGAAGATAACTGCAACACAGCCCGTAAGGAACACAAGCAATTCTCTGTCGCACATTGCAGCTCCCCTGATTATCAGCTACAGGGACCAACCCACAGGCAGAGGCTATCTCTACGCCAGGCGTCTCGTTGGCTACTGTTGGAGACCTGATTTGGCAAGATAATCCTTCAGCCTCTTGCTGTTTGCAAATGACACTGCATTAACTCTTGGGAGGGTGGGTGCAGCTTTTGATTCCAGTGTTCCTTCAGCAACTGGGACCCAACATTTTACTTGTGCCCATCCTAGCGGAAGTGTCCAAGGGTGAAAGCGGGGAGGAAAAAGCAGAACACATCAGAGGCAAAGGATATCGATTGTTCTGGACATCGTCAGAAACATTTCGGATGCTCTGCTGCACCCACATTTTCTGCTGCTCCAGCTCTCGCTCCCGCTGCTCCAGATCCTCGATCTCGGCCTTCAGCTCAATCAGCTTGTGGGCGATCTCGCGGGTGTTGCAGCCGGGGCCCACACCTCTGGAGATGGAAGGAAGGCAATGAAGAACAAGGTGTTTAATGAGCAGTCCCTATCTCTCCATGTACCAAGAGGACTCTGAACTTACCAGAGACACTGCCATCTCCACCACGCCCAATATACAAACCCAACTACTGAATTCTGCAGCAAACATCCTGCACTTTTGCTGAAGTAAGGCGGGTGGATTGTCAAGGACGGAGCCTTTTCCATCATGGCCCCCTTCTGAAACACTGGCTGGTCTAATGCCCACTCATTTCTGTTTTCAGCATCAGGTGGAAATGGCTTTAAAAGCTACATGTAGTACATACTTTTCTTCCTTTCCTTTTCATCCCAGTAGCTTTAAAGTTGTAGAACTCCTGTTTGTTTTTACTTATTTTACTGTATTTTATTTGAGTCCAGTTTCCAGAGAAATCTATGATTCAAATATTTAACAAAAATGACTGAATAAATTGTGCTTTTAAAAAATGTTTTACTCTGTACTGAACAAGCAGGAAAACTTTGTGCTGGGGAGGAGACACAGAAGTGTTTTCAATAGATCAATCTGTGGTCCTCACACAATAGCCCTCAAGCTGCAGATGGCTTTTTCACATGTCTTCAACAGCTCTTCTTCTAATTTCAGACTTTAGGGATTAACCCAATCTCTCTGGCAATGTAAGCAAAAGTAATCGCTGGTGCACCAGAAGTGATGCGTGACTGGCAACAACCCAGACTTGAAACCATAGAGAAAAATTGCTGGAAGATTGGAGGGCACCGGGAGGAGGAAGCAAAGAGAGGACAACTGGGAAAAAGAGGGAAGGTGGGAGAGTTATAGGTTTCATAGTGATGGGCACAGACTGGGAAAGGCCAGTTTGGGCTGCAGGAGAAGCTAGCCAGCATCAAGCTGAGCTAGTGGGGGCCTTCTTCTGCAGCCTCTGCAAAGTCTAAAGGGACTGCAGAAACCTAACAGCCAAGAAGCAAGAGCAATCTGCTCCTGCCTCTTGCTGGTATGGGATCTACTGGTAATTCCCAAATACATCCAGGATTTTCTCACCATCCCCCCCGCCCCGGTTTTCCTGAGAAAACCAAGGTAAGTTTGGGGTGACGAAATAGAACGCAAAAATACCAATAAGGTATCTTTCGGGTTTATTTTCAGCTTGGGTAGATCCGAATGCACATCCCTAGTCATGACGCTATTTTGGTTGACTATGATGACTGCAACGGTAGCTTTCTGTAGCTCACAAAGTGTGTACCACATAAATAAATGAATGTAGTACATCCAGTCCAGTTCAGGACAGAGCCTCTTTCCTCCCTTCTTAATCCCCTCTAGCCACCTCCCCACAGAGTTGCCCCCATATTCCACTGTTCTTCTCCACAATGCCTCTGGCAGAGTTCCCTGAACCACAATCACACTCTGTTTTCCAAAAGCCAGATCACAGAATCGCCTTCTGTTGCTCTGCAGTGGATTTAGAGAAGACATGTCTTCAGAAGCCAAGATCCCACCTACTACAGACTCAGACCAATAATGCTGTGCCTCTATTTTAAAATCCCCATAAAACAGTATTTGCAAATTAAATTACCAAGCCAGTGAAGAGCTGGTGAGGGTGGCTTAAATGCAGAGTTCTGCCGGCTGCCTAGCGCTGTCTGCGGCGCCCTGCTTGCAGCAATGGAAGCTCATCAGCAATCGCCACCAGTATGCTCCTGAAAACAAAAGCCTGCTTTCAGGGCCTCCCTTCCATCACAGCTGACCCATCAGTACTCACTTCCACTGAATACTGTTCTTGGACTTCTTCTCGATAAGTCCAATGCCCTCCAGGACATTTGTGATATCATAGATGCGCCTCTTCTGCCGCACTGCCAGGGTGTCTGCTGCCTAAGGAGGGAGCAGGAGACAAATCACGTTGATGCAAAGGCGTCATTATGCCCTGCCTGAGGGTATTAGGATATCGCATTATCCAAACGTAATACTGAAAAGCCACCTCCATCCAAGTACCACTTTGTCAATTACATCCAGGAACTGTCTTTTCTCTTCCCGCCCTCCCAAGCTCAGGACAAGAATGAAGTCAGGCCTGTTTGCCTCTGGATGTGCCATTCGGTGCACTGGCTTGTACATGCCAAGTTTGCCATGGAAAGTGACAAAGAGTATATTATCCTTGGGGTTCTAGAAGATTCCTGGGATGGCTTGATCTCACAGATGGGGAGGTGGAGGAGTCCCACTTTGCAGGTGATAGGAGGAAAATGAATATCTTACTTTCTCCCGCCTTGTAACAGATGAGACGGTCCCTGAGATTTAGAAGAAAGCTTCCAATGTCAGAACAGATCAGGGCTTTTTTGGAAGAAAAAGTCCAGCAGGAACTCATTTGCATATTAGGCCACACCCCATTGTCACTATTGTTTTGCATAGGGCTTTTTGGATAGAAAAAAGCCCAACAGGAAGTCATTTACATATTAGGCCACACCCCGTTATCACAATTGTTTTACATAGGGCTTTTTTAATAGAAAAAGCCCAGCAGGGACTCATTTGTGTATTAGGCCACACCCCCTGACACCAAACTAGTCAGAACTGTGTTCCTGCTCAAAAAAAGTCCTGGAACTGATGTTTCATTTGGGAAGGGCTGTGCCTCAGTAGAGCGTCTGCTCAGCATGCAGAACATTCTGCGTTCAATCTCTGTCATATACAGTTAAAAAGATCAGGTGACGCTTCAAACTCCAGCTGAGACAGTGGAGAGCCACCGCCAGTCAGAGGAGACAGTACTGACCCTGACGAACTTATGGTCTGACTCAGTATAAGGCAGTCTCATGTATGTCCATATGATGCTCACTGCCATGGAGCATCAGTGTTCAGACAGGAGACGCAAGAACTGTCCAGCAGCATTGCAACTGGACAAGTGGATGCACTAGCTCTTTTGCGGGCCTGCAGCTGAAGCTACAACACCTACAGTCAGACAGTACACTAAAAGCACACAAAAAAGCACAAGAGTCTTGCACTACTTGGAAGACTGACCAATATGGCACCTGCTGATGCTGTCTACAAAAACATATGCTAAAATTTTAAAATTGTTAAGTCTTTCAGTGCAACAAGAGCCCTATTTGGAAAGCATGGGGTGGGGGTTAGGCTGTCAGACAAGGGTCTGGGAGATCTTATTCAAATCTCCACCCTGACAGGGAAACTTGCTGAGCGACCTTGAAGACTGATGAACACCCAGCCAGACAAGGTCTCATTTATGTCATAACAAAATGAGCTCGACACCCCTGGCCTAGGCTGTATTACCCCATAAACCAGATTCCATCTTCTGTGTCTTAAAATGATTCAGATAAGCCTTCCAAAAGCAACATATTGGCACTACAAGCATGACAGAGGCTTTCAAGTTATGAGTGCTATGGGGAATTCGATGGAAAAAATGATTCACTTGGTCTCAAAATGCAAAAGATTTGAAGCCTTTAACTGAAACTGGTAAGAAGCTCAGTCAAAAGAAATGAAAAGAACATGATTTCTCCAGCGGAACTCCCAGCCACAGGATGCTGCAAAGACATCTAATTCAAGTGGCCTACATGGACGACTGCACAAGCGCTCTGCCAGCATTTACTAGCCTCCATTGTCAGAGATGGCTCAACTAGCAATAGCTGAGTCTCGAACCAGCAGCAGGCATAATTACTATGCTCTGCTTGCAAATCTTCCCAGTGCATGTGAGGCAACCAGCCTGGCAACACCAGTCTGCCTCTATCTCCCAGGACATTGTGCTGCAGTTTGAAGCTGTCACATTCCAATGAAAACCGCATTTCAAGGAGGCTCTGGCACAAAGCTGCCAACTGGAAATTCATTGGGCACTGTGGAATGCGACTTCTGCAAGCCCAGGTACAACCAAGCTCACAACAGAGAAAAACTGCCCCTCTTTCACCTCGACCTAGCTTTGCTTAGTCACCTCCAAGAACCATTTGCCCAAAGTGAGTCATAACCAAGGGAGCCAGTCACTTAAATTTCTTACTGAAACTATCTTTTGCAGAGAACTTCCAAGCAGAACAGAGGTACCATTTCCTTACTGGTTCTTTATCCTGGCCTGTACCAGCTTACTTCCATCCCTCATCATAACCCTACTTTCTGGGTCTTTTGTTAGATCCTGTCCTCATTTGTGCTCTGCCAATCCCCTGGTCTGCTTTTTAGAGGCTCTCCATAAATACACAGTCTTTTTGTTCATTTACTTATATGAACATATATTCTGCTTATCTACCCAATGGGGGCCTCTCTTCCATTTCTCCTTTCCTCCATTACAACCCTAGGAGGTAGGCTAGGTTGAGTGTGTGTGACAGACCCAAGGTCACCTGTGGAGATTCCATGACAGAGCAGGAAATTCCAAGCTGCGTCTCCCAGATCCTGCTGTGACATTTTGGCTGTGATCACGCACACTAAACAATGCACTTTCAGTCCACGTTCAATGCAATTTCCAGCTGGATTTTACTGTGTGAGCTGGCAAAATCCAGTTGGAAAGTGCATTGAAAGTACTTTAATTTGTGTGATCACAGCCTTTAATTACTATGCCACACTGGCTCTTCTCCACAGTCTTATGGTGTATACACTAACCTGCTTAGGTGACTACTTGAGATACCTTTAAAAGGCTTCTAACTTTTAAAACGCTTCTTTCACAACACCACTGCATTCCTATGCAGTGAATGCAATCCAAGTGAATGCAATCCAAGTCCACCCATTTCAATGGGCTTAGACTTGAGTCACTCAGCATAGGACTGCAGTTTCAACCTATTTAGCCTTTTCAGGTCCCACAGGACTTTCTTGTCTTGCAGCATCGGATAATCACCTCTCTGGAACTGGCCCTAGCACAATGGCTGCCCTCGCGGTCCAGCAAACACCTCTGAACAGGACCTGGCAGGAATATTGCAATGCCTCCCCATCACAAAGGGACACAGCCCTCCAAGGGTAACATACAAGCCATCAAACACAAACTAGAACATTGCTTTGCTGATGCTTCACTGAAACAAGCCTGTGGTTGACAGCAGCAGAAGCTTCTTTCCTTCTCTTGATCAGCCAACATTTGGTTCAAGGCAAAATGCATTACACTGTATGCTGGGAACAGTTTTAACTTCAAGGCTGTTCAGGGGAGTTTCCTCCCCTCCTCCCCCCACATTGCAGCAGCACCAAGTAAGATTTCAGTTAAAGTTAAGCTCTCCAGGAAGAGCAGACGACACCTGCAGCTCTTTTGCTGTTGTGGTCAAGCAGAAGCCCCTGGCACTGCTGGAGTTCTGCTTCTGGGCCACCAATTCCTCACACCTGCATTCAACTGAGCTAAGAAGCCCACCCAGAAAGCCTTTCATGCACTCCTGCACATGCATCATGCAAATCAGTCTATCTCCCAGTTCAGCAGATGCTACACCAAAGTAGCAGGCATGCTTTCATCAGCAGAACGCTCTGCTGGTGAAGGGCAAGAGGAGCCATTTTGCAGGTTGGGGGGGATCACTCTAGAGCAAAGGCAGGGCCTATGAAGCGAGGCTGCGATCTCAGTGATAAACCTGCCTCTCACAATGAGAGAAGGGAAGGTCAATGCCCACAACAGGAAAAGTGAAAGCAGGGCATCTGGTACCATGTTGCCAATGAAAGCAAAACCAGATCAGGACGGCTCGAGCCGATCCCAGCATTACTATTCCATTCACACCAGTGTGCATGGCCAGGGAAGGAGCTGCAAAGCTCACCCTGCGCTGAGCGCACGAGCTAGCCAGACACTCTTACTCCATACATGCAAAGCTACTGAAGAGGCAGTCTGAACTTGATTCCCACCCATTCCACCCTGAAACCCAACATCTCTGTGCTAAGGCGGATCAGATTCTGCCTTAGCAAGCCTGATCCACGCTTCTTTCTCACACACAATGTTGGAGGGCAGAAAGGAATGAACTCAATCTGGCCAGATATACCAATACAACGCATGCCCTAACCTATAAGGGAGAACTGGGTAGAAGAGTACTGAGCATGACCCTGCTACTTCCATCCCAAGCCCCTTCTGCCTGGTGAGCTTCATCTTCCTTCTCCATACACGCATGTTGGGGGGAGGGGAATCAATGGGGGACACTGTTCCCTCTAAGCGTAATTAGCTCACAGTGTTTTAGCCTCCGGCTCGCACAATTTTGCCTTAACTCAGGAAAAATGACACCAGAAAAAACTAATTTATGCAGTTAGCTCACAATTTACCTAAATGCCAGTAACCTCCCGAAGTAGAATTTTTGCTGACAAAACTCCACAGCTTAGAAGGAGCATTGTTCCTCCTAGACGGATACCACGACCCGGCACAATGCTGCTCTTCCTCCATACATGCATCCAATGTTCTCTCTAAGCTGAGTTAGTGTGAGCCAGCTCACAGTTTTTTAGCGTCTAGCTCACACATTTTTGTCTCAGCTCAAGTAAAATGGCCCCAGAGCACAATGATTTATGCACTAGCTCACAACTTTAATGCCAATAGCTCACAAAGCGGAATTTTTGCTCACAAGACTCCACAGCTTAGACGGAACATTGCACACATCCCTTGGAAGACATTGGGGGGGGGGGGGTGAATAAGCCTGCTCCTGCATCGCCAGCATGCTTCACCCAGACATTCACTCCTCCCCATTCTCCAATGGAGGGGGGGAGCAGCGCTGAGCTCGATTCTGTCACTGCGGCGAGCCGGAGCCTGCCACGACCACCCCGCGCCTCCTCCCCTCCCACCCCTCCGTCCCGTCTTCGGGGCTGCCGGCCTCCCCAGCAGAGCCACGCCGGCCGGGAGGGCTGCCCCGGGCTCCTTCCTCCCCTCTCACCAGCTTGAGGTCGAGCACGCCGTCCTTGGCTTCCTGCAGCAGCGACACGAACTTGGTGGTGAGGAGCCCCAGGCTCTTCTCGTGTCGGCTGGGGCCGCCGCCCGGCGGCTGCGGCCCGGACTCCGCCATCCGACCGACCGCCTCAGCGTCGAGGTCTCCGGTGCGGCCCCCGCGCGCTGACCCCGCCGCTGCTTCCGGCCGCCGCGGGGCACGACGGGAGGAGAAGGGAGGGAGCCATCTTGAGGAGGAGGGGGCGGGGCCTCGCACGCTTTCTGGCCTCCACGCCTTCTTTTTAAATAAGCCCCGCCCCTAAACCGGCTTCTTCGGGGAAAGGCGCTCATTGTCCCGACAGCGGCCCCTGCTGGCCAAAGGGGCGCGTCGCTCCTCTTCGATTATGCTAAGGATGCCTTTGGAGGCCGACGGGGGTTCCCTGAAGGTCCATTAGACAGAAGAGCCAATAGGTTGATCCGACTCTTTCGGAATGCTGCAAAAGGACAAGTAAAAGAAAGGGAAACGGCCCAAGCCTACCTCGCAGGGTTGTTGTGGGGATAACATGGAAAACAGAATGTTTTATACCACTTTGGGTCGCCCCGTTGAGGGAGAAAAGTGGTGTATAAATGAAATAAATTATTGAAATACGGGAATAAATATTGTACAAGTTACCACCTAGCCAGAAAAACACAGGTTGGGAATTGCGCTTGTGTCTTTAACAGCCACTTGGTGTGCAGGGGTCAGCCCCAAAGCTTTTCAAGTCAGTGCATGAGGAAACCACAGCCTATAGAGAAGGTTAACCACCTGTAGCTTTGGGAACTGGCTTGCTTGCTCATGAACATGAACTTATTTGCATATTAGGCCACACCCCCTGATGCCGAGCCAGACGGAACTGCGTTCCTGTGTGTTCCTGCTCAAAAAACCCACCCTGGACTCCCTTAATGTCCTTAGGCTAGTTCAGGGGTGGCCAAACTTTCTTACCATAAGAGACACATAGAATAAACGTCGGCTGTTTGAGAGACACAAGACATGAATGTCAGATTTTGGAGGGAGGGAGGGAGGGAGGGAGGAAGGAAGGAAGGAAGGAAGGAAGGAAGGAAGGAAGGAAGGAAGGAAGGAAGGAAAATAGAGAGGTAGAGGTAGAAAGAAAGCAACTTTAAATGCATTCTCCAAGCCACTGGCTGGCTTGGCTTGGAGAAGTGATTTAAAGTCACAAATGCCTTCTCCGTGCTGGTCAATGGAGTGGTGGGGGCTTCAAGAACCACACAATATGTGTGAAAGAGCCACATGTGGCTCCAGAGCCACAGTTTGGCCACCCCTGGGCTAGTCATTGGATTGCATCTGAAATTTCATATTAGCAAAGTGTGAATACTGGTGATCTATCTTGCGTGCTGAGGACAAGCAAACCAAAGCTTATACCCCATGCACAAATAGGGTTGCCAGGTCTGTGTTGGAAAATACCTGGAGATTTTGGGAGTGGATCCAGGAGACGGTGCAGTTTGGGAAGGGGCCTCAGCATGATAAAAATGCCACAGAGTCCACCCTTCAAAGCAGCTCTTTTCTCTGGGGGAGCTGATCTCTGCCAGCTGGAGATCAGTTGTAAAAGCGGGATCTCCAGATCCCACCTGGAGCAAAACATGAGGAGGCTGCAAAACAATATGCTTTGTAAACAATAACTACAACTAGTAATTCACAGCCTAATGCAGAAACTACACACACGCTATAAGCATTATATCAGTGCTTAAATGCACTTTAAACAGCATTTAAAGAATCATTCTTCTAAGCCTACGTTCAATTCAAGGACTTTGTTGGTCAAGCATACTGCAAACCTTGCATGTTGAAAAAGGTAGTCCCCTGTGCAAGCACCAGTTGTTTCCGGCTCTGGGGTGATGTCACATCACAACGTGTCCATGGCAGACTTTTTTACGGGATGCTCACTGAAGTAATTGATGTTCAAAACTTGGCATGTTGAACTTAGAAGTAATGGTTATTCAAAAGTTGGTTGCTGTACTTTCTGGTCTAGTAGCACCTTAAAGACTAACAAAATGTGTGGCAGGGGATGAGCTTTTGTGAGTCACTGCTCACTTCTTCAGCCACGGCTCCAGTTATCACTGTTCCCAAGCACAAGCTGCTTCCGGAGAGCCAGTTTGGTGTGGTGGAGAGCCAGTTTGGTGTGGTGGAGAGCCAGTTTGGTGTGGTGGTTAAGTGTGCAGACTCTTATCTGGGAGAACCGGGTTTGATTCCCCACTCCTCCACTTGCACCTGCTAGCATGGCCTTGGGTCAGCCATAGCCCTGGCAGAGGTTGTCCTTGAAAGGGCAGCTGCTGTGAGAGCCCTCTCCAGCCCCACCCACCTCACAGGGTGTCTGTTGTGGGGGAGGAAGGTAAAGGAGATTGTGAGCCGCTCTGAGACTCTTCGGAGTGGAGGGCGGGATATAAATCCAATATCTTCTTCTTCTTCTTCTTCTTCTTCTTCCTGCTGGGATCTGATTATCTTACTAGACGGCAGCCGCTCCAAAGGAAAACCTCTCTTAGCATCAAGGTCTCAGATTATAAACTCTTTGCAGCAAGCCACTAGGCACATTTTTGAATGCTGCAATGAAGGGTGATAAATGGTGGACTTTTATATATCCGGGTTGCACTGACCTGGATAGCTCAGACTAGTCCAATTTCATCAGAGCTTGGAAGCTACACAGGGTCAGCCCCTGTTAGTACTTGGACTGGGAGACCACCAAAGGAAGTCCCAGTTTTCCTATGTAGCAGCATAAGAACATGAGAAGCCATGTTGGATCAGGCCAATGGCCCATCCAGTCCAACACTCTGTGTCACACAGTGGCCAAATATATATATACACACATATACATATATATACACACTGTGGCTAATAGCCACTGATGGACCTCTGCTCCATATTTTATCTAACCCCCTCTTGAAGCTGGCTATGCTTGTAGCCGCCACCACCTCCTGTGGCAGTGAATTCCACATGTTAATCACCCTTTGGGTGAAGAAGTACCCCTCTTCTTAGACATGCCCAGAGAAGAAGAAAAAATAAGTTTTGGAACTGGAGATGAGAGGGCAGTGCCTGAGAAGGGAGGGTTTGGGGTCACCCTTCAAAGCAGAAGTAACTTTGGCCCTTGCTGAGTATCTGCTTTGACTCTCCCGATTTATTTGCTACAGGAACATTTGTAAATAAAGCAAATTTAATAAAAGACACTATAATTCTCTGGTGGCATGCACACCCAGCATCCAGTCAAGCATGCAACATGTGTGGTCGAAGAAAGTGATACTCATGCATGGCACAGAGTCCAGTGGCCACACGACGCGCGGGGCCCAGATCCAGCCCCCCCCCTCACTTGCTGTGGCCTGGAGACTCTGTCTTCTTCTCCAATAACAAAAGTGTCCAGTGCATTTGCAGCTTTCCCCGCCCTATTCCTACATCCTGAGTCTATCTGCAGCATTACAGAACAAGCCCCTGAGGAGCTGTGAGTGGTATCACTGGCTGAAACGCTTGCAGCCGGCTCGGCTTCCTCTGCCAAGCCCAGCCCTGGACTCAGAATCTGGGCACTGCAGCTTAAGTGATGGGCACATCTGCAGAGGAAGAGGATCCCACCAACCCCAGAGGTAATGGGAAGCGCAGATCAAAGATTCCAAGGGCCGTACTGTAGCAGGGTGGGCAGTGGGAAGCATCGTTCCTAGCTCTGTGGCTAGTCTATCTTTGGTCTGTGGGGGAGAGAGTTAACTCCTTGCCCTTCTGACATCTTTCTATTTGGGGGGGGGGGGCATCCATGAAACAGTGAGCGAGTTTTCTAGATAGGCCGCTCTTTGGGGTGGAGGGGAAGGGGGGGAGCGACAGAAAGGACTGCAGTTTCTAGAAAGAAACTGTAACCTAAAACCTGATCAGGGCAAGAATTCTCTGTGGAGCAGAGGTCGTCAGGCAGCAGCAACTATGCACCAAAACTGTGGCTTTCCCTGCCTCATCCCCCCCCCCCCGACAACTGCCATTTCTTACACCACCCCACCAGAAAGGGGCATGGTTGCCAATTCCAGCTTGAGAAATTCCTGGGGATTAGAGAGCAGTGGCTGGGAAGGCAGTGTTTGGGGTCACCCTTCAAAGTGGCATTTTCGTTCAGATGAGCTGATCTCTTGTCATCTGGAGATGGCAACCCTACTTGGGTGAGGGAGAAAGAAAGCACAGCAGAACGTGGCAAGACACTGTGAAAATCAGGGCCAGGATATTTTGGGGGTGAGGGGGGTGTTGCGTGGGATTCTGTGGTCGTGAAATTGGCCATCCAGCATGAGTGTTCAAGGATGGAGAGCCAGCAGGCTTCTGGCACTGCTGATAATCTCCTTTTCAAAAATGTTCCTAACTCCTGCGGTTGTTTCTTACCAGCGCCTCAGGGTGGGGAGCAAACAGCAGAATGGAGAGAGCTTTCTGCTGAGTAATAGATGGTCTATTCTCATGGAAGAGAACTCGGGCAGATTTCCTGGGAGCCAGAAAGGAATTGCTTTTAAAATGAGGCCTGATTTCATATGGGCTGGAGAATTGAAGTGGCAGTGAGACAAGAGAACGGACTGCACATCAGAGGGAAGGTGGAAAGTCACATTAAACATCCCCTACATTTAGGATTGCCAGCTCTGGGTTGGGAAAAAGCTGGAAATTTGGGGGGCTGGAGCCTAGGGCATGGATGGCGTTTGGGAAGGCATCTCACTGGGGTATAATGCTGCAGAGGCCACCCTCCAAAGCAGCCATTTTCTCCAGGCGAACTGATTTTGTCCTCTGGAGATAGGGATGCCAGCCTCCAGGTGGGACCTGGAGGTCTCCGTCTTTGATAACTGATCTCCAGCTGCTTTGAAGGGTGGGCTCTATGGTATTGTACCCTGCTGGGGCCCCTGCCCTCTCCCAGCTCCACCCCCAAAGTATTTTCCAAAACAAACCTGGCAACCCTGCCTGGAGAGCAATTGTAATAGTGAGGGATTTCCAGGTCCCGCCTGGAGGCTATCTATATTTGTTCATCCATTTCAGATCCTTGCAAAGAGAAAACCAGAACCGATTTCGGACTCATCCTACGCCGTGCTCTGACGTTCCTCTTTTCAGCGAGGCGTCCTTCTAATTTCCCACTATCTGCCCCAGGGCTTCAGCTTGCGTCAGCGTTTTTGTGTAAAGAGAAACTGCTAAAAGCCAGTTTCTCTTTGCCGTGCAAAAACAGCAATCTTTGCTGAAGCCCCAGAGCAGATAGTGGGAAATTGGAAGGATGCCGTGCTGAAAAGAGGAACGTCAGAGCGGCGTAGGGTGAGTGGGAAATCGGTCCAGAATTCCTTCCATGCTGAGGTTCTGCTCTCTGGTTTGATATCCAAACTGGAGTGGATTTTTTGAGAGCATCCACAGACATCCGCTCCCTGCCCCCATCCAGGTAGATTAGGTTGAAAGAGGAGGACTGGCCCAAGGGCATGCTTTCATGCCAAAGAGAAGCCTGATCCTTTTAACGGGAGGTGCTGGGGACTGAACCTGGAACCTTCTTCAGGCAGAGCCATGGCCCTTTCCTCCTCCCACACACATCCTTGTTAGGTGAAGGGAACAAATGGGTATCTCCTGTCAAATCTAATTTGGCCCTGAGAGACAAATGACTACCAGTCTCTATAGATCAGCTGCCATCTTAATAGGATAACTCTGGACTCTCTGATTGTCTCTCGTCCTGGAGTTCACACGTTTTTTGAACTCCTTGAGCAGAAAAAGCACTTGTGGGCAGTGTTCCCTCTAAGCGGAGTTAGTGTGAGCTGGCTCACCATTTTTTTAGCCTCCGGCTCACACATTTTTGTCTTAGCTCAGGAAAAATGGCCCCAGAGCAAACTAATTTATGCGGTAGCTGACAACTTTCATGCCAGTAGCTCACAAAGTAGAATTTTTACTCACAAGATTCCACAGCTTAGAGGGAGTATTGCTTGTGGGATGGGTAATTTGCAACGGAGAAGTGGCTGGATCGATGGGGAAAGGGTTACACACCTTCCTGCTGCCTCTTCAGTAAAATGGCCCCCAGTTTCTGCCCAGTGACCAGTCTTTCCCAGACAGCCATGTCCTGTTTCCGTTCTGCATGTAGGGGAAGCAGCTGGGGTGGAAGAGATTTTCCTGTTTAGCTGAAGCTTGCCCCTCAGATCTGTTTTTCTCTCTCAGAGGAGGAATGGCCGGAAATGGAAAAGGCTGAAAAATTAGCACGAGGCACTGCCTTAAAATGGGCATCGGGGATATTTTACCGACCAGAGCAACTGGAGGGCCTGGGCCTTTATCGGATCCGGGAGCTACAGCGCAACAGCTCCATCCAATCCCGCATAAAGGTGGGTGGCCAAAACAGTGAAATGCCTCCCTGAACTTCTAAGGTCCTTTTAAAAACTCAACCCTGCTTATCCATATGCCCTCATCTTAAACACATAGACGTTGATGCAAATCTCACAGATTCCAACAGAGCTTGTCCTGGAGCAGGGGTGGCCAAACTTGCTTAACACAAGAGCCCCATAGAATAAATGTCAGATGTTTGAGAGCCCCAAGACATGAAATCAGATGTTTGAGAGCCACAAGACAGGCAGGAAGGAAGGAAGCAAAGAAGGATGGAAGGTGAGAGGGAGGAAAGAAAGCAAATAGATGGGGAGGGAGAGGTGGGAAGAAAGCAACTTCAACTTTGGATGCATTCATCAAACTGCCAGCTGGCTTAGCTTGCAAAAGGGATTTAAAGTGATTTAAATGCCTTCTCCAAGTTGGCCGATGGGGTGGGGGCTTCAAGAGCCAAACAGTATGTGTGAAAGAAAACACATGTGGCTCCTGAGCCGCAGTTTGGCCACTCCTGTACTGGAGGAAATCATTAGGATAAAAATTAACAGCACCATACACTGGGGGTATAAAAACAAAATACTGCTCCCCCCCTCCATTAGAAGTTTTAAGAATGAAATCATTTCTACATAACGTTGATGTAATGCAGACGAAAAATAGGAGGCTGTCATTGGGAAAAACCTCAGTTTGCAACATGGTTGAGAACTCTTTCTGCCACCCACCATAACTCAGGTTTATTGGCATATTTAGACCTTGCTTTTCACCCCCAGTGTGTCCCACAGGAGCTGACCACCTCAGTGTCTCATTTGATCCCCACCACAACACCCCTGTGAGGTAGATTAGATTGAAAGAGGAGAACTGGCCCAAGGGCATGCTTTCACACCAGAGAGAGGGGGGATTTGAACTTGGGTCTCCTCCCAGACTTAGTCCAGCACTGCTAGACCAAGCTGACATACTCAAGTATTTGTCAGTGATATTGGAAGAATATTTTATTTATTTATTTGTTTGTTTATTTTATAATCCCGCCTTTCTCCCCAGTGGGGACCCAGTGTGGCTTATAGCAGCGTTGTCCTCTCCTCTGTTTTAACCTCACAACAACCCTGTGAGGTAGGTTAGGCTGAGAGTGCATGACTGGCCCAAGGTCACCTGGTGGGCTTTCATGGCAGAGTGAGGATTCAAACCTGGGTCTCCCTTGTCAAACATTGCAGTGCTTGTCTAGGTAGGCCCCATGAAGCAGGATGGATGCAGGGCTGGCCCTGCCACTAGGCAACCTAGGTGATTGCCTAGGGTGCTGGCCTGGGGGTGCCAAATCGGCAGCTCCCATGTGACCCAGTGACGTTATCAAGCGGGGGGGAGCACCAGAAGTTAGTCTTGTCTAGGGTGCCAGACAGCCTAGGGCCAGCCCTGGATAGGTGCAGATTTTTATGCCTCTCCCCCATCTGTGGTCACCAGTTGTTATGCACAACAAGAAGCTAGGTTGTGGACAGTTGTTATGTGCTGGAGTGAGGACTTTTTAAAAAATGCAAATATGGCAAGGTTTGGAATATCTCTTATTTGGGAGCATGGGACAGGCTTCTCTGTTTCCCCAGTCTTGTCTTTGCCATAAGAAGCATTTTTGTTCCAGAGATCTAGATATGGGCTTTCCATGAACCCCTGAAGCAGACATCTGCTGGCACAGACTTTGGTCTGCTAAAGTCAGTATTGTCTACGCCGGGGGTAGCCAAACTTGCTTAACGTAAGAGCCACATAGAATAAACATCACATGTCTGAGAGCCGCAAGACATGAATGTCAGATGTTTGAGAGAAGGAAGGAAGGAAGGAAACACTTCAACTTTAAATGCATTCTCCAAACTGCTGGCTGGCATGGCTTGGAGAAGTGATTTAAAGAGACAAAAATGCCTTCTCCAAACCATCTGATGGGGTGATGGGGGCTTCGAGAGCTGCACAATACGTGTGAACGAGCCACACATGGCTCCCAAGCCACAGTTTGGCCACCCCTGAACTCTGCACTGGCTCTCCAGGGTCTCCAGTAGAGGTTTTTCATATCATTTGCTATCTGATCTGCATTTACCTGGAAATGCCTGTGACTTTCTGTGTGCAAAGCTGATGTGCTACCACTGAGCTTCATCCACTCTCCTAGTATTTAATGTCCCCTCTTATATTGCCTACAGCACACAAATGATTGCTTTGCTGCTTTATCCCTCTGCTCTGTCTCTAGTCGACGGTGCAGTCTTACCTGGAGGGAATGAACACGGGCTTGGGGCAGCTCCATTCAGCCTTGGCAGAGGTTCATCACATGCAGCAAGCGCTGAAAAGCGTGCAGCAGGAATTGGCTTCCAGCACAGACTCCTTTCAGAAGCTGCAGCCGCTACGGGAAGTGGCGCTGGAACATGCCCAGCTAGGTTCGGTCGTCCGTACCCTGCCACGGCTTTTCTCAGGTGAGGCGTTCTTGGCAAGGTCTCCTGGCCTTGCTGGTCTAAAGGGGGGTGGGTGAGTTGGTAGACTCTTTTCTTTTTCACCACTGCAAGATGACTCCTAAGTCACTGCCCAGCAGGTATACCTTTGCCTCCCCTGGAAAAGGAGCCCTGTAGCACAGAGTGGTAAAGCTGCAGTACTGCAATCCGAACTCTCTGCTAACGACTTGAGTTTCATCTTGGAGGAAGCTGGGTTCAGGTAGCCAGCTCAATGTTGACTCAGCCTTCCATCCTTCCGAGATCAATAAAATGAATACCCAGCTTGCTGGGGGGAAAGTGTAGATGACTGGGGAAGGAAATGGCAAACCACCCCGTAAAAAGTATGTCGTGATGCGACGTCACCCCAGAGTCGGAAATGACATCACCCCAGAGTCAGAAACGACTGGTGCTTGCACAGGGGACTACCTTTACCTTACTCCTGTTTTGTAAGCTATAACAAAAGAACAGAGTTTGAATTCATTGGCATCTTTAAGACCAACAAAGTTTTATTCAAGATATAAGCTTTCATGTGCATGCACACTTCTTCAGACCTGACAAAGTGTGCATGCGGACAAAAGCTTATACCTTGAATAAAAGTGTTGGTCTTAAAGGTGCCACTGAATTCAAGTTTTGTCCTTCTGCTTCAGACCAATGAGGCTACCCACCTGGATCTTTAGCAAGAGTCAGTCTGGTGTATCAGTTGCAGCAGTAGGCTGAAATCCGTGGGTTCAAATTACAACTGGAAGCTCGCCGGGTGACCTTGAGCCAGTCAGTCTCTCTCAGCCTAACCTGCCTCACAGGGTTTTCATGACGATAAATGGAGGAGAGGAGAATGATGTAGGCTGCTTTTAAGTCCCCATTGGAGAGAAAGGCAGGGGATAAATGAGGTAAACAAGTTCAGACTGAGGGCTGTTCAGAAGGCTATAAGACAACAGCTGTAATCATTTCTGCTATAGGCATTCCCTTTCTCTATCTATTGATTTGTCTGAAATATTTGTAACCCGCTTTCCCCCCAGCCCATGGGACTCAAAGCAGCTTGCATCAACGTTAAAAAACAAACACAATTGCTCATAAACAGAAATAGAAATAAAATAAAGCAAAACATATCTTCTATTCACAGACCACCAAAAGCTGGTTGGAATCTTATTGATATTTGACGGACGGAATACTCTACAAAGATATCAAAAACGACAGAAGTTTTTGTAAAATTATCATTCATATGTTAAGAACATTAGGTTGCTTTCTCATTTTTTGGTGGGGTTTTTTTTTGAATGTGTACACCTGGAAGTCATGGCGCCCTCTGGTGACTGACCCCTGTTGGGGCCCTGGAGGATATTCTGAGAGGTGGCTGAATAAAGCCTGACCCAGTCCTCCCGACTTGGTATTCCCAGGAGGTCTCCCATCCAAGTACTTGCTGGAGTCAGCCCTGCTTAGCTTCCAAGATCTGATGGGATCGGGCTTGCCTGGACTATCCAGGGCAGGGCAGGAAATTAGGTTGTTTTCTTTGTTTTAAGCAAGTAGTTCTCCAGCATGGAATGACTGCCATTAAAGTAACTTTCCAAGGTGAAAATGGCTGCTTGGTTCATTGCACTGATTCATTGTGTGGAATAGTGGTTAGCAGGAATCATTTTGTAGGGGGAAAGGTGCAGGAGCTCAGTAGCATATCTCATTTGCATATGCCCCGGGATCTGTGTGCAGCAGGGAGAGAACTCCCCACTGCATGCAAACCCTGGCTGGAGGTTCAAGAACTGCGCTCCTGTGAGTTCCTGCTGAATCCAAGCCCTGGCGGTTAGACATTAGGCTGTAGAAGGCCGAGGTTTGCATCTTCACTCTCTGCCCTGGCTGGGTTGCCTTGGACTAGTCACACATTCTCAGGTTTCACTTTCCTCAGGGTGGTTTTGTGGATATAGTGAAAGAGAGGACATAAGCTGCTCTGGGCCTCCATTGGTGGAGAAAGGCAGGGTACCCATGGAGTAAAGAAACAACCCTCTAGAGAACAAAACCGGTCGAATGATTTTCTAGATCTGGGCCATTTCTGTCTCTCTATCTGTCTCTCTCGCTCTTGGACATTTTTGTTCCCTTCTCCCTTCCTAAAGTTGCCAACTCTAGTTTGGGAATCTGGGGATGGAGCCCAGGGAGGACTGGGTTTGGGGAGCGGACAGCGGAGGGACCTCAGCAGTGTGTAATGCCACAGAATCTCCCTTCCAAAGTTCTAATTCTGGAGCAACTCCAGCTCCAGGCCCCACCTGCAGGTTGGGAATTACATACATGTGACCTTGCAGGAAGCTTCCCTTCTCTGAATCAGACCATTAATCCATCAAGGTCTAGGGTTGCCAATCCCCAGGTGGGGGCAGGGGATCCCCTAATTTAGAGGCCCTCCTCCGCTTCAGGGTCATCAGGAAGTGGAGGTGGGAATGTCTGCTGGGCACTCCATTATTCCCTATGGAGACCGATTCCCATAGGGTATAATGGAGAATTGATCTGTGGATATCTGGGGCTCCAGAGGGGCCGTATTTTGAGGTAGAGGCACCAACTTTGCAGCATAACATCCAGTGCCTCTCCTCAAAACACCATCCAAATTTCAAAAAGGTTGGACCAGGTGGTCCAATTCTATGAGCCCCCAGAAAAGGTGCCCCTATCCTTCATTATTTCCAGTGGAGAGAAGCCATTTAAAAGGTGTGCAGTCCCTTTAAATGTGATGGCCAAAACTCCCTTCGGAGTTCAATTGTGCTTGTCACACCCTTGCTCCTGGCTCCACCTCCAATGCCTCCTGGCTCCACCCCCAAAGCCCCCAGATATTACTTGAATTGGACTCGGCAACCCTATCAAGGTCAGTATTGGCCACGATCACATACACTAAATAATGCATTTTCAATCCACTTTCAATCGACTCTCCAACTGGATGTTGCCAGTTCACACAGTAAGTCCAATTGGAAAGTGCACTGGAAGAGGATTGAAAGTGCATTGTTTAGGGTGTGTGATCACAGCCATTGTCTATTTAGACTGGCAGCCGCTTTCCAGATTTTTAGGTAGAAGGCTTTCACATCACCTGCCATCTGATCTTTTTAGCTGAAGATGCAGAGGATTGAACTTGGGACCTTCTGCATGCCAAGCAGATGTTCTACCACTGGGCCACGGCTCCTCCCCTTCCCCACCCCTACTCCTGCCTCCAAGAGGCTCACTGTGGCTGAGCTCCACCGAAACTTCCTTCATTCTCCCATTTATATTCTCAAGACCCTGAACGTCTTCTCCCTTCTCCCTCACGCAGTTCATGAACTCCTTTCTGAGAGCTTCAACCTCTTGCAACATCGGCATCTGCTGGAAGCCCACGGGAGGCTCATGGAGCTGGAGAGTTTGCGGGACAGCATCCTGTCCCAACTGCACGACCACAACCTGCTCAGCCCTTCGTACCTGGCCAGCGTAGAGTCCTACTTTGGGGGCCTCCAGAAACTGAACGAGGCCTTGGCCCAGCATCTGTGGAACATAGTGGCCCATGGGATGCAACTGATGTTCGAGGACCCGTCCCTCTTTGTTTCTGCCATGCGCATTATTGAGCGAGAGGAGGGCATCGATGCCGCCCTGCTGCGGAGATCCCAGGCCCCCGGTTTCCTCCCTCCAGGACGCCCAAAGGGCTGGCGTCAGAAGTTCTTCCAGGTGATCCGGGACACCGTAGTGGCCACCCACTTCCAGACCATACCCAGCGAGGCCCAGGGCCGGTCCATCCCCAAACACTTGTCTTCCTTGCAAAGCACCATCCTGGCCGAACTGTGCATTGTAAAAGACCTCATGGCCCAATGTTGCCCGCCCCACTACAACATCATCTCGACCTTGACTGACATGTATCACCAAGGTCTCACCCACCACCTCCATCAAATCCTGGCTCAGGACCTGGACAAGCAGGAGATCTTTGCTGTCCTCCAGTGGGTGCTCCATGTCTACCCGAGGTCAGTATCAATTAGGGTTGCCAGGTCCAATTCAATAAACATCTGGGGGCTTTGGTGGTGGAGCCAGGAGGTATTGAGGGTGGAGCCAGGAGCAAGGCTGTGACGAGCACAATTGAACTCCATCACATTAAAAGGGACTGCACACCTTTTAAATGCCTTCCCTCCATTAGAAATAATGAAGGATAGGGAGGATCTTCTTTTGGGGCTCACAGAATTAGACCCCCTGGTCGATCCTTTTGAAATTTGGTGGGTGTTTTGAGGAGAGGCATCATGTGCTATGCTGAAAATTTGATGCCCTTACCTCAAAAAATAGCCCTCCCAGAGCTCCAGATACCAGTAGATCAATTCTCCATTATACTATGGGAATCTATCTCCAGAGGGGAAAAATGGAATGCCCAGAAGACATTTCCCAGGAGGAGGGCCTCCAAACTGGGGGTTCCCCTGCCCCCACCTGGGGATTGGCAAGCATAGTATCAATACTCAGGGATGCTGTGGTTGTAACAGGGGAAGGCAATGGGGATAGCTCATTTTTAAAAAAATTTTTGAGGAAGCTCAAGCCTGTGGGTAGGGTTTCCAGCTTTGGGTTTGGATAATTCCTGGAGATTTGAGGGGTGGAACCTGGGAAGGGCAGAGTTTGGGGAGGGGAGGGGCCTGAGCAGGGCACGGGGCTTTTTTTTAGCAGACTCACAGAAACGCAGCTCCAGCTGGCTTGGGTTCAGTGGGTGTGACCTAATATGCAAATGAATTCCTGCTGGGTATTTTCCACAAAAAAGCCCTGTGTGGAACAATGGTGGTGTCAGGGGGCATGGCCTAATATGCAAATGAGTTCCTGCTGGGTATTTTCCACAAAAAAGCCCTGTGTGGAACAATGGTGATGTCAGGGGGCGAGGCCTAATATGCAAATGAGTTCCTGCTGGGCATTTCCCACAAAAAAGCCCTGTATGGAACAATGGTGATGTCAGGGGGCATGGCCTAATATGCAAATGAATTCCTGCTGAATTTTTTTTCTTAAAAAAAAAGTCCTGGCAGGGCGTAGTACCACAGAGTGATGCTGATGGTGGTGGAAAGTGCCATCAAGTCATGACCCACTTATGGTGACCCTGTAGCGGCTTCAAGGCAAAAGACATTCAGAGATGATTTGCCATTGCCTGCCTCTGCCTAGCAACCCTCCTCTTTGTTGGAGGTCTCCCATCCCAATACTAACCCAAGCCGACCCTGCTTAACAGTTGAGATTTCATAAGACTGGGCTAGCCCAGGCCATCCAGATGAGGGTGATTATCAAGTGAGAGGAGGGCATCAACACCAACCTGCTGCCAAGGAGACCCCAAGCTGGAAACCCTCCCAACAGGCCTGCTTAGCTTCCGAGATCTGATATCAAGCTAGCCTGGTTAAGTCCCCATCCACGCTGGAGAAGCCTTGGGCTGCCCCACTGCTTATGCCGGAGTACAAGAAGAGTGAGCGTAGGGCCGCGTAACTTTGCAGTGGACGCATGCAGTAAGGGGGCAGGGTGCTGGAAAACGATTGCTCCTAACCAATGTTCCCTCTAAGCTGTGGAGTTTTGTGAGCAGAAATTCTAAATTCGTGAGCTACTAGCTTTAAAGTTGTGAGCTACTGCATAAATTTGCTTTGGGGCCATTCTTCCTGAGCTAAGACAAAACCGTGTGAGCCAAAGGCTAAAAACCTGTGAGCTAGCTCACGCTAACTCGGCTTAGAGGGAACACTGCTCCTAACCTGCCTTGTTGTTCCGCAGTGCAGAAATGATGGCACACCCAAGCCTTCTCCCCGAAGTAGACATTTCATCCCTGGGCCCCGTCCTTGCTGCAGACACAGTAGATTACCTGGAAGAAACATATGTCATCAAGGTGCAGGTAAGAGACCTGCAGATCAAAGCAGCTCCGTATATGCTTCCAAGGCACAGCTGGTTGGCCAAGCAAGCTAGGTGTTTTCTCTCCCAGTGCAATCCTAGACAAGAGTTAAAGGTTTCTAAGCCCCCTGAAGGGAGGTGGAATGGTATAGAATAACCCAGTCTCATCAGATCTCAAAAGCTAAATTCACTTAGTACTTGAGCTGGAGACCTCCAAGGAAAACCTTGCAGGGGAGTCATTTTCAAACCACCTCTGCATAATCACTTGCCTTGTAAACCCTATGGGAGGGTCTCCATAAGTCAATTGCGGCTTCATGGCACTTTATGCACAAACGTACAAAAGTCCTCTGGATGGGTTCAGAAGGCTTCACTCTGCCCAGCATCGTGCTGTCAGTTCCAGCTCTGCAAGTAGTACACATGCCCATACCATGGGGTGCTGCTCCCATTCTCTTCATGGAAGAGATTCAAACTGCTTTGGGGAGGGGGAGAACCAGACTGCGTGTCAAAGATACATGTAAATGTTCTGCTGTGTTTCCTGACTTGAAATGTGAGGGCTGCATGAAAAGAGCACAGGTGGAATCACCTTTGTGTCTTCAGGAACCACCCATAGCTACATCCATCCTAAGAGGATGCTTGGCCCGGCACCTCCCAACATTGACTTGCTGGCCCCATGGCAGCCATTTTGTAGTGGCCTCCACTCCAAGTTGCTAGGCTTGGCTTAAGAATCTCCCTTCCCCCCCTCCAGGCCAGCATTTCTGAATGGATGCAGAAGACCCTGGAGATGGAGTTTAATGAGTGGTTCAGCGAAACGGAGCCAGAATCAGACTACCAGGGCTGCTTCCAGACCACCTTGCCCATCATTGCCATGAAGGTGAGAAGGAGTGGGCTGGGAGAGGCTTCCTATTGGGGAAGAGGAGGAGGAGACCTGGCTGCATCTTCTGGTACGGAAGGAAAGCTAAGGGTCCTGGTCCCCTTTCACCGTTCCACTTTCCTTCCCCTTTGTATATCAGATGCTAGATGAGAACATCCGAGTGGCCGCCCTCATCTCCGACACCCTCCTACAGAAGGTGCACAGCATGGCTCTGGCAGAGTTGGAGACCTTTCTGGGCAGGTCAGTAGTTCCCCCATGCTGCCTCTTCAGTGGGAAGCCAGAAGCAGGAGTGAGTGGTTGTCATGCGGGGAAAGGACCCTCTAGCGCTGCCCTTCAAGGACACACAACAACCAGCTGGCTGGTTCCTGCTTATCGCTAGCCTCCAGGTAGGGCCGGAAGTTCTCCTGGAATCACAACTTTGCAATAGGATTAGGATTGCGAATTAGAAACAATGCAAGAATGTATGCCCTATGATGTGTCAGAAAATGGAATTGCAAAAGTAACAGCATAGGAGACAGGATAATGCATACCGTAAAACGTGGTCCAGACTATAATCCCGTTCCCTTTATAAAACCGCCTTTCGGAACCATTCCATTATACTGTAGCCCCGTTCCCTGTATAAAAATGCCCTCTCAAACCATTCTGGTTTCTACAGTTTGCAATAAATCAGCTACAGCTTGTGAACCAGCCCATTTTCTGATATGCTGAGTAGCTGGTCTTCTTTTCCTTGAAAAAGAGGTGCCAGAACTCTCAAGAGGGAAATGAAGGAGAAACACACGGGTGCCCCTCCATGAACTTTTAAACATTTGTTTCCACAAAGAGGTTCTGGAACTCTGTTCTGCCACATTCCCCCAGGGGAAAAAGCCCTGCTGCGTAGGCAGGTTGAGTGGAGGTGTTCATAGGTGTGGAACTTCTGTGGCAAGTTGTCCCGCCAGTGCCTAGGGTCTTCTTTCCTTTTAGGCACCAAGTAAACCTAGGGTTTCCAGGTTGCTTCTGGCCACTGACAGATGATGGGGTGGTAGGGTTGCCATATCCAGACTGGAGATTTGGGGATGGAGCCTGGTGAGGAGCCTGGTGAGGAGAGGGACCTCAGTGGGGTAGAATGCCCTAGAGCCCACCCTCCAAAGATCTATTTTTTCCCAGAGGAACTTGTCTCCATAGTCTGGAGATGAGTTGTAATTCCAAGGGATCCCCAGGTCCCACCTGGAGGCTTCCTTCCTTCCTTCCTTCCTTCCTTCCTTCCTTCCTTCCTTCCTTCCTTCCTTCCTTCCTTCCTTCCTTCCTTCCTTCCTTCCTTCCAACATCTGATGCTTATTCCATGTGTCTCTTACCTTAAGCAAGTTTGGCCACCCCTAGTCTAGATGAACTGGAAGTCCTAGAGTGGCACTACATCTGTGCTGAGCTCCCTCCACTCCCCAAGCACCACACCCAAATCTCCAGGAACTTCCCAAAGTGGAGATGGCTGCCCTACCAGGCGCTGAACTTTGCACTCATGGCATGCCCAGAGGTCTAACTTGTTGAAAGATGCCCTAGTGGTAACCGCTGTGCTTCTCTGCAGCCTGACCGAGGCCCTGGTGGAATTCGACAGAGAACACCAACGAGAGCCAGCCTCCTCCAAGCGCCATGCCTCTTACCTGCTGTCCGCCATCAACAACTGCTTGGCTCTTAGGTACTCACCGAAACAATGGCTGGCATGTCTCCTTCCGTGGCTGCCCTCCTGTCCCCAGACCCCTCTTGCTTACGGCCTGCTCCAAGCCCACTTTCCAACTCTCTCTCTCCCTCTCCACGGGCAGTGCTTCCGTCTCCACCCTCTGCACAGAAGGACTGTCGGCTTCAGAGCCCAGCAAGATGCCGCCCTCGCTGAACGCAGCCTTGGAGAAGGCCCAGAAGAAGGCATGTCGGCTGCTGCTGGATGCGATGCTAGAAGATCTTCAGGTTTTAAATAATCAACTTTTATTGAATGCCCAAAACAAATTATAACAATTCCAAAATAAAAATCATATCAATCCAGAGCTGGGGTGGCCAAACCATGGCTTGGGAGCCACAAATAGCTTTCACACATATTGTGTGGCTCTCAAAGCCCCCACTGCCTTGTCAGCCAGCTTGGAGAAGGCATTTCTCTCTTTACATCACTTCTCCAAGTCATGTCAGCCAGCAGCTTGGAGAATGCATTTAAAGTTGCTTTCTTTCCACTTCTCCCTCCCTCCCTTCCTTCCTTCCAGCTCTCAAACATCTGACATTTATTTTATGTGGCTCTTACATTAAGCAAGTTTGGCCACCCCTGATCCGGAGCATTAATGAAATATATATTACAATACAAAACAGAAAGGTTCTGATAGAAGGCAGTAGATATGGGGTTCTCGGGGGGGGGGGGTCTCCATCCAGGCAGAACCAGATGAGCTTAGTTTCATTACGTGCCTTCAGACCAGAGGAGGAACACTGGCACCACAAGGCTTAACTTTAACGGAGCTTTCATGAGACAGAGGTCACTTCTTCAGATCTCATTTGAACAAGAATTAGTGAGTTCTTCTGTCTCACAAAAGCTCATAATGAAATAAATGTCGTTAGTCTATTGTGGCAAAACGAACCAGAAGACTAACTCTGGAACTAAGGACCATTGAAATTTAAACTTGAAATGGAGCGAATTAAAACATGCACATCCAAACAGGCCTCTTTAGGCTCTGAACCACTTCCCATCAGTGCCGGATTAAACCCTGTGGAGGCCCCTAGGCAGTCAAAATCTCGGGGTCTCCTCTCAAATTATCTCAGAGTCCGAGCACCCACCCTACCACCCATGACCCCCACTGCAGCCTGCAGGCACCTTCTCCAAAGCCCCTTTGACAAAGTTGTGGGGGAGAGGCAGAAAGAGGCAAACTTAGTGACGATGCCAGCAGCAGCCTCACCAGACAAGTCGGGCAAAGAGCGACTCAGTTGCTGGCTAAGTGTGTAGGCTGGGAGGACTGCAAGCAGGGAGAAAACTGGGTGGGCGAAGCCAGCCCGGGGCCCCTAAAGGTGTAGGGGCCCATGGGCCAGTGCCTACTTGGCCTAATTGTTAATCTGGCCCTGCTTCCCATGTCCTTCTTCCTGATTTTATTATATATGTGTGGCACGGATTAATGATGTTTTACATGAGAATTGCCTGTGTTTTTATGATTGCTTCATAAATGCTGCTGTGGGCTTCCTTCTCAAAGGCAAGGAAGAAGGGATATAATTTTTTAAAAAATACATGTATGTCAATCCTTTTCTGCTTCAGCCTCTGTTTGCACAGCTGCCCTCCCGTCAATGGCTGTCCAACCCCCAGATGATGCGTAACATATGTGAGGTGATCAACACCCACGTGAAAGGCTTCTGCCGGGCTCGCAGACCTTTCAGCAAGGTAAGATCTGGGGTGATAGTGCACAGGGGTGGAATTCTAGCAGAAGTTCCTTTGCATATTAGGCCACACACCCTGCTGATGTAGCCAATCCTCCAAGAGCTTTCAAGGCTCTTTTTTGTAAGCTCTTGGAAGATTGGTTACATCAGGGGTGTGTGGCCTAATATGCAAAGGAGCTCCTGCTAGAATTCCACCCCTGATAGCAGATGTAAGAATCCCTGCTGCGAACTGGCCAGCTTCTGGTCTTTGAGGATGGCTGCCTCTGCTGTGTGTTAATGCCAGCTGTATGTCCAAATCCATTGTGCATTTGTTGGACATAGGATGCTACCTTGTACAACATCAGACTAGCACATTTAGCCCTTCACAATGCACTCAGACCAAAAGCAGTTCTCCAAGATTTCAGGAGAAAATCTTTCCCAAGCCCCAGCATCCTGCTAAATTGAGTTGCCGGAGGTCAAACCTGGACTCTTACACTTGCAGTCTGTAAATTATGGCCCAGATAAGTTGAACACATACAGCCAGGCCTCATTTTGGGTAGGAGCTCACAGGAGTGGAGCTCCGGAACCTCTACATTTTATTGTGCTCTAGGGTGACCATAATGTCTGAAGGCCAGCCAGGGACACTGGGGGGGGGGGGGTGCGGAAACAGGAAGTGACGTCACTTCCGGTGACGTCACTTCCGGTGATGTCATGCCACCACCGGAAACAGGAAGTGGCATCACTTCCTGTGACATCATTTCCCCCGCGTCACCTGCCGGGAACAGGAAGTGACTTCACAGCACTTCCTGTGACGTCCCCAAAAATCCCCCAAATATCACCGCCGGAAACAATTTTGTTCTCAAATCCTGTATATACTTCATCAGTATATGGGATAAGGCACTTTCTCAACTGTGCTGCATAATGCAGCCTATTTTGAGGGGTTATAGAGTGTTTCGAGCCCGTCCCTGTGGCATCGGTCCCATCGTTGTGGGACCAAGGGGGCCGGCGCAGCGGCACGCCGAAGCAGCCTGTCACTAATAACACCGGTCAAGATGCAGGACAGGAACCTGGAAGTGACCGACAGGCTGCTGATAGGAACCCTCCAGGGACCTGATTAGGTCCCTGGGCCACATGTTTGACACCTCTGTTCTAACCTGCTTATTTGCTGCATCATGTGCTTTCATTCTATGGCTATATCCGGAGGTGAAGAGCTGCAACTGAAAGATTACGTATATATTTTTAAAGTCAAAGGCTATGGGAGGGGAGCTGGGACAAGGAAAGTGTGAGGAAAACAGCAGTGTGGGTGATCTGTTGCCACTCCAAAATGCATTTGTAGAAGACAGAAGGAACACAACACATCATTACTGTATGGATCCAGCCCCCTGGTATTATATAGTTAACCAGCAGGCTGTCCTTATTCTCAGATGTGTATGTGAAGGACACACATATTTGTAGATTCATATGTTGTGTTTAGGGTTGCTAGGTCCCACCAGGCCACCGGTGGGTGATGAGGGGTAGGATTGCCAAATCAAGATTGGGAAACTCATGAAGATTTGGGGATGTGGTTTGGGAAGGAGAGGGACCTCAGTGGGGTGCAGTGCCATAGAGTCAACCCTCCAAGCTAGCCGTTTTCTCCAGGGGAACTGATATTTGTAGTCTGGAGATGAACTGTAAATCCTGTAGACCTGGAGGCTGGCATCCCTAGCTTGTGTTTTTAGGTATACATTTTATTAAAAAAAACTTTGATGTGTACAAACCTGCAAAGTTGTGGCCTAAACCAGTTCCAGGAAGGAACTGGTTACCTCAAGGGTCCCCAACATGGCACCCGCCAACATCTTTCCTGGCACCCATCAAGGGTTTTTGGAAAGTGGGTGGGGCCAGCTGGGGCTTTTGCCCAGCAAGGCTTTTAATTGGCCACTGGAGATTTGATTGGCTGTGCAGATTTTTTTTTTCAACTGTGGTTTGGCAGCTACCACAGCACAAAGATCTTGACTGTTACTCAAGGTAAACCATGGCAGCCATTTTGTGACCACATCCTCTAAAGGTGGCCATGGGCTCAAAAAAGTTGGGGACCCCTGGATTACATCATATCTATATATTCATGAAGTGTATCTTTTACTGTGAAGACTGGCTTGGTTTCTGGCAGGACACAGACAGCACCTCTGCCCTGGCCTTAGTGCTTCTACCCCCGCCCCCCACCAGAAGTCATAAGAATATGACTGAGCCAAGTCTTTTCTTCCCTCAATGTCCAGTATCTCCTGTCAGATTCTGAACACTTGGTCATGAGCCAGTACGTGAAAGCCCTGCTGCAGAAGAAGATGGTGTGCCGGAACACAGAGGAGAGGAATCAGATGGGCCGGCAGATGTTGCAGGATGCCTCTCAGCTGAAGGAGCTCTTCTGCAGCCTGGTGAGAATTTTCCTGGAGAAGGGGATTGGCAAGTACTGGGAATCACTCAGGACAAGTGGGCTGACTTTGCTAACCAGGCCTACACAGAAGTACAAAGAGGAGGCCACAGTTTTGAAACCTCTTCCTCAGAATCTTTGCTCCCAAGATTCTCTAAGCTTGTGGTGGGGAGGCCCATAGTCACTATGGGGGCTCTGTGAGGGCACTGCCCCGACTTCTGGGGGCCCCTATGGGATGCAGCCTGCTTTTTCTCTGTGTGTGGGTTTTTTTGCCATGCCTGAGCTGGCGAAGTGTCATCAGCGGCAGCCAGAGCCAGGAGAGCTGTGTGAGGCACAGTGCATTGCAACAGCAAAAGCAGCAGGCGGAGAGGAGGGAGGTGGAGGGGCAGGAGGCAGAGAAAGCTGAGTAGAATGAACCAGTGTGGGAGGGACAGATGGAGCTGCTGGCTGCAAAGTGCTGGAGTGGGGGAGGGGGAGGTAGAAGAAAAGTCCCCTGCTTGCAAGCAAGGCGTAGTCCCTTCTTGACCCCAAAGTTTTAGGGTTGGCGGCCTCAACTTGGCCACTTTCAGAGCCTCCAGCTCTTGCCCCTACCCCAGAAAGCTTCTGAGAAGTGGCAAGCCCCACAGTGGATGGGAAAGGATGCCCCCCCAACTTTTTAAAAAGCCTCCCCATAACTTTTAAAACTCTGGCTATACCTGTGGGGGGGGGGATTACTGGGCTGGTTTTGCCCTCCATCACACACACATCAGTCTCAGTCCCATAGCCCAATTGGAAATCAGACTGGGAAGGGTCCAAAGCAGATGAGTTGCCCCCAATGTCCTGAAGATGGTCCATCACTGTTCTCTCTCACTCATCTTGCCCAGGAAGGGCAAATTAAGAGACTGGGTGGTAATTGGCCGCAACAGTTTTTGGTAGGCATGGTTTTTAAAGTAAATCCGTTTAATGGAATGGAGTGGTAGGTCAGGGGCAAGATCCACCCATCTGACTCCCATGGTAACTGTTATGTTTTCCCAGGGCTTGGAGGAGAGCGATCAGTCCCTCAAAGTGATTGCTGATCTACAGGAGCTGATCAGCCTCAAGGATCCCACCATGCTTGAACTGGTAGTGCCGGGATTTGTGACAAAATACCCAGATGTCAGGTAGAGCACCTAAATCCCGAATGTTAGGGAGTTGTCTCTGGCACCATCTAGTGCCTGCCAAAGGAAATACAACTCTTGGGGTTGGTATTATCTTTTGTTGTTGTTTTTCAGTCGCACAGTCGAGTCCGACTCTTTGCAACCCCATGGACCAAGTCACGCCAGACCCTCCAGTCTTCCAACATCCTCTGAAGTCTGCTCAAATTCATGTTAGTTACATCAGTAATGCTGTCCAGCCATCTCTAGGCAGTATAATAAAAAGGAGAGACATCACCCTGCCAACAAAAGTCCGTATAGTCAAAGCGATGGTATTCCCAATAGTAAGGTATGGCTGTGAGAGTTGGACCATAAGGAAGGCCGAGCGCAGAAGAATAGATGCTTTTGAGTTGTGGTGCTGGAGAAGACTCTTGAGAGTCCCTTGGACTGCAAGAAGATCAAAGCAGCCAGTCCTAAGGGAAATCAATCCTGACTGTTCCCTGGAAAGTCAAATGCTGAAGCTGAAGCTCAAATTCTTTGGCCACCAAATGAGAAGGGATCACTCCCTGGAGAAGACCCTGCTGCTGGGAAAGACAGAAGGCAAAAGAAGAAGTGGATGGCAAAAGATGAGATGGCTGGACAGCGTTACTGATGTAACTAACCTCCATATGCAGGTGTTACCCTTCATGGCCAGCAGGGTTGCCAACCTTCAGGTGGAGCCTTGAGATTTCCCAGAATTATAAATTATTTCAAGGCTATAGGAGCCAGTTCCCCTAACAAAAACAGCTGCTTTGGTGGGTGTATTCTAAGGCGCCATAACCTGCTGAAGTCCCTCCCAAACCCCTAACCTCCCCAGGTTGCACCCTCAAATCTCCAAATATTTACTGACCAGAAATCAGCAATACTAAGCAGGAAGGGCTGTCTGGTATGACTCAGGGAATATCTGGGGACTTTGGGGGGTGGAGCCAGGAGCAAGGTAGTGACAAGCATGATTGAACTCCAAAGGGAGTTCTCACCATCACATTTTAAAGGAACTGTGCTCCTTTTAATTTCCCTCCATTGGAAATTTGGTGCCCCTCCCTAAAAAAAACAGGGGCCCCCGAGCCCCAGATACCCACAGATCGATTCTCTATAGGGTATAACAGAGTGTCCCGATGGAGCCTTTCCCATACACAAGCAAGGCGAGGTGGTGAACTGGGGTGTGTGTCTGCCTGTTGTTGTTCCTCATCAGTTGTAGAGCCAGGTGCTGAGAATGCAGGTGGTGGCAGTGAATCAGTCAAGTGGTGAGAGGGGCCAGCTGTCGCCTCCGCTGGGCCTGTTAACCCTGTAGGTTCTGCCTGGCCAGGCCCATCATCAGAGCCCATGATACGCCCATCCCTGTGCTCCGGCCTCCTACACTCCTTTTCAGGGAGCAGGAGCCTTAACATTTAGTACATGTCTAATCCAGTTGGCTTCAATGTAATATAGTGGCAAAAGCGCTGGACTAGGACCAGAGAGACACGAGTTCAAATCCCCACTCAGCCGTCCAGTGGACATTCCACCCCCCGCTTTCTGATAACTGCGAATTGGGGGGGGGGGAGCCTCCAAACTAGGGGATTCCCTGCCTGCACCCTGCTGAGTGATTGGCAACCCTAAAGTTACTGAAGTAAAACGGGAGTGTCCAAATTACTTGGTGCCTCAAGCGGGCACAGTTTGTCTGCCTTCCCTTTTTGCCCCTATTCTATGGAAGAAATATAAACCTTCTTCAGAGTTAAGAGAAACTGTGGGGTGGCCATGGGTGGAACATCCATCTAAAAGCTCTCCTTGTAGCCACTATGGGGATGGATGCAGGGCAGTACTAAGCGCCATTTTCAAAATGGCTGCGCTACACTCCATATTCCCTAGGGTTGCCAGGTCTCCCCTGGATACCGGTAGGGGATGGGGGGGGGGGGGTTAGGGTTGCCAGATCCAGGTTGGGAAACACCTGGAGATTTGGGGATGAAACCTCAGGAGGACAGGGACCTTAGTGGGGCACAATGCTACACATTCCACCCTCCCAAGCATTCATTTTGGACTGATTTCTATAGTCTGGAGATGAGCTGAAATTCCAGGGGATCTCATGGTCCCATCTGGAGGCTGGCATCTCTAGCATTCCCCCAACCCCTCCCAACCCTTTAAACAGGCTTTCCCCCCATTATTTTGCCAAGCCACACTGTAGCACTATGATGTGTCAAAGAAAGAGAACAAAAAAGCCTTTTACAAAAGAAATGTATGGTGGCGGGGGGCGGGGGGGGGATGTAATATTTCCAGATTTTTTTCAGAAAAAAAAGTTGGGAAAATTTGAAATATATGCAATACTTACTGTCCCATCCAACCTGAACTAATTTTACTGTTTTAACAAAAATAGATCTTGGGCCAAACCCAGGAAAAGGTGGGAGTTGGCCAGTGGATTGGCCTCCACCAAATCTCACTTCCCCCCAAATGTAAATTGGAGCCAAGCAAGTTTGTTAAGCCCAACAAAGGCCTTTCAGTGTGACTGTTGCCACATTGAAAATGGATGCAGCCTGCCAGGGTTAAGGATTAAACTTTCTTTTCCAACAGACACATACATATTTAAGTATTGATGTGTTCTGGATATCAAAACCTTAGTAATGATACAGCCAAAAACTTTTGCAGATCACAATTACCTTTTACAATATCAAGTGTCCTTCAGCCCTCTAGGCCAGCCAGAAGGATGGACAATATAGCCACCTTTGCTAGATCTCAGGTGAGAGATCTGTCCTCCCTGATGGATCCAGCAGCAAGAGAGCTTCTCTTCCTATTGCCAGAAACATTATCAAAGCTCTTTCCTCACCCCCTTGACCTAGATCTGCTCAGGTCAAAACAGCTTTTCCTGTCTCCAGAGATAGTCTTCCTATTTGATACCTCCACATATATGGTTCCTGTTTGGAGAAGGGAGAAGAGAAAATGGGGTGTTTATCTATCCATCTATCTATCCATTGTCTGCTCTGCTAGACACACGGGGCGGGGCGGGGCGGGGCAGGGGAGTTTTCCTGCCTCACAATGTCCCAGGAGAAAAATGCATTTTTTCACAGGATCCACTGCCCCATTCATGCCTTTGAAGATCATTCTCTCTCCTTGAAAATCTAAAATGGATTGGAAAACATTTTCATACACTTAAAGGAGCTTTTCGCTATGCCTGCACTGGTTGCCCAGGGGAGGCCTAAGCCCCCGCCCCCCGAGCCCTGTACTGATAGCTTGGGGGGGAGGCTCAGACCCTCCTGGAAAAATCCAGTGGGGGCTTGTTTCCCTGAGGCCCCCTCCCCATAGTTTACACCTATGGTCAGCAGGAAGGCCAAGGAGGAGTGACATGCCTTCTGTCTTACTCTCCCTGCAGCGATGACCACATTTCCATGATCCTGGAAGTGCGTGGTGACGTCTCTAAAGAAATCCGCAACAACGTCCTGGAGATAATGGTGCAGAATCCACAGGCCCTGCCAGAAAACCACCAGCCTATCTTTAGTAACATTCTGGTTCCTGCTCCAGAGCTGCCCTACTGCCTCGGCAAGCCCAAGTGTGCCTGATAGACCCAGCTTGCACCCACTTGTGGAATGCCAACCTGGCTGCGGCTGCATCTCTCCCGCAAAGCTGTGTGAGTTGGAACTGGAGGTGGAAGCGGGTGAAGCCTGAGGAGGGTGGGACCCATGGGTGACTATCAGGAAAACACTCGATAAGACCCTGTCTTCCCTCTGGGCTTAAAGATTCAAGCACACTGTGCCATTCTGTGCATGGTGGGGGAACAGAGGGGGTAGAATTTCTTCTGGAAAAAATTGACACTTGCATGTGGAGGGAGAATGGTTCAGCTGTTTGGACATTGCACATTTCCCGTTCCCCAGTTTTTGCAAGTCTCGACTGTGTGCTGACCAGGCATCAGCTGGCTGTGCTTCTGTGGTTGTGTTATTTTGAGCACCAAGTTAGTATGCCTCTTATTACACTTACACTGTTGTGATGGGTGACAGCACTGCAATTGTAACAGAATCACCATTGTCTTATTAAGTTGCCCATGTGCCATAGTTATTTCCAGGGCTGTTTTTGTAGCAGGAGCTCCTTTGCATATTAGGCCACACACCCCTGATGTAGCCAATCCTTCTGGAGCTTACAGTAGGCCTTGTACTAAGAGCCTTGTAAGCTCTTGGAGGATTGGCTACATCAAGGGGGTGTAGCTTAAATTGCAAAGGAATTCCTGATACAAAAACACTCTGGTTATTTCTCATCTAGATTTACAGCTTGGATTTAGGGGCGCCTACACCACAAGCCTATATAGGTCTTATAAATGGTTTAAAATTGTGCTCCTCCCTCCCCCAAAGCATCCTGGGAATTTTGCTTTGACGAGGGCATTGAGAATTGGGAGAATCCCCTAGCCTCTCCTCTTGCCAAACTATAATCTCCCAGGGTTCCTTGACATGAAGGAAGGACTATTAAACCAGAGTTTCTGTGACACAGATGTGCCTTTAATAAATGTCATATGTCACCAAAGTTCCACATTCCTAGCCATCAGTCCTGACTAAACTTCCACTGCCTCCATACGCAATTGTGATGTTGCTTTCAACAGGACGAAGTGACAACTTACTTGATCCTAAAACTGCAGTTTGAGTTGTGATGGAGCTGTAACAAAACTGTAATTTATTTACTACTTGTAAACTGCTTTCAGCACTCAATACGCATAAAAGTTGGATATAAATCTCCTAAAATAAGCTGAACAATGGGACTAGAGAGCCAGTTTGGTGTAGTGGTTAAGAGCGCAGGATCTAATCTGGGAGAATCAGGCTTGATTCCGCACTCCTCCACTTGGAGCCTGCTCAGTGACTTTGGGCCAGTCACAGTTCTCACAGAGCTGTTCCTCTCAAGAGCAGTTTCTGTCAGAGCTCTCTCAGCCCCATCTACCTCACAGGGTGTCTGTTGTGGGGAGGGGAAGGGAAAGGAGACTGTAAGCCACTCTGAGACTCCAATTGAAGGATGGGGTATAAAACCAATCTCTTCTTCTTTTTCTTCTTCTTCTTCTTCTTCTTCTTCTTCTTCTTCTTCTTCTTCTTCTTCTTTTTCTTCTTCTTTTCCTTTTCCTTTTTCTTCTTTTTCTTCTTCTTCTTCTTCTTCTTCTTCTTCTTCTTCTTCTTCTTCTTCTTCTTCTTCTTCTTCTTCTTCTTCTTCTTCTTCTTCTTCCGCTTCCCTGTTTAACTTAGCTATTGTTCCTCTCTGAAAGTGGAAACCTGGGTCCTTATCTCCATTCTGCCGTGGAAGCTCGCTGGGTGACCCTAGCTGATCTTTCTCTCTCAGACCAGCCCTAGTAGTCCAGCGTGGAAATCACTGAGGCAATGTCAACAACTAGGGGTGGAATTCTAGCAGGAGCTCCTTTGCATATTAGGCCACACACCCCTGATGTAGCCAATCCTCCAAGAGCTTACAAGCTCTTGGAGGATTTTACAAGCTCTTGGAGGATTGGCTACATCAGGGGTGTGTGGCCTAATATGCAAAGGAGCTCCTGCTAGAATTCCACCCGTCAACGACAATGTCGGGTGATCTATTTCCATTCTACCCAACGAGGATAACCTAGTTTTCAAAGCTGTTTTGTTTCGGAAATAATCCAGGAGGGAATAGGCAGAGCCAACCACAAGCGGTATAGCGAAAGGGTAGACTGAAGCAGGCAGAGCCTATCTCCTTCAGGAAGCAAAGCAACCTAGTTGGATCAGGCAGAGGTCAGAGTAAGGCTGTATTGGTGAAGGCCGTTTTGCCTATAGTGGGAAGGGCACAGTTAGCAGCAAGTCCTCTGGAAAGTCACCAGAAGAGCCAGCAAGGTTCTTCACTGAGGGAGGTCAATGGAGTTGTAAGTTCTTGTTTGTCAATCCCCTGCAGCTGTGAAATCAGGTGGGCATCTTAAACCAAGATCAAGGCAGGCAGCTGTTTTTGTCTGTCTGTAGGAGTAGAAAAGAGCAAAAGTCCAGCAGCGCCTTAAAGACTAACACAATCCGTGGCAGGGTAGGAGCTTTTGTGAGTCACTGCTCACTTCTTCAGATACAGCTAGAATGTGAGTCCATCTGTCTTTCTATCTTGGAGAGCAGCATGATTTCAGATGCCAAATGACAATAGCAGGCAAATGATAATGTGATTGGATTTGGTGTGATAGGCAGAGAGGTGCTAGGTTTGGAGAAATCAGCATTAGTGATGAGAAACGAAACCTAGGTCCCGATTCAGTCCAGGAGGATGCATTGTCTTGAGCTTCATTATCAATTGCATTTCAGCAGCCTCTGTTTCTAATCTCCCTTTGAAATTCCTTTGTAAGGGAACTGCTACTTTTAGGTCAGCAAGTGAACATTCCCACTGGAGGGTGGACTTTATGGTATTATACCCCATTCAAGTCCCTCCCCCATCCAGATTTCATGTCCAAATCTCCAAGATTTTCCCAATCCATAATTGGCAGCCACAGGGGTGATGAACAGGCTATTTGAGCATTGCACAGAATGCATTTCTCTCTTGACTAAAGGCCAAACTACACATTCAGGTTTTAAAATGGTTGGATTCCTGGCAACCTCGTTGCAGCTATGGGAGCATGGCTTTTAAAAACAAAGGAGGGCTCAGATGGATCATCACCACAGGGAGTGGAATGACTCCTGCCTTCCCTCCCCTCCCCCCTCAAGCCCTTTTTCTGTGCTGAAACAGCATTGGGGAGGAATAATTTCCCCATTTTTTGTATTCTGTATTCCAAATACACCATTTGGAGTATTCTGGGCACATAGAGCACCAAAGAGGGGAAATAAGTCCCTCCCAAGTCTGTCTCTGCAAGGGAAAATCCACATTTGTCCCCAAGTAATTGCAACATCCCACTTCTTCTTCTGTAACCCATGCAAGTTTCATCTTCTAGACAATGCTCTTTCACATACATTATCCTGGACAAAGTTATGCCTGGCCTCCAGTGGGACCGTGCTCTGCCAAGACATTGCAGCTGCAAACCCAACAGTTCTGCAAGGCAAAGGAAGCGACATTCTGACAGGTCCTTCCCTTTTGCCTCAGTGGCACTGAAGGCCATGATGTCCCCCTCACAGAGCTCAGCATTTGTAAACTGCAGGGTAAGGGTGAGCATAAACAATTCTCCATTACAAATGGGGAAATGCCTGGGGTTAAAGAAGAGTTCATTCAATGCATCTTTTAAAAAGTTTAATAGGGGGTTTAAAGAAAAGTTCACACAAAATGCACCTTTTCAAGAAGTTCTTAAGAAGCCCAAATTCTTCTACCTCTTCTTATTCTGGAGACTTCCAATATGGACAAAGACTCATCATTTGGATTTTGCTGCACGTAACAAAGATCTGTGCCGACTTTGGAAACCCACTCATCGTTCCTGAAGATTCACATCTGATACCACAGCCAGGCTGCCTCAGCGCTTAACCTGTGTTAAATGCACCAAGTGGGCCTCAAGCTACACCATTACAAGAGATACCTTGAGTGAAAGGGAATTATCCCTCAATCATCCCTAAAATCAGAGATGGCTATAACGGATCTCTCTGTGTGATAAAGAGATCATGTCTTCTGGAGAAGAGGGTTGAAGCACCCAGGGAGAGAGGGGTGAAGCATACAAGCTTTGATAGGCCAATTGTCCAGTGCTTTTGTGACCTCACTGGCAGCAATGAAAAAGGAACATTAGGATGGTGAGATCTCAGGGTGCAATCACACAAGAAATCTGGCTCGACCTGGCCGGGCGTCCCATCCGGATTTAATGTGCACAATCGCACACGTGCATCTGTCCCCAGAGTCCTGCCTGTACCTACCTTGTCCTAAGATGTGCTGGGACTGGATTAAATAGCTATTGGAAACTTCCCAGTAGCAAACCTCTAAAATGTATGTCGGGCACATTTCCCAACTGTCTGAACAGCCAGGTGTGTAATGCATATACGCACGAGCAGTCTGAACGCTCCTCTTGCGCGTGTGCAGCCTGTGCCTCTCCCGGCCACAGGGTGGGGGGCTGTGTGAATGTTCCCACACAGATCAAAGAGAACTGGGTTTTTCAGAGCCAGGATACTGCCGTGCCAAATCTCTTGGGCAATCCCACCCTCAGTCAGGAGGTCAACAGGTCTGGAGAAAGATGTACGAGCTGCAGTAAGAGGGACAAAGATGCATAGAGAACAAGAAGGAGCAGTGCAGAGAAGTATGCGGTAGCTGAAGATGGACAAGGAGCAGGGTTGCCAGGTTCTCCCTGGCCAGCAGGTAGGGACGGGCACGGGTAGGAAGGCTGGGAAACTCCTGGAGGTTTGGGGTGGAGCCTGGGGAGGACAGAAACTTCAGTGGGGTGTGATGCCACAGAGTCCACCCTCCAAAGTCCACCCTCATTTTCTCTGGGGGAACTGATGCTTGTAATATGGAGATAAGCTGTAATTCTGGGGAATCCCCAAGTCCCACCTGTTGGCTGGCATCCCTCCCAAGGAGTGACATGGAGTTATAATTTTGGGGTGGATATAAAAGTTGGGTATGTAGAAGTTCTACTGACTTTCAGTTTCAAACACACAGTGCTCTCAACTTCCCCATTACTAACCTATTCCAAATTTTTGCTCTGATCAAATTACTTGCACGTCTTCAAGCAATTAAAGATAGATATGGGTGGGCAGCAGTGTTGGCCTGAAGCGGCAGGACAAAGCTGGAATACTAATCTCCCTCATCAACCTCCTGGTCTCAGCACCTTTGCACCTACAAGAATACAGCATGAAAAATGAGGATCACCTATAATTGGAGAAGATTTCTGTTCACTTGAAAGGATTCCAGGAGACAGGAATTGGGGAGGTTTACTTCACAGGCTCATGCCTGCTGACCTAGACAGAAATATCCTAGCAGCATAAAATTGACACCTATCTCAGTGGCTGCAGTTTCTTTCACCTTTCCTATCCCTCTCGCTATCTCTGACCAGAACCTCAACTTGCCTACTTCTGAATTCCTGATTTGTCACCTGACACATTTGAGCTACAGATCTTGAAACAACCTTGCAAATAAATTCACATAAGTTTATAGTCAACTGGGTGGCCTTAGGAAAGCTCCTCACAAGTGGCCTCAGCTCCCACCCTCAAAATATCTGCAAGATGGGGATTATAATAATAAGAACTTACATTGTAGGACTGTTGTGAAGATTTCAAGATAATGAACATGAAGTGCTCTGTATAGCAACCCTGGAGTTCTCTGGAGGTCTCCCATCCAAGTTCTAAGCAGGGTCGACTCTTCTTAGCTTCTGAGATCTGCACCATCCAAATCTATACTGTGCTGGTATACCACTTTTAAGCCCTTCTCTCTCTTTAGCTTGAGGCTTCTCACGCTCTATGTAGTTCCGAGTATGACCAGGGTCAGCTCTAGACTGTCTGGCACCCTAGACAAGACTAATTTCTGCCCCCACCCCCGCTGCACTGATAACTGTCACCAAGTAACATGGGGAGGGTGGGTGCTAGGGTTGCCAAGTCCAATTCAAAAAATATCTGGGGACTTTGAGGGTGGAGCCAGGAGACATTGGGGTGGAGCCAGGAGCAAGGTTGTGACAAGCATTAATGAACTCCAAAGGGAGGTCTGGCCATCACATTTAAAGGGACCATGCACCTTTTTAAATGCCTTCTTTCCATAGGAAATAATAAAAGATAGGGGCACCTTTTTGGGGGGCTCATAGAATTGGACCCCTTGGTCCAATTTTTTTGAAACTTGGGTGGTATTTTGGGGAAAGACACTAGGCACTATGCTGAAAATTTGGTGCCTCTATCTCAAAAAACAGCTCTCCCCAGAGCCCCAGATACCCTCATATCAAGTCTCCAATATTTCCTATGGGAATAAGACTCCATAGTGAATAATAGAGTTCCCAACAGACATTTCCCTCCCCTCCCCCCGCTTTCTGATGACCCTGAAGCAGGGGGAGGGCCTCCAAACCGGGTGATCCCCTGCCTCAACCTGGGGATTGGCAACCCTAGGGGTGCCCAATTTAGCGCATCCAGAAGACTGGCGCTCTAAGCAATCACCTAGTTTGCCTAATGGCAGGGCCAGCCCTGAGTCTGACATAAACAATGTTTCTTCTCTTTCTGCAGAAATCCAGCCTGTTAACATTATAGCTTTAAAAGTTCATCAAGAGAACACAAAGCAGAAGAAATACATTCATTGTTGAACGATTCTAGTAATATGTATATATATTATATTTGTTCTAACAAATACTTTAGTTAGATCTGGTACATTTATTATTAATTTACACAATAAAGATCTATTTTGCATCCTTTAGTTTGCTTGATTCGGTTTAATTTATTGGATTTCTAGCCCACCCTTCTCGCAAGCGGGCTCAGAGCGGATTACAGCATAACCATAAAACAATGAAAATTACATTTGATGTGTTAAAAACTATTACAAAATAAAACCACTACTCTTCAGTAAAACGATGGTGTCCAGAAACGAATCATTTTATATTCCAAGTGATCCACTGAGGCATAAATAATCCCAGTGAAATCTGGAACAGTCTCTTGGAACCCGGCCCAACAAGTGTGCCCCTGGAACACCTCCCCCCCACCCCCAAAAAATGCATTACCGTGTGGATGCTCAGTTGGAATTGTGAATACCTTTGCATTCACAGCAGCAACAGAAGAAACACAGAAAGTCATCATTGTGTGGTTGTAATGATAGACAGAAAAGGGTTCTGCACACTGGAAGACTGCTATTCAATTAAAGCAGGGGTCATTTTGTAGAAAAATAGGTAGCGGAGCTCATTAGCATAACTCATTAAGTTATGCTGCACACCCTCCCCCCAGCCAAAAGCAACCCGATACAAGAAAGGAGAGCCCCAGGCGAACAAGGCCTGCTTGGGCTGGCTAAAGATCCAGCCAGCCCAAGCAGGCCTCTCTCACCCGGGGCTCTCCTTGCCCGCCCCCACATCAAAAGGCCAGTAAGCCACCCGCTGCCCATAATCACATAAGAAGTGGAGAAAGGGTGGCACGGACTTCTCCAGAGGTTAATGAAGGCTGCTGGGGGTGTGGCAAAGCTCCTGGTGGCTGGCTGGCTGCCCGCTCTCCTAATCCAGGGATTGTTATGAAGCTGCACCTACTATTCAATGGACGAGGTAGGTGGGAAGGAGGAGGTGGAACCCTCAGAAAGGTTTAGGAGCTGCGCTCCTGTGAGCTCCTGCTGAATCTGAGGCCTGAATTAAAAGCAGACTGAAGCTGTTCTGTTTTCAGAAAAAACTTCCCTGATTTCCACCAGCCAGAAGCAACACCCCATCCTCATATTTCTTCCAGCAACTTAATTTGATAACTTCTCCATTGAAACACCACTCTCTATTGTAGATTTCTCCCTGGCAGATTTTTCTTCTGAGTCTTCATGAATTTTGGCAAACAACTTGGCAAAATTGCTCTCCCGTAGCCCTCCATGGAAACTCCGTGCAGCGAAAGCGTACAAGATTGGGTTCAGGCAGCTGCTTACAAAGGCGATAGCCCCGTGAATGTTCATTGTTGCTTTGGTCACCTGGAGCAAGTTCTCTGCCGTCTCCGGGTGTCCCTCTTTCAGCAGCAATGCAACGTTGATGAGAATATTGAAGACTTGGTAAGGGAGCCAACACACAAAGAAAGCAATGACCACCGCTGCAATCAGCTTCCCTGTCTTCATTTTCTTGTGGTTCTTCAGTATCTTTAGCCTCTTCAGGACGCAGGTGTAGCAGACAGCCATCACAGTGAAAGGGATCACAAAGCCAACCAAGGTCTCCACAAAGTTCACCGTCACTCGCGTCCGATCGGTATAGTACATTTCGTCCGCGCACACGCCTTCCTTCTTGGGCTTGGAGGACGCAATTAGAATTGGGCTTCCGAAGATGCAAGCGGCCACCCAGAGCAGCAGCAATGTACAGCGCACCACACGCGGCCGCCCAAACTTTTGGGAGTGAAATGGATAGGTCACAGCGGCAAAACGATGGAGGCTCATCAGCGTGATGAGGAAGATGCTGGCATAAACGGTCAGGTAGACACAGAACTTGAGCAGCCTGCAGAAAATGTCTCCGAAGACCCAGCCGTAGAGGAAAGAGTAAATCCAGAAGGGTACGGTGCTCATGACAATCAAGTCTGTGATGGCCAAGTTCAGAATGAGGAGAAGGGTCAAAGAGTGTCGGGAGAACTTGGTAACAATAATCCAGACCACAAAGCCATTCCCAGGGAAACCAACCAAGAAGCAAGCAAAGAGAAACAGGCTTGGAAGCACAGAGATAGACTCATGAGTTTCCCCTGTCCCTGTATTGTTCCCTTCCAGCTCTGAGGCATTGTAGAGGTCCATGTGGCTTCTCGTGCAGGACTCAGCTTTTGCAAGTAACCAACTGGCCAACGGCATAAATAAGAGCTTCAGAACCAAGAGGAAATGACTCGGGGAGGGGGCGTGGCATAGTTCATAGATGGATAGATTGGTTCTGCTTCGGAAACATTTTGTAAGAACCTTAAATTCCTCTTTTTGTGGTGTTTGCTTCTGATGCAATCTAAAAGGCTTCCTAAGGAGATGCTGTGATGGAAAGCAATGGGTTAACCATAAACTGAAGACGCACAGGGCTGCGTCAGGTGACCTGAGGGTGGGGGCAAAGTGCTCGGAGCTCTCAGGGAGGGAAAGGGGTAGTGGAGAAAGAGAAACTGCTGAGGCAGTCAGTCAAGTTGATGTCTGACAGAGTGGAGGCCTGTCAGAGAAGTCTGTCAGTGGGGACCTGACAGAGACTGAGAGGGTCAGTTTGAGCCTGCCAGAGAGGCTGAGGGGACAGCTGATCCTGTGAAGGAGCTTGAGGCGGAGACGGGGAAGTCTTCCAGAGACTGCAAGCTCGACAAAACCAGCCAAGAGGGCTGTGTGTGTGTGAGTCAGTTAAGACCTGAACGGTCACAAACACCTAGAGACAACTCTGAAGATCTAGTGAGGTGGTTGAGGGAGTGGATGTGGGTCTGAGACACCAGAAGGGCTGAGAGGAGAGACTCCAGTCGAGGGGTGAGACTTGACACATCAATCCCAAGAGGCCAGACCTTGGCTAGAGGTGGAGAGTGAGTTAAAGGGAAACTGTGAACTGTGTAACTGTGAGAGACTCAAGAAAAGATAAAGTGAATGTAAAGCCTGAAATAACTGAACAACGTATTAGCCTGTGTAAATATCTCCCATATCCCCAAGTTAAGAACTTTGTGTTACAATAAATCTGTGGTTTAAGTTAAAGTGCTCAAGAGCCTATATTTTGTGGGAAGAACAAACAAAGCTGCTGTGGTCCCATCAAATAAACAAGTAAAATACCCCGAAGAGACTGAAATAAAGAGATCCAGTGAGGCCATGAGGTTGTCGCTGCTATAGATGCCTTCTGCTGATCTTAACATTTCTGTGTCCCAGGTGGGGAATCACCTCTGCTGCAACCAACATCCCTTCTGCACCTGTTACTTGAATATTTAAGTGTCGGGATCATGCTTCCATGCCACTGCCACAATGTGATAGCATTTGTTTGTGTGTATATATGTCAAATTACAGCCAACCTATGTTGACCAGTTAGGTTTTCACAGCAAGGGGTGAATGGAGGTCTGCCAATGCCTACCTCTGTGTAGCACCCCTGGACCTCCTTGGTACTGTCCAGGACTGATCCTGCTTAGGCTAGCCTGAGCCATCCAGCATTTAGCTTCTGTTAAATGTATCAGCTGGGCTACGCAACCCTTACACACAATAATTTTGAAGTAAAAGAGAGCTATCATGCACTCTTCCCTGAATCAGATTACCCTATGCCTGTGTGAGAGTGAAATTCTCTGTTATGCACCCCTTTCTGCCTTTTGCCTTCCTTTACACTGGAGGAAAGTACTTCTCCTAATGGACCAGATCTGCAAGATCTAATCCCACAGCAATGGGATTTCCCGTATGAGTTCTTCCCACAGCATTTCCCATACGAGTTCTTCCTTTTCAACTTCTGAACAGCAACCATCACCATAGAAAGATGTTAGTAGAAATCAGGCATATACTGAAGCAGGGCTTTTTTTCTGGAAATAGATGTGCCGGACCTCTCGGGGGAAATGAAGGAGAAACACATGGGCGCCCCTCATGAACTTTAACATATCTTTTGATAATTTTGTTTCCATGCCTTTGTCTGGATCATTGGATGTTTGAATCTACATATTACACACACCAACGCATTACACACTTGTCAAAGGACCTTAAGGCCAAGGTCCTATTAAGGGACACAGGCTGGGCAAATGCAAGGAATGCAAAGTATTTAAAAAAGATGCTTTTGTGACCCGCTACATCCATCCATCAAAATGCTGGTAGATATCAGGATTGAGACCAGTTTTCCCTCTAAGTTGAATTAGTCTGAGCCAGGGCTATTTTGTAGAAAAAGCCCAGCAGGAATTTATTTGCATATTTAGACCACACAGGGCTTTTTTTGTAGCAACCCCTTTGCATATTAGGACACACACCCCGGATGTAGCCAGTCCTCCTTGAGCTTACAGTAGGCCCTGTACTATGATTCCTGTAAGCTTTTGGAGGATTGGCTACATCAGGAGGTGTGGCTTAATATGCAAAGGAGTTCCTGCAAAAAAAAGCCCTGAGGCCATACCTCTGGCGCCAAGCCAGCTGGAACTCTGTTCCTGTGCATTCCTGCTCAAAAAAAGCCCTGGTGTGAGCTCGCAGTTTTTTAGCTTCTGGCTCATGCATTTTTGTCTGTACAGCAACACAGGATGGCTGCTTGTGATCATGAAATAGTGTTGGGGTTGGAGTGCTGTAATGAGGATTTAGGATAGGTTGCCAGCCTGGGTTGGGAAATCCCTAGAGATTTTGGGGGTGGGGCCTGGAGAGGATAGGGCTTGGGGGAAGGAGGAACCTCAGCGTGGTACAATGCCATGGAGTCTACTCTCCAAACCAGCCATTTTCTCCAGGGGAACTGATTTCTGTCCTCTGGAGATCAGTTGTAAAAGTGGGAGATCTCCAGGTCCTACCAGTTTGGTGTAGTGTTTATGTGAGTGGACTCTTATCTGGGAGAATTGGGTTTGATTCCCCACTCCTCCACTTGCACCTGCTGGAATGGCCTTGGGTCAGCCATAGATCTGGCAGAGGTTATCCTTGAAAGGGCAGCTGCTGTGAGAGCCCTCTCAGCCCCACCCACCTCACAGGGTGTCTGTTGGTGGGGGGAGAGATAAAGGAGATTGTGACCGCTCCAAGACTCTGAAATTCAGAGTATAGGGCAGGATATAAATCTTCTTCTACCTGGAGGCTGGCAGCCCGACATTCCCGAAGAACTGATCCCAGCTGCTTGTGAAGGAACACAATGGGCTTATTAAGAACATAAGAACATAAGAGAAGCCATGTTGGATCAGGCCAACGGCCCATCAAGTCCAACCCTCTGTGTCACACAGTGGCAAAAAATGTTATATACACACATACACTGTGGCTAATAGCCACTGATGGACCTGTGCTCCATATTTTTATCTAAACCCCTCTTGAAGGTGGCTATACTTGTGGCCGCCACCACCTCCTGTGGCAGTGAATTCCATTTAATTTACATCACGATACATACAACTTGGGCCTCCATGCTATGACTGCTACAACTCTAGCAGCCATTTTGACAAGAAGCTCCAACTTCCTCCTCCCTGATCCCACCAGGAAGCTGACAGCTGCTCCTCCAAACATCTCCTCTTTCTTAACTGTGTCATTCTTTGTAACTCTCTCACAATGGAAGCAGAGCCCCCCTTCCTGTGGTATGTATTTATTTAGAAACTTGTATGCCCTCTCAGACCCGCTGAAGGAAGCTCACAACAATAAAATAAAACCAAGCATACAATACCAATAAAAACATATCATACCAATTAAAACATAGCAGGGAAGCAATTCATAGGGTGTTGCCTGCTCGAAGTTGGGAAAATCCTGGAGGTTTGGGGGTAGAGTCTGAGGAGGGTGGGGTTCAAGCAGGGGAGGGACTTCAGTGGGGTACAATGCCGTAGAGTCCACCCTCCAAAGCAGTCATTTTCTCCAGAGAGAGAAAGACCTCTGCAAACACAGGCTTAGATGCTGTGTAGTGAGGAAAGTCTAACTTTCCTAGTCCCAGTCTCTGTTCCCAGAGCATCTAATCTTCCCAAATGCCATGAAGCAGAGTCCTTGTCAAGAATGGCTCTGAGCAGTGTTCCCTCTAAGCTAAGTTAGCATGAGCTAGCTCACAGATTTTTAACCTCCAGCTCACACATTTTTGTGTTAGCTCAGGAAGGACGACCCCAGAACACACTCATTTATGCAGTAGCTCACAACTTTAATACCAATAGCTCACAACTTTAATGCTAATAGCTCACAAAGCAGACGTTTTGCTCACAAGACTTTGCAGCTTAGAGGGAACATTGATTCTGAGGCAGAATACTTTACACCTTAACTATTTATTTAGGTGCTCAGAGCTCAGATATAGCAGGGTCTTCTTTATACACCAACTATTCTAGAAACTACAAGATTTTGTGTTTGAAGTAATGAGTGTAGTAGGTTGATGTTGGAAGAGTCTCTGATCTAAAACACATTTGTTCATTTTAGATAATTTGTGTTAACTATTATGCCTCCCCCACCGCCCAATACATGCTAAGTATGTTACTACCTTGATCTCAGCCAAAGGAACTCAGAGCAGCATATACTATTCTACCCTCATCCATTGTGTACTATACCCAAAGCCTTTTTTGAGCAGGAACACAGTTCCAGCTGCCTTGGCATCAGGAGGTGTGGCTTAATATGCAAATGAGTTCCTGCTGGGGTTTTTTCCTACAAAAAAGCCCTGTGTGAAACAATAGTGATGTCAGGGGATGTGGCCTAATATGCAAGTGAGTTTCTGCTGGGCCTTTTCTACAAAAAAGCCCTGTGTGAAACAATGGTGAAGTTGGGGTGTGTGGCCTAATATGCAAATAATTTCCTGCTGGGCTTTTTCTACAAAAAAACAAGCAAACCGATGACCATACCCCCTGAAGAAGATTCATCTGAAATGGAGCAACTGCCCCAAGATTACCCAGCAAGCTTTGTGGCAAAATTGAGCATCTGAAGCAGGCCCTCCTAAACCATAGTCCCAACACCTTAAGCACTGGGTGTGTAATACAGCACCATGTCACAGCTGACTTATAGCAACTCATAGGGTTTTTTTTAAGGCAAGATAAATTCAGAGGTGCCTTGCTGTTGCCTGCCTCTGCATAGCAACCCTGGACTCCCTTGGGTGTCTCCCATCCAAGTACTCACCAGGGCTAACCCTGCTTAGCTTCTGAGATCTGACAAGAATGGGTGAGCCTGGCCCATCCAGATCTATGCTGTGCTGCTACATCACTGTTAAGCCCACACTCCTTATGCAGTCCCAAGTTTGACATAAACAATATATTTGTTCTCTTCCTGCAGAAGTCCAGCCTATTAACACTATAGCTTTGAACGTTCATCAAGAGGACACAAAGCAGAAGAAATGTATTCATTGTTGAACAATCCTAGTAATATCTATATACGCTGCATTTGTTCTAATTAATATTTTAGTTAGCTCCGGCATATTGATTATTAATTTACACAATAAAGATCTATTTTACATCGTTTTCTTTTGAAGAGTCTTTTGGCTCTTGGCTTCACATCTTCTCGAGGTTTGTCCCTATGAAACATACCCCTCCCCCAAACTGAGGACTCTACATTCCCATTACTATGTCGATGCTCCATTGCAACTGTGAATGCCTCCACATTCACAGCAGCAGTAGAAGAAACACAGAAAATCATCATTGTGAGGTTGCAGTGACAAACAAAAAGGGGTTCTCCAGACCGGAAAACTGCGATTCAGTTAAAAATATGGTTACCAGACAGATTGAAGCTGTTCAGAACGAAGCTCCCCTGTTTGCCACCTGCCAGAAACATTGCCCCAACCTCATGCCTATTCCAGCAACTTCTGAAGTCCTCCACAGGGGCACCTGTGTGTATATATTTATATATGCCTTGCGTTTATTCTTATAGCTTCTCCATTGAAAGACCACTGCCCCCTGTAGATTTCTCCCCGGCAGATTGTTCTTCTGAGTCTTCATGAATTTTGGCAAACAACTTGGCAAAATTGCTCTCCCGTAGCCCTCCACGGAAACTCCGTGCAGCGAAAGCGTACAAGATTGGGTTCAGGCAGCTGCTTACAAAGGCGATAACCCCGTGAATGTTCACTGCCACTTTGGTCACCCGGAGCAAGTTCTCTGCCGTCTCCGGGTGTCCCTCTTTCAGCAGCAGAGCGATGTTGATGAGGATGTTGAAGACGTGATAAGGGAGCCAACACACAAAGAAAGCAATGACCACCGCTGCAATCAGTTTCCCCGTCTTCATTTTCTTGTGGTTCTTCAGCATCTGTAGCCTCTTCAGGACGCAGGCGTAGCAGACAGCCATCACAGTGAAAGGGATCACAAAGCCAACCAAGGTCTCCACAAAGTTCACCGTCACTCGCGTCTGATCGGTATAGTACATTTCGTCTGTGCACACGCCTTCCTTCTTGGGCTTGGAGGACGCAATCAGAATTGGGCTTCCGAAGAGGCAAGCGGCCACCCAGAGCAGCAGCAATGCACAGCGCACCACACGCCGCCGCCCAAACTTTTGGAAGTGAAATGGGAAGATCACGGCAGCAAAACGATGGAGGCTCATCAGCGTGATGAGGAAGATGCTGGCATAAATGGTCAGGTAGACAAAGAACTTGAGCAGCCTGCAGAAAATGTCTCCGAAGACCCAGCCGTAGAGGAAAGAGTAAATCCAGAAGGGTACGGTGCTCATGACCATCAAGTCTGTGATGGCCAAGTTCAGAATGAGGAGAAGGGTCAAAGAGCGTCGGGAGAACTTGGTAACAATAGTCCAGGCCACAAAGCCATTCCCAGGGAAACCAACCAAGAAAAAAGTAAAGAGAAATAGGCTTGGAAGCACAGAGATAGACTCATGAGTTTCCCCTGTCGCTGTATTGTTCCCTTCCAGCTCTGAGGCATTGTAGAGGGCCATGTGGCTTCTCATGCAGGGCTCAGCTTTTGCAAGTAAACAACTGGCCAAAGGCATAAATAAGAGCTTCAGAACCAAGAGGAAATGACTCGGGGAGGGGGCGTGGCATTGTTCATGGATGGATAGATTGGTTCTGTTGCAGAAACATTTCTTAAGAACATTAAATTCCTCTTTTTGTGGTGTTTGCTTCTGATGCAATCTAAAAGGCTTCCTAAGAAGATGCCTTCTGCTGATCTTAACATTTCTGTGTCCCAAATGGGGAATCACCTGTGCTGCAACCAACATCCCTTCTGCACCTGTTACTTGAATATTTAAGTGTGGGGATCATGCTTCCATGCCACTGCCACAATGTGATAGCATTTGTGTGTGTGTATATATGTCTAAAGTGCTGTCAAATTACAGCCAGCCTATGTTGACCAGTTAGGTTTTCACAGCAAGGGGTGAATGGAGGTCTGCCAATGCCTACCTCTGTGTAGCACCCCTGGACCTCCTTGGTACTGTCCAGGACTGATCCTGCTTAGGCTAGCCTGAGCCATCCAGCATTTAGCTTCTGTTAAATGTATCAGCTGGGCTACGCAACCCTTACACACAATAATTTTGAAGTAAAAGAGAGCTATCATGCACTCCTCCCTGAATCAGATTACCCTATGCCTGTGTGAGAGTGAAATTCTCTGTTATGCACCCCTTTCTGCCTTTTGCCTTCCTTTACACTGGAGGAAAGTACTTCTCCTAATGGATCAGATCTGCAAGATCTAATCCCACAGCAATGGGATTTCCCGTATGAGTTCTTCCCACAGCATTTCCCATACGAGTTCTTCCTTTTCAACTTCTGAACAGCAACCATCACCATAGAAAGATGTTAGTAGAAATCAGGCATATACTGGAGCACAGCTTTTTTTCTGGAAATAGATGTGCCGGACCTCTCGGGGGAAATGAAGGAGAAACACATGGGTGCCCCTCATGAACTTTAACATATTTTTGATAATTTTGTTTCCATGCCTTTGTCTGGATCATCGGATGTTTGAATCTACATATTACACAAACCAACACATTACACACTTGTCAAAGGACCTTAAGGCCAAGGTCCTATTAAGGGACACAGGCTGGGCAAATGCAAGCAATGCAAAGTATTTCAAAAAGATGCTTTTGTGACCCGCTACATCCATCCATCAAAATGCTGGTAGCTATCAGGATTGACACCAGTTTTCCCTCTAAGCTGAATTAGTCTGAGCCAGGGCTCTTTTTGTAGAAAAAGCCCAGCAGGAACTTATTTGCATATTTAGACCACACAGGGGTTTTTTTGCAGCAACTCCTTTGCATATTAGGACACACACCCCGGATGTAGCTAGTTTTACTTGAGCTTACCATAGGCCCTGTACTATGATCCCTGTAAGCTCTTGGAGGATTGGCTACATCAGGAGGTGTGGCTTAATATGCAAAGGAGTTCCTGCAAAAAAAAAACCCTGAGGCCACACCTCTGGTGCCAAGCCAGCTGGAACTCTGTTCCTGTGCATTCCTGCTCAAAAAAAGCCCTGGTGTGAGCTCTCAGTTTTTTAGCCTCCGGCTCATGCATTTTTGTCTGTACAGCAACATAGGATGGCTGCTTGTGATCATGAAATAGTGTTGGGGTTGGAGTGCTGTAATGAGGATTTAGGATAGGTTGCCAGCTCTGGGTTGGGAAATCCCTGGAGATTTTGGGGGTGGGGCCTGGAGAGGATAGGTCTTGGGGGAAGGAGGGACCTCAGCATGGTACAATGCCATGGAGTCTACTCTTCTCCAGGGGAACTGATTTCTGTCCTCTGGAGATCAGTTGTAAAAGTGGGAGATCTCCAGGTCCTACCAGTTTGGTGTAGTGTTTAAGTGAGTGGACTCTTATCTGGGAGAACTGGGTTTGATTCCCCACTCCTCCACTTGCACCTGCTGAAATGGCCTTGGGTCAGGCTAGGCTTCCCAACCCCCCGCCCTGCCAGGGGACCCCTAGATTAGCAGCCTCCTCCCCCGCTCTCCAAAAATCTGGAAACGGGGGTGGGGGTGGGGTGGGGAAATGGTGCCGTGTCTCTTTGCCTGGCTGCCTCCCTCCCTCGCAGGCTTCAGACTTCTCCCTTCCTCCGGGTCACAAAGACCCGCCCACCGCCGGCCTGCTATTCGCTCCATTCCGGCCTCCCTTCGCGAGGTGCATGCTGGAACTCGTAGTCCTTGTGTCCTCTCCGGCTGCCACAGGCGTCTCCTCGGGGAGTCTGGCCGGCGGACAGGGGGGAGCTCCGCCCCCAGAGGACCATGCGCGTTTCTACCTCCAGAGGCTTCAGTCGCTGATTGAAAGGCTTCCTCTTGGGATAGGGTGTCTGTGTTACTTTGAAGAAGTTGGCAGCAACTTGTGAGTAGAGAGGCCAATCTCCCTTCAGTGTTGCCAGAAATGGGGGGGGGGGAGTCTGCTGGGCACTTCATAATTCTCTATGTGGAGATCGATTCTCATAAGGTATAATGGGGAATTGATCTGGAGGTTTCGGGGGCTCTGGGGGTGCTGTTTTTTGAGGTAGAGGCACCAAATTTTCAGTATAGTATCTAGTGACTCTCCCCAAAGTATCCCCCAAGTTTCAAAACGATTGGACCAGGGGGTCCAATTCTATGAGCCCCAAAAGAAGGTGCCCCTATCCTTTGTTATTTCCTAAGGAAGGAAGACATTTAAAAAGGCGTGCAGTCCCTTTAAATGTGATGGCCAGAACTCCCTTGGAGTTCAATTATGCTTGTCACACCCTTGCTGCTGGCTCCGCCCCAATGTCTCCTGGCTCCACCCCCAAAGTCTCCTAGCTCCACCCCCAAAGTCCCCAGATATTTCTTGAATTGGACTTGGCAACCCTAGGTCAGCCATAGCTCTGGCAGAGGTTATCCTTGAAAGGGCAGCTGCTGTGAGCGCCCTCTAAGCCCCACCCACCTCACAGGGTGTCTGTTGTTGCGGGGAGAGATAAAGGAGATTGTGACTGCTCTGAGACTCTGAAATTCAGAGTATAGGGCGGGATATAAATCTTCTTCTACCTGGAGGCTGGCAGCCCGACATCCCCAAAGAACTGATCCCAGCTGCTTGTGAAGGAACACAATGGGCTTATTTACATCATGATACATACAACTTGGGCCTCCATGCAATGACTGCTACAACTCTAGCAGCCATTTTGATAAGAAGCTCCAACTTCCTCCTCCCTGATCCCACCAGGAAGCTGACAGCTGCTCCTCCAAACATCTCCTCTTTCTTAACTGTGTCATTCTTTGTAACTCTCTCACAATGGAAGCAGAGCCCCCCTTCCTGTGGTATGTATTTATTTAGAAACTTGTATGCCCTCTCAGACCCGCTGAAGGAAGCTCACAACAATAAAATAAAACCAAGCATACAATAACAATAAAAACATATCATACCAATTAAAACATAGCAGGGAAGCAATTCATAGGGTGCTGCCTGCTTGAAGTTGGGAAAATCCTGGAGGTTTGGGGGTAGAGTCTGAGGAGGGTGGGGTTCAAGCAGGGGAGGGACTTCAGTGGGGTACAATGCCGTAGAGTCCACCCTCCAAAGCAGTCAATTTATCCAGAGAGACAGATCTTTGTTGTCTGGAGATGGGTTGTAATTCTGGGAGATCTCCAGCTTCCATTAGAAGGCTAGTAACCTCTATCAAAACACACATACACCCTTAGTTCCTCTCACTTAGTGAAGTACAATCCTTTTCCTAGACCAGCTGCCCTGAAAGGGCATGTGAGAAACTGGACAAATCCGTCAGCTTACACCACTAACATATTAATATTTCCCCCAAGGGAGGGGAAGGTTACTAGAGCAAACATTCTGATAGTCCCAGTGCTTTTTCTGTTAAAAGAGGTGCCAGTACTCACAAATAGGCTTCCCAACCCTCCCACCCTGGCGGGGGACCCCAGGATTTCCAGCCTCTTCCCCCACTCCCCAAAAAATCCAGAAGCGGGGGGAGGGGGAAACGGCGCCAAGGAGCGTGGCGTGCCGCCCCATCTCGGAGCGGGCGACGCCACTGCGTAGCTGCCACCTCTTCTCCGCTTCACCATGGCCGCTCCTCCAAGATGGGCTCAGGCTAGGCCCATCTCGGAGGAGCAGCTGGGAGGGGGCGGGGAGGGGGCGGCGCGGCGGCATTGCCCGCTCCGCCTCTGAGGTGGAGTCAGGGGGTGGGGTGGGGTCGGGCCAGGAGCGTGGTGGGCTGCGAGTCCGGGTCCTTCTCGCCGTGCTCCTGGCCTACCTCCACCCTCCCCTCCCCTTCTCTGGTTTCGCCTCGGCTGCTCCGTGGCTGCTCCTCCATGATGGGCTCAGGCTGGGCCCATCTCGGAGGAGCAGCTGGGATGGGGCAGGGAGGGGGCGGCGCGGCGGCATTGCCCGCTCCGCCTCTGAGGTGGAGTCAGGGGGTGCGGTGGGGTTGGGCCAGGAGTGTGGTGGGCCGCGAGTCCGGGTCCTTCTAGGACCCGGACTCATGGCTCGCCGTGCTCCTGGCCTGCCTCCACCCTCCCCTCCCCTTTTCTGGTTTCGCCTCGGCTGTCCGTGGCTGCTCCTCCGAGATGGGCTCAGGCTGGGCCCATCTCGGAGGAGCGGCAGCGGTGGGGCGGGGAAGAGGCAGCAGCAGCACGGCGGCATCGCCCGCTCCGCCTCTGGGGTGGAATCGGAGAAGGGGAGCGTGGAGGGAAGGAATTCAATTGTGCTTGTCACACCCTTGCTCCTAGCTCCACCCCAGTGTCTCCTGGCTCCACACCCAAAGTCCCCAGATATTTCTGGAATTGGACTTGGCAACCCTACTCACAAATAAGATTGTGTTGATTGTCACCAATTCCCCCTCATGACTTGGAAGAGCTCTGAAAAAAGGTGCTCGTACTCAATACTGGTTAACACTGTCACACACAAAAAAGGTTCCTTCATAGCACTAGATGCACAGCACCTTCAGAATTTGATAGGCAAGGGAAAGGAAAAGAAACTTTATTCCCAAGTCTTAACACTGACAGAAGTCATTTATGCTTCCACCATTCCCTGCCAAAGTTTTTAAAAGTCCCCCACTCAAGTGCACTTCCAAAAAACAAACAAGAAATGATGCTTTTCCCCCTCACTCAAGGGAACTACAACAGGAACTGGTGATCTGCTTCTGGAAAACACTGCCCAAATGCAAGCCACTTTCTATCCAGCATGTGAACTGCACCTATATGGCATTATAACTTTTGCATCATCTTGAGTGAAGACATATTTATGTGTTCCTTCCTGGAATATCCCCCCTGTCAATACAATGCTACCCCAAAAATATAGCCAGTTCCAGGGCATTTTTTTTTTTAGAAAAAGCCCAGCAGGGACTAATTTGCCTGATGAAACCCCCTGATTTAACCCCCTGATGTAACCAGAAGTGACATTGCCTGTTCAGTAGGTTACTTTCCACCTATTGACACAGAACAGTCCAGCACCATCAGCTGCATTTCATGGATGTGTGTTCTCACACAGCCCAATGAGAGACCTTGTCGTCGTCCCCCCAAACATGGCCAGGGAAAGAGAGCCACATGCAGTGGTGCAGGCAGTGGCAGTGGAGCAGACTCTCCCGGGAGGGAGTGCACATGGGCAGCTCTGCATCTCTTGCACTTTTCACAACCCCCATAGACACTGGAGGAGGCAGAGAGGATGGGGCACATAGTCTGGGATTGTGTAGCTGCCTAGCGCCTTCCCTCTGCCACAGACCTTTTTTTGAGCCAGAGCCCTGGCCAAGCCAGCTGGAACTGCATTCCTGTGTATTCCTGCTTTTAAAGAAAAGCCCAGACTAGTCCCATTCCCTCACAAATCTGCTCCTCTTTGGTTCATTTCTCCAGCACCAGGCCCCATATTCAACCTTGGAGTGTTTTATTTGGGGACTGAAAACCAATAACCCCAGCGATAAATAGCGATTCTGTTTCCACATGGAGAAGGAGGAGGAGGAGGAGCCCCAAGTTCAGTGCTGCTGGGAAGAGGGTTGGTTTGTTTCTTCCTGCTTCCACACAGAAGCATGGCGTTACCATTCACCACCCAGGTTTCCCTCCACTTTTCCACAGTCTTTCCTCAACCTGCTTTGCTGCACAGTTTTTAGGAAAGACCTCTGCAAACACAAGCTTAGATGCTGTGTAGTGAGGAAAGTCTAACTTTCCTAGTCCCAGTCTCTGTTCCCAGAGCATCTAATCTTCCCAAATGCCATGAAGCAGAGTCCTTGTCAAGAATGGCTCTGAGCAGTGTTCCCTCTAAGCTAAGTTAGCATGAGCTAGCTCACAGATTTTTAACCTCCAGCTCACACATTTTTGTGTTAGCTCAGGAAGGACGACCCCAGAGCACACTCATTTATGCAGTAGCTCACAACTTTAATACCAATAGCTCACAACTTTAATGCTAATAGCTCACAAAGCAGACGTTTTGCTCACAAGACTTTGCAGCTTAGAGGGAACATTGATTCTGAGGCAGAATACTTTACACCTTAACTATTTATTTAGGTGCTCAGAGCTCAGATATAGCAGGGTCTTCTTTATACACCAACTATTCTAGAAGCTACAAGATTTTGTGTTTGAACTAATGAGTGTAGTAGGTTGATGTTGGAAGAGTCTCTGATCTAAAACACATTTGTTCATTTTAGATAATTTGTGTTAACTATTATGCCTCCCCCACCGCCCAATACATGCTAAGTATGTTACTACCTTGATCTCAGCCAAAGGAACTCAGAGCAGCATATACTATTCTACCCTCATCCATTGTGTACTATACCCAAAGCCTTTTTTGAGCAGGAACACAGTTCCAGCTGCCTTGGCATCAGGAGGTGTGGCTTAATATGCAAATGAGTTCCTGCTGGGGGTTTTTCCTACAAAAAAGCCCTGTGTGAAACAATAGTGATGTCAGGGGATGTGGCCTAATATGCAAGTGAGTTTCTGCTGGGCCTTTTCTACAAAAAAGCCCTGTGTGAAACAATGGTGAAGTTGGGGTGTGTGGCCTAATATGCAAATAATTTCCTGCTGGGCTTTTTCTACAAAAAAACAAGCAAACCGATGACCATACCCCCTGAAGAAGATTCATCTGAAATGGAGCAACTGCCCCAAGATTACCCAGCAAGCTTTGTGGCAAAATTGAGCATCTGAAGCAGGCCCTCCTAAACCATAGTCCCAACACCTTAAGCACTGGGTGTGTAATACAGCACCATGTCACAGCTGACTTATAGCAACTCATAGGGTTTTTTTTAAGGCAAGATAAATTCAGAGGTGCCTTGCTGTTGCCTGCCTCTGCATAGCAACCCTGGACTCCCTTGGGTGTCTCCCATCCAAGTACTCACCAGGGCTAACCCTGCTTAGCTTCTGAGATCTGACAAGAATGGGTGAGCCTGGCCCATCCAGATCTATGCTGTGCTGCTACATCACTGTTAAGCCCACACTCCTTATGCAGTCCCAAGTTTGACATAAACAATATATTTGTTCTCTTCCTGCAGAAGTCCAGCCTATTAACACTATAGCTTTGAACGTTCATCAAGAGGACACAAAGCAGAAGAAATGTATTCATTGTTGAACAATCCTAGTAATATCTATATACGCTGCATTTGTTCTAATTAATATTTTAGTTAGCTCCGGCATATTGATTATTAATTTACACAATAAAGATCTATTTTACATCGTTTTCTTTTGAAGAGTCTTTTGGCTCTTGGCTTCACATCTTCTCGAGGTTTGTCCCTATGAAACATACCCCTCCCCCAAACTGAGGACTCTACATTCCCATTACTATGTCGATGCTCCATTGCAACTGTGAATGCCTCCACATTCACAGCAGCAGTAGAAGAAACACAGAAAATCATCAATGTGAGGTTGCAGTGACAAACAAAAAGGGGTTCTCCAGACCGGAAAACTGCGATTCAGTTAAAAATATGGTTACCAGACAGATTGAAGCTCTTCAGAAAGAAGCTCTCCTGGTTGCCACCTGCCAGAAACATTGCCCCAACCTCATGCCTATTCCAGCAACTTCTGAAGTCCTCCCCAGGGGCACCTGTGTGTATATATTTATATATGCCTTGCGTTTATTCTTATAGCTTCTCCATTGAAAGACCACTGTCCCCTGTAAATTTCTCCCCGGCAGATTGTTCTTCTGAGTCTTCATGAATTTTGGCAAACAACTTGGCAAAATTGCTCTCCCGTAGCCCTCCACGGAAACTCCGTGCAGCGAAAGCGTACAAGATTGGGTTCAGGCAGCTGCTTACAAAGGCGATAGCCCCGTGAATGTTCATTGCCGCTTTGGTCACCTGGAGCAAGTTCTCTGCCGTCTCCGGGTGTCCCTCTTTCAGCAGCACAGCGATGCTGATGAGGATGTTAAAGACGTGATAAGGGAGCCAACACACAAAGAAAGCAATGACCACCGCTGCAATCAGTTTCCCTGTCTTCATTTTCTTGTGGTTCTTCAGCATCTGTAGCCTCTTCAGGATGCAGGCGTAGCAGACAGCCATCACAGTGAAAGGGATCACAAAGCCAAACAAGGTCTCCACAAAGTTCACCGTCACTCGCGTCTGATCGGTATAGTACATTTCGTCCGCGCACACGCCTTCCTTCTTGGGCTTGGAGGATGCAATCAGAATTGGGCTTCCGAAGAGGCAAGCGAACACCCAGAGCAGCAGCAATGCACAGTGTGCCACACGTGGCCGCCCAAACTTTTGGGAGTGAAATGGGAAGATCACGGCGGCAAAACGATGGAAGCTCATCACTGTGATGAGGAAGATGCTGGCATAAACGGTCAGGTAGACAAAGAACTTGAGCAGCCTGCAGAAAATGTCTCCGAAGACCCAGCCGTAGAGGAAAGAGTAAATCCAGAAGGGTACGGTGCTCATGACAATCAAGTCTGTGATGGCCAAGTTCAGAATGAGGAGAAGGGTCAAAGAGCGTTGGGAGAACTTGGTAACAATAGTCCAGACCACAAAGCCATTCCCTGGGAAACCAACCAAGAAGCAAGCAAAGAGAAACAGGCTTGGAAGCACAGAGATAGACTCATGAGTTTCCCCTGTCCCTGTATTGTTCCCTTCCGGCTCTGAGGCATTGTAGAGGTCCATGTGGCTTCTCGTGCAGGGCTCAGCTTTTGCAAGTAAACAACTGATCAACGGCATAAATAAGAGCTTCAGAACCAAGAGGAAATGACTTGGGGAGGTGTGGTGGCATAGCTCATAAATGGATAGATTGGCTGTGCTTCAGAAACATTTTGTAAGAACATTAAATTCCTCTTTTTGTGATGTTTGCTTCTGATGCAAACTAAGAGGTTTCCTAAGGAGATGCCTTCTGCTGACCTTAACATTTTCTGTGTCCCATATGGGGAATCACTACTGCTGCAACCAACATCCCTTCTGTACGTATTACTTGAATTTTTAAGTCTCGGGATCCATGCTTCCGTGCCACTGCCACAGTGTGACAGCATTTGTGTCTGTGTATGTCTAAAGTGCTGTCAAATTACAGCCAACCTATGTTGACCAGTTGAGTTTTCACAGAAAGAGATGAATGGAGGTGCCCAATGCCTTCCTCTTTGTAGCACCCCTGGACCTCTTTGGTGGTTTCCCACCCAAGTACTATGCAGAGTTGACCCTGCTTAGCTTCTGAGATGTAACTGGATCCGGCTAGCCTGGGCTATCCAAGTCAGGAAAAAGGCATTGCGGTTCTGTTAAATGTATCCACTGAGTCACACAACTCTTACACACAGGAGGGTTTTTGGTAGAAAAAGCCCAGCAGGAACTCATTTGCATATTAGGCCACACCCTCAATACCAACCCAGCCGGAACTGTGTTCCTGCTCAAAAAAAAAAAGCCTGCTTAGTGCTTACACATAACAATATTGAAGAAAAGAAAGCTATTATGCACTCCTCCCTGCATTAGATGACCCTACTTTATGCCCATGTGAGAATTTCGCACCAGATCTTTAATCCTGGTTTAGCCCTTTTCCCAAGCTGACATTCTACACTAAAATCATAGAATCATAGAGTTGATTTCTCTGATTCTCTGATTCTAGTGTAGAATGTCAGTTCGGGGACAGGGCTAACTCAGGATTAAAGCTCTAGTGCAAAATTTCGAATTCTCTATTATGCATCCCTTTCCGCTTTTTGCCTTCCTTCCAGAGGAGGAAAGTACTTCTCCTTCTAATGGACCAGATCTTCAGGATCCAATTACACAGCAATGAATACAAGTTCTTCCTTTCCAACTTCTGAATAACTAACCATCACCACAGAAAGAAAATGTTAGTAGAAATTAGGCATATACTGGAGCACAGCCTTTTTGCCTTTGTCTGGATCACTGGATGTATTATATATGTGTATTACTACACACACTAACACATTGCACAAGTGTCAAAGGGCCTTACGGCCAAGGTTCTATCTAAGGGGCACAGGTTGGGTCAATGCAAGGAAAGCAAGGTATTTCAAAAAGATGCTTTAATGGCCTGCTACATCCATCCATCAAAATGCATGGATGTCCTGAGAGATTCTGGAGATACCAAGAAGAATAGAAGATGATAGGCCACACACACACACACAAACACATGACACACAAATAACACAAAATATTAGAAGTGTTTCACTCCCACATGGGCCAAAGGGAAAGGCCTGGTGAAGTTCATCCGTTTTCCCCAAGTCCACCATGATGGCCGCCAGTTCTGGTTCCAAAATACCTGGAGATTTGAGGATGAAGCATGGGAGAGTTAGTTTAGTGTGAGAAGGGACCTTGGCAGGGTATCATGCCATGCAGTCCACCATCCAAAGCAGGAGAAGTGGAAGAAATCTTATAAATAGATAACACATAAACAAATACGTCTTTTGTGTAGTGTGAAGATCAGTTGTAATTCCAGGAGATTTCCAGCCCCACCTGGAAGTTGGCAACCTAGTGCACCACCCTGACTGGCCCCACAAGGAATTGCATTCTTTCCATCGTGAGTGCAGTTCCAGCATTGCCACATTCTTTTTTGTTGTTCTTCTTCTGAAGTGAGGAAATGTCAAAAAAAGGGAAACATTTTGGTGACACTGGAAGTTGTGCAAGTCCTTGGTTCTGAATGTTTTGTGCTGTGGAACAGTCAGTCACTTTGAGGGGAAAACCGGGAAATTTCATTTCAGTTCACCTCAGACTGCAAGTGCAGCTCAAAATCATGTCTGTCCCCAGGCCTCATTGTCACAAAACCAGTGATTTCCCAGTTCCACATTTCAAAAAATATTGATTTCCGTTAGCTTTCCTGATGTGAAGAATGGACTTTGGATAGGGTTGCCAGCTTCCAGGTGGTAACAATCAAAAATGGTAAGAGTGTTCCAGAGGCCTTTTCCAGGGATACCAACTAGGAAAAAATCACCAAGCATGGGCAGTGTGTGTGTCATGGGTGCTGGGGACCCTTCAGAGGAAGTTGAGTCTGATGAGGAAACTGTGCCCCTGCCACCTGCACCAGTGCCCCTGCCTCCTGCTGGAGAAGATCCCAGCCCCCCTGCCTCGCCCTCTCGGGTGGCTCGTGTGCGTGACCGCCTCCGGCAGGACCTCAGGGATCGGAGGAGGGCGGCACGCTCACAAGCAAGACGCTCCCTGAGCCCTGAGTTCTGAGAGGATTCTGGTCCTTCTAAGAGCAAGGATGCTTGAGTGGTAACAGGATCCTGGCTGCCTCCCTGAGCCAGCAATTAGCCCAAACAGGCAACAGCCAGCAGAGGGCTATATAGCTGTGGGCTTTGGGAGGAAGCTTTGTGGAAGCAACTAGTCATCTCCCTGACATTCTAGCATCCACTCCGGCTTGACTTTGGTTCCTGACTCCCTGACTTTGGCTTTGGACTTCTGGACTCCCTGACCTCGGCTTCTGGACCTCAGACCTGCGATACTTCTACAGTGATTCGGATTTGGCGCCTCGGACCCTCCTGCTTACTGGCTACAGACCTCGGACTGCCTCTGGACTTTGCCTGACCCGGCCCCAGCCGTGACAGATTGCTTCCACCGACAAACACCCACTCCACAGGATGGATGCTGAAGCAAGTGAAACCACAGAACTACTGGCTGCGCTCCAAGCCCAGGTACAGCAGCTAACACAGGCAGTAGTGCACTTGCAGCAACAACCTGCGGCCAGTGCTCCAGCCAAGTGCCCAGTTCCCCAACCTGACAGATTTGGGGGTGCCGTGGAAGAATTTCCTGCCTTCCTAGCACAGTGTCGGCTGTACTTTGAACTGAGAGCACGGGACTTCCTCAATGACAAAACCAAGGTGTGTTTCATCATCAGTCTGTTAAAGGGGCAGGCGGCCAAATGGGCCACACCCTTACTGGTCGCGTCCTCTCCCCTACTGACTGATTACCAGGGGTTTGAGGCCCACCTGTCTGCTGCTTTCTCAAACCCAGTCCAAGCAGCCACAGCCAACCGGAAGATCAGGGCACTGAAACAAGGCAACTCCTCGGTGGCTCAATATGCCACTGAATTCAAGCTCCTGACCCAGGACTTGGCGTGGAATGAGGCTGCCCAGATGGACCAGTTTACTGAGGGGTTGGCAGAGGAGGTCCTGGATGAACTGGCCAGGGTGGAGCAGCCACCCACGCTCCAAGAACTTATCACCCTCTGCCTCCGCATCGATGGCCGCCTGGAAAGTCGCCGCCAAGCCAAGACCAGAGGGCGCCAGCTCCCTGCGCCGTGCTACCTGGCTCCTCGCCCGTCCCCAGCTAGTACCAGCACCAAGGATGAGCCTATGCAGCTTGGAGCTGCTCGACCCCGCCTGACCCCAGAGGAAAAGACCAGACGCCGCACGCAGAATCTGTGCCTCTACTGCGGCACGGCAGGCCACTATGCCTCTGGCTGCCCTGCTAAGCATCGGATACCTGGACCTTCGCTGCCACCGCCGCCAAAAGGGCAGCCCCAGGCGTAAGTGGACCCCCCAGCCTGGGGCGACTAGCTGGGTCCTCCGAACAGCGGGCTGATACCCCAGGGCCATTCCTGCTACCAGTCAAACTCCGTCTGCCTGACGAACGCTGGCTGTTCGTGTATGCCATGCTGGACTCGGGAGCGGCCCACTGTTTTATAGATGCCGCCTTTGTGAAGCAGCACCAGATCCCTGTGCAGACAAAAGGGATTCCGTCGCTGGTGGAGGCTATTGACGGGCGCCTCCTCCGTTCTGGCCCCGTCACCCAGGAGACCTGTCCCATCACCTTCCACGTCCAGCAGCACCAAGAACAGCTGCGGTTTGATGTCGCCCGCATGCCTCGCTTCCCGCTGATTCTAGGCCTTTCCTGGCTGAAGCTGCACAACCCCATCGTGGACTGGGCCCAGCAGGAACTACGCTTCCGAGACCCATGCCCCCATCTGACTCCTCCCACCACTCTAGCAGCTGGCATCCCGAGTGGTGGTCCTCAGCTCCCTCAGAAGTATGTGGACTTTGCTGATGTCTTCGAAGAGACAGGAGCTGATCAGCTTCCCCCTCACCGGCCCTACGACTGTGCCATTGATTTGGTACCTGGGGCACCACTCCCGGTGGGGCGTCTGTACCCAATGTCGGAGCCGGAGTTGGCAGCTCTGCGAGACTTCCTGGACAAGAACCTGAAACGCGGATTCATCCGACCCTCAACCTCTCCCCTATCTGCTCCAGTGCTCTTCGTGAAGAAGAAAAGTGGGGAGCTCCGGCTGTGCAATGACTACCGGGCCCTGAACAAGATCACCATCCGCGACCGGTACCCTCTACCACTGATCCCTGAACTCTTGGATCGCCTAAAGGGGGCCCAAATCTACACCAAGCTGGACCTCCGTGGAGCGTACAATTTGGTGCGCATACGGCCCGGAGACGAATGGAAGACCGCGTTTGGGACCCGATACGGGCAGTACGAGCACCTGGTAATGCCCTTCGGACTGACCAATGCCCCCGCTGTCTTCCAGAGGTTCATGAATGACATATTCCGGGACCTGCTCGACCGCTTCGCGATCATATACCTGGATGACATCCTAATTTACTCCCGCAATCCTGCCCAACACGCCGAGCACGTCCGCCAGGTCCTGCAGCGCCTACGAGCCCATGGTCTCTACGCCAAGCTGGAGAAGTGCGACTTCGACCTGCGCTCCGTCGAGTTCCTTGGGCACATCGTGTCACCGCAGGGGATCCTCATGGACCCGAAAAAAGTAGAAGCGGTCCTGACCTGGCAGGCTCCTCAGAATCGCAAAGACCTGCAGCGGTTCCTCGGTTTTGCCAACTACTATCGGCAATTCATCCCGGCCTACGCATCCCTGACCACACCCCTGACTCAACTACTCCGCCCCAAAGAACCCTTCCACTGGTCCCCAGAGGCCGATAACGCCTTCTCCACCCTGAAGACTCGCTTTGCCACCGGGCCACTCCTGAGATACCCCGACCCCCAGCTTCCCTTTACGGTGGAAGCTGATGCCTCCAACGTGGCCCTGGGAGCAGTGCTGTCCCAGCGCGAGGAGCCGTCCCAGCCACTACAGCCCTGCGCCTATTACTCGCGGCAGCTCACTGCTGCAGAGAGCAACTATACCATCTGGGAGAGGGAGTTGCTCGCGATCAAGGCGGCGTTTGAGGTTTGGCGACATTACCTCGAAGGGGCTCGCCACCCTGTTCAAGTGCTCACCGATCACCGGAACTTGGAACACCTCCAGGCCACCCGCCGTCTCAACCAGCGCCAGATCCGGTGGTCCCTATTCTTCTCTCGCTTCGACTTCCGGATCTCCTACATCCCCCATACCCAGAACCGGAAAGCAGACGCGCTCTCCCGGAAACCGGAATATGCCCCTGCCTCAACTGAGACTGCGCCCGCTGCTCCAATCCTGCCGCCCTCAGTATTTGCAGCCACCTCCACTTCACCAGCACTCGTGGAGGACATTCGGGCTAGCCAGGCCAATGATCCCTGGGTCCAGCAACACCTCCAGGCTCTCCAGGATGACCCAACAGGGGAGTTCACGACTCGAGGCGGCCTCTTGCTACACCGCGAACGCCTCTATGTGCCGCCCGGGCCCTTGCGGGCAGAAGTGCTACGCCTGACCCACGACTCGTTACCCGCCGGGCACTTTGGACAGCATAAGACCACCCACTTGCTGACAAGGGAATTCTGGTGGCCACGAGTTCGCGCTGATGTTGCCCGCTATGTCAGCTCCTGTGACGTCTGCCGACGGGCCAAAGACATCCCAGCCAAACCCTCAGGGTTGCTGCAGCCCTTGCCCACATCTTCAGGACCCTGGGATACCATCTCGATGGACTTCATCACGGAACTTCCACGCTCCAAGGGTCAGACTTGTATCTGGGTGGTCGTCGACCTATTTACCAAGATGGCCCACTTTGTTCCGTGCCCGAAACTCCCCACAGCTCAGGAGACGGCCCAGCTTTACCTGCAACACATCTTTCGTCTGCATGGACTCCCAGCCCATCTGATCTCCGATCGGGGCCCTCAGTTCTCCTCTCGGTTCTGGCAAGCCCTCCATTCCAGCCTGGGTACTCGAGTGCACCTGTCCTCGGCCTACCACCCACAGACAGATGGCCAGACAGAGCGCACCAATGCCACGCTAGAGCAATATCTCCGCTGTTACACCTGTTACCAGCAGGATGACTGGACCACTCTATTGCCCCTAGCGGAGTTTGCATACAACAACGCGGTCCATTCATCCACCCAAATGACCCCGTTTGCTGCAACCTACGGGTACCACCCTCGGTTCTTCCCAGCGATCCTACCACCCACGAATGTCCCCGCCGTCGATGCCTACCTGCAAGAACTCCGTGCCAGCCAAGACTTGCTCCGAGAGCAGCTACAGCAAGCCAAGGAGGCATATAAACGGGCTGCGGACCGAAAGAGGCAAGAAGGCCCTCCAGTGCAGCCGGGGGATCAGGTGTGGCTCTCAACTCGCTACCTGCGCCGGCCTGGTCGGTCTCACAAGCTGGATGCACGGTTCATTGGACCCTACCCCGTCGTTGAACAAATAAACCCCGTCGCCTTCAGGCTCCAGTTGCCACCCCACCTTCGCATTCACCCCGTGTTTCATCGCTCCCTCCTTGTTCTGGCTGCACCCCCTGACCCAGCTCGGACTCCTTCCCCACCGCCGCCACCACCAGTGTTGGTGGATGACGAGGAAGAATATGAGGTGCGCCAGATCCTGGACTCCCGGTACCATCGTGGAGGCCTCCAGTACCTGGTGGACTGGGAGGGATACGGCCCAGAAGACCGGTCTTGGGAGCCCGAGGACAATCTTCATGCCCCGGACTTGGTGCACCAGTTCCACAACGACCACCCCGACCTTCCAGGTCCCTCGACGGAGGGGGGCCCTGGGGGGGGGGATAGTGTCATGGGTGCTGGGGACCCTTCAGAGGAAGTTGAGTCTGATGAGGAAACTGTGCCCCTGCCACCTGCACCAGTGCCCCTGCCTCCTGCTGGAGAAGATCCCAGCCCCCCTGCCTCGCCCTCTCGGGTGGCTCGTGTGCGTGACCGCCTCCGGCAGGACCTCAGGGATCGGAGGAGGGCGGCACGCTCACAAGCAAGACGCTCCCTGAGCCCTGAGTTCTGAGAGGATTCTGGTCCTTCTAAGAGCAAGGATGCTTGAGTGGTAACAGGATCCTGGCTGCCTCCCTGAGCCAGCAATTAGCCCAAACAGGCAACAGCCAGCAGAGGGCTATATAGCTGTGGGCTTTGGGAGGAAGCTTTGTGGAAGCAACTAGTCATCTCCCTGACATTCTAGCATCCACTCCGGCTTGACTTTGGTTCCTGACTCCCTGACTTTGGCTTTGGACTTCTGGACTCCCTGACCTCGGCTTCTGGACCTCAGACCTGCGATACTTCTACAGTGATTCGGATTTGGCGCCTCGGACCCTCCTGCTTACTGGCTACAGACCTCGGACTGCCTCTGGACTTTGCCTGACCCGGCCCCAGCCGTGACAGTGTGGGAGTAGGCCAAGTAGGTGGCTGCCTAGGGTGCCACCTGGCCTAGGGAAAGCTGCCAGGCACCCTCTGCCCACGCACAGCGTGTGTGCTCCTTGAAGCTTGCCTTCCCCAATGGAAAGCAGGATCCCCGGAGCGCAAATGCTGCCCAGCCCGTTCCCCAGGTCTGTAACATAAACACGAAAGTGGATGGCAACTTTTGGCTCCTGTTGAAGTTGTATGCTGCCACTCATCCTTCCTACTCTACTTTAACAGAGCCATGGGGTGGGAGCCTTAGCTCAGTGGTAGAGCATCTTTCTCGCATGCACAAGGTCTTGTCCCTGGCACCTCCAGCTAAAAGGATCAAGTAGTATTCAGACAATTTTTATTGCTTAAATTCACAATTTAAAATAAATAAATAAAATGTAAATAAAAAACTGTAAATTAAAAATATAAATAGTTTCAAGTTTCTTCATTCTCCTACTATTCGTTTTTTTAATTTCTGGGGGGGTGGGGAGCGCTAGTAGGCAGCTCGCCTAGGGCACCAAAAACTCTAGCACTGGCCCTGTCACCAAGGAACTTTTGGTTTGTGCATCGTTCTATTGTTTTGTCACTGATGTTCCCTCTAAGCTAAAGAGTCTTGTAAGCAAAAATCCTACTTTGTGAGCTACTGGCATTAAAGTTGTGAGCTACTGCATACATTAGTGTGCTCTGGGGTCATCCTTCCTGAACTAAGACAAAAATGTGTGAACTGGAGGCTGAAAATCTGTGAGCTAGCTAATGCTAACTCAGCTTAGAGGGAACACTGATTGTCACTGCACTGAAGAGAGCAGATTTTGTGACTTGCGCAAGGCTGAGCATTTAGAAAATGGGTGCATGTCAACAAGCATAAAACCATATTCCTGTTCTAAGCAGGAAATGAACTGGTGTTGAGGCAGAGTTCACAGATGACATCACTTCAACAGACTCTGCAAAAATTCCAAATTGACCTTCCCCTTTCCCCCCCACCCCTACTCAACCAGGTCCACCCATGTGAATTATATTCTTCTGGGAAAGGTCACTTCTATCAGACATGTGTATGGAGTGAGTAAACAGCACTGGTAAAGCCCACATCCTTCCATGCTTGTTACTCAGTAGTTCAGATTCTCAGACACAAATCCTACCTTGATACCAAAGTTGTACAATGGTCATATTGGCACCAAATGTACCAGCCAAGTGTCACACTGCTGGGGTTGTTGCCAGTCCCCCCCACCCCGCCCCAGACACTGTAGGAGGACAGGAGTCTAGTGTTGTCAACTCCTGCTTACAAAACTCTTGGAGATTTGGGGGTGGAGACTGGGGAAGACAGGGACCTCAGTGGAGATGTGATGCCATAGAGCAGACATACCAAACATACGGCCCCATAGGATGAAACTGGCCCAACCAGAGCTATTCTCTCAAGAGCTGTGAAAGTTAACGGTCCTGTCACTGCTATTCACAGGGTTAAAGAGAATGGACTATTTACTGTGAATCTGAGAATGGATTATCTACTATGAATTTGTGAGAATGGACTATCTATTATGAATATGTATGACTTTCAACTGAATTATTCAATCAATTGGAACGTTTGTGTGTATTTCGGATGGACTTATGTATATTTCTATTGTATGCCTGTTCTAAGTTGCTATAAGAGAACTTTTAGTCACAGTAATATTGGGGCACAGTAGCCTTGCTTAGGTCTTGGTTTTGTTTTAATCTCCAGGCGGGCCCTGGAGAGCTCCCAAAATTATAACTGATCTCCAGACAAACAGATCAATTCCCCTGGAGAAAATGGCTGCTTTGGAGGGTGGACTCTGTGGCATTAGACCACAGTGAGATCCCACCTCACCCTCCCTAGGCCTCACCCTCAAATCTCCAGGAATTTTTCAACCTGGAGTTGACAATCTTACAGTCACCCCATGTTGGAGATGAGGAGTTATGAAGAAGGAGGCTTTGTAAAAGCCAACAGAAGTTGGGGAAAGTGGTACAGAGGATGTACAGGGAGCACAACGGGGTCTTAAAACAACCCTGAGGCAAGACAAGCTGAGTGAAGCAACCCCTCCCCCCACCCCACCAGGGCAGCACGCACCCACAACATACCCATTGTTAAATATGTTTATATTGGGATTGCATTTCTATCCAACGTAGATCCAAAGTAGCTGATAACATTGTTCTCTTCTCCACCACGTTATCAGCCTCCTGAGTTGGGTCAGAATGAGACAACATGACTGGCCTAGGGTCCCCCAGTGAGCTTTGATGGTAGAGAAGGTATTCGAACCTGGGCAACATTGTAACACTGCTGCACCCCACTAGTGTGCTGCATCGTTGAATGGAACTCAATTGTAAGCATTGCGGAGATTTCTAAATTGGGAGTATAGAGAACAAGGATTTACAGCAAGAGTAGCCAAACCTGCTTAATGTAACATAGAATAAAAGTCAGATGCTTGAGAGCCGCAAGACATGAACATCAGATGTAGGTAGGTAGGTAGGTAGGAAGGAAGGAAGGAAGGAAGGAAGGCAGGCAAACAGATGGGGGAGGGAAGGAGAGATGGAAATAAAGCAACTTTAACTTGAAATGCATTCTCCAAGCTGCTGGCTGGCTTGGCTTGAAGAAGTGATTTAAAGAGACAAATGCCTTCTCCAAGCTGACCAATGGGGTGGTGGGTGCTTCAAGAGCCACACAATATGTGTGAAAGAGCCACATTTGGCTCCTGAGCCACAGTTTGGCCACCCCTGATCTACAGTGTTTTGAAATGGGGTCACCATTTCGTAAGCATATCCAGAAAAGTCCTGTTCTCATCTATTTCCCACAACCTGTCCTTTCCAGCTTAAAAATTTTGGCTTGGCAGAATTATTAATGTACCTGCTGAAAGGGAATAGGAATCAACTGGCTTTCCCCCAGTATTGCTAGGCAGCCTAACCCCTGGGAAAGCACACACAGTGTGAGACATACACACCTGTTTAGCTTGCAAAGTTCAGACAGACACACACACTCAGAAACACTCGTTTCTGTTTCCTCCTGTTGTTTCCAGGTGGGTTGATTCCACAGGATGAGGAACAGCTGCATCACTGCACACAAATGTGCATTAACAAGAGAATGCAAACCGTGTGCACACAGCACTGTGAACTGCTTTGCAGTGTGCATATGTAGTTCCGGTGGTGGACCATACAGTCAAGTTGCAGCCAATTTATGGTGGCCCCATTGAGGCAAGAGACCAACAGAGGTGGTTTGCCATTGCCTCCTTCTGCATAGCATCCCAGGGCTTCCTTAGTGGTCTCCCATCCAAGTATCAACCAGAGCCAACCCAGCTTAGCTTCTGAGACCTGATGAGATCAGGCTAGCATCAGCCATCCATATGTAGTTCTACCTTTATACAGGGCTGGCCCTAGACTGTCTGGCACCCCAGGCAAGGCTAACATCTGGTGCCCTCCCCCTGCACTGACAGCCAGTTTTCAAAAACAGATGAATTGTGGGGAAAATGAAAAGCTCAGCTCGGCAATCCCAGAAGGCCAGCCTACTGGAAGGGTCGGCCTGCCTTTATACTAACAAGCAAATATACCAAACTAGAACCATTCCGCTCATTTTAGTTCCTTGAGGTCTTTATTATTTGAAGTTTTTAAAATCAATTTGCAGTGCAATCTTAAACAAGATCACATTCTTCTAAGTTAATCACTAGGAATCGCTAGGTTTAGAAGAGTGTAGGTCTGTTTAGGATTGCATTGTGAGCAGCTCCTGACTTCTGATTCTGTTCAGTCTCTTCTTCCCCCAATCTTAACCTTTTCAGGCAAATGACCCAGTAAATGTACACTAACACTTTTGGAAATTGTGACAGTTAGAGACTAAAGTTGGAAGATGTTTTCTTCAGCCTCCCAGTTAGTATCCTAGAGCCCTTCTGCTCCTTAAATCAACAGATGGTGTGCTGATGGCACACATCACTCAAGCACTCTCCTTCTCGTGGCTCATTGTGAACTTCGGGAGTGGGCTTGCAAAGATATTTGCCAGCAGGGCTTTTTTTGGTAGTAAAAGCCCAGCAGGAACTCATTTGGATATTAGGCCACACCCCCTGACATCACCATTGTTTCACACAGAGCTTTTTTGTAGAAAAAGCCCAGCAGGGGCTCATTTGCATATGAGGCCACACCCCTGATGCCCAGCCAGCCAGAACTGCGTTCCTGCTAAAAAAAAAAAAAAGCCCTGCTTGCCAGCAACAAATCACCCGCCAGCATACAGCACAACATGCATGGCTGCCACTGCCAACTTTGAAAAGCAGCTAGAAGGACCACAATGTTGGAAGCTCATCAGCATGATGCAGAGGATGGTGGCATGAATGGTGAAGTAGACAAGGTCCATTAAGAGCTTACACAAAGCAGATGGAAGAGCGCTGGGGGATCTTGGTCAGAATGGTCCAGCCCTCTAGGCCACTGCCAGGGTTCAAGGTGTGCTCTACCCACAGGGCCCCTGTGATGTTCTGCAGTGGTGCCATTGCATTGAGAGCCAGTTTGGTGTAGTGTTTAAGTGAGCTGACTCTTATCTGGGAGAACCGGATTTGATTCCCTACTCCTTCACTTGCAGCTGCTGGAATTGGCCTTGGGTCAGCCATAGCTCTCACACATAGCTCTTCTGTGAGAGCTCTCTCAGCCCCATCTACCTCACAGGGTGTGTGTTGTGGGGGAGGAAGGTAAAGGAGATTGTAAGCCACTCTGAGATTCAGAGTGAAGGGTGGGGTATATATCCAATATCATCTTCTTCTTCTTGAAGAGGTCTGCCATGTGTCTTCACGCAGGGCTGAGGTGTGTTTAAGAGAACAGGTGTGTGAGTGTGAGCATAAGGAGAGGTCCTGTTCGAAAAGGGAAGAGAGGCAGACTTCAGTGATGTGGTGACCCAACTTCCCCGAAATTTTGCAAGCAACCCAAATGCCTCTTTTCTTGGTCTTCTCTTTTTCAAACTCTGACTGGGTCTTCTCAGCCAGATTAAGGAAGGCTGCTGTGGCTTTCCCTACTCTGAGTGGAGGAATCCAGGAAGGGAGTGCAGCAGTGAGTTTCCCCAGGCTCCTTCCAGAGAATCTACCCTTGCTGACGGAGAATCATGGTTTGATGCCATTGGGGATGCCAACCTGAAGGCAAGGCCTGCAGTTCTCCCAGATTTATAACTTATTTGCAGACAACAGAAATCAGTTCCTCTGCTGGAAATGGCAGCTTTGGAGGGGAGATTCTGTGGTGTCACATGATCCCCACTAAGCTGCATTCTCAAACTCTGCCCTCCCAGGGGGAATGGCTCAAATTCTCCAGGAATTTTTCAAGTCGCAGATGGCAACCCCATATGCCACAGCCACAGGACTCAAGTGTAGGCTGAGGAGAAATAGGTACACTAATATGGTCCAGAGGTCTGGGTGGGGGCAGCACAGGCCGCAAGTCATGTTATAATATATTTATGAATGGATTATGGACAGTCTTGTAAATAGTTATGACTTGGACCCTACATGGCCCTGCTGTGAGCAGAATTTGGCCAGCTAGAACTTCAACCTTAGACAGCCAGTTTGGTGTAGTGGTTGATGGACTCTAATCTGGATAGCCGGGTTTGATTCTCACTATTAACATTTCTTTATTAATTTTTGAAGTAAACAAGTAAATATCAATATTAATATGTGTGTACAATTAATTAATCTGATTAAAAGCAAGTTATAAACTAGCACAAATACTTAAATATATATAATAAATATCAAGGAAGGATATTAAGTTACATAAATGTAACTAGATATGCTAACCATTCTCTATTCAAGAAGAGAGGTCTGTTACACCTCAAACAACTTTTTATTGGGGAATAGTAATATTTCTTAGCTTAAAATGGTAGGCCTACGAGAGGTGAGGTGTATAGGATCTCTGTCTTTGTCTACGGAGATAGACCACTGAAAATCCTTTGGTTAATAATGGATTTTATTATAGCATAGGGTTTCAAATAGTTACATCCCAATCAAACAATTTCAAGCATACAAGAGGAATACAAAGAGGTTAGCTGAATCAGGATGGATTTGGGAAGGTGATACAATACCTATATTTTGCAGGGTAGACTCAGTCAGAGGAAATGCAAGGCCTCTGGAGGGAGATTTCTCTTGAGAGGAAGGGGGGGTGAGGGTAGGAAGGGGGTGGAGGAAGGAGAGGATGAAGGGATTCCCTTTTTCCTTCTTTCTTTCTTCTTCTGCTCTCAGGACCCTCTGAACCCGCTAAACCCTCTCCTAAACCTGACAGGTTGGGTTGTCTGTTTTCTAGGGTAAATTACGTCACATCCCTCAACTAAGCTACCCAATGAGGGGGCATAGTGTCACACCAATGGAAAATCGGGGTGTCATATGTGTAATATCCAATCAGAGACCATTCGTATCATAGATCCATACCCCAACATAGGAATTTTAATTACACTGGCCAAATGACTTTATGGCCTTGTTTTCCCCAAAACTGGTTCCTTTGAAGCTCCCCAAAAGTGATAGATTTCTCTCTTAGTGTCAAACATGGATGGGCATCCATCAGGTGGTCAGGGGACTGGTTGACTTTGATGGCCTTAGTAGTTAATTAAAGAAAAATAAAAACTTTGTTAAGAGTCAAAATTGTGATATCAGTTTACAGGTTATACCACACATTCACAACAAGATGAGTACTTAGCCTCTAACCTTCGTGTTTCTGCTGTCTTGCCCTGAGGAATAACAGACAAGCCATTTATTTGTGTTGGAGGTTTCCTGGTAATATGCTTTGATAACAGGACTTTAAAGGTTGCCAAAGAGTGAAGGAATTTTTATAGCTGTGCCCACATTTGTCACTCTCTCTGGGCCCGGAACATTTTCATTCCCAGGAGCAGAAAGATGGATGCTTCTCAACCTTTCAGCTGGCCACATGTGGTTCTGGCTTGTGAACCAGAACCACACCACAGCCTGCCTTGGGCCAAGAAGGAATTGGATTTTTCTCCCTTATGTGCAAGAGAGACCATTCCAATTCAAATGGGCATTGCTGTGTCATATTTAATATTCTAGGGTTACATTGCAATATCACATTCCAGGGGTGCATGGCTTGGGAATAAGTACAGGGGTGTCTTCCTGGGTATCAGTCCCCCCCCCCCTTGAAAATGGAGGCGAACTCTCAGTGAGACTTCTTTTTCACACCAAGGTACAACCATTCACACAGATATAGAAAGAGAAAGATAAATGCCAGGCCATCAGATATAAAATAATTGAAGGGGGGGGAGTGTCTTCCTGGGTATCAGGTCAAGATGAGTATCAAGATACAATCAATCAAAAAAAATACTTATATTATTTTTAAAGAATTATAAGTAATATATATTAATTGTTTGATTCTCCACTCCTCCACAAAAGGCCTACTGGGTGACCTTAGGTCAGTCACAGTTCTCTCAGAGCTTTCCTAGCCCCACCTACCTCACAAGGTGCTTGTTGTGAGGAGAGAAAGGGAAGGAGATTGTAAAATGCTCTGAGACTCTGAGTGAAGGGCGGGGTATAAATCCAATCTCTTCTTCTTTTTTCTCCTCCTCCTCCTTCTCCTCCTCCTCCTTCTTCCCCTTCTTTTTCTCCTCCTCCTCCTCTTTCTCCCCCTCCTCCTCCTCTACACTTTCCTTTAGGAAAGCTTAAGCATACAAAGGCGCTATCAGGCCTCAGATCATGCCTACCTAGCTAGGAGGTGCTAGCTGGGTGATCACATGGCAAGCCAACATAGCAGTGGCTGCCCAAGCTCAGATGCTGTTCCTGTGGGCTAAGGCTCTACCTTGTGTCTGAGCAGAGTTGGATGTTGAACCAAACACCTGCTCTAAATCCTGTGATGCACAAGAACAATTTCTTTCAATCCAAGGAATACCTTTAAGCCTTCCTGTGTATTTGGCTGTTGGGAGTGCATTACATCTTGCCAAAAGAATTAAATGCAAAAAGAAAGATCCCACCATACTAAAGTTGTATAGCACCACAAAATGTTTTTAAAATGTTTTAAATTGTATTTTATTGGTTTTAAATTGTATTACAGTATTGATTGTTAGCCGCCCTGAGTCCGCTTGTGGAGAGGGCGGGATAGAAATGGAATGTAATAAATAAATAAATAAATAATAAATACCTACGGAGCAAAATGCTTTTACAATCTTAAACTGACAAAATGGAACCCAGGTTTTGGGGAGGAAAGCCAGGTCACTTGGGAAAGTTTCAAAACAAGACCTCGTGCAGGTTCAAATCCCATTAGCGTGATGCTCAGGGACCACAACGAAGAGTGAGAAATGTATGTGTCTTCTCACTGGTAATAACTGTACACATTCTGTACAAAGGGAAGCTTTGATTCCATTGGGAAGAAGTAGGATTATTACACCACTGTGAGCCCCCACACTGGAAGCTCAGTTAGCCCCCACACTGGAGATACACTGACGTTGAGGACTACACGCATGGCTGAGAGACCTGAATAAAATGATATAGATAACTGGAATGCAGGGATCTCCATCACAGTGAGGAGTATAAACAAAGTGCCACCATGAGGTGGATTCCTAAGCTGGTGGTCCAGAAGGTCTACTGCAGGCGTGTCAAACATGCAGTCCAGGGGCTAAATCAGGCCCCCGGAGGGCTCCTATCAGGCCCCAGAGCAACTGGCTGTTATCTGATTCCTTCTCCCTCTATCTTGCTTCCTTCTGCATCACAGCTTCCTTTGTCAGGCTTGCTCAATTCACACAGGAGCTACAGAGCAAAGCCTCTATTTTCTCTATTGGCTGAGGCTCCTCCCTTGGGGAGGAAGGGGGGAGGGAGAGCTTGTTTTGCCAGGCTCTCTCAATAGCACAGCAGAGCTACTGAGCCAAGCCGCTCTTCCATCGGCTGACTGAGGCTCCTCCCCCTCCTGGTCCCCTGCGGAAGGAAGGAAAGAGCCAGTTTCCTTTGCCCAGTTCCTTGGATCCCATGGGAGAGATACAAAGAAAGCACCTTTAAGACCAACAAGTGCTAATCTTTTAAGCATGTTTTATTTTAAGATTTTTAAAAAATATTTCATTGTGTTTGTGTCCTTTATCAAGTTTATCTCTTTGCTTCCTGGCATTACATTTCATGACACACATGGCCAGGCCCAACAAGGCCTCATTTATGTCAAATCTGTTCCTCATAACAAAGGAGTTCAACACCCCTGGTCTACTGTGTTTAGAAGGATGTTCATAATTCTTAACATTTCATAAAGACACGACTATCTCATGTTTCCCATCATTCACCTCTTCCAAGTTTGGCCTTTGGATTTGAGGTGAAATTGTCTGCAAATCTGTTCGTGAGCAAAATTTGTCAGTAAACTTATCGACCTGCTTGTTCCAGCCACCTCTGGCCGTCCAGCCCCTGGGAAAGCAAGATCCGCTTCACACCTGTCTCAAGGAGCTACCGTGAGATACGCACACATGTTTAGCACATGACATCTACCATACACTCCATCAGAAACTCCTTCCCTTCATCCCACCCCTGATTTTGCAATGAATAAGAGCTGAACCAAGTAAACATGGTGAAGGACAAGGAGCAAGTGTCCTTGGCAAAGACTTGTGGACCCTACGAAGGAGACCGAGAGATCAAGAACAAGCAGGATCATTGTACAGATTCTTTTATCCAGATCCACTTGGAGATGTTTCATGTAACACATTAACATTCCCCATGCTGGCAGCTTCTCCAAATTAACTCTAGAGCCTGCCTCCTACCTAGGGCTTTTTTTGAACAGGAATGCACAGGAACGCAGTTCTGACTGGCTTGATGCCAAGGGGTGTGGCCTAATATGCAAATGAGTTCCTGCTGGACTTTTTCTACAAGCCCTGTGTGAAACAATGATGTCAGTGGGGTGTGGCCTGATATGCAGATGAGTTCCTGCTGGGCTTTTTCTACAGAAAAAGCTCTGCGAGTCCTAGCCTTTCTTTCTAAAACTTCAGTCTAGAAGCTTCTAACATGCAGTGATGAGCCCTGACCTGGATAGCCCAGGCAAGCCTGATCTTGTCAGATCTCAGAAGCCAAGAAGGGCCAGCTCTGACAAGAATTTGGAAGGGAGACCTCCAGAGGAATACCAGGAGACAGAGGCGGGCTTTATTCAGCCACCTCTCTGAATGTCCTCCATGCCTGCAGCAGGGGTCAATCACCAGAGGCTGCTATGACCTTCAGGTACACACAAACAAATATAAAAAATTAAAATGCAGCTGTGGAATTCTGGTTTTCTGTAAGCCACACTTGAGCAATAGACCTTAAACCAGACTTGCACAACTGTGTCCATAAAGCAACATAAGGTTGCAGCCAATTTATGGCAACCTCATTAGATTTTCAAGGCAAGAGACAAACAGAGGTTGTCAGGGCTGGATTAACAATTAGGCCAAGTAGGCACTGGCCTATGGGCCCCCATGCTTTTAAGGGCTCTGGGATGACTCCCCCGCCCAGTTTTCCCCCGCTTGCACCCTCCCAGGCTGCACAAGCAGCCAGCAACTGAGCTGCTCTTTGCCCGACTTGCCTGGCACAGCTGCTGCTGGCGTCATCGCCAAGTTTGTCTCTCTCTGCCTCACCCCCACAGTTTAGTAAAAGGGGCTTTTAAGAAGGTGCCAACAGGCTGCAGCAGGAGCAGGCACTCAGACCCTGAGATAATTTGTGAGGGGCCCCCGCGATTTCAACTCCAAAGGGCCTCCACAGGGTTTAATCTGACACTGGAGGTCATTTGCCACCGCCTGCTTCTGCATAGCGACCCTGGACTTCCTTGGCAGTCGCCCATCTAGAGCTTTTTCCCCCTGGGGAAATGTGGCAGAATGGCATTCTGGAACCTCTTTGTGGAAACAAATATTTAAAAGCTTATGAGTGTTTCTCCTTCATTTCCCTCTTGAGAGTTTCGGCACCTCTTTTTCCAGGGAAAAAGCCCTGCTCCCATCCAAGCACTAACCAAGGCTGGCTTTCTTTAGCTTCTGAGCTCTGATGAGATTGGGCTAGCCTGAGCTTTTGCACAATGACTACCCCACAAGGTATTTCATCAGCCCAGGGATTGGACTTGCGATATCCTGCCTGTGACACGTGTGCTGAAAATCTCAGCCCCAGCCAGGTAAAGACTCATGTCTATGTGCTTCTCTTTGCTGCCTGGGATAGCCGTACAGATGCACAGTCCTTAGCCCCCACCATTATGGAAGTGGTCTGTGGGGAGAAGCGGTAGTCTCTCTGACACCTTTTTCTACAGGGGAAATGGGCTCTGTCAATGGGAGGAGGAGGAGAGGAGGAAGAAGAGGAAGAAGAAGAAGAGGAGGAGGAGGAGATTGGATTTATACCCTAACCTTTACTACCTGAAGGAGTCTCAGAGCAGTTTACAATCTCCTTTCCCTTCCCCTCCACACAACAGACACCCTGTGAGGTAGGTGGGGCTGAGAGGGCTCTGACAGAAACTGCTCTTGAGAGGAATAGCTCTGTGAGAACTTGTAACTGACTCGAGGGTACTGTCAAGCATGCGGGTTCAATGACGAGTTGAAGTTGATACAAAGACTACGTTTATTGATAGACCGATACTTTGGCAACAGGTTCTTGAGAGTAATGCTGAAAATACATTGATACAATACTTTTAAGGCATACTTCAAAGAGATTCGAAGGGATGGGGTTGTGGGGTAGCATTCACACATAAACTATCATAAATTTCTACGTTCCCATAGTGTTATCAGGACTGCGTCCTTGCTTTCCCCAGATGGCTCTCACTCCCTTACAGGAATGTATGGGAAGGTGCTGATTACTTGGTTTCAGTTCTCACTTCTTCTAATTATAAGCCATTAAGCAAGAGGGGGGGGGGGAGAATAACAAACTAACAAAATTGGATCCTGCATGATGCTTCACAGACCAGGTTAGGCAGAACCCTAAAACAATCAATTATCAATGGAATTTTACCATGCTTGACAGGCACAACAGCAGGTGCAGAAGTGGGGAATCAAACCTGGTTCTCTCATATAAGAATCTGCACCCCTAACCACTACACCAAACTGGCATGCTGCATTCTTAGTTTGTTGACGTGGGCAGTAACATTTCATTTTGTATGCTTAACCCTTTCTTTCTCATGGGGGCATACATTGGTTTATCCAGGGCTTTTTTTGTAGCAGGGACTCCTTTGCATATTAGGCCCCACACCCCTGATGTAGCCAATCCTCCAAGAGCTTACAGGGCTCTTAGTACAGGGCCTACTGTAAGCTCTTGGAGGATTGGCTACATCGGGGTGTGGGGCCTAATATGCAAAGGAGTTCCTGCTACAAAAAAAGCCCTGGGTTTATCCCTCCATTTTAGCCTCACAACCACCACATTGCCAAACTCCAGGAGGGGCCCGCCTGGAGATTTCTTGTTTTTACAACTGAGTTCCAGATGACAGCGACCAGTTCCCCTGGAGGAAATATGGAACAAGACAATCAACACCGGATATATACTTATTATCACACCAAAGTGTGTACAAACATATATTTTAGTGACAAAGACTTAACAACATTTAAACATACAGTAATGCTTCCAGAATACAACACTACAGCTTCTACACCACTCTAGACATTACATCATTCCAGCAGACAAAGAATACCAACACTGATAGGGTGATTAACACAGGGCTTCAGAATGGCTGCTGTAGGTGCATTTGTAAAACATGCTAATTAAACAACCCTATGGCTTGGATTCGGCAGTGATAATTATAATTATCATATGACAGTGCAATATTGTCAGGAGATCCTAAGATTGTCTGGCAGCCAAACATTCAAGCTTGTTGTGTGTTATGCACCACTAGGTGGTGAGCTAGACTTATTTTTAAGGCAAGAAATGTTTCAAAAGTAGTTTGCCTAGGGTTGCCAAGTCCAATTCCAGAAATATCTGGGGACTTTGGGGGTGGAGCCAGGAGACTTTGGGGGTGGAGCCAGGAGACACTGGGGTGGAGCTAGGAGCAAGGGTGTGACAAGCACAATTGAACTCCAAAGGGAGTTCTGTCCATCACAATTAAAGGGACCTCACAACTTTTTAAATGCCTTCCTTCCCTCCACCCTCCCCTTCTCTGATTTCACCTCAGAGGCGGAGCGGAGCGGGCGACGGCGCTGCGCTGCTGCCGCCTCTTCTCCGCTTCACCGTAGCTGCTCCTCCGAGATGGGCTCAGCCTGAGCAGCTACGACGAAGCGGAGAAAAGGCGGCAGCACAGCGGCGTCGCCTGCTCCGCTCCGCCTCTGAGGTGAAATCAGAGAAGGGGAGAGTGGAGGCAGGCCAGGAGCGTGGCGAGCCGTGAGTCCGGGTTCTAGAAGGACCCAGATTCGCGGCTCGCCATGCTCCTGGACTGCCTCCACCCTCCCCTTCTCTGATTTTACCTCAGAGGCGGAGCGCGGCGGCGTCGCCCGCTCTGAGATGGGGCGGCTCGCCACGCTCCTTGGCGCCATTTCCCCCCCTCCCCCGCTTCCTTTTGGGGGGGAGCGGGGGAATAGGCTGGAAATCCTGGGGTCCCCCGCCAGGGCGGGAGGGTTGGGAAGCCTAAGTTTGCCATTGCCTGCCACTGCTTCATGCCCCTGGTATTCCTCAAAGATCACCCATCTAAACACTAGCCAGGGCCTACCCTGCTTAGCTTCTGAGATCTGACAGGATCAGGCTAGTCTGGGCCTACCCAGGTCAGCAATTCATGACTGGAAAGGAAAACATACTGAACACATTTCTGCTCACACAAAGGCTTCAGCGGCACACAGGACTTTAATGCATTCGTTAGCAAAAGAACAATGTGCAGATAAGAGCAGCCTATTTAGAAGATTTCATGGTATCAAAGTCCTCTGCACTACGCGTTGCACACAGGGAAAAGAACTGTACGGATGCAATCACTGTCACTCCATGCAAGCAGATGGTGAGTGCTTCAAGCTGAATGTGAACCACTGCACACATGGAAACCTCTCATGGCCTCCAACCCACAGACTCCCTCTTCTTGACTGGCATATTTTTCATCCAGGCCAGAGACCCCAGTCCTGAACTTGGGTCTCCCTTTCCGCCCTGCAGGTTTGGCAGTTACGGGGCCACAGCTGCTGTCACCAGCTCTGTGGTTCTGGCGAGGAAACCTGCACACAGCCCCACCGGCGAGGAAACCTGCACGCAGCACCACAGGGCTAAATTTGGTCTGCTGCTATTATCAGCTCAAGGTCTGGCAAAGACGGGTGCAGCTGCCAGCCCTCCTGGACCAGTATAAAGTTAGTGGCCACAGGCAATCGGTAGCTCCCTGGGGTTCCTAACCGAAATGGCTTTCCTGTGGACACTTGTGGCTGCTGCGTACCTCACCCTCCTTGGCACAGTCTTGGGTAAGTTGCACCTGCTGAACATTTTCCACCTGTGTGCTGGGCTGCCCTTCGGGTTTGTTTCCTTGCTTGTGGCTGATGGGGCTCAAAGGTAGATGCGGGAGGCTAGGATTTCAGTTCTATGCTACCCGGAACACACCTGATCACACAGCCGCCCCCTGCAGGCCATTCTGCCCAATTTCCTTCCATGACAGAGGAAATGGAAGATCACTTCCCCTCCTTGCCTTGGAACCTGTTGGCATCTTGGGGAAAGGGCCCATGGCTTGGTGGTAGAGCATCAGCTTGGCACACAGAAGGTCCCAGGTTCAAGCCCCAACATCTCCTGTTAAAAGGACAGGGGGATGATTTGAAAGACTTCTGTTTGGTGTAGTGGTTAACAGTGACGTACTCTAATCTGGAGAACTGGGCTTGATTCCCCACTCCTTCACGTGCAGCCAGCTGGGTCACAGTTCTCTCAGTCACAGTTCTCTCAGAGCTCTCTCAGCCCCACCTACCCCACAGGGTGTCTGTTGTATGGAGAGGAAGGGAAAGTGATTATATGCTGCTCTGAGACTCTGAGTGAAGGGTGGGGTATAAATCCAATCTCCTTCTCCTCCTCCACCTGAGACTGTGAAGAGCCACTGTGTGTCTGAGAAAAGGAGGAGTGGTTAACAGTGACGTACTCTAATCTGGAGAACTGGGCTTGATTCCCCACTCCTTCACGTGCAGCCAGCTGGGTCACAGTTTTCTCAGAGCTCTCTCAGCCCCACCTACCCCACAGGGTGTCTGTTGTATGGAGAGGAAGGGAAAGTGATTATATGCTGCTCTGAGACTCTGAGTGAAGGGTGGGGTATAAATCCAATCTCCTTCTCCTCCTCCACCTGAGACTGTGAAGAGCCACTGTGTGTCTGAGAAAAGGAGGAGACTGGATTTATACTCTGCCCTTCACTACCCAAAGGAGTATCAGAGTGACTTACAATCTCCTTTCCCTTCCCCTCCCCTCAACAGACACCCTGTGAGCAATGTTCCCTCTAAGTTGCAGAGTCTTGTGAGAAAAATTCTACTTTGTAAGTTACTGGCATTAAAGTTGTGAGCAACTGACATTAAAGTTGTGAGCTACTGACATTAAAGTTGTGAGCATAAATCAGGGGTGGGGAACAGTGGCTCTCCAGATGTTTTTTGCCTACAACTCCCATCACCCCCAGCCATTGGCCATGCTGGCTGGGGCTGATGGGAGTTGTAGGCAAAAAAACATCTGGAGAGCTACTGTTTCCCACCCTGGCATAAATTATTGTGCTCTGGGGTCGTCCTTCCTGAGCTAAGACAAAAAACTGTGAGCTGAAGGCTAAAAATCTGTGAGCTAGCTCAAGCTAACTCAGCTTAGAGGGAACACTGCCTGTGAGGTTCGTGGAGCTGAGAGCTCTGACGGAAACTGTGAGAACTTGTGACTGACTCAAGGTCACATCAGTAGGTGCATGTGGAGAAGCGGGGAATCAAACCCAGTTTCCCAGATAAGAGTCTGCACACTTAACCACTACACCAAACTGGCTCTGAATAGGCAGTTGCATGTGACGTGTCTTTATTAAGCTTATGCTCCAACTGCAAGCTCAGGTAGGAATTACAACTCTGGGATAAGAGCTTCTCTCTATTCCCCCACTCCATTCCCTTGGTAGTATTTTCCCATGCCCTCGCAGTAGGATGCTGTGGGGTAAGCAGCAAGCACAGATGTTATCTGTGCCACAAAAACTTAAGCTGGGACTGACTGGAAAGCCGGGAACCCAACATGAGCTTGGCTTCTCCTAGGATCTTAGCAGGCAGAGTTGTGTACACACACGTATACATACACACACGCCCTCCAAATGCTTGAACTGGCTCTCTAGATCCCAGCAAGGTTGGAAACTGTCGCTTGCTGTCACAATTATAGTCACTCCAGTCCTCAGCCAGGGTGCTGACTTCTTAACTTCCAGCTTGCATTTTGCCTCCTAGGCTGTGGAGTCCCATCAATTAGACCAAATCTGAGGGACACAGAGAGAATTGTCAATGGACAGAATGCAGTCTCCGGCTCATGGCCCTGGCAGGTCTCTCTGCAGGTAAGACTAATGAATCTTTGAGGGGTAGGGTTGCCAATCCTCAGGTGGGGGCAGGGGAGCCCCTGGTTTGGAGGCCCTCCCCCCAATTCAGAAAGGGGGAGAGGAGCAATGTTCCTTCTAAGCTGCAGAGCAAAAATTCTACTGTGTGAGCAAAAATTCTAGTTTGTGAGCTACTGGCATTAAAGTTGTGAGCTCCTGCATAAATTAGTGTGCTCTGGGGTCATCCTTCTTGAGCTAAGACAAAAATGTGTGAGCTGGAGGCTAAAAATCTGTGAGCTAGCTCACACTAACTCAGTTTAGAGGGAACACTGGGGCGGAGGCAGGTGTCTGCCAGACACTCCATTATTCCCTATGGAGACTGATTCCCATATGGCATAATAGTTAATTGATCTGCAGGTATTTGACATTCTGGGGGGCTTTTTTTGAGGTAGCTTTTGAAGAGAGCATCCAGTGCCTCTCTTCAAAATACCCTCCAAGTTTCAAAAAGATTGGACTAGGGGGTCCAATTCTATGAGTCCCCAAAGAAGGCAGTCAGAACTCCCTTTGGAGTTCAATTATGCTTGTCACAACCTTGCTCCACTCCGAAAGTCTCCTGGCTCCATTCGCAAAATCCCCAGGTATTTCTTTAATTGGGTTTGGCAACCCTATTGGGGGGATCTTTTGGGTATCTTTCCCTGTCTTTAACAGAGAAAAGCAGCAGCCATTAAAGAGAGGGAAGAGGTGCCTTCTCCTGCCTGTCCCACCATCCTGCCAGCTGCACTTCTTACCTAGAGCCACAGTAAGAGGAGGGGGACAGACCCCAGAGCATGTGGGAAACTGGCAGTAGTAGCAGTACCTGTTTAACCTCTTGCTTCCACATGGGATCTTCTAAGTACTGAAATTGGCAGGTTAGAGGAAGGACAGAGGCTCAGTGGTAGAGCAGCTGCTTTGCATGCAGAAGTTCCCAAGGTCTGTCCCCAGCATCTCTAGTTAGAAGGATCAGGTAGGAAGGTGGTGTGAAAGAACTCTACCCTGGGACTCAGCTTCTGCCAGTCAAAGCAGGCAATACCAGCCTTGTCTCTAAAGAAATTGTCTAAGATGCAGGGCTTTTTTTGAGCAGGACCACAGTTCCAGCTGGCATGGCATGGGGGGGGGGGGCTAATGTGCAAATGAGTTCCTGCTGTGTGAAACAATGCTGATGTCAGGGGGTGAGTTCCTGCTGGGCTTTTTCTACAAAAAAAAAAAGTCCTGCTAAAATGTATAAAGGTACTTCCACTTTATGTCGGAAACACACTCACCACAAAGGGACTTTTTATCACAAGAGGTGGTCTTGCAAAAAATGTTAAAAACTTTTGGATACAAACATGTTCTTTAATGCAGAAGATTTTGGAAGATTAAGATACAGTTGAAACCAGACTCCTTTTTGTTATTTTAATAGATAACTAGCTGGGAAAAAATCAAGGAGCTTTGTTTTTATATATGCCTATGGCTGCGAGAATGACACACGCACAGAAATGGAAATGTCTGGCAACACCTACAGTAGAAGAATAGTTGGAGAAGATGTTGGATTACGGAGCTATGGCTAAATTTGCAGTCCTGGTTAGGGAAAAGACAATTACGCCGTTTATTACAGACTGGAAATCTATCATTGGCTTTTTGCATGCAAAAGTTAAGGATGACTTGATGATTTTGTGCTTTCCCAGATTAAGAAATATGCCTAAAGGGAATGAAAAGAAAGATTTTGTGTCTGTAATTACAAGCAAGGAAGATTTTGCAATCAACATTATATTTGTTGTGAGGGCTCTTTTTGTAGAAAAAGCCCAGCAGGGGCTCATTTGCATATTAAGTCACACCCCCTGATTTCACCATTGTTTCACATATTAAGCCACACCCCTTGATGCCAAGCCAACAGGAATTGCATTCCTGTGCCTTCCTGCTTTTTTAAAAAAGCCCTGTTTGTTGTAGAGAAAACCAGAAGTGTTTTATATCCCCCCCCCCTCACCTTTTCCTTTTTGCTTATTTTACAGTGTCTGGGTTTTGGAAGTTTTAAAAAATTGTCTCTGTATGTCCTCTAGTTTTATCCCTTTAATAAAACTAAAATTTGCAAACTGAGAGTAGGCAATACCAACCTTGAGGGACCAAAGGCAGCCTGACCTGTTCAGTCCTAAGAAGAGTGTCTGAGAAGGACTTTTATTATGTGTCACACGGCTGTTCTCCTAACTGCAGTGCAGTCCTATGCAGGACTGGGCATCTCTGTGCCTGCTGGGTAAGACAGGACAAACGTTAATACAACTGAACTGTAAGGCCTGCAGACTATCATAAGCTAACAAGAGACTCAAGAATTGGGTCAAGGGCTACGCGCTGCCACCAACAAAGACGTCTGCTGTCTGCTTGACAAGGGACTCATGTGTTCCAATTAATGCCAGAGAGGGAATCAGAATTACTGGCCGGCCTTTATATTTTCAAAGGCAGAACAGCCATTGTGTGTCCCTGTCCCAGTAGCCTTGGCCGAGAGGCTAGCCTACCCTCTTAATTGAAACCTCCTCTGCTCCGTCTTCCAGATTCTTACAGTCTATAGCCTTTGAGCCCCAGTTTTCCTGCCCCCCTGCCCTTTTTGTTTTGCTTATCTAGCCAAAAGAAGCAAACTCAAAAGCTTGCTTACTGCTCAGGGAAGCTTTATTGTCCTAATGAAACTACTCCCTGTGACTACTTTGTAATCCCTGAGGAGACAAAGATCAGCAGCCTACAGCAGGGGTGGCCAAACTTGCTTCATGTAAGAGCCATATAGAATAAACACCAAATGTTTGAGAGCCTCAAGGCAAGAGTGTCAGATGTTTGAGAGCTGCAGGAAGGAAGGAAGGAAGGAAGGAAGGAAGGAAGGAAGGAAGGAAGGAAGGAAGGAAGGAAGGTGGGGGAGGGAGAAGTGGAAAGAAAGCAACTTTAACTTCATATGCCTTCTCCAAGCTGGCCAATAGGGTGGTGAGGGCTTTGAGAGCCACACAGTATGTGTGAAAGAGCCACATGTGGCTCCCGAGCCACAATTTGGCCACCCCTGGCCTATAGCTTGAAAGCAAACTGTGGAATTGAGTACACCCCTTGAAAAATAAATGTTTACATCTATTGGAGGTAGGAATGCCAGGTGGGGCCTGAAGACCTCCTAGAATTACAGCTCATCTCCAGACTAAGGAGATCAGTTCCCCTGGAGAAAATGGCTGCTTTGGAAGGTGGACTCTCTGGCATCACACCCCACTGAGGTCCCTGCCCTCCCCAGGCTCCATCCCCAAATATCCAGGAGTTTCCCAACCTGGATCTGGCAGGTAGTCAGGGAGCCGTAATTGGAGGGGGTAGTGGCCAGGATAACAGAATAGGTGGAATGTGGAGGGAATGGTAAGCAAAGAACGGTAAGCTTCTTAAACATGCTTTACAGAATGGAAAATGAATTAGGCTGCCAATCCCCAGGTGAGGGCAAGGGATCCCCCCCCCCCCGTCTGGAGGCCCTCCCCCTGCTTCAGGGTCATCAGAAAATGAGGGGGGGGGAGGGAAATGTCTGCTGGGCACCCCATTATTCCCTCTAGAGACCAATTCCCATAGGGTATAATGGAGAATTGATCCATGGGTATCTGGGGCTCGGGGGGGGGGGACTTTTTGAGTTAAAGGCACCAAGTTTTCAGCACAGCATCCGGTGCCTTTCTTCAAAATACCCTCCATGCTTCAAAAAGGTTGGACCAGGGGGTCCAATTCTATGAGCCCCCAAAGAAGGTGCCCCTATCCTTCAGTTTTCCAATGGAAGGAAGGCATTTAAAAGGTGTGCAGTCCCTTTAAATGTGATGGCCAGAACTCCCTTTGGAATTCAATTGTGCTTGTCACAACCTTGCTCATGGCTCCACCCCCCAAATCCCTAGATATTTCTTAAATTGGACTTGACAACCCTAAAAATGAATGATGGAGGTGAACAATTGCCAGGTCACCCAAATGGAAACCATGCATGGACTTATGCCACTGCACTAGAACAAACATGCAGGATACTCCTGGGTATATTGCGAGATGTTGCAAGCAACGTTCCCTCTAAGCTGCAGAGTCTTGTGAGCAACAATTCTGCTTTGTGAACTACTGGCATTAGAGTTGTGAGCTACTGCATAAATTAGTGTGCTTTGGGGCCATTTTTCCTGAGCCAAGACAAAAATGTGTGAGCTGGAGGCTAAAAATCTGTGAGCTAGCTCACACTGACTTAGCTTAGAGGGAACACTGGTCGCAAGTCCTGCTTCCTAATAAAAGACAGGAAACAACCAGCATTTGGGGCTGGGGAAACTGCAGCTGACTCAGCATTGAGACTAAAAGAGATCTCTGTGTGTCCGTTTTTATTCCATGCTTTGAACAAGCCTTGAACAAGGCTTAGATGACTTTCATTTCCCCCCATTTTTATGCTCATAACAACCCTGCGAGGTAGGTTAGGGTGAGACAATTAGTGGGAATTGGAACCCAGGGCTAGGTCTACAAAGGGGCATGAGATTGTTCCCCTGCACTGGAAGCAACAGCAAGTGGGTTAGAGGCAAGTCGAACATGATCCACACCCCACAGTCTCCACGCCGATCCCTACCCCTTCACCACATCAGCACCAACCAGTCAGGAAACCCACCCTTCCTGCCCTGACAGCTAAGAGGCGTTAAAGCAAAAAATTCTGCCCTTTTGAATGTGCTAATCTCAGCCCACTATGGATTGGCCACAAGCAAAGCTTTCTCCCAGGCTCTGCCTGTAGCAGCACTGCCATTTCCATTGTTCCCTCTAAGCCGAGTTAGTGTGAGCTAGATCACAGGTTTTTTAGCCTCCATCCCACACATTTTCATAATCGCTCAGGAAAAATGGTCCCAGAGCAAACTAATTTATGCAGTAGCTCACAAAGTAAAATTTTTGATCACAAGAGTTCACTGCTTAGAGGGCATATTGGCCACTTCCCCTTTTAGTTGGAACAAAGGAAGTTCTTCTTTGCTTTTTCTTTAAGGGGAAAGCCCTGCAAGCCATGCTTGGAAAGAGTACAAGTGTGGAAGCTGACAAATGAAGTGGGGGCGTGTTCTCTCTTCCACACTTTCTCACTTCCCTGTGTGGAAACAGCAAGTTTTGTGCCACTAATGCATCCACACAGTGTAGACAGAGCTAAAATGGTAGTTTCCACATTGTGTTTAATGAAACACTATAGCATAAAATCTGGCTAAGCAAGAGCCATGAGCAAATTTCTACTAGACCTTTACTCGGAAATCCCAGTCCAGCGAAGGACCTCCCTCCCTCCCACTGTTCTTTTCAATTTTGCTCCTCCACCTGTTGTTGCTTTAGAATAGCTTCTATGTTTCAACACTCCTGAAACAATCCTTAGTTAATTCTTATTCCTTATGGGGAGAAGAAGTGACTGCTTTTCTGTTTGCATCCGAGAGCCAGTGTAGTGTAGTGCCTAAGAGCAGCCGACTCTAATACAAAGAACCGGGTTCAATTCCACACTCCTCCACTTGAATCCAGCTGCGTTACCTTGGGTCAGTCACAGTTCTCTCAGAACTCTCTCAGCCCACAAAAAGTCTAGCTCATCACCTAGTGGTGCATAACCCTAAAAGTTAGAACTTAAGGCTCCCAGACAATCTTCAGATCTCCTGGCTATACCACACACAATGCTATATTAATTCTTTGCATCCAACGCATATACACATTAATATTTTCTTATATTTTTCATGATCTTAATTTCCTAATTACCTGGTTAAAATTTCCTAATTACCTGGTTAAAATAACTTTTGAAGACTCAAAGTTCTGGATTGCAACCGGTTGGTAAAGGTGTCACCTGGGTTATTTGTAAAAACTGAACAAACCAATTATGTCTGTTCAGGCCTCGGATTCAACAGGAGCTCACAGGAGAGCAGCTCCTGAACCTTTCTGAGGGTTCCCCCTCCTCCTCCCCACCTTGTCCATTGAATCGTAGCTGCAGCTGTATAACAATCCCTGGATGAGCTCCACCACCCATTTTTCTACAAAGTGACCCCTGTGTCTGCTCCAAACTTCGCATTTACTGTTTTAGTTCATAAGCACCTCTTTCCCCCTTCCTTCCCCCCTTTTTTTTCCAGACAAGCTCTGGTGCCCATTTCTGTGGAGGTTCCTTGATCAATGAGAACTGGGTCGCTACTGCTGCTCACTGTAACCTGAGGTAAGAACTCTTGATTTCCCTGACAAAGCATTGCAAGTAACTGAGAGCTCTTTTGCATAGCTGGAGACTTAAACCCACCTGGAACAGGAAACGGAAAGTGATACACTTTGCAGGGCTTTTTTGGTAGCAGGAACTCCTTTGCATATTAGGCTGCACCCCCCCTGATGTAACCAATCCTCCAAGAGCTTGCAGGGCTCTTCTTATAGGGCCTGTAAAGAGCCCCGCGGCGCAGAGTGGTAAAGCTGCAGTACTGCAGTTGGAGCCCTCTGCTCACGACCTGAGTTTGATCCCAGCGGAAGCTGGTTCAGGTAGCCAGCTCCAGGTCGACTCAGCCTTCCATCCTTCCGAGGTCAGTAAAATGAGTACCCAGCTTGCTGGGGGGAAAGTGTAGATAACTGGGGGAGGCAATGGCAAACCACCCCATAAAAAGTCTGTTGTGAAAACATTGTGAAAGCAACGTCACCTCGGAATCGAAAACAAGTGATTTAAAACAATGAGAAGTGATTTAAAACAATGGTTTTAGCACAAGCAGAATTTAACAGAAGAGTTGGCATTCTTGGGATGAATTTCAGTAGCGCAGAGCTCCTTTAATCTGAGTCAAAAACTAACATACTGATACCTGTGACTGAATAATATTTAGTAGCAAAACTACCTTTCTGCCTACATAAAAGAGCCTAGGGTTATTGGAAAACATGCAGTTAAAATGAGAGGCACATAACAGCAGATTGGGGGCATCGGGGGAACCACCAGCAGCCTCCTGAGAGATTCTCTCTTCCTCCAGCCCCAGCTTACATGTTGTTGTTCTCGGAGAATACGATCGAAGCTCCAGCGCAGAGCCAGTTCAGGTGAAGAGGATATCCAAGGTGAGAGACAATTATATAGTCATGGCACTTTTTTTTTTTTTTTGCAATATCCAGAATTTTTAAACAAAGTATCATGATGGAATATTCCAAAAAATGTATTTAAATAGGAATAAGATAATCAGAAAGCACAAAAACTAGTGTTAAAAGGCAAAAATATTCCAGAATATACTGGCCATTCTTTAGAACATCTGCATAGATGAAGCCAGACAAACTTCACATGGGAAGGGCCTTCTAAAGCTCTGAAGCAACCATTAAGAAGGCCTGCTGTACACCACAGATTTCTTGTGAGATGGACTTTGGAGCAAGGCGTCTCTATTTAAAACAAGAACGTGGAATGTAAGTTAGAAAGCAAAAGCAGGGCCACAAGCTAACACTAAATATGAACTAATAGTACATAAAAATGCATGTAGTTATTACAAAGACATTTAAAAGCACATCAGGCCCCTGATATGGTTTTAAATGTTTTCATAATAAATATGTACATTTTTATGTACCATTAGTTCATATCTAGTCTTAGCTTTTGGCCCTGCTTTTGCTTTCTAACTTACCTTCTAGGTTCTTGATACAGTTTTGTTGGGTTAAGTTCCCCCCTCCTGCTCTTTTTTTCTGCCTCTCTGTTTAAAACTACAGGGAAGCTCCTATGGAAATGGATGCTTTTGAAGAAGATCTAAGGCAGAGGTGACCAAACTGTGACTCTTTCATACATATTGTGTGACTCTCAAAGCCCCCACCACCCCATTGGTCAGTTTAGAGAAGGCATTTGTCTCTTTGAATCCCTTCTCCAAGCTAAGTCAGCCGGTGGCTTGGAGAATGCATTTAAAAGTTAAAGTTGTTTTCTTTCCACCTCTCCCTTCCTCCCACCCTCCCTCCCACATCTGATGTTCATGTCTTGTGGCTCTCAAACATCTGATGTTTATTCTTTGTGGCTCTTATGTTAAGCAAGTTTGGCCACCCCAATCTAGGGCCTTATAAGCCTAGTGAGCATCTTGAACTTGGCCTTGAAAAAAGTCAGGAAACCAGTGTTAATCCACCTTACAACACCAGGTGGAAGTCTGGCTGTGTTGTTCTGCATCAGTTGGAGTTTCTGAATTGTATCCAGGAGGAGTCCCACAAAGAATGTATTGCAGTAGTCTAGTCTGGAGTTCACTAAGTTATGGAAGCCTCAAAAGGCAATTAGTACATAAAGCTGCCTTATACTGAACCAGATAATTGGTCCTTAACCCTTAATTGCCTTAACCCTGGCAATTAATACATAAAGCTGCCTTATACTGAACCAGACAATTGGTCCATCAAAGTCATTATTGTCTACTCATACTGGCAACAACTCCAGGGTCCCAGGCAGAGGTCTTTCACATCACCTCTGATCTAATCCATTAAGAGGAAAAAAAACCACAGAAGTGTTGGGGATTGAACCCGAGACCTTCTGCTTGCCAAGCAAATGCACTACCACCCAGCCCCAGCCCTTCCCTTTAAGTGTGTCTATCATCAAGGCATAGCTGACCTCATCAACTTCCAAGCTCTTTGCACTGCTTTGACCAGTTTACAACTCTCACGAGAGAACATAAGAAACTAAGAGAAGCCATGTTGGATCAGGCCAATGGCCATCCAGTCCAACACTATGTCACATGGTGGCCAAAACCCCCAGGTGCCATCAGGAGGTCCATCAATTGGGCCAGGACACTAGAAGCCCTCCCACTATTGCCCCCCAGCACCAAGAATACAGAGCATAAGAACATAAGAACATAAAAGAAGCCATGTTGGATCAGGCCAACGGCCCATCCAGTCCAACACTCTGTGTCACACAGTGGCAAAAAATGTTATATATACACACACACTGTGGCTAATAGCCACTGATGGACCTGTGCTCCATATTTTTATCTAAACCCCTCTTGAAGGTGGCTATACTTGTGGCCGCCACCACCTCCTGTGGCAGTGAATTCCACATGTTAATCACCCTTTGGGTGAAGAAGTACTTCCTTTTATCCATTTTAATCTGCCTGCTCAGCAATTTCATCGAATGCCCACGAGTTCTTGTATTGTGAGAAAGGGAGAAAAGTACCTCTTTCTCTACTTTCTCCATCCCATGCATTATCTTGTAAACCTCTATCATGTCACCCCGCAGTCGACGTTTCTCCAAGCTAAAGAGTCCCAAGCGTTTCAACCTTTCTTCATAGGGAAAGTGCTCCAGCCCTTTAATCATTCTAGTTGCCCTTCTCTGGACTTTCTCCAATGCTATAATATCCTTTTTGAGGTGCGGCGACCAGAACTGCACACAGTACTCCAAATGAGACCGCACCATCAATTTATACAGGGGCATTATGATACTGGCTGAATCGATGGTGCGATCTCATTTGGAGTATCACTGGCCCATTTACACAGGCTTATGCATGGCTTCTATTTGATCAAAAGGTCCAAAGGCAGGCCAAGGAGAAGACCTTTGTGATGGTTAAGCCCATACTACTTCACCTCTTGATTTTTTTTTTTTTACTGGTGTTTTCCAGGCCATCACCCATCCCTCCTGGGATTCCAGAACCCTCAACAACGATATCACCCTGTTGAAGCTCTCCTCCCCTGTCCAGCTGAATTCCCGTGTCTCTCCCGTCTGCCTAGCTTCAGCCACAGAGGTGCTGCCTGAAGGGCTGAAATGTGTCACCACCGGCTGGGGACGGACTAGTAGCCTCAGTAAGTGGGGCAGCTGAGCTGGGGTCAGGTCTGAAAATAGCCCAGCAGGGGAAGAGGAGAAATACAAGCCAGGCTTTGTGCACCGTGTATGGAGTTGACTGTTGGAATATAGCCAGAAGGGAAAAATCTACCAGGGCAGATGTGTCAGCAGCTGCAGATTAGGGACTAGGAGAGAGAGAAAAGGGGGAAATCTCATCAAGGATGGGTGAATGTACTTTTGTACATGTACTTCTGATAGCAAAGAGATGGTAACAGGCAGGCAGGGTTTTTGTAGCAGGAACTCCTTTGCATATTAGGCCACACACCCCTGAGCTTACAGGGCTCAGTACAGGGTTTACTGTAAGCTCCAGGAGGATTGGCTACATCAGGGGTGTGTGGCCTAATATGCAAAGGAGTTCCTGCTACAAAAAAAGCCCTGGTAACTGGACAGGTGATGGCATAGGGGCATCTCTCTTGACAAGACCGCCCTTCCGCTGCCTGACATTTGCTTGTTTTCCCCAGCAAATAATCCAGCAGTCAAGTTGCAGCAGGTGGCTCTTCCCCTGGTGACGGTCAGCCAATGCCAGCGACACTGGGGCAATCGCATCACCAGCGCCATGGTATGCGCTGGGGGCGCTGGCGCCTCTTCCTGCCAGGTAAGAGTGTGACTGCAAACAGAGGAGAGCATTGGGACACTGGTAAGAGCGAAGAAGCACAGTTGTTTTGCCCAGGGTTTTGTTTTTTTTTTGTAGTAGGAACTCCTTTGAATATCAGGCCACACACCCCTGATGTAGCTAATCCTCCAAGAGTTTACAGGGCTCTTCTTACAGGGCCTACAGTAAGCTCCAGGAGGACTGGCTGTATCAGGGGGTGTGGCCTAATATGCAAAGGAGTTCCTGTCACAAAAAAAGCCCCGGTCTTGGCCTGGGAGTGATGCAGCACCCATGCACTCCCTCAGCATGGCAGAGATGAATTGCAGGCAGGTCCCCCAAGGACATGGGGATGATAAGGAAGTCGTTTCACAACACACCTTCCGTTCTCGACCGCAGTATTGCACACTTCCAGCTCTGCTGAAATAGTGGACTGAGTGCATGGGAAATCCTGAAGCAGATGCCAAGCCTGTGCCCTTTGGAGGCCCCCTTCCCAGCAACTTTCACTCTTCTTCAGAGAAGCCCTCTCGGTGACCCCAATGCTGCAATAGGATGGTGCTGATCACTCTCATACCCATTTACACAGGGCTATGCAAGGCTTCTATTTGATTACAAGATCCATCTGGCTCAGTATTGTATATCCAAAGGTAGCTAGTTGGAAGCTTCCAACCAGCAGATGATGGCTGGCCAGCGCCAGGGCTTTTTTGTAGCAGGTAACTCCTTTGCATATTAGGTCACACACCCCTGATGTAGCCAATCCTCCAAGAGCTCACAGGGCTCTTAGTACAGGGCCTACTTTAAGCTCCAGGAGTGCTGGCTACCTCAGGGGTGTGTGGCCTAATATGCAAAGGAGTTCCTGCTACAAAAAAACCCCCTGGCCACCACCATTCCCCATTGGTCCTAGAATCTCATAGTCAAGAGGAATGATGCCTCTGAATATGGAGGTTCCGCTTAACTATTACAGCAAATAGCTTCTCCACCACAAATATTTCCAGTTCTTTTGAATGGTTGAGGAACAGGTGCACCTGGATGCTGTTCGCTGGTTGCTGCTGCTATTGGTTGCATTTCTGGGGTGGGGGGTGGGCCCATGGGTGTAACCACATATACACACAAGGCTGTGAACATGAAATGGAAGGAAATTCCCTTGGATGCCAGCTACTGTTCCCTGGAGAAAAAGCAGAAGATAAATGAGAGAAATCAACAACTTGCAGCTTATACTCTTACCCAGAAAGCTTGAGACACCTGTTCACGAGAAAGAAATGCATCTGGGAGGTGGTAAGAACTCTCCTAAGGGAAATGTCTTTTCTCTCTCTCTCTCTCTCTAGGGTGATTCTGGGGGCCCTCTTGTGTGCCTGAAAGGCTCAGTCTGGAATCTGATTGGGATAGTCTCCTGGGGCACCACCAACTGCAACGTCCAGACTCCCGCTGTCTACACCCGGGTCTCCCAATTCCGCAGCTGGATCGAACAAGTCATTGCGAGAAACTGATGGTGTTCCTGTGGAGCACAAAGCAGGAATAAAGGCTGCAAGACTGTTTAGGAAAGGTCCTGTTTAGGAAAGGTCCTGAAGATTTGCAGGACATCCAAACCCAGAAGAAATGTAAAGGAAGCAGTCGAGTTTTTCACTTAGAAATAAATAAAAATGAAAACTCTGTGCAGTGTTGATTTGTTCTTCTCTTTGGCACATGATTCCAGGGGTTTTATTCAGTCACCCATAACCCATTTCGAAACTTAGTTCCAGCTGCTATGGCATTTTGCAGCCAACAGTGGGAGTCCAGGAATGAATTCCAGCCTCCATGAAGTACAGCAAAACCTTTAGGGACATGATGAAAACGTGTCACACACATTTGGGCTATCTTGCCCAGTCCGTAACTACACAATTGAACACATTCACATTACACAAACCAGTAAGCCTCTTTGTTCCAGGTTTCACACAGATAAAAAACAGACAGTGTTCTGCTCTAATAATTCTAGAAAGGGTAGCCATGTTAGTCTGCCGCAACCAAATCAAACCGAAAGCCCAGTGGTACTTCAAAGACTAATAATATGTATTTCATCTGATGGAGTGAGCTCTGAATTACGAAAACTTGTGCTGGAATAAATTCTCTTTGTTTTTGAGGTGCCACCAAATTCCTGTTCGAGCATTCTTATTTGGTGTTCCGTAAAAACTTCCCCTTGTATGTGGAAACTACAGAAATACCAAAACGTGATGAGGAAAATGGACCTTGGGATGGAACCTGTAGCTGTTCCCAGATGATTTCATACAGCAGTCCTGGAACTCCCCCCAAATGTCCATTAGCACCTCAAGCCAAAGATACTGCCACAATTCATGCCATTGACAAGTTACCACAATCACACCCAACTGGCCGAAAGCATTCCACAAATCACTGAGTGAGAGTCAATGTTTTATTGAATAAACAGGATACACATACAAATTTAAACGGACGGGATATACAAAATAAATAATTCTATATACCAATTTCAACATTACAGGTTAATTGACATGTATCAAATCACACCCTAAAAACAAAGATTCCATAGTGTCAAAAAAATGGGGAGAGGCTCCAAAGAAAATTTTTTACAGCCATGAATACTTGAGACACAAAGGAAACAGACCACTGTCCCACTAGGAGGAGGGACTTGAGACCACCCCTATTTGGACATAGGGCATTTCTGCACACTCCACTTTACTCCTGATTCTCATGACAGCTGATCTACAAGCACTGGAATCAATTTGGGCAGGGTTCTGCCACACGTCTGCCCTCCCTCGGTATTTTCACAGTTGTGGAGGCAGTTTATTTTCTTCCACACATGCCCTAAATAATCAGGATTCTCAAGGGAGGGTGCTGTTGTCATTGGTGGCATCACAACATCCTCCCCCCCTTTTAAAAAGGTACTAAAATACTGATACATTGCTAGAGCACTGAAACAATAAGCTCTGCAGGTTCTCTGAAGAGACAGCTTTCATTTTAAAAAAGGAAGTCTGTAGCCTCTTTCCTCTTGGAGATGTAAGGAAAAAGGCATATCTGTGCAAAGGAAAAGACCAGAGACTCACTTTTTAGAAAGCTGGGAATTCACAGAACGTCCTGAGCCTATTGCTGCAATACCCTAGAGATATATATTTTAGTGCCATTAAAAAAAATCCAAACCCACTAATCTTTGGGATGGGGGGAGGAGAGGAAGTGGTTTGACCATGATAGTCCAATCATCAAAATGTGGGCTGAAAGTGGGTGGGAGAAAGAAAACCAACAGAAGCATTATTCATGAGGAAAAAGGCAACTCAAAATTGACTTCCAAACCCCCCCAAAAAACATTAACAGTGGTCTGAAAAGAATGGGAGAAACAGGCAAACCCCCCCCCCAAACCCAATGTGAAAACTAAAGTCACAAAAACACGTGCAGAAATTGGGGGATAAACCAAAGCAGTATGAGGCCATAACTCCCTGCCCCCCCCGCCCCGCCCAAAATGGAAAAGCCCATTTAGAGAAGTGAGAAAATACATAAATTCACAAATCCAGGCAAGCACTTCAAAACCTGCAGACTGGAAGACTTCTAAAAGGCACAGGTTGGTCATAACAGAAAAATCCAAAGGATAAGAGAACACCAGAATAGAGTGGTCCGCTGTTCAATGGTCACCTTTGGGCAGTAAAAGTAGAACAGCCTGCCACTAGTTGGAACTTAACCTTAATATAAACCTGCTGCTTTCAAACTGCTCAGCAATAGCCAAAAGTTTCCCTCAGAAGGTCTACTCATATGAAGCTGCCCTCTTACTGAGTCAGTTCTTTAGCCCATTCAGGTCCAAGAGGTCTACTCTGACTGGCAGAGGCTCTCCAGGGTTTCAGCTGGAAGCCTTTTGTAACATGTACTGCAGGGGTGGCCAACGGTAGCTCTCCAGATGTTTCTTGCCTACAACTCTCATCAGCCCCAGCCATTGGCCATGCTGGCTGGGGCTGATGGGAGTTGTAGGCAAAAAAAACTTTTGGAGAGCTACCATTGGCCACCCCTGATCTACTGAAATGGTTTTAAGCCGGAAGTCCCTGGATTCCCTCCAGCAACCTATAGCTGTGCTTGGGTCTGTGCTCAGACTAACTCACATTTTGCATAGTGTTTAAAAAATAAAATAAAAAGCTCAACAGGCTTGGCTAACACCTCTTGCTGAAGGCATGTCTTGAAACATACCTACAGAAACCTCTTGCAGGTGATGGGGTTTCTTATGGATGCGCAAGGCATCCTCTCAAGGTGACCTGGAAAGGGTCCCCGACAGGTGGGAAACCCGGCCTTTTACCAATAGGGCATCAAGGCAGGTGAGGCACACGAGAAGGAGCATAATGGGGGAAAAAACAAGTGGAGAGACGCTATGAATCTTTCACTCACTGCCCAGGTCACACCCTGAACGTTTAAAAAACAGACCTTTCCTTCCTGCGTTTCACATTCTTTGCAATGTCTCTGGCCAAGAAATGATAAATATAAGATTCAGGATTCAGAGAACTGCTTTAGGAATGTCCACAGCTTGAAAATGGCCGCGGAGATTTTTTATTTTCCAATTTGAATAAGGCCCTAATGCCGCACCACCAACGTCTTTTGACAGCCCCGTAACGTTCAAAAGCAACTTGGGGTAAAGAATGGAGATGGGTATACGAGAAACAAGCGTGAAGCCACATTTGGGCACACATTACTAGTTGTGTGGTACTTTGGATCTTGATTTCAGGCAGCAACTTGACACTAAATTTCGAAGTGCAAGAAACCCAGTGGTTTACATAAGGTGCTGACTGGCGACACATACAGAGTAATGTTTGGATTAAGCCACACTGGCACAGGCACTTGGGAGGTTTTTTAAATGGCTGTTAGCGCTGCAAATGCAGCGCATGAAACTGAGCATGGTCTCCTCCGTTCCACCCCTCCCATTTCCTAGGTGTTCTCCGAGCAAACAGAGAAAACGTATTTGTCTGCGACAACCGACTGATCAATTCCCCTGAGCTTCATGTCAGCTCCTGCTTCGTTAGTGAAAACATTAAACAAGACAGTTGGATTGAACAATATGACACGTTTTCCAGATTTGCAACGTTTCCAGATTTTGAACAAGTGTGTGGCAAGAAGGGTGGAAGAGGACTTTCCCATCCGCAACCGCCACACCAGAGTTTTGTATCCACAGGAATCCTCACTTGATGACAAGGCGTGACCGGCTGGCTCAAGACCAAGCAAATGTGTTACGTCCAACACAGGATGTCCACCCAAAATGGCAGACCTCATGTCGTGGCCCTCCCAAGAAATGTGGCGTCTCCCTTCTCCTCCTCCGTAATGGCAACTGCCGCTGGCAGGGAGACATGTAATAGAATGACATCATGAAGCAGGAAGAGATGGCCTAGAGGTCTGTGCTGTGACATGTGAGGCTGGCCCTCAGTGAGACACAACGAGGACTCTAGAAGATGTTTTCTTCCTTGTTAAGGTAGCAGCTGGGTGAGGAGGACCAGGACAGCCCATGGGGGAAATCTGAACTGCAGTCACAGCATATTTCCAGTAGCAACAATGCCAGCATTCCTAAAAGGGAGCCACTTCAACCCTCCTCCACTGCAGAAGTCAACAACTGGCATCATCTGATGGGCTCCACACTATTAAAGGGGAGGACATATAGGGCTTTGGCAATTCTCTTTCATCAAGACCGTGCTATGCCAACTGCATCAACCCATTTTGCTGTTTGTCCTAATACTTCCTTGCTCCTCTTTCCACCTGATTTAGAGTTGCCAATCCCCAGGTACGGGCAGGGGATCCCCAGTTTGGAGGCCCTTCCCCTGCTTCAGGGTTATCAGAAAGCAGAGAGAGAAATGTCTGCTGGCCACTCCATTATTCCTTATGGAGACTGATTCCTATAGAGTATACTGGAGAACTGATCTGCTGGTATCTAGGGCTTGGGGTGGGCTGCTTTTTGAGGTAGAGACACCAAATTTGCAGCATAGCATCTGATGCCCCTCCTCAAAACACCCTCCAAGTTTCAAAAGAATTGGACCAGGGGGTCCCATTCTATGAGCCCCAAAAGGTGCCCTGTCCTTCATTGTTTCTAATGGAGGGAAGGCATTTAAAAGATGTGCGGTCTCTTTAAATGTGATGTCCAGAACTCCCTTTGGAGTTCAACAGTGCTTGTCACACTCTCGCCACTGGCTCCACCCCCAAAGTCCCCAGATATTTCTTGAATTGGACCTGGCAACCCTCATCTGATTACAAGCATACTCAGCAGCTATGATCCTGCAGAGAACTTTTGTGCATAAGTACCAGGGCTTTGGCAGGCGGCTCTCCCTTCTATCTGCAACTGTGTGCCCTGCAACAAGCCAGTCCCTGCCCCCAAACTCAGAAGTAGTTTTAGGAATAGCTCTCAATGCAGGACGAGGAGATGAGATCAGAGAGAAGCCTCGCTTTTGCAATTCAGAGGGATTTGGCCCTGCCAGAGAAACTGTTGGATGAAGACCAGTGAAGGTGCTAGAGATTTGTGGAAATACTCCAACAGTAAACTTGCATTAAAAGGACACAGTAGCAAGGTTCCCTGGACTATACAGATCTTCAGGTCCTCCAAGAGGAAAGCCTCATCCCATAGGAAAAGGGACTTTGTCCCATGGGCGAAGCTTCAAGGTGCCAAAAACCTTACAAGGAAGGTGCTCAACAGACACTGGGAATTTTATGGAAAGGGCACAGAGCCATGCCAGGCTCCCAGCTGCCCTCATTATGGAACAGCTTTATTCCAAATCAGACCATCAAGGTCAGTATTGTCTACTCCAGGATCTCAGACTGAGGTCTTTCACATCACCCATGGCTCGATCCTTTCGCCTGGAGATGGCAGGGATGGAACCTGGGATCTTCTACATATCAAGCCGCCCCCGTTCCTCTTCCCCATCTCCACTAGCTGACATTAAGGCACAATAAGAACATAAGAACATAAGAGAAGCCATGTTGGATCAGGCCAACGGCCCATCAAGTCCAACACTCTGTGTCACACAGTGGCAAAAATTTTTATATACACACATACACTGTGGCTAATAGCCACTAATGGACCTGTGCTCCATATTTTTATCTAAACCCCTCTTGAAGGTGGCTATACTTGTGGCCGCCACCACCTCCTGTGGCAGTGAATTCCACATGTTAATCACCCTTTGGGTGAAGAAGTACTTCCTTTTATCCGTTTTAACCTTTCTGCTCAGCAATTTCATCGAATGCCCACGAGTTCTTGTATTGATGCTTCAAGGAACCACACAACATGGGGGGGGGGGGAGTCCTGCCCAGAGAGCTCTGGGGATCAGAAGATCCGTATGGACATGATGCTGCTGTTCCAGCCACAAAACCCTGGACAAGAAAAACCCTCCTCAAGAGCAGCACGATGGAGCCAGCAGCTGTTCCTTGGCCAAACCCCACACCATCCATGGCATCTTCAGAATCCCTGCTTAGTAGCATGTGAACCATTCTCTGAACTGACAGGCACGACCCACAGACCGGGCGGATTTCACACCACCAGACGGAAGGAGAGTTTTACACAGTATTGCTAAGTTCCAATATCTTTACAACATTTCACTTTTCTGAGTGGGGAGAAAAGGAAGCCAACCTCGCAAGCCAGAGAGGGAAGAACTCAGCACCCACGTGCTGCCACTTGCCACCTGTTTTAGCAAATGCACGCGTAGTAAATCAGCTCCTCCGGATATCCAGACTGGCGTGAGTCAACCTGACGATGTGAGAGCTCTGCTTAATCCCCAAGGGGGAAACTATGAAATTGTATTTCCTGACCTCGCAATTCCTGGTTAGGAAACGATGATCGCTGGAGGCGGCAGCTTTGGCACAAAGGGGCAGTCTTTCACTAAGCTGGCATCCTAACCAGAATCAGTAGGAAGGACAGAAGAGCCAAATAAACAAAAAGCACCTTGGCACTTTTGGAAACAATCACATACATATAGCATGCTTGCCAAACAGAAGGCCGGTGTGCCCCTACTGGTGGACAACGGACAATGCAGAATCACTAACTGCAAAAAACAAAGCTTCGATTTGAAGGAGAGCGTCAGTTAAGTGCCTGCCTGCTGAGGAAAGCGAGAGTATCCTGAACCACTAGATGTCACCCTGGCTTATGAGTTTTGGCACAATGCGCCTCCTACCCTGTAGCTGGAATAAGGAGATGAGTAAGTCCCATTATGTCAGAACGTTAAAACTTTTCTTTGAATGCACAAGCGCAAGCTTCTCTGTATGTGCACATCCGCTAACGAAGAAGGCCCAAACCGCAGCTAGATCTGCTTGCCTGTCTCTCGCTTTCATGGAGAAAAAAAAATTCACGCGAGGAGCACAGAATAGCTAACCTCAGAGGCTTCCATCAGGCGAGTTCCCAAGCCCTTCTGCTGAGTCACTGTGTGGAGGAACAGGAAGAGCTGTCGTCAGTGTTAATAAAACTTAACAGCGTTCAACTGCCCGGAATGAGCCCTCTCACCACCACCTGTACCACAACTGATGCAACAAAACAGCTAGTCGCAGACAGTTCTGTTCTCTGGAAGATCATGCACTTAAATGACGGAGGTGACGGATTTCTGAGAAATGGTGCTGTAGCAGTGAATCTGGGCCCAGGGGGGGCGGGGAGGCGAAGAGCCCAAATTAGGGCCAGAAATGCCAGGGGGGTACAATTACAAAGCCAGGAGATCTCAGCTTGTTCTTTAAAGTGAAACAAACTTCTAAACCTTGAGGGGGGGGGGGATGATGAGTGGCTTTTGCATAATGCTGGAAATCTAACGGATTACTATAGTTAAGGACGGGAAGTAACTTTTGTTTTATACCAATGTGAGATTGCCTGGCGCTTCCGGAGATGTTGTCATGGCATGGGGCGACACACTCCCTGGATTGTTTTATATTAGGTGTGAAGCAGAAATTGACTTGGGGCGATCTCTCACAGGCTTTTCAAGGCAAGATACCAACAGAGGCGGCTGGCCACTGCCTGCCTCTGCACAGCAACCCTGGAAGAACCAACCAGGGCTGACGCTGCTTAGCTTCCCAGGCCTAATACTGGGTTAGCCTGGGCTGCCCAGGTCAGGGCTGTTTCATGTTATGTGGTCCAAAAGATATCTCTGGCGCCAGCCACCTTGGTCTGTCCTTTCCCTATGCGATAAAGCCAAAGGGTTAGTGATAGGGCTTTTTTTGTAGCAGGAATTCCTTTGCATATCCCATACACCCCGCCCCCCCTCAATGTAGCCAATCCTCCAAGAACTTACAGGGCTCTTAGTACAGGGCTTACTATAACTTCCAGGAGGATTGGCTACATCAGAAGGTGTGGCCTAATATGCAAAGGAGTTCCTGCTAGCCTTGGTTAGTGAGAGAAGAGTGAAGTTACATGAATTATTTAGGGGTCCTATAAGCCATATGGTTCCTAAGCACCACGGTCAGCACCCCAGTAGGCCAACTGTAGAAGTGGGGAAAATGGGCATGTAAGGCCCTCCTGTTTTCAGCCCAAGCCTATAATGGAAGGAATATAGCTTTGATGCTTTCACTGTTATGAGGGGGCTGGAACCTTCTGAGGGGTGTATGAGATGTCTGAAGGAGGAAAAAAATACTGCCTGGTGTTTCTTCAGCAACTTGCAGCTATGAGACTGAGTCACGCACAGGGCTTTGGTTGAGTCAGACCTGGAGCTACAACTGCATTTTGCTGCACATCCATCCCAGCACTGAACGGAAAGATACAACAGAAAGTGACATAATGCTGCAAAACACATGGTGGAGGAAAGAGGGAGGGGCAACCCCCAACCCCTTCGATCCAGTTAAGATTGGAGTAGTTAAAAAGGACATCCATTTCTCTGGCCTACAGTGTGCCGGAGTAAACAGAGCAGCGGCATCTTTCACCTTCCCTAGCCAGCCTCAAAAGGCTCCCATTTTACTGTTAGGTGGATGGAAAGCAGATGTTTGACACGAGAGCAAAGGAAAGCTGAAATCATGACATTCCGAAACAAAGATCCAGGTGGGCAACCAGCCATGTTGATCTGAAGCGACAGAACAGATTTTGAGTTCAGTGGCACCTTTAAGGCCAACAAAAGTTTACCCACTAGATACACATCTCTGAAGAAGCGTGTGTGCACACGAAAGCTCATACTTTAAATAAACTTTTGTTGACCTTAAAGGTGCCACTGGATTCAAAATTTGTTTAGAAACACAGGCCAGGACCAAAAGACCTTTGCACAAGTGGTTTCACTGGGATTTTTAGCCCCCAAACTCCATCCCAGTCACAGATCAGTGTACTTCCCTGCCTATCCCCCCTCCCAAAAACACACACTTCTGATGTTATGGCAACTTCTGGAATGTGTTTCTTCAATGCAGTGCGAGTGGCTGTAGCTAGAAGGAAACCAAATGGGCAACCTCCGAGCACACATAGAAACACCTTGAACCCCTAGATACAGGGAACAATTTGGACCCTGATGCAAGTCAAGACCATAAGCCAGCCAGCCAGCCATCAGACCCCACTGGTGGGTTTTTAACAACTTGGAATCAATAAATAGTTAGAAGCAGCAAGAATCCTTGGTCGAGGAAGGGCTCTCTCCTCTTCATGTGGCTCCAGGGCTTCTGGCAATGAACTCTGGACTTCTTCCAAGGCCTTTTCAAGAAGCAGATGTACCTTCTTGTCCCACCTGGCACTACCCAGCTGAGGTGGACTTCACCCAGGCAACAGTGAGGATACTGCAATGTCCAGAAACTTCCCTTGAGGAGGGAGTATGGACATGGAAGGCTGCTCTTTGAGAGAGGGAAGAGGGCAGCCAGTGCCTGGGCTTCTCTTGCCCAACAGATGCAGTGCACGACACATCCCGATGGAAAGAACAAATGAATCCCTGCAACTTCCCGGGGAACGATCAGCCATTGTACTGCTGCTGGTAGCGCAAGTTCAGCTCCCGCAGCTCCCGTTCCCGCACGCGCCGAGACTTGTTGGATTTGGTGGAACGGCTGGAGCGGGTGGACTGGGCCGATTTGGTGCTTTGGCAACGAGATGATGCCCTCTTGAGGAGGTTCTGAGAGATGGAGCGGTGCAGGTTCTTCATGGAAGATGAAGCAGCCATGCTGACCACCCAGGGGTGCTTTAAGGCTTGAAGGGCGGTCATCCGGTCAGCGGGATCCACTGTCAGCAGACGGTCAATGAAATCCTTAGCCAGATTGGACACGCTCGGCCATGGCTGAAAATGCAAGAGACATATGTGAGGGGGAAAGGTTTAACCATCTATTTTGTAAAGCTGATAAAGACATGACTGGAAGAGTGACCAAAGCTGTTTGTTTCAAGCACACAAGTATCCCCACACCGTTTTGCTCAGGGAATACGTGAAGCATTCAATGAAAGCCCTTTTCCTGCCCATGATATTCTTTCATTCCTACCTTTCTGGAGGAGCATGGAAAGAAGCCAAAGAAAAACTCGCTCAAATTTGGCATGCATTTTTGGCAGGAGGGCACTGGATATCCCTACTCAATGCCTCCCATACAAAGCTAAAATTGTCAGAGGCAGCACATGGATCACGAAGTCCCCGGATGGAACTCTGCTGAGGCCCAATTCCAATGTGGCTGCAGTACTTCCTGACAATGACATCTGCCACCAGTGCTGCAGGACTACATGGGTGAGTTTCTGGATGATCTTTTCCACCCGAACAGTGCCTTCTTCAGCCAGGCAATGGTTGGGTGATAAGGAACAATGCAATTAGCTCATCTGACATGTCCCTTGTTGGGACATCATGCTTTACAGACTATGGTGCTATCCTATTTATTATTACCATTGTTTGTTTTGGGCCAAAAACTGTTGTATCCTGTGAAATATGCCCTTCCAGCCGGATGATGCATCTATTTGTTTTATTGTTCTATTGTTTGATTTACTAATTTTATTGTATTGTTTTAAATTTAAATGGTAGGTTTTTATTGTTGGTCAGTTTATGCTGTGATCCGCCTGAGCCCGTTATGGGAAAGGGCAGAATATAAGCCTACCAAATCAATCAATCAATCAATCAATCAAACAAACAGAGTTCCAGAGAGAGGCACAAGGAAGTGCCTACCACACTTCTGCCGAGAGTGTGTGAGCTGGCCCCTACAATATCCTGAAAGACTGTTCAGGAAAGCAGTTAAGTACCACTGGGCAAAACAGGATTAAAAAGCAACCGTGCTCCAAGAACCAGGGGGAGGGGTCACCTTATACAGCACTTATATATGAAAGCCTGAAAGTCTACATCCTGCAGCTACATTGCAGTGTTAATAATCTGTCTCCATATCATTCTTAAAACAGATTAAAAGATTTTGTGGTGTTTAGTTGCGACTGATGCCAATTCTAGAGATCCAATTAAAATAAGAGCCATTCTTGGGAGTGTTCTTATCTTTCAGGCGCAATCTGAAAAGTGAGGATTTCTAAAGGGTTTGTGTTCTCACATGGCCTTAAAATCATTTCATGACACCTACACTTTTGTCAAGTTTAAAGGCAGGCTGCATTCAAGGCATGCTCAGCTGAGGTTTTTAAAGCCCCTTCCCCACAGGCTATAGGTTTGAAGGCTCAGCTACAGGAGACACGAGTCAGGCTGGGTCACCCTGACTCAACCTGTGTACATGTAACATCAGGGAAATTACATTTCCAAGCACTGCAGGATTCAGTTCATGAGCACAGAAAGAGGAGGAGGGGCTTCAACCTTCTCACCATTTTCCAAGCTGAAATGGCCACAGGGAAGCAGGCCCGTAGCTATGGGGGAGGCCGAGGGGGCCAGACCCCACAAATCTCCCCCCCTTTTTCTACCTTTCTGGCCCCTCCACTGCTCGCCCACCGCCTTCCTTGCCTGCCCACTACCTTTCTCGCCTGCCTTTCTCACCTGCCCACCGCCTTCCTTGCCTGCCCACTACCTTTCTCACCTGCCTTTCTCACCTGCCCACCGCCTTCCTTGCCTGCCCACTTCCTTTCTCGCCTGCCTTTCTCATCTGCCCACCGCCTTCCTTGCCTGCCCACTACCTTTCTCGCCTGCCTTTCTCACCTGCCCACGGCCTTCCTTGCCTGCCCACTACCTTTCTCGCCTGCCTTTCTCACCTGCCCACCGCCTTCCTTGCCTGCCCACTACCTTTCTCGCCTGCCTTTCTCACCTGCCCACCGCCTTCCTTGCCTGCCCACTACCTTTCTCGCCTGCCTTTCTCACCTGCCCACCGCCTTCCTTGCCTGCCCACTACCTTTCTCGCCTGCCTTTCTCACCTGCCCACCGCCTTCCTTGCCTGCCCACTACCTTTCTCGCCTGCCTTTCTCACCTGCCCACCGCCTTCCTTGCCTGCCCACTACCTTTCTTGCCTGCCTTTCTCACCTGCCCACCGCCTTCCTTGCCTGCCCACTACCTTTCTCACCTGCCTTTCTCATCTGCCCACTGCCTTCCTTGACGTCCACCACCTTTCTCGCTCCCCCGCCCCCCCCAGCCCCCCACCTAAAATTTTATCCCCTGGGCCCCACTCCCGTCTAAATTTTTCTGGCTACAGACCTGCACGGAAGGTTGTTTACCCTGCCTTGAAGCATCATGCTTTGCAGTCAGAACACAGGGAGCAAAGAGGAGCTCCCCACCCCCACCCCAGCAGCTGTTTCAGCTCAGAAAAACAGCACAGGAGGGAAGGCTTGAAGCCCTTCTTGCCTCTCCACCATGCTCGCAAGCCAAATCCAGCCCCATGTCACTTGGAACTGTTAGTTCTCTTATGGCTATTAAGAGTCCAGTTGTGGCCCCCCTGATCCAACTCAGATCAGACATATCATCTAGTTGAGTCCTCAGTTATTGCTCAGAAGGGTGAGTCTTTTAAAGTGCTCCGAGGCAAACAAAACTGCCCTGTCATGTAGAAGATACAACTCTTCTGTCACCTTGTCCCTTGTTGCAGACACAGAAGGTGCTTGCTGATTGATAATTTATAGGATTGTATAAAATAGATCAAGTAATCCATCGACCCATTATGCAAGTCCCAAGTCCATCATGATAGGCCTTGCAAATCCATATATATTTTTAAAATACAAGTCTTGAAGTTTTGCTGAGGACCAGTTGACAAATCTACCAGAAACAACTAGTAAAAGGAGTTCAAATTGTACCACTTCAAGTTGCAGATGAGCCAGAGCTGTTGCAAGTATAAATGCTCTCCTACACCTTTAAAGAAGCAGACTAAACACCATACTTGCACAGATAAAGACAGTGTTCCTGTAAGAAGAGTGAGTTAAACTCTTCTCTCTGGCATGCTAGATTTGTACACAGTAAGGAACTTAAGATGGGGTACGGTCCAGTAGTACACACAGTCCAGGAAAAAAAATTCATCACTGAATCTCCTGAATATAAACTGGCCATGTTGTGGGCACTCTAAGCTGAGCTAGTGTGAGCTAGCTCAGTTTTCTAGCCTCCAGCTCACACATTTTTGTCTCTGGTCAGAGCAAACTAATTTATATATAGATCAGCCATTTTCTCCTCTGTGGAAGAGTCTTGGATAACATAGCCATGCACGGTTTTGTATATTCCTGGAATCCAAAAGGTATGTCATCTCTGCAAATCAACAATCTAAAGAAAGGTTTGCTATTCAGAATCTGTCAAGTGTCGTAAAAACCTATCAAAGATTCCTATTTTTAAGGCAAAATGCTAGCGTTTATTTAACATGCAAGGCAGGAAATCTGGGCCAGTTGCAAAAAAAAAAGTTTTAAGCTTGAAAAAAGAATTAATTAGCTCGAGTCCATATTACACTCTGTAAATGTAACTCCTACAAGCAAGCATTAAGTACTCTCCACTCTTGCATAAGGAACCAAGATCCAAAATAGACAACTGGAAATAAATTACCACATTGTGCCTCCACCAGCGAGTCAGCATTACCAGCCCAGCTAAGTGGAGCTAAACAGAAACAAACTCCCCCACAAGAGGGAATTGGATTTCTGATCCTTTCAATTACTCCAGCACCATCACAAATGGGGAAGGCACAGAGCACTAGTAATTAGAAATCTCTTCTGGTCAGCAAACACAAATCGGTTTATTGATCTGTTTATGCTACTGGAGGCTTCACCTGCTGTACAGTACGTATCCATGCCTTGATTTAATTAAGCTACCTGCCTGGGGAAAAAAAAGTAAAAATATATCCTGCTGAGGTTACAAGTAAGATAAGTTTAGCTGTTTCTTCGTCTAGTTCCTGGAGGAGCTGATCCATTTTTGCAGAAGTACCACATTGGTTACTGGTTGCTCTAGTCTGCAACAAGTAAATCTCCATGCTGAAATTGTGTATGTGCGCGCATGTGCACATGAACATGAAACAAAAATGGGAAATCAGAACACAACCTTGTTTTGCTTATAAATATCTGTCTTTGAGTTTCAAAAGCCATCCTAGCATCCTACACTGCAAACCATATTTTATTAGTGCCTGCAACTGTCCAGACCCACACACTCCTTGCATTCCTACTTTACCTTACATTTACTTGATTTCGGTATTTTTTGTTCATGCTCTTTAAACAGCTTCAGCTTCTGAAGGCAGAGGGGGGTTTTTACACACATGTCAGTCTATATCCAGTCAGGCCACCTGGTCCATTAGAGTTTACTCTCGCAGCAGGTCTCCAGGGTCTCAGAATCCTTTCCCAGTCCTCGTACCCCAAACCCTGTAGTCTGAGATGCCAGTTACTCAGACTGGAGCTCTGTAGATGTGCTCTATTACTGAGTTACAGACCCTTCCAAGGAGAGTTGTTAGCTGCCAGCAGAGACCATAATCCATGCAGAGCCACAGGCCAAGAGTATCTGCTCTGTCTATGAAGCTCAGATCTCAGGCTTTAGATATATTCTTGAGAGTTTGCAAAATAAAATGTGTGCTGTCAATCTCTCTCTTTCTGCCACCACTAAAAGGACAGTAGTCATAAAAGACAAAACACTTAGCTGCAGATCTTTTCAATTTGCCTGCATGTTTGACTTTGTGATGAAAAAGATTTCAATAAAAAGTAATGAATTCTGAGACCTGTCATAGCATCAGGGAACGGCTTTCAATGTCATTTACTTTTTAAAAAAAAACCCCAGAAACCCCAGACACAGAGACGATGCTTACTGGTCATAACCCTGCAGTTACAAGAACCTAGCAAACCAGGGCCGTTTGTCTCATCGAAGGTACTATCAAAGCAAGGAACAGCTGTTTAGCGATGCCAAGAATGAAGACTGCCCATTAGCAGCTCCCTTAAAGAAAGAGGTTGCTTATAAGAAATTGAAATCAGCTCTCCCGTCTACTGTGAAGCGGGTCCTTTCATCAGCCCAGACAACATCACAGCATGGGAAGCGTTGGACTGATGAAGTGCTCATTATGGTGATTGGTTTGCAATCTGTGGCGGTTGATGAATCAACCAACGTCGCTCGTCTCTTAGAACAGACAGGGCACACAAAGACTCTTGGGGGAAAGAGCCGGTCGGTTTGATCAGGCTAGCAAAAGCCTCAGTACTGTTGCAAATTTACTGGTCCCATGGAACATAATTATTTTCCCAGCGTGATCATCTTAGTTCTAATGGAAAAGAGAAACTCATTGATCTACAAAGCTACTGTAGATGGAGTTAGACTACTGGTCCACCCAGCCCAATATTGTCTATGCCGGGGTCCCCAACGTGGTGCCCGTGGGTGTTATGGCACCTGCTGACATCTCTCCTGGTGCCCGAGTGTTTGTAGAAAGTGGGTGTGGTCAAGAGGGACTTCTGATTGGCCACTGGAGATCTGATGGGCTGTGCTGATTCGATGGGAGCTGCCACCCCTGTGTTGGTTGTATTCTCTCTCACACTCCTTTTCCCCAGTGTATCTTTTAAAAATATTTCTCTTGTCCCCTGCACTTGACTTCCTCTGTGTGTGTGTGTGTGCACGTGTGAGACTCCACCTTCTGGGGCAGCCATTTTGTGGTTGTGCCTACCACCCCATGTCAGAATTCCAAAGGTGTTCTCAGGCTCAAAAGGGTTGGGGGGATCCTCTGTTCTATGCTGACTGGCACCGACTCTTCAAGAGTCTCTGCCGATCCTGAGGACACAAAGCCTTTCATCTGGAAAGACTAGGAAATGAAACTGTGATGTTACATCATCATCATCATCATAATTTAATTGGCATACTCAGGCATAATATGAGGACAGACAAAATATACAGTCCAAGATTAAGAACAATAAGCTAATAGAATTTATAGCAAAACATGCCCGCATAGATTTTAATGGACTTCTCCAGAAATTTACTAACAACCCTTGTGATTTCTATTTAATTATCTTTCAGTAGGCGGCAGTAGTCAGTCCCATTCACTAGCTTACAGGGAAGGAGAGAAAGATTTCCTAACAGTTCCCTCCAGGGATTAGAATAGAGCTGGCAGTTCAGCAATAAATGTTGGATGGAATCTGGATTGTTCGCCTCACTCTCTTACTATATGTAATTTGGAGGAATCTGCCATAAAAAACATTTTAAATGACCTTACATGTGCAAGTCTGTGCTCCACCATAGACCTTTGGACATTCTCTTTAAGAGGGGGATGAAATTCCTTTTCATTTTTGGGGTATTTCTTGTATTTTGTGTGTGCGTGCACATGCATGCTTGGCAAGCCCTACTGGGGCTTGGACGTTTTCAGAGAGGATTACTAAAGGATGACATGGAAATGACAGAGAAACTGAACACATTTTTTGCCTCTGTCTTCACTGTGAAAGATGGGAGGTACCTGCCCATTCCAGAACCACCAGTTTCAGGAAGGGTATTGAGAGACCTGGGTTGGATTGAGGTGATGAGAGAGGAGGTCCTACAACTGATGGATGAATTAAAAACTGACCAATCACCAGGCCAAGATGGCATACATCCCACGAGCTTTAAAAGAACTCAAATGTGAACTTGTGGATCTCCTGACAAATATATGCAATCTAAAATCTGCCTACATTTCCAAGGGCTGGAAGGTAGATAATGTAACTCCTACTTTTTAAAAAAAAGGGTTCCAGAGGAGATCTGGGAAATTACAGACATGCCAGTAAGTAGGTGGAACCCATTATCAAAGATGAAATTAGTACGCCCATTAATGAACGAAAGCTATAGAGAAGTTATCAGCATGGATTCTGTAAAGGAAGCTCTTATCTCACTAACCTTTTAGGAGTTCTTTGAGAGGGGGTGAACATACATATGGATAAGGATGACCTCGTAGAAGTGTTTTACTAAGACATATAAAGCAGAAGTTCAAGAGTGGCTCTTAGCCACAACGTACAGATGGAACACTAGGTCTGTATGCTTGGTGCTTGTGGGGCAACTGTGGGAGGGCTTCTGGAGTTCTGGCCCTGCTGGTGGACCTCCTGATAGCACTTGAGTTTTGGCCACTGTGTGACACAGAGTGTTGGGCCGGAGAGGCGATTCGCCTGATCCAACATGACTTCTTATGTTCTTAGAGCAGCCAGAATTAAATATCCGCTCCCAAATTCAGGGTTCCATGTGTGCTTAGATGCATGCATAGTTTCTGCACATATGCAAGGAGTTGTACATTTCAAAAGAGAGAGCCAATTCATCATGCACTAGTCTTCTAAACCAAAATGTTCTCTATAAACCTGCCAGGGAGAAAAGGGAGTGAGGTGTAGCCCAATCTTGTCAGAGCTCAGAAGCTAAGCAGGGCAGCACAAAGAAAGACTCTGCAGAGGAAGGCAATGGAAAACCACCTCTGCTTCTCAATTCCCTTGAAAGACCCTTGCTGTGGTTGCCATGTCAGCTGTGCCTTGATGGCATTTTACACACACACACCCCTGTCTAAAGCACAAACTGGACTAAGCCAAATCTACCAGTTGCAGGAAAAAGACTAGTTTGCTGCTCCTCTTTGCAATCAGCCACAACAAAAGAGTCACACAGTTAGACAGAATGGAGAAAAAAAGCCCAACCGGCTCCGTGCATGTTTGGCTTTTACACACTTCTTCTAATTGAAGTATTCTTCAATAAAGTCAATTTCACCACTCTTATATTGCACTTCTAGCTCATTATGTAGGCACACACAATAATGGTGTCAATGGTGATTCTAAAAGAATGAAAGTAGAGCATTAGATATGAGGGAAACATTTTGTGATGATTGAATAAGCTTATGCTGGTGATAAAGCAAGAAAGCAAAACAGGAAAAATAAAATCGATTGATCCTGTCGCGCTGCGCTACAGCCTTAAGCAGCTGCGGAAGAATTGTTTGTAAGCAGCCTAAGAGAGAGAATGTATTTGATGTGAATATATAGGAACTTAAAATATTCCACACTTTTTTCAAGGCTTATTGCTTTGTGCCCACATAATAAACTAAAAGTGCAATATAAGAGTGGTGAAATTGACTTTATTGAAGAATACTTCAATTACAAGAAGTGCGTAAAAGCCAAACATGCACGGAGCAGGTTGGGCTTTTTTTTTTTGCTCCTCTTTGCAATGGCAATAAAATCTGAACAAATGCGGGTGGGAGTTGGTATACTGAACACAAGTGAAAGTTTCTGCAAAAGGTAAAATTGCACAGTCCTCCAATTTCTTGATCTAGCACTTTTCCTCACTCAAAGCACTGCCGTGTTCAAAATGCTGGGATTGCTTTGCCAGAAAGGGGAATATAATCTTGCACCAGAAGACAAATGAGTTAATGTCTGCTGTAGCAACAAGGGAGCTTTTTGGTCTGCAAGAAGAAAATACGCTCCTAATCCTGTGCTAAGCTCCCTGGGAGCTGGGGTCTATCACCAGGACTTTCAAATCTTGCCTTTACATCTTTAAAAAAAGCAAAACACTGAGTAAGGTTTTTTGGGCCTGAAGAATCTTTCAGGATCATAAAACCCTTACTCTCTCCCTACATCTCCAAACATCACAAGGCCAATTGCTACCACCACTATGTATGCAACCAGCAACTTGAGGGAAAAAAATTATATGACCTCTGCTCACAGCAAACCAGTTACTTGAACCAATTCTTCTCAAGTCCAGGTCACGGTCTGTCATTTGGCTGCACTGCCAAAAGAAACGAAACGAAACACCGGTTTGTCGATCCAAATTCACAGTGAACTGGGATTTAATCCAATTCAGAATAACCTCAGAGGAGGGGGGGGGGAGAAATCAGACTGCCTGTATTGTCCCAAGAATAACTTCGCCTTAGCAAGGGCTTGCAATTGAATCAGAAGTTCCCACCTGGGGAAAAGGAAAATTCCCCAAAGGGAAAAGAAAGAGGAGTCATGACTGTGCATGATCAAGCTGAAAGGAAAGATTCTCAGAGTAATTACTCCACTGGCTACCCAAGATGCTGCAGGAAGCAATGGTCTGGATCCCACCAGTCATTTCCATGCAGGCAAAGGATCCTGCAAATTCCCCCCTCTCATCCTAAGCAGGCCTCCTACTCTCCTTCAAGCTGTTCCCTGGGGAGCGGCATTTTAGGGGTCATTCTGGGCTGTAAGCAGGACAGAGGAGATCTTCAGCAGGATCCAAACAACAGAATTCTTTGCTGCCCTTTGTGTTTCCGATTCCAAAAAGCAGCCACACGCAGCCACAGGAGGTGGAGAGCAAGAGGGCAGTGAGGAATGTGGATTGAAGAAGGTTCTGTGTGGGAAGCTGTAGCAGACGTCAGAATCCCTATTTTGAAAGATACCAGGTTGGGATCTTCTAGCACAGGGGTGGCCAAATTGCGGCTGGGAAGCCACGTGTGGCTCTTTTGCAAATACTGAAGCCCCCATCGCCCTGTCAGCCAGCTTGAAGAAGGCATTTCAAGTTGCTTTCTTTCCACCTCTCTCCATCTGTTTATGGCTCTCAAACATCTGACGTTTATTCTATGTGGCTCTTACACTAGTTTGGCCAGCCTTGTTCTAGCAGCACCTGTGCATCCCAACAGAATTGCCTCAACTTGCTGTCTCCATTCTGGTTGCCTTGACTTGGCGATCCTTCTCAGAGCCTGAAAAGTCAAGCCTTTGCAACTGCCTCTTTGGTCCACTCCAGACACGTACTCAACCAAGCATGAGCTCTCTTTCACCTTACCCTGCCAATACAATTCCAGGAAACTTGAACTTGCCTGATTCTCATGTGACTTCCTGCAGAATGGACAACTGTGTTAGAACCACAGACTGTGCCTCAGGCAGTCTGACAAGCTGTTACAGTCACCTTGAGATTACCTGGAGCTTCTTCACAGGCTCAGAGCAAATCTTGCTCTCAAGGCCTGTCCAGGCTACAGTCCAGGAAATGCCTGCCAAAGCGGTTCCCCTCGCATTGCCCCATGCTCCCAGACACATGGAGGAACAACCAATGTTCTGCTCTGGCCCATCCAGCAGCATTGACTGGGGGTGGGGGGAGGAGGATGTACCACTTTGCTTTAGTGTGAATCGGCTCCAACATTATCACAAAGGTGCCGGGACTTTTGGGAGCCTTGATGACACTTTTGGGGGGCTGGAAAGTGCTGCTGTTGGAACCAGAGATACTTTGGCAGGTGTCAACACTCAAGGGCAGTGATATGAGGGCCAACTTCAGCCCCTGCACAAAGGTGGAAGTCTGCAGGAGGGGGGGGGGGTTGGCTGACTGGGTTCCTAGAATGAGGCAAATGCTGACACACCACCTCTATCTAGAAAAAGCAACACTCCCTCTCCCTAACGATTCGTGGCCTAGGATGTCTGTAGGGACAAGCAGCACAGAAGCTTCTTCATCTCATGTCTACAGACCTGCTGCCCCAGTGACTGGTGGATTGCCTCTGTGGCACAAACATCTGCCACGCCGCAGTATGTGGTGTGCCTCTGTTTTGCAGGCAGAAGGTCTCTGGTTCATTTCCCAGCATCTCCAACTAAAAGGATCATGTAATGGGTGATATGAAAGATCCTGACCTGAGACCCTGGAGAGCTGCTATCAGTCTGAGTAGATAATACTGACCTTGATGGACTCATTTGATTCAGAACAAGGCAGGTCCCTGTGTCATGTAACACACTGAGAGTGGCTTCCACGGCTCCTCTTTTTAGCCTAGAGTGCTGGTCAAGTGGGATCCAGTCAACATCTGGGCAACAAATCTTAAGTAACAAGCACTCAAGAGGAAGAAAGAAAGGATATGAGAGGGAAAACCCCTTAATAATCCACAGCCCTCTAAGGGTATCTCAGGATACACAAACATCTGGTGTAATCACACTTGCACGCACACACACATCCTGGGGGAAGCTCACCAAGCCAGTTCTTCCCTTCCTTTCCATTCTGAATCCATGTAAAAATGTTTTGATCCCAGAAGACTTTTGGAAGGTGAGGTGTGTGGCTGTTTTAAATTGGATTTTTATTTTCTCTCCTGCTGTGCTATTAGTTAGTGCTGTTTTTAACTTAACTGTGTCTTGTATTTTAATGATTATTTAGCTATGGAGTAGGTTTGTTTTTGGATAAATATTTTGCCCGGAACCTCAATGACAGCCTGTTTCAAGTCACGAAGAACAGTTTATGTCCAATAAAAATTACAAAATCAATTAAATTTGCCAACTGTCATATTACCCTACTGAAGTCACAGTATAAAGCTAAAGGAGAACTTACTGCTAGGACTGTCTGCTCTCTAGAGCATGTATTTCTGTACCAGGCAAATCACAACAAGTGAATTCCAAGTTCTCCTGTTTGCATACATTTATTCTTTGTTTCCTAGTCATACAGAGGGGGGGGGGGAAGGGTATATAAGTCACTGGTGACTGGAAATCATGCTAAGCGTGGCCTTTCTCTGCTCTCCATTCACTTTCAAGTCACTCTTTACAGGCTTGAGGGCTAGAAACACGAATGGATGCTCTATTACAGGGGTGACCAAACTTGCTTAATGGAGTCACATAGAATAAACATCAGAAATTTGAGAGCTGCAAGGCATGAACAGGAGGGAGGGAGGGAGGGAGGGAAGGAAGGAGGAAAGGGAGGGAGGGAAGGAGGGAAGGAGGGAAGGAAGGAGGGAGGGAGGGAGGGAGGGAGGGAGGGAGGGAGGGAGGGAGGGAGGGAAGGAAGGAAGGAAGGAAGGAAGGAAGGAAGGAAGGAAGGAAGGAAGGAAGGAAGGAAGGAAGGAAGGAAGGAAGGAAGGAAGGAAGGAAGGAAGGAAGGAAGGAAGGAAGGAAGGAAGGAAGGAAGGAAGGAAGGAAGGAAGGAAGGAAGGAAGGAAGGAAAATAGATGGGGGAGGGAGCGGGAGAGGTGGAAAGAAAAGCAACTTAACTTTAAATGCATTCCAAGCCACCAGCTAGCTTGGAAAAGTGATTTAAAGAGAAAAATGCCTTCTCCAAGCCAAAGGACAGGCCAAGCCACACAATACGTGTGAAAGAGCCACGTCTGGCTCCTGAGCTGCCGTGTGGCCATCCCTGTGCCTATTAAAAAGAAAGACAAAGATCCTCAAATTCAATCCATTCAAAACAGGTGTAGGAATGGAATACACAGACAGCACTAAAACAGGCTCTTCGCTGATCCTACCAAGATTCAACTTTGATAACAGGAAAAGGGACTAGCTTTCTGAGGCTGTAGATAGCCATGTCTCAGTTTGCCAAGGGCATATCTGAGTAGAACATTTAGTTCCCAAGTGGCTGCTCAGTAGCATTTCCCTTCACCACAGATGGCACCCAAGAAGCAATACAAAGAAGCCAAGTAGAAACCTTGGTCCAATCCATGTCACCCTCAGCACTGACTGCTTCATTCAGCTACTTGTCTGCAAAGGGTCACAGTCTATGTTGAAAATCACATACATTTATAAGACTTGGGGAAGATGATGCATCACACAGTGATGGACTGCAAAGGACTCATAATACATCAGTGGGCCCAGAGAAGTGAGGGCAAAGTTGGTGACATGGTGCAAGGAAAAACTGAGATGCCACCTGCCACCCAGGTGAGACCATACAACAGACCCTATAGCCACTCTTCAGCAATCAACTTCTGGGTAGTCCTAGAAACTCGCCCCAAAAGTTCCAGAAAGCTCAGAAAAAAGAGGCTGGATGACCTTCTTGAATTATATATTCATCACGTATGGTTGCAGCAATTCTCTGCGCAAGGCTGGAACCTATTTGTTTTTCTAGCATTAACTGTAAAGTTACCTACCACGTAGGTCTCTGAAATCAATCACCTGAAATCTGCCAAAATGACGGCTCCCTCTGGAGTTCCGTGTGAGGATGCAAAAAGAGTACTCTACAGCATGATCCACACAACCAAGCCAGCCAACGTAACAACAGCAGGGGTCACTAACTGCCAGCAGCAGGACGCTTCCACCGCACAACCGACTGTCTGCACAATTCACTGTTTTGCCAATCAACGCTGATCGCTCGTTTGAGTCCATTCTCAGGTTTCAGAGGAACCCTGCGCTTCTTCCAGAAATGAATTTAAGCCCAGACAAAGAACTAATTGGGAAACGTGTTTGGGAACTTCAGACTGGCACTCTCCCAGAGCAGCAGGGAATGAAGAGGGGAGGGAGGGAGAGAGAGGGAGAGAGAGAGGGAGAGAGAGAGAGAGAGAGAGAGAGAGAGAGAGAGCGAGAGAGAGAGAGAGAGAGAGAGAGAAAGAACAAAGCTACTGACTTCCACCAGCAACAGAAATGCTGAAACACAAAAACAAAACCAAAGAATTCTCTCCAAACCCTTCAACCTTGGGTAGAATGCTGGACATGCACTTGAACAAGCTGGGCAGTAAGATTGGCTACCTGAAAGAGAACAGTTTAATGTACTTCTCTGTGAACATATGAAACATAGTTCAGTGAACATATGAAGCTGCCTTATACTAAATCAGACCCTGGGTCCATCAAAGTCAGTATTGTCTCTACCCAGACTGGCAGCGGCTCTCTAGGGTCTCCCTTGCCGACGCGGGGATTCAGGGGTTGGCCTTGCAATGGCTTTCCTCCTTTCTCTGTGGTTGGAGACAAAGGGTGGCAATCAGGGGACGATCATCCCAGAGGCACCCACTTAATTGTGGGGTGCCTCAGGGGGCGGTGCTTTCCCTGATGCTGTTCAATATCTATATGCACCCCCTTGCCCAGATTGTCAGAAGATTTGGACTGGGTTGCCATCAGTATGCGGATGACACCCAGCTTTATCTGCTGATGGGGGGCCGGCCTGCTTCCGCCCCAGAAAATTTGGCCCTGGCGTTACAAGCCATGGCGGAGTGGCTCAGGTTGAGTCGTCTGAAGCTGAACACAACAAAGACAGAAGTCCTCTGAGTCGCGATGGCCTGGGAAGGGAAATCCCTCTACCAGCCTTTGATGGAGCGCCACTGATATCGGCGCCCGAAGTCAAGAGCTTGGGGGTGCTACTAGAGCCCACATTAGCTATGGAGGCCCAGATAGCAGCCACTGCGAGATCCGCCTTTTTCCATCTAAGGCGGGCACGACAGCTGGCTCCCTTCCTAGAGCACAGTGACTTAGCAACAGTGATTCATGCAACGGTCACCTCGAGACTAGACTACTGTAATGCCCTCTGCATGGGGCTGCCCATGTCCCGAATCCGGAAGCTGCAGCTGGTGCAGAATGCGGCAGCCAGGCTGCTGTTGGGTCTCTCTATTCGGGACCAAATACAGCCAGGGCTGTGGAGACTGCACTGGCTGCCAATAGTATTCCGGATCCGCTACAAGGTGCTGGTTATTACCTTTAAAGCCCTATATGGCCGTGGACCTGTCTACCTCAGGGACCGTCTCTCCCCATATATTCCCCAGAGGGTACTCAGATCTGGATCACAAAATCTATTAGAAATGCCTGGGCCGAGGGAGGTGAGATTGAAGGCTACCAGAGAAAGAGCCTTCTCTATTGCGGCCCCCACTGGTGGAACCAACTCCCAGATGATGTTAGAACTTTGCGGGACCTTGCCCATTTCCGCAAGGCCTGCAAAACAACAGTATTTCGAATGGCCTTCAACCAAAGTACATAGATGCCTAACATCATGGCATGGAATTTAGCACCAAAACTGTTGTTTTAAAAATTGCATTAATAATTTAAATTGTAAATTGCTTAATTTTAACTGATATTATTGTAATTGTTTTTATTGTTCTATTGTTTTACTGTTTTATTGTTGATATTCAATGTTGTTAGCCGCCCTGAGCCTGCTCCAGTGGGGAGGGCGGGATATAAATACGATCGATCGATCGATCGATCGATCGACCGATAAATAAATAAATAAATAAATAAATAAATAAATAAATAAATAAATAAATAAATAAATAAATAAGCAAGCAAGCAAGCTGAGGTTTTTCACGCCTACTTGCCTGGACCCTTTTTAGTTGGAGATGCCGGGGATTGAACCTGGGACCTTCTGCTTACCAAGCAGATGCTCTACCACTGAGCCACTGTCCCTCCCCTCTGTTTTCATAATAACCAATGCAAAACACAATTAAGAAGAATACAGGATATGCCAGTGTTGTAGCTGCCTAACATATTCAGCTATTGCAATTCATGCTAAATACTACAGACAAAATAAGTTATTCAAAGAAATTTGACGGTATCACTGTATCTAAAATAGCACATCAGCAGGACTGCAAATGTCACTTGCTGCAGTGTGATCCAGCCTTACTTCCCTCCTGGATCTACAGCAACTTCTACCACAAAAAGAAGAAGAAGAAGATATTGGATTTATATCCTGCCCTCCACTCCGAAGAGTCTCAGAGCGGCTCACAATCTCCTTTACCTTCCTCCCCCACAACAGACACCCTGTGAGGTGGGTGGGGCTGGAGAGGGCTCTCACAGCAGCTGCCCTTTCAAGGACAACCTCTGCCAGAGCTATGGCTGACCCAAGGCCATTCCAGCAGGTGCAAGTGGAGGAGTGGGGAATCAAACCCAGTTCTCCCAGATAAGGGTCCGCACACTTAACCAGTACACCAAACCGGCTCTCCAAAAACACATCAAACTGTTGCATGCAACACCCTCGGCTTTGCCCCCAGCTTGTCAAATTATGCTGGTGTTCAAAGGCGTGCAGAGGCAAAAAGTCACTGGGTTTTAGGATGTTACCAGGTTGAGTGAGAAGAGAAAGGGGGTAACCAACAAAATCTTATTTCCTCCTGTAGGTACCTATCTGGGGCTTATGTTGACAAATAATCCTTTTTTTCTGGATGCCATCTTACTTGAACATAATTTCAGGTTCAATTTAAGGTTTTAAGGACAAATTATATGGGGCCAATATCTGAAGAATCATCTCTGTGCTGGGTCTGGATTGCAATTCTGTTATTCTCAAGCTGTTATGTCATCTACCAGTTTTTACTGATTTTATAGTATACTGCAAACCCATGCCACCTTTGGAAGGGGAAAGGCAGTCTAGATTGTTTTTCAAAACAGCCAATGAGCTGGCTTTGCCCTGGGGTTCTTCAAGAAACTCTCACCTCGGCCCAGATGAGCATCTGCCAGATGGCATTTGTTTTATGTAGAAAATTGTTTATCCCACTTCTGTCCTGCCGACTCAAAGCAATTCACAATAAATAAATCATCATAATGGAAAACAACACATGAAGATGTCTTACACTGAATCAGACCCTTGGTCCATCAAAGTCAGTTCTGTATCTTCAGACTGGCAGTGGCTCTCCAGGGTTCCAGGTCTTTCACATCACCTGCTGCCAGATCTTTTAACTGATGGCAGGGACTGTACCTGGCTGCATACCAAGCAGATGCCCCCCTACCACTGCGCCACCCCTCTGCACACAATGTAAACACTAAAACAAATAATGAAATCACTGGATGATCCTTAGCTGTTCACTGGAAAGTTCAGACTCTTTGCATTAACGCAGCAAAAGCAGAACAGACTTCTTGCTTCTACATCCAGAACAACAGAAAGGCTACACAAAGAAAGGATAACAACTAAAGTCTAACAAATCTGTTGTGGCAGCAGTTGTTCATTTAAAAATTCCACTACAGCCAAGGAGACAAGCTAGAGTAGGCTCCATTCAATGGTAGGTTAACCGGCCTGGATTTAATAATGTGGCAGGCGACAGCAATGAAATCTTGAATTCAGGTGCCAGTGTTCACCCTGATTAGCCCATCCCCATTCTTGCATGCAGTGCATTTATGAGAAAAACTAGCTTACAAACAAGTCCACAAAGCTACCAATCCCACCCCCATTTGCATCCACCTCATGACTTCCCTTGAAATTTTTGTGTGTGTATATAGTTAGTCATCTGTAGGAAATCTTTACTCTGCATAGGTGAAGCTAATTTCCAAGTCTGGTCTTCTAGCAGTTTGGCTTAGCTAGACTGATTTCTGGTTCCGGTACAGTTCTGCCTGCTGCATGAAGGCCAGTCAGACTGTTCATCTGATCAGACTGGCAAAAAAACAACTGAAGTGCATCTGCACTAGGCCTTTCTTGAGCAGCTGAAATACAGGATAGCAAAGGATAGACGTACGAAAGCAAAAAGCCATGAAAAAAAGTAAGTCAGAGCTTTATCACAAAGTGTGAATTAGTCAGGCTGACCTCAGCATTCCACCTCAGGCAGAGAAGAGCCTATTTCAGGTACCATTCAATGTTCCCCTTAAAAAAAGAAAAAGAACATGCTGCCTCTTCAACAAAGCCCCTCCGGTTCCATTCTGCCTTGCTTGCCACTCACTTGCCGCTCTCTTCCCCTGGGACATAAGAGCACATTCCTCTGTAAATGGATTTCTCTTCTTCCTGGAGAAGAAAGTGACTCTTAAAATGCACTTGAAACGTTTCCTCTACTCAATAAAAGCTTAGTTTTCTTGCCTCTATTTTATACTGGCTTGGATCGGGCTTCTGTTTGTTTGTTCATTCATGCACATTCACAACTCCAGACCTCAGTGTGGCATGCAGCACATCAAAGGAAGGAAGCAATTCTACAAAGATAGCAAGAGGATGAGAAGTTGATACCAAAGCATCTCCTGATGAAACTAGTGGCCATATCTTCACATCCAGACCGCCCCACCCCCCAAAAAAGCAATCAGGTGAGAAAAGGTTATATAAAGGTCTGTTTCAAAAGGCCCTCAAACCACGGCTGCTTTGGGGCATATTTCAAGCAGAATGGTAGGACCAAGCACAGAAGAGAGAAGAAGCGAATCCCAAATAACCTCCCAAACACCCTTTCTGAAGGTAAGAAGGACATTCTCCTGTAAAATAGATCCCTACTCTTTCACAGCAAAACAAACATATCAATCGCCAATAGAGAATAGGAATCCTCTAGAGACCAGTTAGTCCGAGACTGTGGAAAGCTAACTGCTGAGAACAGTTCTCTCTAACTTACACAAAGAGTAAGACCCGAAGAGGTTCTGGAAGACCTATAGAAAGCAACAGACAACAAACTCAGAAAATGGCCCAACTCAGCAAATCAAATGCAAGTGTTTCAGTGCCAAAGCACCAAGCCATTACAGCAAGCACAGCACCCTTTACTAGACGGGAGATGCACACAAAGTAGAGAAGTCACAGCTAATTTCCACGGAGATCAATTGTTCTCAAGCACACAGTTAAGGCTTGAATACGGTTTTCTTTTATTTCCATATATATTTCACCCAGAAAAGCAAACATTTTGTTTCTGCATCGCCACCATAGTGTAGTGGTTAGCGAGTTGGACTAGGATCTGGGAGATCCATGTTTGAACCCCCATTCTGCCCTGGAAGCTTGCTGGGGTGACTTGGGGGGCCAGTCGTGCCCTCCCAGCCTAACACACCTCTCATGGTTGCTGTGAGGATAAAACAGAGGAGAGGAGAGTGATGTCAGCCACTTTCGGTCCCCGTTGGGGAGAAAGGCAGGATATAAATCAAGTTAAATAAATAATTGCAAGAAGAAAATCCAAGTATTTTATAACATCGATGTTTCACTCAGCTCTTGCTTGTTCAAAGCTGATTCAGTCGAGTCACAGAATATGAAAATGCCATGTTTGAGAACTATGCAAATGCAAGAATTCTTTGGAAAAAACCAGCTAAGAAGAACATAAAGACTGCATTCTCTCTTCCCAGATAAGTCTGCAGGTCTCCATTCCATACCAACTCAAGCTAATAGCAACCAGTGAACAATAATGCACAATATCCTGTTCCAGACATCTGTACCAAGACCCTTAGAAGCATACTGTGCGTCAAGGGGTTCTATCATCTGGAGGTGGCATTCATCAGAGAATAAAAGCTAGCATGAGTCACAAAGCAGAGGGAACGGAGAGGGTGACGTTGGTGGATCACTGTCTCAGGCTAACCGACAGGCATCAATGACAGTAGGTTTCAGGCACCATTAAGACAAATGATGACGCCTCCTCTCTTGAAAACAGGAGAGCAGAACTTCAGGAAGCACACTTGCAGTTAGCTATTTCTATTTCCTTTTAGTCCACACACACTCCCTCTAATCTAGCCAGCTCTCTCAGTGCTCCTTCAGGTGTTATTTTCTATGACTTGAAGCACATCTTGACTTATAAGCCAGAATTGGAGATGGCAGCACCGCAGCACGGATGGAAAGACCAGGGCAAACCAACCGAAGATGGAGCAGGAATTTAGGACTGGCAGCAGATCGTGGGAAAGGCCAGAGACAATTCAATGCCCAAACAGAGTACCAAGCCGGCATAGAGCACCAGTGTGGGAAGAGATACTGTGGCTTATGCCTTTTATTGTCTCCCACCAAATCCATAAATCTACTGCCAGAGTCCAGCGAGACTAGCATGACAGCATCATTCTCCCTTCAGGTCTCATGACACAGAAGCAGGGGGGAGGAGCTCACAAGCTACATCTAGTGACTCGCTATCCAAAATTTGAAGCCCTCATCAGTCAGACTCCTTACTCAAAATGCTGATTTCTAATTGATCCTCTTGCTGTTCTGTATGCTTGAAAGATTCACAATCTGGACTCTTCAGTCTGGTTTCAGGCCAGGCTATGGGACACAGATGGCTCTGGTGGCTTTAGTTGATGACTTCAATCTAATGGAGACAAAGCCCATGCTTCTTGGCTGCTCCTCCTGGATCTGTCTGCAACCTCTGATACGGTAGACCAGGGGTGGCCAAACTTGCTTAACATAAGAGCCACACAGAATAAACATCAGACGTTTGAGAGCCACAAGGCGTGAACGTCAGATATTTGAGAACTGCAAGACATGAACGTCAGATGTTTGAGAGCCACAAGACATGAACGCCAGAGGTAGGTAGGTAGGTAGGTAGGAAGGAAGGAAGGAAGGAAGGAAGGAAGGAAGGAAGGAAGGAAGGAAGGAAGGAAGGAAGGAAGGAAGGAAGGAAGGAAGGAAGGAAGGAAGGAAAATAGATGGGATGGGGAGGGGAGAGGGAAAGGTGGAAAGAAACTTTAAATGCATTCTCGGGTTGGAGAAGTGATTTAAAGAGACAAATGCCTTCTCCAAGCTGGCTGACAAGGCAGTGGGGGCTTTGAGAGCCACACAATATGTGTGGCTCCCAAGCCACAGTTTGGCCACCCCTGCAGTAGACCATATCATCCTATTGAAGTGTTTGGAGGAAGAAGAAGATATCAGGACTAGTTGGACATGCCTTGGACTGATTTAAATCATTCCACACGGATCCAAAGGTTGCTTGTTGGAAACCAGCTAGCTTCAGTATAGGGGCTGTATAGTGGAGTTGCACAGGGCACAATCTTATCCCCCATGTTACTGAATCGCTACGTAAAGCCTTTAGGATAAATTATTTGTAGTTCTGGAACTGAATGTCATCAACATGCAGATCACACCTAGCTCTCTCCCCCCTCCCTCCCAATCCCCTGGTGATACCGCAGAGGTCTTGAGCCACTGCCTGACTGCTGTGATCAAATGAGTGAAAGCAAACAAACTGAAACTGAAGCCAGGCAAGACAGAAGTGATGCTAATTGGGAAGGTGAAGATCTTGAAGGACACTGTGCTCCACACTGTCTAGGGGGTTTAGTTGACACTTGCTGATTTGGTTAAGAACCTAGAACAAATGCAGTTATATCAGATCCAGCTCTGTTGCTGTAAAAGCACGTTAATGTGGCTGTTAAAAAGGCCTCCTTCCAACTCAGTCTAACCCACAAGATAGCCTCCTACCTTGACATAGCTAATATGGCCTTCTGATCCACGCTACAGTAACACTGAGACTGAGCTACTGTAATGGACTCTACAGACTCTGACTGGTGCATAATGGCACAGCTTGGTTATTAGTGGAAGCTGAGATAGAGCAAAGAAAAGACTAAGAACAGGGGACCCTTTTTCATTCACTTCTTGAAGTGTTTACCTAATGAACGCAGACCTTCCCAAAACAGCTGATCTCAGTCAATTGCAAATGAAACTGATAATAGCTTTATGTGGTGCTGGTTGAGCAATAAAACAGTGGGAATGTCAGCCAAAGGCTTAAGGGAGTTTAGAGGAGGCTTTCAAGCTCTTGAGGCATTCTGTCCAGGAACTGTCTATCTTTCAAAGCCAGAATTCTTTTAATTTCCTGATTATTCCTGGAAACATCCTTTTTTCCCCTCCTCCAGTGTAATGAGAGAGATCAGCCAAATATCAGCTATGGCTGCAAACAGATGGCATAATAAGCTAGTTCCAAGTGGGCAGCCATGTTGGTCTGAAGCAGCAGAACAAAGTAAGAGTCAAGCTGCACCTTTAAGACCATCAAAGTTTTATTCAGAATGTAAGCTTTCGTGAGCTCTAAGCACACTTCATCAGACAAGGAATCAGGCACAGTGAGCAGAGCTACATATAGCTGGTAGGCAGTGGTTTATAATGCAAAATTATACAAATTTAAGATCCAATGACAGAATAGTAAAATTAACAAACTGAGCAAACCTCCTTCTGAGAAAGAAATGCCCTCATTTTGGTTCAGGCTTATAACAATAGAGTTATTAACAGACATTCTCACATTTTGACATGTTACTGTTTTATTGGTTTCTCATGCTCATGCTACCCAGATCAAAGGTTTGCTCAATTTGTTAATTTTACTATTCTGTCACTGGATCTTAAATTTGCACCATTTTGCATTCTAAACCACTGCCTACCAACTATATGTAGCTCTGCTCACTGTACCTGATTCCTCATCCGATGAAGTGTGCTAAGAGCACACGAAAACTTACATTCTGAATAAAACTTTGTTAGTCTTAAAGATGCAACTTGACTCTTACTTTGTTATAACAAACTAGTGTTTTTCAAACAAAGTTTGATAAAGCTTTGATTAGGGTAATGATGTCTGAATGGAGGCTCAAATGTGGCTCTATCCTTGGCTTATACCTGGTGTGTTAACTATGGTTTGTATTAACATTTAAGTGCAGAAAAACCCAATTTGGTCGGTAGCCCTTCCCTTCTTTGTCACCTGCATACAGAGGTGGCGGCACAGACTTTCAAAAAACCTTACTGCTTCAACTGCATTGGGCTAACTATGGTGTTTTCTTGGAACATTCCCTCCCTCTGCTTCTTCTCATCTTCCCTCCCTGGGAGTGATGACTCAGCTAACAGGACTCCAACCTCAACTGAGTGGAAATTTAATTTAAACCATGGCACAACAAAAGATCTTGCTTAATCACACACTTTCATTCACTTTGCCTACATGCAAAACAGGAATTGCTTCAAAATAACCCACTGTTATGGTCAAAAACTCTCCATGATCCACCTACTTTCTTTCCCAACGTAAAAGTTCTTAAGAGAAAAAAAGTTTTGGATTTCTGTCTAGCCACTTCACTGAAAGGGGACCGGAGATTATCCTCAGCCAGAAAACGGCAGGCTTGGCTTGCCCTCGGTTTCTCTTCCTCCCTCCTCCCTTTTCTATTCATTGAGCCAACCAAAATCCGGATCAGTAAAGCAAGTGCAGACAGGTTTTGCCAGCAAACTGGCAATGCAAAAATGCTTGGGATAACCAGGCGTTAGAACAAACTGAGGCTTGTTCAGGAAACCTGGCAAGGTCTGCGCAACAAACCACATTTTTAAACAAACCAGTTTATTATGACATCCAAGAACAGCCTATAAAATGAAGGAAATCTTTACTGTTAGAACACTTTAAAAACTAAGCTGTACACACTAAATGGAGGTTGAAGAGTGGAAGCAGAACAAAAACTCAAAAACTGAGTTGCGTTTCATAACACCTAATCCAAATTCTGTGAACATGTTTTCATCCAACAGAGGCATTCCCAGGAGATGGCTCTGTCAAGACCTGATCAGAGGATCACAGGTTCACCTGCAGCAATCCTGTAGGCAAGAGCCTCAAAGGTGCTTTTGATCCAGCAAGGAAAGTACGTGGCAACTTGTGGTGTTGTAAAATGTCACAGGCAGCTAACTTGTGTCATGCAAGGATCTAATAAAGATTCCATTCCCACCCCTTGCCTTGCCTCCCACCCCGCCAAAGCCTAGATCTATTTTCCAAGATACAGCCGGCTCCACTGCTAATGCGAGATCACAGAGTCCCATCAGGGGAGGAACGGAAGCAGAAATGCAGGGTGACCTGTGAAGCAGCCCCAGTTTTCTTGACGAGAAATGAGCTGACACCTAACTAATGCAGTTGCCACAGGAGAGAGCTGCAGAGAGCTTATAGCTTGGGGGTCTATTCCTGGAGGAGCAGGCCTGCTTCAAGAGGCTATTAGGCGATCGATGGGCAAGATATACCATAATACCTTATTCAGGTCCTGCTGACCTCAACCGCTCTAATTAGCATTCCTTGGATTCTGCGTGGCATAGAGTTGAGGGGTGAGATGTAAACTTTAAGACAGCCTGGAGAAGTAACTTGGCAAGCGCTTCTGATGATGTTAGCTCCCTGGGTATGGGTTACGCTATTCATCAAAGACTGATCAGTGCAAGCTATCCATCAGAAACTAATTGGGTGTCCCCCTCCTCCACCATTCCCTGCAGCTCTTTCTTTGCTTCATCAGTATTCTGCTAAATAAGATAAAGGGCTAGTTTTACTTTGGGGCGGGGGGGGGGGGGAGAAATCCCACAGGTGAAATAACAGCAAACTCTTCTGTTTCTGGGCACTCCAGAAGAAAAAAGTGCTGAAGTGCTGCGGAGGAGTATACCCTTTTGTGTGTAGAAATGTGCAGGCCTGACGTGGGGGGGTATGGAATCACAGTCTTCCCATCCACCCCTGAGGACTTTTTTTTGCTAAATTTATTTGCATTGGGGCAAAAAAACCCTGAGATTTTAGGACACTCTGAAAAAATGTTTAGAGAATATTCTCTCATTTGGAATGAGCGGGATTATTTTTACACACTGAAATGTGCGCAAGGTTGGATGTAAGACGATCGATAGCCTTTGATAAATGTGTAGTACAGACATACAGTATTTTCAATACATTTATTGTTTTAAGTATGACTAATTCTGCATAAGTATGAAACTATGCTACTGAAGAGTCCGATGATTCTAATTTTACTTTCAATTTTATTTCAATTTGACTTGACACCTGATGAAGCAGTTAGTCCTATTATGGCTGTAGGAAGCTTTCTGTCCAAACAATACTCAATTTCTTTTGTTTACTTCAAAAAATTGTGTTTTCTGCTTTCAGCTTTCCCTTTTTCCTACCTCTCAGATGTTTGGTATATGTGGGAGATCTTGGCTCCAACTCCTGCTTAAGCTGAGCCGACTGAAGCTGAACCCAACGAAGACAGAGGTCCTTTGCCTGAGTCGCGGTGGCCTCAGCAGGGAAATCCCCCTACCAACTTTTGATGGGGCGCCACTGACAATGCCATGAAAACGTTGTGAAAGCAACATCACCTCAGAGTCAGAAACAAACTGCTGCTTGCACAGGGGACCTTTCCTTTTCCTTTCACTGACAATGGCGTCCAAGCTTGGGGGTGCTACTGGAGGCCTCCCTGACGATGGAGGCCCAGAGAGCAGCAACTGCGAAATCCACCTTTTTTCACCTTAGGCGGGCGAAACAGTTGGTTCCTTTCCTTGACTGTGGCAACCTGGCAACTGTGATTTATGCAACGAGATTGGACTACTGTAATGCCATCTACTTGGGGCTGCCTTTGTCGTGAACCCGGAAACTTCAACTAGTACAGAACATGGCTGCTAGGCTTACATTGGGGTGGCTCAAGTGGGAGCACATACAGCCAGCGCTGCAGGAACTGCACTGGCTACCAATAGTGTACCAGATTCGTTACAAAGTGCTGGTTATTACTTTTAAAGCCCTATATGGCCGAGGACTAGTTTACCTGAGGGATCGTCTGTCCCCACACGTTCCCCAGAGAGTGCTGAGATCTGAATCTCAACATCTCCTAGTGATCCCCGGGCTGAAGGAGGTGAGACTGTTGACCACTGGGGATCAGGTCTTTTCAGTGGCAGCCCCCCCCCCAGGTGAAATCAATTGCCGGAAGAGGTTAGGGCCTTGCAGGACCTCGTTCAGTTCTGCAAGGCCTGTAAGACCGTTCTCTTCCGGCAAGCCTTCAGTTGACCGTAGGAGAATTCTGGAACTGTCGTCCTGAGAATGAGTAACATCTTATTTGTTTTTAATTTATATTGTTTAATGGTTTTATTGATTTTATGATTGCGATCATAGTATACTATGATCTGATGTAAGCCGCCCTGAGCCCGCCTTGGCAGAGAGGGCAGGGTATAAATCAAATTAAACTTAAACAAACATTTGAAGTATTACATTTTTAGGGCTGTTCTTAATATACAAATTTGACCAACACTGGCTTGCAAACATGCACATCATACAAGAACAACCTTTTAAGAATTGCTGCAGTTTATCGTTAGATCTGGGTGGGTAGCGTGTTGGTCTGAAGCAAGAGAATAAAGTTAAGAATCCAGTGGCACCTTTAACACTACTGGACTCTTAACTTTATTCTTCTGCAGTTTGTTGTGTTGTACTCACAATGGCAAACTTCATACTGATGCTGCATAACTTCAGAAATGGCCTTTCATGGTGTAGCTCACACAAAGATGCCAACGGGCAAGTCGTTAGCCCTCAAGGCTGTTGGAAGAATGCGGTAACAACTGTAACTCTATGAAGAAGGCTACCTACTAACCTTCCATGAAGAATGGGAAAGGAGAGCATTATGGGAAAGTGGTTAACACTGCCTGCTAGTCACAAGTCTGTGCTTAGCAAGGAGAATCATGAAAAACTGCCAAGATATCTCTCTAATCTTTTTTTTTCCCTAAAGGAGGCAGAACACAGCAGCAATACTGGCACTGTGCCATGACACAGCAGTGGATGTTTCTACACTTCTGTTCTGCCAAAATTTTATTTTCTGTTCATCAGGCATGGGTACACAGGGATCTGAAGATCACCTGGTGACATCTGACAGAATGACTGGTCTTACAGAGATACCTCTGGCCAAAACAACCTGAAAGGAAGAAAAGTCCCCCCACACATGTGACATGCAGAAAAGTAAGGGAACGTCTTGAATTTGAATAGAAGTGAGTTACATACAATAATAATAAAAAATGGTTTTTTGCCTAACTTTTTTGAGGGGAATGTCTTACTTTCAGGGTTGTCTTTCCTTTCAAGGAAGTCCTGTGCAACACTGACCGCCAGGAAATGTAAAAGAAACCACAGCTCTCTCCCAGCCATCTCGAGAACAAAAAATCTTTTAAAAAGAAAAGTTACTTGAGTTTTTAATGCATTCTTGTACCCTGATGCTGCACCAAGAACAATCCAAACGACATGAAAAGAATCTTATTACCAAAATGCCATCACGCCCTCATATTTCTAAAATGCCAGAAATATTAAAGCATTCTATTTGGTTTTCAGACAGTTTACTGTCACTTTTCAGCCCCTGCATCAGGAAATTGCTCTTAGTCATATATAAATACTGTGCTCCGTTCTTGCTTGGGTCAACTTTTCAAAGCTGCAGCAAGATCAACTTCGCTGAAACTTCCATCTCTGAATGTGACTCCATGAAGTAAATGGCAAGTGGGCTCATCCTCATACCTGGACGCTGTTCCTTCTACACCATGCAGCAAAAGAATGGGACAGATTGAAAGGATAAAACGGCAAGCTGAAATCAGGTATGTCACTAGGCTTTCTCTAAGCTGTGGAGTCTTGTGAGCAAAAATTCTACTTTGTGAGCTACTGGCAATAAAGTTGGGAGCTGCTGCATAAATTAGTTTGCTCTGGGGCCATTTTTCCTGAGCTAAGCCTAAAATGTGTGAGCAAGAGGCTAAAAAACTGTGAGCTAGCTCACACTTAACTCAGCTTAGAGGGAACACTGTGCTTGCTCCCTGGATATGGACTGCAAGGACCAAGCTTCATGCCATACAGGAGATCTGTAATCTGCTGGGGGAGCAAATCGGCTGTGATCGAGACTAGAGATGCAACACACAGTTACTGTATCGTACAACTGGATAACTGTACATTTCCTTTCACAAGGCCAACAGCAAGGCAGGAAGTGGGTAAGGGGGAATCAGAAAATCAGTGTGAGTGGCGCTTCAGCTCTCTCTTGCTCTCCACCATGACTGCAATCCAGACCTTGCCTACGTCTCCACCACTGTCCTGTCCAAGGAAGCATTTACTACTTAACAAACAAACCATTTGGGACATCTCATCACGGATCCAAGAGCAGCAGCCAGGAGATTCAAGCCCGTCCCTCTACCTTGGCCTAGTATCAAGCAGACTCCTATAGCCTGCTGCCTTTACAAAGAGCAACTTATCCAATTACATAAGATGCAGAAGGAGAGCAATGCCTCCAATGCTTCCACAGTATGATAAGCAACAGAAGGGGAGATCCCTGTTTAGAGCTGCTACAAATCGCTGCTTGTTCCCACTGCAAAAGAACAATCTTGGGTTTTGTTTTTTAAAAAAAAATGCAGACATAGCTTTGATAGCCAGGGATTCCCAATTCTAATTCCCACAAGGATCAAAAATTGTAAAGGCCAAGGGAGAAGTTTCTACAAATCCAGGTTTTCAAGAAAAATCCTGTTTTTTTCTAAAGACACTGCAGAGAGAGATTTTTTCAGGAGGGTAGCCATGTAGATGGGAAGAGCTAGATTCAAAACCAGCAGCACCAAAATTTGCGGCGTATTAGCTTTAAAAAACCAAAGCTCTATATCAAAGCAACTTTTGACTCTTGAAAGTTTATACCCTGAAAATCTTATTGAGCTCTAACATGCTACAGGGCTCAAATCTAGCTCTTCTCTCTGAGTACACCATTTAAGATCTCAGCTGCCATTCTGGGTTGCCTAAGCAACGCAAAACCACACTGAGACCTCCAGCTCTCATTGTGCTTTGGAGAACTGGACATACAGTTGATCCTCTTGAATGACTCACCTGGCACACGATGCTTGGAAAAGAACACTAAAACCAAAAGCCAATTCACAACTGCACAATAAATGGAGAAAGTGGCAGGGGTGGTGGGGGAGGAACGAGAGGATGAAATTTACTTTGCAAGGCCTTCTAGACCCATCTCGTATCTACATAAAATGGATCCTGCTTCAAAGCACACTATATTATGTTAGAGGGTGAAAATTAGTTTAGGGGCTACAAAGTACACGAGTAAATAGGTTTCCTATAGCAAACAGATTTCAGGCCATAATAAAATTCTCCTCCACACAACAAGCACTCTGAGTTTTGCCACACTCACCTCCCCTGAGTAACTGTACTTTCCTTTCAGAATCTGTCGGTACAAACGGGTCCGGTTGTCGTCCTCGAAAGGCATAGTCCCACTTAGGAGGATGTAAGAGATGACGCCCAAGGCCCACATGTCTACTGAGTTAGTGTAAGGCTTCCTGACCAAGATTTCTGGAGCAATGTACTCTGGCGTTCCACACGTAGTCTTCATTAGGCAGTCATCTCCCTTTTTCCGGGCACTCGCCAGCCCAAAGTCTGTGATCATTATTTTAGAATCCATTCCTGGGTGATAGTACAGCAAGTTCTCTGGCTTTAAGTCCCTGTGTGTTATCCCCAATGTATGTAAGTATTTAACCCCATCCAATACCATCTGCAGCACTCGGGTAGCATCTCTCTCCGTGAAGGAGCCTTTGGCAATGATTCGGTCAAACAATTCCCCTCCAGTGGCCAATTCCATCACCATGTAGACACGCTCCTGAGTCTCAAACACCTCGATGAGCTGGATGATGTTGGTGTGCCGCACGCGACGCAACACGCACAGCTCAGATTCGCACACTTCCCTCCCTTCCCGGTACTTGGTCTCAATCATCTTGATCGCGTACGGCTGCTTGGTGGCCTTGTGTTCCACCCGCACCACACGGCTGAAGCTGCCTCGGCCAATCAGGGCCTTGATGTCATACTTGGCTGTCACTCGGGGGTCAAATTTGGCACGGTATTTAGCCACTCTGTTCTTGCGGGGCTCTGGCTGCTCCAGGCGCGTGGGAGAGTATCCGCTGGCGTAAGGGTTGGTGTGGCGGGGAGGAGAAGGGAAGCCGGATTTGATGGCGTCACCACCATCATCCTTGATGAAGTGCTTATATATGTCATTTTTGTAACCACAGTATGGCTCAACCTTTTTAACGAGATCCAAATGAACATCCTTGGGAGGCTCAGGAAGTACCTTGCTAGTCCCACAGCCCATCACTGAATGGTGTTAATTATCCATCAAGAGGTTCTCCCAGGGCAACACCACAGCAACATGTCTGGAACAGCTGCAAACGTCACAACATCCTAAGAAACTAAGGGAGTAATAAAAAAAATCAGTGTATAGTATTTATTCAAGCAAATATCCCCTGCAAGGCACACACCACCTGCTTCCTACCTTGTTTATATAAATCACTTAGAAGTGACCTCTGTTGTAATTAATCACTGCACAAACCAAATCTGAATTTATTACATAACAAAAATCATTTTGCCAGCAAGTAAATAGGGTGGAGTGGAAATTAAATTGCCAGCTAATTCAGAGGTGAGACGGATTCCACGCTCACTTTTCTAGAGCACCTAAACAAAAAAATATCAAGTCAGTCTACAGAGTTGAAAATAGAAGTTGAATATTATTCACTCCCTCCTGAAGCATTTTGTTTGAGAATGTAAAAACAGGGGTGGTGATTCTATACAAGTTCTGTAACCAGAAGACATTCAGTCTTCAGTCTTAACACATCTACTTGGAAGTAAACCCTGCGGCTAAGATCAGACTGTCTGCCCAACTAACCGTATTTTGGTAATATAAAACTGGTTTTGCATTTTCTTCTCTCCCAGCAGCAGGAGACACAGTTGCAATGGAAAGATGGATGCTGAAAACTGTAGGAGTGCTGATTACAATACCAACACTGCTATACACATCAGAAACATATAAAGTCCTGTTGTAAGCCTCCGCACCGGCTGTGGAAGGACTAACAGTCAAATAGGCAAATAAATGTGTAACATTTACAAGGCCTTATGAATAATTTTAAATTCTTAAGGGCCATACCTCAGACATTTCCAGTTTACATTTTGAGTTTTTAAATATTAGCATTATGTTTCTAGACACTTGCAAAACTTGGTGCTTAAGCTTCCCCCCCCCCCCCCACTTCCTGACTCACCTTTCCTGCCACTTTGTCAGGAAAAACTCTGAATTCTCTCCAGTTTAGGAAAGTGAAAGTCTCCCATTCATCCTGTTGGAAAATGAAAGCAATTCTGTACACCATCACTTTGACAAGTCTGCATGGTTTTAAGGTTCTTGAAGATGAGCAAAAAGTCCCTAGTGAAGAGTTTTTAAGACTTCCTTACACATTGTGGCAGCCTGTCAAAACTTAACTTTTTAAGAATATAAGAGGGGGCCCTGGTGGATCAGATCAGTGGTCCATCTAGTCCAGCACGCTGTTATACATCAGTTGCCCTGGATGGCCAAAAGAATAAGGCACAGAGTTGCTACTTGGCCCTAATATTCATAAGTTTGCTGCCTCCTGCATATGGCAATTTCCTTTAGCCGATATGGATAGTAGACATTAAAGGACCTCTCCTCCATCAATCTTTCTATATTCCATTTATGCTTTGATCTGACAACAAACTCACATTGTCCAGCAGAGAACACTGGGCAGCAGATCTAACAGCTTTCCAAAGACCTCTTGCCATCCTGCATTTCATCTTTCCTCTGATAAAACTGAAGCTCACGCAACTGTGTGGTACAGTGGCTAAAATGTTTCACAGGGCCCAGGAAGACCCCAGTCCAAATCTCCGTTCCCAGGAAACTCCTCTTAGGCCATTCTCTCAATCTAACATACCTCACAGCATTGTGAAAATAAAAGTGAAAAGGGGAGAATCATGAACAATCCAATGCCCTACAACATTTTTGGAGTTTGGGCAGGATAAATAAATACACACATACATATTGCAAGAGAATCTTTAACATTCAGAACAACAGAACAAAGTGGATTTTAAAGGCATTATTAGAAATTCAGCACTCAGGCTTATAAGTAAACAAAAAGCTTAAGGAAGTCAGTGTTCAAAGGTTAACATTTAATCCCCAAAACCTCTTTAAAGACAACCTCCTTGCATAGGATTTGAATGATTTCCAAGATTAAGAAAGAGGTGAAAAGTACAGGGGTATGACTGCCTTATTCCCACCTCCCCGGTTTCACTGATGGTCTATTTCATATCTATGGCAATTAAAAGTACCTATAATACACATCAGCCATGCAGGGTAGCACTCAAGGTACCCACAAAACAGTTTTCAATGTGTTATTAGTCAGAAGAGCATAAAGCACTTTTTGAAAACACTTCAACAAGCTTGTTAGAAGTATATCTTCTAGAGATAAGCACTTTTTCCTATTTATATGTCATAAATATCTAAGCTATTGCATATGCACACAAAAATACTCCAGGTCGTTAAGAAAAGCTTGCAAGAAAATGTAGCATCTTGGCTTTTCCTGAATTTAGATCATTGGCATCTGTTGCTGGGCCTAGATTGTACTCCTCTTTGGAATATATCTCTTTCTCTACAGTACAATCCTCTCCAGAGTTCTTTCAGTCTAAGCCCACGGATGTCAACAAGCTTCGACAAGAGTAACTCTACACAGGATGCACTACTGTATTACATAAAAGGATTTTAACACACTCAACTCATCTCAAGCGGCAATCTAAGTTTTTCTTTTTAAAAAATAAGAGCTTGGGTTATTTTTGCCCCCATCCTACAAAGGACACAGGGAATGGGAAAGAGGTTATGATTAGCATCACTCCTGCCTAGAAGCTTTTGTAGACGCTATCAGAGGAGTAAAGTATTTCCCAATATTAGTCTTGTCAGTAGTTATAAACAAAGGATTGAAAGGCAACTAGGATGGTCAGGTATTCATCTGTAAAGTGTACTTCTTTTCTAAATAAGCTCACTTCACACTTTCCCAATAGATTTTAAGGAATACGAGTCTGTTTCCTGCAAACCACAGCAGCATAAAAAGAATCAGGTGTTGGCTGCTTCAAACATATGAAATGGCTTTAACCCATCGAAGTCTCCACTGTGGTGCCCATCAACAGGCTTTCTGACAGCCACTTCCTTCATCTGCCTAAAGCAAATAATCTCTCCTGGCTGTCTTGCATGTCAATATCACAGGTGCTTCATAGAATCATAGTTGGAAAAGACCTCTAAGGTCATCTAGTCCAACTAAAGTTTCATCTGGTTCTTCTTTCTTTAGAGGGAACCAGGAGACAACACTTCTGTGTCCATAGGGACCAGCCATTTCGAACACTTGGCCTAGAATCAGTGTAGCATCAAACAAGGATCTGGGCTACACTCTGCCATGGAAGCTTGCTGGGTGACCATGTGCTACATTTTCAGACTAACCCACCTCACAGGGTGGTTGTTGTGAGGATTATACTGGGTACCCACTGGGGAAAAAGAAAGGATATAAAGCTGTAAAGAAATAAAAGAACCTCCTCATGGGTCCAGTCCCTGTGGCAGCCACTTTACTGCAGCACCCACACAACCTATTCTCAACTTACAAAAATCACCCATTAGCAATGTTGGCGACTCCTACTTTAGACATTTTCCTATTTTGCCACAGGCAACCCGGGGTCTGTCTCAGAAAAGATTTCCCTCTAACATGCCACAGAATCTGTTATTTTCATACATCCAAGAGCTTTATGCTACCCCAAAGCCTAACTAAACTACACTGAAGCATAAGCCCCAGGGAGTCAGGCCTCCTTTCATCAGATGTACACAAACCCACCCATTTGGTTGATGCAGCCCAGTTAACATAAACTAACGATCACCAGACCCCCAACTGTGCTTCTTTTAATCTGCTAACAAACATCTCCATGATTCTGCATACTAATTCACTGTTCATTTTCTGTATATTTAGGACTGCTTGCCATTCCATCCTATTGTTTGATGAAGTGTGCTTTTAGCACACTAAAGCTTACATTCTGAATGAAACTTCGTTGGTCTTAAAGGTGCTACTGGATTCCTACCCATTTGGGATCCGCTCATTTTTGGTTGGCTTAATTCTGTTTGCCTAAGTCTACCTAAGGCCGGGGCGCTGCTCTTTCTGTGGAAAAGTCATGAGGAGTGGACACAAGACTTACAAAGGCTGACAAAGAGCCCCCAGACCAAGCTAGGGGAAGGATCCGAAGGCCAGGCCTGGTGCCAGAAGGAAGTGGAACAGACAGCCATGCAGGCCCCTCTGAGGTCAGCGCTCCTAGGACCCCCACAGCCGAGGCTGCGAGGTGGGAAGAGGAAGAGCGCAACACGGAGCTCCGTGACGTCGGAAGCCAGGCCAATCAACCCCGCACTCACCTCAGCCTGTGGCCGGATGAGCACCGGGTCCACCTCCAGCCCAAACCCAAAACGGGGGTTTTGACCCGGCGCGCGCGTTAAGCGTCATCAATGTGCGCTGAGGAAAACACACCACATGGTGCGCAGCTTTTTTTCTTTCTCCCTCCCCTGCGATTGGCAGAGGTGCTTTCGGGGAGGGCCTAACGCAGGAGGGCGGGAGAAAGAGGTGGCGGTGGTTACTATGGAAACCCTAGAGGCCCGGGGCGGCTGTTAAGTGGGGCGCGAGCGCGAATCTAAAGTCGCGGTCGCTGAAACCCGGGCCTTGGGGGAAGAAAGGGGATCGTTATTTCCGCCCCTTCCTTTCCGTTTCCTGCATTTCAATTTTATTTCTTTAAGTGCGGTGCTTGCAAACCACTTTGCAGCCGCAACAACTCCCAGAGGTACTTAACTTGTAAATAAATACATAAATAAATAACATGCGCGGTGAAGATTAACACTAACTTCGGAGTTTTGGTTGTCTGTTGTTTTATTTCGGTTTTACTGGGTGCAGTTTTTCACTCTAATCTTTACTTTTCATTGTTTTTACAGGCTTGTTTTATTTCTTGTTAATACAAACAGCACAGAAGTAGACTCATAAAAGCAATTGCATCAAGAATAGCATGTTCGGGTTTACATCATACAGTTGTATCAAACAGCTTTTCCAATTCCAAAGGAAAGGGCAAGAGACTGGAAATACTACCAATGCCATCCTAAACAGATTTATAACAGTTATACCCTTGCCCTTCTGAATCCTCTGAAGTTAGTGAGCTTAGGTGTAACTCTTTTTAGTTTTATACTGTAAAAGATGTTAGAGAGCGCATTACATTCACAGTTAGGTTCCTGGCACTGAGATCACATTAATGAAATGAACGTGCTACATGCAATCTTCCCAATACAAGTAATAGCCATTTCTTCTGAAAAGGCTGGATTTTCAGCCTCAGTACATGCCTGTAGTACATGACTGCCATTTCCTAAGAAAATAGTTTGTTGGCTAAACATATGGAACAGAGGTCTATCAGGGGCTATTAGCTACAGCATATTGTTGGAAGTCTGGGGCAAGTGATGCTCTGTATTCTTGGTGCTTGGGGAGGCACAGTGGGAGGGCTTCTAGTGACCTGATAGCACCTGGGTTTTTTTGGCCGCTGTGTGACATAGAGTGTTGGACTGGATATGCCAATGGCCTGATCCAACATGGCTTCTCTTATGTTCTTATGTTATGGTTTTAATATTGTGCATTGTTTCCTTGGGAATTTAAAAGGCAACTTATAAATACCTGCGAATAAACATATTTAAGTAGAAACTTAAAAAAAAAAACCCAAAGTTTACATAATAGCAGAAACAGCATAACAATTTAAACAGAGCATAAAACAATGCCTCAGCCCTTACGTTAGCAAAATGTGTTAGCAAAATCTCCTGCTATTTCCTAACCCAGAACTAGCAATCCTACTAATATAACATTCTATACTTCTTGCTTTTCATGGCCTTTTGGTTCTGCTGTTTATGATCATTTTTCTCCATACCATGTATGTCTCTCAACTGTATGCCTCATGTAGCTGACATAGATCCAGGGCTTTTTTTTTTTTTTTTAGCAGGAACACACAGGAATGGAGTTCTGGCTGTCTTGGTGTCGGGGGTGTGACCTAATGTGCAAATGAGTTCCTGATGGGCTTTTTCTACATAAAGGCCCTGTGTGAAACAATGGTGATGTCAGGGGGGGGGGCCTGATATGTAGATGAGTTCCTGGTGGGCATTTTCTACCAAAAAAGCCCTGCATAGATCTATGGCTCAGAAATATGAGAAATTGTAACCTTACTTCTCCTGTGCAGCATCACTAGCTGTTAGCAAACTAGATGCTAGCAAACTCCCTGATTCCAGTGAGAATAAATAAGATCCAGTTCACTATCCCATAGATACTAGGTCATCAAAAAACAGCATGTGGGAATGAGTCCAGTTAAGCAGCACCTTAAAGACTAACAACATTTGTGGCAGGTTATGAGCTTTCCTAAGACACCGCTCACTTCCCATCTTGATCTTTCAGCATGTGAGAATGTTCTCTGTGTAGGAAATCGTTTTCATTGTGTGCATGTATAAAGCTATTCGTTCTTAATCCTTGTCGCTAATAAATACAACCTTGAGCCTTCAGTTTTAGATTTGCAAACCCCTTCTTTGAACAGTTCTTATTTATTTTATTGGATTTATATCCAATAAAGCAGGCTCAGGGCGGCTTACAACAGTAAAAACATGTATAAATATTAAACATTAACTAATTAAAACCTTAAACAATATAACAATTAAAACATTTTAAAAACAATTTGGTGCTAATAATACATCCCAGTTGTTTCAGTTTCAGTCTTCTTGAATATCCTCATATGTGGCTATCGATTAAAAGCAAGTTGAAATAAAGCTGTCTTGCAAGCCTTGCAGAACTGAACAAGGTCCCGCAAGGCTCTTGCTTCTTCTGGAAGTTGGTTTCACCAACAGGGGACCGCTATAGAGAAGGCTCTCTCTCGAGTGATCTTCAATCTTGCCTCCCTCGGCCCAGGGATCAATAACAGGTTCTGTGTCCCTGATCTGAGTACCCTCTGGGGAACATATGGGACAAGACGGTCCCTAAGGTAGACAGGTCCTTGGCCATATAGGGCTTTAAAGGTAATAACCAGCACCTTGTAGCGAATCCGGTACGCTATCGGCAGCCAGTGCAGTTCCCGCAGGCCAGGCTGTATGTGCTCCCGCATGGGGAGCCCCAATAACAGCCTAGCCACTGCATTCTGCACCAGCTGCAGTCTCCGGATTTGAGACAAAGGCAGCCCCATGTAGAGGGCGTTACAGTAATGCAATCTTGAGGAGACTGTAGCGTGGATCACAGTTGCCAGGTCGCCGCAGTTGAGGAAAGGGACCAACTGCCTTGCCCACCTAAGATGGAAAAAGGGGGATTTGGCAGTGGCTGCTATCTGGGCCTCCATTGTCAATGAAGGTTCCAGTAGCACCCCCAAGCTTCTCATCCACTGTATCCCGGCTTTGATTTATTGCACAGACGGGATGATCCCAGACTCATTACTAAAGATTACCCTTTGCTGTTTACACAGTGCCTACATTTTCCCTGTGTTGCTCTTAAATTCCTGAAATATTTATAGTAGGCCTGTATATGCGCTGCATTGTTCCAGGAATTCACAAGATAGAGGTGTGTGGGTTGACTAGTATCAGACAGCCCACGGAGCACTTAAAGCTTTGATAAAAATTACTAAAGCAATATGCCTTTTTAAACATGTGGTCAGTTAAATATTCAAACCAGGAGCTGGGATTGTATAAGGGCTAAGCATTAACATAGAGCTTTGTGATCGGAAGTCCAGATGTGTTTTATGGTCCTTAAAAGCAACCATGAAAGGGAGATGCCAGGGAAGGGCACGTTATTCCCACTACTGTTTCTTTGGCAAAAAAATATGCTCCATGGGCTGTCTTACACTGGTCAAAAGGACAAAACATGAATATTGATTGTTATTCTGGCAAAAGGACGAAACATGAATTTTGGTTGTTATTCTGTTGATTATTTATACTTTGTGTATTTGAATGACTGCTTTCTTGAATGTAACAGTCCTCTAATTTAACTGCAATGTAACTCAGTGCATTTTGTAAATAGCACAGTAATTCACTTTATTTCTTCTTTCTTCGTAATCCATTCTATGTAATCTTTTATTGATCAATAAAATTCTTTTGAAAGTCAGAAAGAAAAAACATGTTGATGTTCAGCTACTGAAGAAAGAGTAGCAGCAGATCTCCAGTGTGCATGTGGAAATCACATGTGTAATCTTATATTGATAATAACATTATCAATATATGCAGTCTGATCTTATTCAATGGTTTTTGTGCCATCCATAAACTGGCAACCCTATGTGGTGTGTGGTGTCATTCCTGCCAGTTCTTTGCATCCCCCAGTGGAGACAGCTGTAAGTAGTATTCCTGTGGCAGCATCTTCACATGGTAGCTATAATACCTAGCATGTATGGTTGCCACCCTCCAGACGGCCACCCTCCAGATGGAGGGCTGAAATTGTCCCAAGAATTACAATTTATTACCAGATTACAGAGATCAGTTCCCCTGGAGCAGGGGTGGCCAGACTGTCGCTCGGGAGCCACATGTGGCTCTTTCACAAATATTGTGTGGCTGTTGAAGCCCCCACTGCCCTGTCAGCCAGCTTGGAGAAGAAGAAGAAGAAGAAGAAATTGGATTTATATCCCGCCCTATACTCTGAATCTCAGAGTCGTCACAATCTCCTTTACCTACCCCCACACACAACAGACACCCTGTGAGGTAGGTGGGGCTAAGAGGGCTCTTACAGCAGCTGCCCTTTCAAGGACAACTCCTATGAAAGCTATGGCTGACCCAAGGCCATTCCAGCAGGTGCAAGTGGTGGAGCGGGGAATGAAACCCGGTTCTCCCAAATAACAGCCTGCATGCTTAACCACTACACCAAACTAACTCTTGTCTCATTAAATGACTTCTTCAAGCCAAGCCAGCCAGCAGCTTGGAGAATGCATTTAAAGTTAAAAGTTGTTTTATTTCCACCTCTTCCTCCTCCCCCACCCCATCTATTTGCCTTCCTTCCTGTCTTGTGGCTCTTAAACATCTGACATTCATGTCTTGCGGCTCTCAGATATCTGACATTTATTCTATGTGGCTCTTACATTAAGCAAGTTTGGCCACCCCTGCCCTGGAGAAAATGGTGGTTTGGGAGGGCAGGCTCTATGATGTCACATCCCTTCCCTCATCCCGCCCCCCCAGGCTCCACCTCCAAGTCTCCAGCAATTTCCCAACTTAGAGTTGGCAACCCTAGTAGCAGCACTTACCACATGGTTTTCTGTGTCACATGGAAAGTCTAGGGTAGCCAGGTCATAGAGTTTTCAACCCAAATGCTAGAACATCTTCCACGAGACATGCCTGGTGCGATGACATCACTTCAAGGTGACGTCATCACGCCGGGCATGTCAGGTGCCAACAGAGCTCTTCAGAGGTGGGGATTCTTCCACCAGCCAGCTCCATGCCAGCGGGCTGAGGGCCTCCAAACTGGGGGGGAACTCCTGCCTCCAGCGGGAGGCTGGCAACCCTAGGAAAGTCTCACCAGCAGCAAATACTCGCAGCAGTTGATGGGAAGATTTTCTGTTTGACCCACAGGTTTCCTTTCCTTGACCCTTTGGTCCCAACCCTGAGTGGGTAAGCCTAGGCCCACGCCTTCCAGATCTGTGGCCTTTCTAGAATTGTCAACCCTAAACATGCCACTATTTTCTCGGATAGAGTCCCATCTGCCATATATGCAGGGGGGGGGTGTCATTTTGTTCTACCTCACGGGGCTGTTGGGAAGAATTTCTGAGATGAAGTACATGAAGCTACCTTCCAATCCAGTTCCACTCACCAGTAACCAATAAGAAAGAGAGCCAATAAGAAAGAGACGTTTCAAAAGGGAACTGGTTTCACTAGGAGGCTGCAGGCCTGGGGCAAGGAGAATGTGTGAAAAGGAAGGTGCCCTTCTCAGGATGCTAGAAAGACTTGTATCCGCTAAATGGGTTAGAAGCCAAAAGAGAAGGATTTGCATTTAATGAAATCTGCTTAAATCCAACTTCACACCTGCTAGTGTGGGGAGCATTCCAAAGGCATTGCTCCTTTGAGTACAGCCACTGGCGGCCAGACCCTACATAGCATTGGGCATAAATAAGCCCACTGAAATCTATGCTCTCAGGCACACCAGACACTGCATAGGATCTGACTGAATGACTCCAGCTATGTGGAGTAAGGTGACTTGGAATTAGCGTGCCTCACACAGATTTGCAAGAGATCTGGCCATTTTTTGGCACGAAAAGGTTTCACATTCGTAACACACTAAGGCTATTTCATAGCTGAAAATTGGGCACTTGCCCTATTCCATTAATTATTTTCTCAAGTTCTGATATGAAAGGATTGCCTAAAATATAACAACATATCCATTACAGATGCCTTCTTTTGGATAGTGTTTCTTCCATATAAATAATTATCCTGCGTAATTATCCACCTTTGTATAAATTGATGGTGTGGTCTCATTTGGAATACTGTGTACAATTTTGGTCACCATACCTCAAAAAGGATATTATAGCATTGGAAAAAGTGCAGAAAAGGGCAACTAGAATGATTAAAGGTTTGGAACACTTTTCCTATGAAGAAAGGTTAAACGCTTGGGGCTCTTTCGCTTGGAGAAACGTTGACTGCAGGGTGACATGATAGAACTTTACAAGATTATGCATGGGATGGAGAAAGTAGAGAAAGAAGTACTTTTCTCCTTTTCTCACAATACAAGAACTCTTGAGCATTCAATGAAATTGCTGAGCAGTCGGGTTAAAACAGATAAAAGGAAGTACTTCACCCAAAGGGTGATTAACATGTGGAATTCACTGCCACAGGAGGTGGTGGCGGCTACAAGCATAGCCAGCTTCAAGAGGGGATTGGATAAAAATATGGAGCAGAGGTCCATCAGTGACTATTAGCCACAGTATATTACTGGAACTGTCTGGGGCTGTGATGCTCTGTATTCTTGGTGCTTGGGGGGGCGGCAAAGTGGAAGGGCTTATAGACCCACTTGTGAACCTCCTGATGGCACTTGGGGGTTTTGGCCACTGTGTGACACAGAGTGTTGGACTGGATGGGCCATTGGCCTGATCCAACATGGCTTCTCTTATGTTCTTATAAGGGTAAGGGAGCAAGACTATGGCTATTACCCTGCATTAGGGAGCTAAGACCATGAGCAAGACTATTCTTTGTTTTTTTCTGTATTCTTATCTTTCTCTCATCTCTTGTGTTATCAGTCTCCTAGATGTATACGTTCTTTGCTCATCATTTTGTAAGTAAATGCACTCATTTGAGGATTCAAGTGGAAAAAATCCTCTGGGATTCAAGGGGAAAAAATCCCCTTAGCCACCCTGAGCCTGCTTCGGCGGGGAGGGCGGGATACAAATTAAAGATTATTATTATTATTATTATTATTATTATTATTATTATTATTAAAAATACACCAAAATAAACAAGTTTTAATAACAGTCTCCCTCTTCTACTCTTTTATGAAAAATAATATACTTTTGTACAATGACTCTCCCACCTTAGACACTGTTGAGATCTCTTTTCTTTCTGCTGTATGCCATCTCCTAATCAGACCCCAAATACCTTACTCTTTCCACTTCCATTTCTCATCACAATGACCACTCTGTAAGGTAGGTTAGGCTGAGAGAATCGCCCCAAGGTCACCCAGCGAGCTTCTATTTCATGACAGTGGGGATTCGAACCTGGCCTTCCCAGATCCTGATCTGACACCTCTAACCACTACAACTACTCTGTCACCTGTCCAGGGTTGCCAACTGTGTGCTGAGAGATTCCTGGAGATTTGGGGCGGACCCTAGGGATAGAGGGGTTTGGGAAGGAGGGGGAAGCTCACCTCCATAGAGTTCACCCTCTAAAGCGCAGCCATTTTCTCCAAGAGAACTGATCTGTAAAGCCTGGAGAGCCACTTAAATTCTGGGAGATCTTCCCCATCTGGAAGTTTTCTAGAATTATTGGTCTTATGTTTGTTTGTTTGTTGGAAGCAGGTTTACAAAAGAACATTTATCTACTTAATCTTGCTATATTGACACAACATTAAACACTTATCTTTGCTTCTTTATTTCCTTTTCTTTTTCATCATCACTATTATTGCTATGCTTGACTACTAAGAGAAAAAAAAAATCCTGCATTTCAATCCAGGATGGCCACAAGGGTCCAGAAGGGAAACATCATCCCCACCTCCCAAGGATTGAAAAAGAAAGAACAACTGAAACAACATAAAAATAATAAACAATGGGGGAACATACCCAAATGCTATGCCATTCCAACCTGCTTAGTATTACAGAAGAAAAAGATGAATACATAACAAATATAAATCAAGTAGATATATTATATTATTTTTATCCAAATCCCAACTTCAAAATGACTCCAAGCTTTCTTCAAATTCTAAAGAGTCTTCAAGCACACATACTTTGGATACTTTGCCAGGAGTTGAAGAAGAACATTCCTTTCTTTTATTTGTTTTGTTATCTGTTGGTGCAGATGCTGAAGAATTTATTAGCAGCCAACATTTGTTCACCAGTTGTAGCATCAAAGGCAATATAATGATTTTATTGGTCTTATTTTTAGACGTGTGTGTTGTTGTTCTACCCTAACGTTTAGACATGTTACATCAGGCTGAGCAAGCCACATTAATCAAGCCAAAATGCCGGAAATAATGCCAACGGAACATTGCTAGGTGGCTGTAACAAGTGTAACATCATCTCCCCAGCGTACTGAGAAAGAATATTTCCCCCATTGCCTGGTACATGGAGGCATCATATCCAGGGATGTTACAGGGAAGTAATTGCGGGAAGTCCTTGTCCTTAGAGACTGAATTACCTGGAAACCAGAAACAGGCCAAAACATTCTCTTGCTGCCTCAGGGGACTGACAGAGGCCCACAGGCAGGCACTGACCAAAGAGACATTCCACCTGGTGACATTATGCCCACAGCAGCTCAGTCCTGAAGTCTGAAGTCAGACAGAAGACTGCTAAATTAGATGGACAATCAGAGGCCAAGGATCCTAAAATTGTCTCCCAGAGAGGCTGCTTGTCTGTTATAAGTGCTTAGAGCAGTAAGAAAGAATGTAATAACTGCAGTTCCAGCTTCAACATTCTCTTCTCTCCCAGCTGATGTAAAACAGCTAAAGTCCAGCTTGCAGGAACAAACAAGGCCATGAGTCCCCATTGGAGTAAAGTCTCTGAACTCTTAAAACAACACTGCCATATCAGCATCTGGCAAGTTCAGAAGCAGCAGGCACTCAGGAATCAAGAGAAGGCACCCATGGTGTGGTATAGGGCACACAAGACATGAACATTAGATGTTTGAGAGAAGGAAGGGAGGGAGATGGAGGGGGGAGGGAGAGGTGGAAATAAAGCAACTTTTTAACTCTAAATGCATTCTCCAAATCGCCAGCAGGCTTGGCTTGGAGAAGTGACTTAAAGAGACAAATGCCTTCGCCAAGCCAGCCAGTGGGGCGGTGGGGGCTTTGAGAGCCACACAATATGTGTGAAAAAGCCACCTGTGGCTCCTGAGCCACAGTTTGTCCACCCCTGGTGTAGCCTGATCCCATCAGATTTTGAAAGCTAAGCAAGGTCAGTACTTGGATGGGAGAGCACCAAGGAAGATTTCGCAGACAAACCACCTCTGCTTCTCACTTGCCTCAAAACCCCTGTGGGTTTGCCATAACTTGGCTGTAACCAGGGTTTTTTTTTGTAGCAGGAACTCCTTTAAATATTAGGCCACACACTGATGCAGCCAATCTTACAAGAGTTTCCAGTGGGCCCTGTAAGAAGAGTCCTGTAAGCTCTTGGAGGACTGGCTACATCAGGGGTGTGTAGCCTAATATGCAAAGGAGTTCCTGCTACAAAAGAAAGCCCTGGCTGTAACTTGACAATACTTTATACACACGATATCGGAAGTGTCGGGGTGATGTGGCAGATGGCCTTGAGGGAATCTTTATTTATATATTTATTTGAATCCAGGCCATTCTTCAAGGATGGGGAGGGACTGTAGCTTAGTGACAGAGCATCAGCTTTGCATGCAGAAGGTCCCAGGTTCAATCCCTGGTATCTCTAGTTAAAAGGACCAGGCAGTAAGTGATGTGAGATCTCAGCCTCCGGAGAGCTGCTGCCAGTCTAAGTAGACAGTGGCAGACTGACCAGGGTGTCAGCTTGCCCGATGGCAAGTGGGCCTCCTTAAAATTAGACAATAATAGTGTTGCCAATCCCCAGGTGGGGGCAGGGGATCCCCCAGTTTGGAGGCCCTCCCCTCGCTTCAGGGTCATCAGAAAGCGGGGGGAGGTGAGGGAAATGTCTGCTGTGAACTCTATTATTCCCTATGGAGATTTATTCCCATAGAAAATCATGGAGAATTGATCTGCGGGTATCTGGGGCTCTGGGGGGGGGGCTGTTTTTTGGGGTAGAGGCACCAAATTTTCAGTTCAATCTTTCAAAAAGATTGGACCAGGGCGCCCAATTCTATGAGCCCCAAAAGAAGGTGCTCCTATCCATTATTTCCTAAGGAAGGAAGGAATTGAAAAGGTGTGCCGTCCCTTTAAATGTGATGGCCAGAACTCCCTTTGGAGTTCAATTATGCTTGTCACAGTCTTGATCTTGGCTCCACCCCTAATGTCTCCTGGCTCCACCCCCAAAGTCCCCAGATATTTATTGAATTGGACTTGGCAACCCAAGACAATATGTTTAAAATGTTAATGACTTTTTAGTAGCATGAAAATATAATAGAAGGTCCAATACAATAGAAGTTCTTTATCTCCTGGCAACCAGTATTTTTAGACCCAGTCTGCCACTGTGAGTAGACAGTACTGACCTTGATGGACCAAGGGTCTAATTCAGTGTAAGGCAGCTTCATGTGTTCGTGTGAGCTCCAGGTAGAATACACATTCTCCTCCTCATTTTATTCTCACAACAACCCTGTGAGGTAGGTTAGTCTAAGAGAGAGCAATTTGGCCCCGGGTGACTTTATACCAAGAGACCTGGAGAAAAATGCCCTATCTCCCTTTAATAGAGGCCTAATGTGTGGAAATGAGCAGCTGAAGATTTTAATGGCATGGAGATAAATATCATCACTGGTAAATAACATCCCAATAAACTTCTAATGATGGGTAACGGCATCTTTATCTCCAGGCAGCTGGCAAATCTGAAGCCAGCCTTTGGTTCTCAATTTAGCTACCGCCACAAAGGCAGCCTGTATGACTGTACATTCTCCTCAGACTCCATGTGGGCAATACCTGATTCAAATCACAGCTATAGCATGTATGGAGAAGATAAAGCCTTCCTTCCCCCCTGCCATTTTCCCAAGTAGCAGTGGGGGTTTTTTTTTGGGGGGGGGGTTGCACTATTTGTCCCATATATTTCCCCCACAAGCCAAATGGTGCCCCCACAGACCATTTAAGGTCAGGAAAATGGTGTATGGGGAAAGCAAAACCCCTCCTTCCAACGCCACAGTAGAGATTCAAATTAGACACTACCTACAGGGGAATGGAAGAGAACCTGCAGCTCAGATGTGACTGGCACCTGTGTTGTCCTCGATTAGGGTTGCCAGCTCTGCGTTGGAAAATACTTGCTGATTTTATGGGTGGAGCCTGGGGAGGAAGGCCTTTGGAGAGAGGCAGAACTTCAGTGGGGTATAATAAATGCCATAGAGTAAGTTTTCCAGTCTCTAGGTGTGGTCTGGAGATCTCCTGCTGGCAGAGATCAGCTTCCCTGGGGAAAATGGCTTCTTCGAATGGTGGACTCTATGGCATTGTACCACACTGAGGCCCCTCCCCTCCCCAAACCTTGTCCTCTCCCGGGTCTGCTCAAAGTCTCCAAGTATTTTCCAACCCAGACCTTGCAACCCTACACAAAGTCCACCCTCCAAAGCAGCCATTTTCTCCAGGGGGACTGATCTATGTTGCATGGAGATCAGTTCTAATTCTGTGAGGCCTTCAGGTGCTACCTGGAGGTTGGCAACCCTGTAATCAGACTGGAATGCTGTTCTTCTTTGGGGTCCCTGACAGGGACGGCCCTCCTGTCGCTGCTCGGCATGTGTCTGCTTCTTTTGCGCAGCTGCCCAGAATAGGGTAGCCATCTGGTACCCTTCTCCCCATAATGGTTCCCTTCCCCTCCGCTATGATTACCAAGAGCAAATTTAGACATCATCTCCTTTTAACTCTCCTCACTTTCATTCTCCCCCCATCCCAGGGCCCTCCCCGTTCAGGGAGGTTTGTCCCTCCAGAAAAAAGAGAGAGAGTGAGAAGGAGGAGGGGATAATGTCTGCAAAGCATTTAATCCTCTGCCCAAAGAACAGCAGAGAGCAAATTAGGATTGACTCCAATTAATTTGCCTTGATGGGCAGAATCTGGAGCGCAGCCATTTCTAGGAATTAAGAACAAAGGCAGGGAGTTAAAGTAGGTCGCAGGAGAGGTTGGCAGTGGGTGTCAGGGGTGCTGACTGTCTGTGTGGCTGTCTCTCCAATGAGGCGATGGCTTTGGGCGGTGGGGTTTTGCAGGGGAGGAGGTTAACATCCTCTATTCCTGCCTTATCCCCACCCCTGTTGGTGACCCACCCAAGAGCCAGGATACCCATTGCTTCTTCCTTCACCATTCCCTGGGCATCACAAAATGCAATGTGGCAAGCCAGGCTCTGCCCAAGAGGGCTTCCAAAGACCCTTGCAAGATGGTTGCACGTAATTTTACCCCAATTTGGAAAACGAGGACTCTCCTGGGCCAATTTAGATGAGGAAACTGGCACTGTGGCAGGCTTAACTCCTCCCCCCACCATGGTCCCTGTCCCAATTGGACTCCTGCATGCTTGAGAACTGAATTTAAACATCACTGGGAATTCTCTGAGTACAGAACTCTCAGCCAGGACACATCCAGTTTGGCCCACTGTCTGCCACTACATTGGACCAGCTCTTATAGGGGCAGCAGTGGGAATGGATCTGGAAGGAAAAAATAGCCCTGGCTGAAAAGGAGCCCCAGCCCCACCTGAGGGAGGGAGGCAGAAAAAGCCTTCACTGTGAGCCTCACATCTCTCTTGCCCTACACAGGATTTTGGTCGCTTGTTCAGTGTCTTGTACCTTCCCTCTCTTGGAGCTAAGAGTTACATCTGCTCTCTAAATCAGTCTTCTCAGCAAAAAACGGCACTAGGCTCCCGTGAAGTCTCTCCCCACCCCTCCTCACCCAACTCTCACTAGGCTTCACCCACAAATCTCCAGGAATTTTCCAACATAGAGCTGGTAACCAACATTACTTGGAGTTGGGATGGCCCCAGTTGGGGGGAGGGGTTTGCAGTCTCCTAGGTGATCAGCCCACAGGATTTTTCCTGGTGACCTTAACAGCCAACCAACCCCTGGGAAGCAGATGCACAGCTCTCAAAAACCAGTCAGAAATTCCAGTTGTCACACACCAGGGAACCCTGTTGCATAGCTCTACAATGAGAAGGGCTAGAAACTCACTCCTTTTCTTTTAAATAATGAAAGCTAGAAAGGGAGAGATTGGGGCAAAAGTTCAGAATAAAGTGGTTGGGCAACAGCAATCTAGCAATAACCAGTTTTTAAAAAGAGGCACAGGGAAGAGGGCAGACTAGTGGCCTGCAGAGGCGTGAGGTGAGGCGAGTCACAGCAGCAAATTAATTACTTATCATATGGCATTGTCTGTAGAATAGTCAGGAGATCCTAAAATTGTCTGGCAGCGAGAATTTCTAGCTCTTTGGCGTTAGGCACCAGTAGGTGGCGAGATATATTTATTTTTTTAAGGCAGAGGTTTCAGAGGTGGTTTGCCATTGCCTGCCTCTGTGTCACAACCCTGGTGTTCCTTGGAGGTCGCCCTTCCAAATACTAGCCAAGGCCAACCCTGCTTAGCTTCCGAAACCCTATGGGATCGGTCTAGCCTGGGCAACAAGAGCTATACAGAGAATTGCCACCATGCGGAAGGAGCCCTGCAGATGCAACCAAGCCAATATTGAACAGGGGGTTTCAGGCAACCCGCAGGCAAAGAGTCACCTTGTTTTTGTGAGCTTTTCAGAGCAAGTCCCCCAAACAGAGTGCTTATATAGTTGGTTGTAGTTTATCTTGAATGTCAGAGAAAGGGCTGCAGCTTGGTGCCCATGCTCAGCCTTAACAGATGACCATTTTGTTCACACTCTCCAGTTTGCATTCACTGCACCCATATATGCTTTGGTCCTCTTTGTCTGAACCAGGGCTTTTTTTGTAGCAGGAGCTCCTTTGCATATTGGGCCACACACCCCTGATGTAGCCAGTCTTCCTGGAGCTTACAGTAAACCCTGTATTAAGAGCCCTGTAAACTCCAGGAGGATTGGCTACATCAGGGGTGTATGGCCTAATATGTAAAGGAGTTCCTGCTACAAAAAAAGCCCACTCTGAGCACTGTCAAAGGTCGCCTTGCATTGTCTGTCTTCAGCAACAGCCTTCCCCCCACCAGCTCAGTTCCTCTCACCTCGTACGCAGCACACTGTGAATACATCAATAGAAGATTAATCCTGGAAAGAAACAAAACCAGGGGCAGCTAATGCGGGAGGGCGCTCGGTTCACATACGAGTGGCATTTGATAGAGATTTGAAGTGCACGACCAAGTAGGTCAATGTTGAATGAATGCACAACAAAGTGCCGCCCACTAGGCTTTCCGCAGCCCCAAAGATGATCTGTTTTGTCCAAGCAATAAGAGGGTCAGTCCACTGACCTCTTACAGAATTGCACTCCCTGGGATTTCAGATGGTCAGCAACCTCCAGATTATTATGATTATGAAAATGCATATATTTTTCTATTTATATACTGAAAGGATAGCTAAGAGAGTCCGGAACAATTAGAGTTGTGTTTTCTAGGGCCAGCCAGTCTCCATAAATAACCCAAGCTGTTACTTTGGGCAGTAGCATTTCTAGGATTCTCAATGAAACTACATACGACCCAAAGAATGACTTCTAAGATTTCCTGCAGTGTTGCAGAGGATGCGATAATATGATACCTGGGCAACAAAATACTTCGGATTTCAGCCAAAGGACATGTCCTTATAATTCATTTAATAATTATATTCAGGAATCAGACTGCAATGGTTTTTATGGTCCCCTTGTCCAGCACCAGAGCTTTTTAGGAACAGGAACGCACATGAACACAGTTGCAGCTGACTTGGTGTCAGGAAATGTGGCAAATGAGTTTCTGCTGGGCCTCTTCTACAAAAAAGCCCTGTGTGAAGCAATGGTGACATCAGGGGGTGTGGCCTAATATGCAAATGAGTTATTGCTGAGCTTGTTCAGTACTACATAGTGGCAACCATAAAACATTTTCAGTCACTTCTCTTTTTTCTGATGGATGCGTGCATCTTTATCTCAACACTAGTTCATTGGGATACTGTTTTATTGAGGTGAGCATCAGATGGCTGCCTGGCCTTATCGTCTTCCACTTTTCCTTGTTGGGAATACCTGGGAAAAAGGAAAGGTCCCCTGTGCAAGCACCAGTCGTTTCCGACTCTGGGGTGACGTTGCTTTCACAATGTTTTCACGGCAGACTTTTTACGGGGTGGTTTGCCGTTGCCTTCCCCAGTCTTTTACACTTTCCCCACAGCAAGCTGGGTATTCATTTTACCGACCTTGGAAGGATGGAAGGCTGAGTCAACCTCGAGCCGGCTACCTGAAACCAGCTTCAACTGGGATCAAACTCAGGTCATGAGCAGAGAGTTCAGACTGCAGTACCGCAGCTTTAACTCTGCTCCACTACTAATTCCTGCCAGCCAACCTGGAATAATATTGGATGCAGAGCTTTTTTTAAGCAGGAACACACAGGAATGCAGTTCTGGCTGGCTCAACACCAGGGGGTGTGGCCTAATAGGCAAATTAGTTCCTGCTGGGCTTTTTCTAAAAAAAAAAGAAAAAAAAAAGCCCTGATTGGATGTATCCAGTGCAGAATTTCTGCTTGTGCTACAGCTGTTGTGCAGGCAGAAACACAAGAAAAAGACCACAATAGAAGCTTGCAATAGGTCTGATTTCTCATATGCGCATTTATGTTTTTTGCTTGCACAAAAGCTTGCAGGACCAGAAGGTGGAACGCAGGGTCCCCAACACTCTTGAGCCTGTGGTTACCTTTGGAATTCTGATGCAGCAGAAAGGGCACAGCAACAAAAATGTCTCCAACCAAACGTCTGCTGTAGGAAGCGGAGCCAGACACAAAACTATTACTGCCAGGTGCTCCTTGGCCACTGGGGTGGGGGTCAGGTTACCAGCTCAAGTTTGCAATGCTCCTTGAGATATGGGCGTGGAGCCTGGGGAGGAGACAGACCTCAGTGGAGTACCATATCAGTCCACCCTCCAAAGCATCCAGTATCTCCAGGGGAGTGATCTTTGTAGCCTGGAAATGAGCTGTAATTTGGGGAGATCCCCAGGTCCCACCTGGAGGCTGGTGTTCCTCACTGACCTTCAGTCATACAGTTAAGATTCTTGTGATGTAGTGGCAGCTGCTGCCAAAGTGACATTTTAAAAAAATCTGCACAGCCAGCCCTAGGGTTGCCAAGTCCAACTCTGAAAATACCTGGGGACTTTGGGGGTGGAGCCAGGAGACCTTCCCATTCCCTAAAATAAATAAAAACACAGCACTGCAATTCCACTGAATAGTCTTAATTTCCTTGTCTCCCCAGCAATTCCAGTAAATGAAAGTGAACCCACACTAACAAAGCAGCCAAAATAAACAGTTTGCAAGCACACACTTTTGAGATCTCACTGGGGTTTTATGCACAGGAGCTGCTGTATTTCCAACCAACTTCTTCAGACTAACACAGGCAAAAGAAAAAAGAGAGAGGTGTTTTCCTCCATCCCATAAACAGGTTTCTATTTTTTAAAAAAAGTCTGGAACAATGCAAAACAAGCACAGAGACTGTGCTCTCTCTCACTCACACACACTTACTGGCTTTGGTTCCTATACAAAGACTTATGATAGGAAAGCAAGCAGAGGGACTCGGCTCTTACTCTCTCACACACACACCTGACTCTGCTGCTGTCCCCTCCCAATGCAGTTTTCACTTCCTGATCAAATGTAAAGGCACACACACACATTTTAAAACGCAGGTGTTTGCATGGGAGATTTCCACAGTAAACCCAAAGCTGGAAGGCAGAGGCAGATGTATCAATCCACCTCTCTGAAAAACGGCCCAGCCCCAGTAGGGTTCGCTGGAGGTCACCATGACTTCCAGGCAGGCAAGCGAGCATGCACACACACACACACAAATATTTTTTAAAAAAATCTGCACAACCAATCAAATGTCCAATGGCCAATCAAAAGCCTTGCTGGGCAAAAGCCCTTCCTGGCCATGTTGACTTTCTAAAACCACTTAATGGGCACCAGAAAAGGTGTCACTCAGTAGGTGCCAGGAAGCCCATGTGCATCTTGTGGGGACCCCCTAAGCGTTGCACAAGATCTTGCTCAAGCAGAACTGCTCTGATAGGGTTGCCAGCCTCCAGGTGGGAGCTGGAGACCTCCTCCTGCTTTTACAACTGGTCTCCAGCTGGCAGAGATCAGCTCCCCTGGAGAAAATGGCTGCTTTGTAGGGTGGACTCTATGGCATTGGACCATGCTGAGTCTCCTCCCCTCCCCTCCCCAAACCCCACCCTCTCCCAGATCTACCCCCAAAGTCTCTAGGTATTTTTCAACACAGACCTGGCAACCAACGTTCCCTCTAAGCTGCAGAGTCTTGTGAGCAAAAATTCTACTTTGTGAGCTACTGGCGTTGAAGTTGTAAGCTACTGCATAAATTATTGTGCTTTGAGGTCATCCTTCCTGAGCTAAGACAAAAATATGTGAGCTGGAATTTAAAAATCTATGAGCTAACTCATGCTAACTCAGCTTAGAGGGAACACTGCTGGCAACCCTATCTGTTGATGTTTATTTCTCCACATCTCTGGATGATTGATCCAAGCTGTTGTCTGGTTCTGTCCCTGGAATCTAACTGTTGCCATACAGAATGAGGTTTAAAAAACAAACAAACAGGTTTTGATTACATGGACAAAGGGGTGGCTAATCCATGTTGAATGATCTTGAGAACATGTCCTGGATAAATCACACATCCAGCTGAGCCGGGCGGCCTCTATTGTTCACACATGCTTGTAGCTTGGCTTATCCTCTTAGCTGAATCCTGCAGGGATCCAGCACTAATTCAGTCTTAAACACAGGATTGTCAAAATTGTAAATGAAGACTAGGCAGATTATCTGCCCTGCTGGCTGTTTTAAATGCGGGAAGACCTTGCGGAAAGTGCTGGGTTTGCATTCATAAAGTGCAGCCCAGTCTCTGCCTTTTTCCCTTTCCCACCCCCACCCCCCAACAGCTTGACACAAGGCAATGTTTTAAAATTTGCATGCATTTAAACTAATTAACATACGCTCAGTCTTAAATGAGATGGGGCAGTAGTGCTAACATCAAGCCTTATTCAAAGAGAGCCAGTTTGGTAGTGGTTAAGTGTGTGGACTCTTATCTGGGGGAATCGGGTTTGATTCCCCACTCTTCCACTTACAGCTGCTGGAATGGCCTAGGGTCAGTAATGGGTTTATCGCAGGAGTTGTCCTTGAAAGGGCAGCTGCTGTGAGAGCCCTCTCAGCCCCAACCATCTCAAAGGATGACTGTTGTTGTGGGGGGAGAAGATATAGGAGATTGTAAGCCGCTCTGAGTCTCTGCTTCAGAGAGAAAGGCGGGGTATAACTGCAATTCTTCTTCTTCTGTGTGGGGCGTAGGCTTCATTCTGGGCTCCTCTTCTCTGCAGACTTCATCACACTCACAGAGACTTTCAGAATGGAAAATGAAAAACTGGTTGGGTGAAGTTTGTATGCCCAAACCCCATATATTTCAAGAAGAAATGCTGAGAATTTGCATTGCTTCTCCTTTGCCAAGGGGTCTTCCTTGAAGTAAGGATGAAAAACTTTCTTCATGGAGCAGGTAACAGCATTCATAACTTTGCTTCTTGGGTCAGTGCAAAACATCAGAGCAGGGAAGAATTTTGTGGTGGGCCCAGGGCAGGGGCAATAGAAGCTGATGCCCAACAATGACCTTTGGCCTATCACTGTCGTTCAGCCTAACTTTCCTCACAGGGTTATTGTTGTGAGAATAAAATGGAAGTATGGAGGACAAGTTTGTAATAAGCTACTTTGGGTCTCTACCAGGGAGAAAAGGGTGTTTGTGTGTGTAGAAACATCTACAACAAATAATGCTTAAGTGTGACTCATAAAAAAGCAAATAGCTTTTGGCCATAAACAGTGGTAGAGCATTTTACAGCACAATAGTGTTGACTGAAGAATTTGGGCTGGCCCACAGCTGATTTCCAGGAGTAAATCTACAAACGAGCTCTCACTGCACACTTGGTCTAGAGTTTTTTAAGTTGGATGGTGTCTTAGAAGCCATCTAGTCTAACCCCCATTAGGAGCAGGAAATCCAAAACTAGAGCATCTCTATACCCTGCAACTCCCTGAACTACAGCTTATTTCCAGAACTTGATTCCCCTGAATAAAATAGGTGCTTTGGAAATCTGGTATTATACCCCGCTGGGATCTTCCCCTTCCCAAACTTTCCCCCCACTGATATCCAGGAATTACCCTCCCTGGAGATGGCAACCCATAGAGTTCCCAACTTGGTTTCACCTTTCTATACCTGGCATCAGGAATATCACCTTAAAAAGGTAAAAAGGTAGTCCCCTGTGCAAGCACCAGTCGTTTCTGACTCTGGGGTGACGTCGCATCATGACGTTTTCACGGCAGACTTTTTTACGGAGTGGTTTGCGATTGCCTTCCCCAGTCATCTACGCTTCCCCACCCCCACCCCCCCAGCAAGCTGGGCACTCATTTTACCGATCTCAGAAGGATGGAAGGCTGAGTCAACCTTGAGCCACCTACTTGAATCCAACTTCCGCCAGGATCAAACTCTGGTCATGAGCAGAGCTTAGGACTGCAGTACTGCAACTTTACCACTCTGTGCCATGGATATTTTCTGGAAGACAGCCAAGATGGTTGGAGAAATCTGCAAAACCAGAGTCCTGCAAGGGGAAGGGTGCAGGATCTGTACATCTCTAGCACTGGAGTCCAAGAGCACAACTGACTTTTTAAAAAACAGAGGATGCCGTGAAAATGCATGTCCTGCGGGGTGAATGAAGGATCTGCAGAAAATGAGTCTCTGTGGGATTTGACTGCGCTGAAGTTGGACTAGATGACCCTAGATGACCCCAGAGGGGGTTGGACTAGATGACCCCAGAGGTCTTCCAACTCTATGATTCTCTATGAAGAAGGCTGCAGAGTGGGAGACAATTCCACCCCCCCCCCCAAAAAAAAAAACATACACGCACACACACCAGCACCTCTGCACTAGCTGGCACAGCCTATTTTTCCACTTTGCCTCAGTAGCCCAGAGCATCCACCTCCCACGTAGCCCCGGCTCACCTGCGGCTATATTAAGCCTTAAGAAGGAAGAGACGGCTTCTCCCCAAAGCGTGCCTGCACGCAGCTCATGAAATGGAAACAAAGCCAGACCCTTCGGGCCACAAAGGGTCTCCAGAGGCTCTTGCTCTTGTTTGTGCCTTTCAGAAAAACGCTGAGCTCATTGCCCCAGAGACAGCAGCAAGCCAGCCTGGGTTTCTGCCGTAAGAGGAGGAAAGCTACAGGCGGTGGTGCAGGACCTAGTTCACGTCAGGATAAACAGCCACCAAACAACCCTGTGTACCCCCAGGGCATAACATATGCACCCTCCTCCTGGCCCAATCCGGCTAGGGCAACAAGCTCTAAAAGCCAGCAGCAAAAAACCTGTAGATGTTCCGGCAGGAATGGCTCTCTGCTTTGCACAAGGAGCCTCCACAGGATGGTGACCTCCTAGCTAGCTGTATGTGTTCTTGCCCACATGCTGGAGCTGTAGCAGAGGGGGAAAGCATCATCTACTCATGCAAAAGCAAGGCTGATACAAAGGAGTAAGAACATAAGAGAACCTATGTTGGGTCAGGCCAATGGCCCATCCAGTTCAACACTCTGTGTCATACAATGGCCAAAAAACCCAGGTGCCATCAGGAGGTCCATCAGTGGGGCCAGGACACTAGAAGCCTTCCCACTGTTGCCCTTCCCAAGCACAAAGAACACAGAGCATCACTTGCCCCAGACAGAGCGTTCCAACAATACACTGTGACTAATAGCCACCGATGGACCTCTGCTCCATATGCTTATCCAATCCCCTCTTGAAGCTGTCTATGCTTGCAGCCACCACCACCTCCTGTGGCAGTGAATTTCATGAGTTAATCACCCTTTCGGTGAAGAACCACTTCCTTTTATCTGTTCTAATTCGACGGCTTAGCAATTTCATTGAATGTCCAAGGGTTCTCTTATTGTGGGAAAGGGAGAAAAGTACTTCTTTCTCTACCTTCTCTGTCCCATGCCTAATCTTGTAAACCTCTATCATTTCACCCTTCAGTCAATGTTTCTCCAAGTTAAAGAGCCCCAAATGCTTTAGCCTTTCTTCATAGGGAAAGTGTTCCAAACATAAGAACCTGCTGCTGGGTCAGACCAGTAGTCCATCGCGCCAAGCATCCTGTTTCACACAGTTGCCACTCAGGTGCACTGGAGGGCCAGCAAATACAGCATGGAAGCTGAGACCTCCCCTTGGAACTATTAAAAAAAAGGTAAAGGTAGACCCCTGTGCAAGCACCAGTCATTTCCGACTCTGGGGTGACATTGCTTTCACAGCAGACTTTTTATGGGGTGGTTTGCCATTGCCTTCCCCAGTCATCTACACTTTCCCCCCAGCAAGCTGGGTACTCATTTTACCGACCTCGGAAGGATGGAAGGCTGAGTCAACCTGGAGCCGGCTACCTGAACCCAGCTTTTGCCGGGATCAAACTCAGGTCATGAATAGGGAGCTCAGACTGCAGTACTGCAGCTTTACCACTCTGCGCCATGGGGCTCTTTTTGGAACTATTAATCAGTGGCTATTAGCCTCTGGGTATAGATGGAACTTTCTCTCTGGGGCAATGATGCTCTGTATTCTTGGTGCTTGGCGGGGGGTGGGGGAGGGAAACAGTGGGAGGGCTTTCTGATGGCACCTGGGTTTTTTGGCCACTGTGTGACACAGAGTGTTGGACTGGATGGGCCATTGGCCTGATCCAACATGGCTTCTCTTATGTTCTTATGCTGCCCCCTCTCACTGGTTTTCAGAGATTGGCTGCCTCTGGATGCAGAAGTTCCCCTTTAGTCATCAGGGCTAGTAGTCACTGGCGGGCCTCTCCTCTATGAATCTCGCCCTCTTCTAAAGTCATCCCCCACTGATGGCTTCCTGTTGTTCCATCCACTAGCAGTGAAGCTGCTTTAGTTTAGGGGGGGGTAGCCATGCTGACCTGCGGTAGAAGAGCTATATCCAAGTCCATGATCTGTGGGTCACTGGGGATTGGGGGGGCTGTCTTTTGAGGTACAGGCACCAAATTTTCAGCATAACATCTGGTGCCTCTCCTAATCCCCCTCAAGTTTCCAAAAGATTGGACCAGGGGGGTCCAATGAGGGGTTAAGAGCAGAGTATTCTAATCTGGGAGAATCGGATTTGATTCCCCACTCTACATGCAGCTGCTGGGTGAGCTTGGGTCAGTCACAAGTTCTCTCAGAGCTGTTCTTTGAGAGCAGTTCTCTCAGAGCTCTCTCAGCTCCACCAACCTCACAGGGTCTCTGTTGTGGGGAGGGGAAGGGAAAGGAGACTGTAAACTGCTCTGAGACTCCTAGTGAAGGGGGAAGGTATAAATCCAATCTCCTCCAGGAAGATTTTCAGGAAATAAGCTTTTGAGACTCAAAGCTTCCTTTGTCAGTCATTTGGCACAAGGGCTTAGTTGGGCTAAGAAAGAGGTGGATGTCGAGTGTTTAGTGGAAACTTTACACCAAAAAGTCAGATTACTTACATCACAGGCAAGCAATGCTGGGAACTCTGAGTTGAAATCCAAGCAAAGCTGTTCATTCCCTTAAGGTCACCCCCTCTCTCCCCCATCCCTCATCCCTATATCTCCAGCATTCTGTGTGCCGAGGCAAAGGGGAGAAAAGAATTACCAAGCTGGTTTCCCTTCAATTTGTCCCAACCCAAGGGTGGCCAAACTGTGATTTTGGAGCCACACGTGGCTCTTTCACATATATTGTGTGGCTCTTGAAGCCTCCACTGCCCTGTCAGCCAGCTTGGAGAAGGCATTTGTCTCTTTAAATCACTTCTCCAAGCCAAGCCTGGAGAATGCATTTAAAATTGAATTTGCTTTCTTTTCACCCCTCTCTCCCTTCCCTGTCATCTATCTATCTATCTATCTATCTATCTATCTATCTATCTATCTATCTATCTATCTATCTATCTATCTATCTATCATCTATCTATCATCTATCTATCCATCTATCATCTTCCTTCAAACATCTGACAATGTCTTGTGGCTCTCAAGCATCTGACATTTATTCTATGTGGCTCTCATATTAAGCAAGTTTTACCACCCAACCCAAGATCTGATGCAGAGAAGGCAGATTAGAAGAAATATCAAGACTTCCTGCCCAATTTTAGGGGGGGGGGGGGGAGTCTTCTAACCAGGCCTCAAATTCAGCAGGAGCTCACAGGAGTGCAGCTCCTGAACCTTTCTGATGGTTCCCCCCTCTTCCTCCCCACCTACCTTGTCCATTGAATAGTAGATGCAGCTGCACAACAATCCCTGGATTCGGAAAGCGGGCAGCCAGCCAGCTGCCAGGGGCTTTGCCACGCCCCCATTAACCCCTGGAGAAGCCTTTCTCCACTTCTGATGTGATTTTGGGCAGTGGATGGCTTGCTGGCCTTCTGACTAGGGGAGGGGGGCGGCCCAGGAGAGCTCCAGGTGAGCAAGGCCTGCTTGGGCGGGCTGGATCTCTAGCCAGCCCAAGCAGGCCTTGCTCATCCAGGGCTCTCCTTTCTTGTATCGGTTGCTTTTGGCTGGGGAGGGGTAGCATATGCTAATGAGATATGCTAATGAGCTCTGCCACCTATTTTTCTACATGACCCCTGCTTCTAACCATGGTGATTTATTTATTTAGTTATGTATGCCTCACTTTTGAAAATATGTCTAGTCCAAGGAGGACACTCTCATTCAGTAAGGCATCAAATAGCTTCAGCATTGCAATTCTGAACACATTGGCCTGAAGATGCCGATTCCCAAGTCGTCGTCATGACTGGGATTGGAGACTTTATACATGCACAAATATTTCCAACCCACATGAGCCTCAGACGTAACACAGGACAGGGCAAGAGAAATGTAAAAGTGCCTTTTAATATAAATATATAGATACATTTAAACAGCTGATACCAGCAAGATGGAGGGTGGGGAGAGGAAGGGAGGCTCTGAATAAATGTGGCTCATCCATTTTCCTTCAAGTCGGTAGAAAACAGCAGGAGTTCAGTAGCACCATAAAGACGAACTTTCTTCAAAGGGAGCAGTAGCTCACAAAAGCTCAACCCCTGCCACAAATTTTGTTAGCCTTTTCAGTGCTACTGGACTCTTGCTCTTTTCTGCTGCTGCAGACTAACATGGCTACTCATCTTGAGACACGGCAGTAACAGAGGAGCTGTCCGAATGGAGACTAGACCATACTGGAAAGCCCCCCCCCCCAGAAATCCCCCTTGGGTAAATATCTCCAAGCCAGCCACCTCCCCAAAATTCCCCGTCTCCATGAGAAAGGAATAAATGATACCAAAGCGTGTTCTAGATCCAGCCTTGAGAAAGCCGAATGCTAAAGCAGCATTTGTCAACCTTCTTAGACCTGGGACTGACTTCAACCTGTGCCCCTGCCCCAGAATCAGTATGGGAGGCACACACTGAGCTGCAAGCACATGACAGGAAGGGGTGATGACCTCACTGGTGGGGTGGGGAGCACTGTATTTCTAGCACAGGGGGAACACTGGACTACGCACCGGCAGGGCTGGTGAGTCCAATCTGTGCCAATTAAGAAGCAGGCAGGAAAAGATTTTGCAGGGATGGGCGCTTGCTAGGTCGGCCAGACTAGTAGGCAAGGCTAGGCAATTGCCTCGGGTACCAGATTTCGAAGCGACAAGGGCTTACTCTTGGCATTAACAGGCTTCTAGAATCTCCATCTCTGTCCTCTCTGGTCTTCTACAGCTGCTGTGATGGGAACTTTCAGAGAGCTTTTTAAAATGTTCACATTGTTCATTTAGAATGTCCACTTAGTAAAACAGTTGTTCCAGACTTGTCAGTATTCTTTCTATTAAATGGAGGCGGGGTGCCAGAGTCAGAACTCGTCTAGGATACACGCACAAAATAAAAAAAACTTGGTCTGGTCCTGGCACCTGTACTAAAATATATCAAAGCCGCTGCACCACGGAGCAAGCCTACTACCCTGCTGGCTTTCTCAGCAAGTGTGTGCGCAGAGAAAGAGGTAGGCGGCATGGTATTCTCGCTCTCTGTGCAGGTGCACTAGCCAACAGATGCTTCCAAAAGCAGCAATTCAAAAAAGAATAAAAAAATAAAGGCAGACAGCTCTGCAGGGGCTGAGAACACAGCAGGTGTGGCTCTGAAAGCTACCTGAGGGCCACAACCCATGGACTGAAGATCATTTGCTCTGGCAGGGCAATGGGGCAGGATGAGGGCTGCCGGGTGCCCCCAAGTTGCCAGCAATGGGTGCAGGGGTAGGGTGGCCAGATCCAGGTTGGGAAACACCTGGAGATTTGGAGATGGAGCCTGAGGAGGAGAGGGACCTCAGTGTCAATAGAACCCACCCTCCAAAGCATCCATTTTCTCCAGCGGCACTGACTTCTGTAGTCTGGAGATGAGCTGCAATGCCAGGGGATCCTCAGTTCCCACCTGAAGGCTGGCATCCCTACGGATGCGTGCCAGTTTGGAGGAATCATGGAGGATCCTTCTGGCATCGCCTATCGTACAAACCAGTTCCTCTGCTATCTGTGCCCAGGGCCAGCCCTGCCACTAGGGCGCTGGGTGTGCCGAATTGGGCACCCCCCCATGTGACTCAGTGATGTTATCAGTGCAAGGGGGGCATCAGAAGTTAGCCTTGCTTAGGTTGCCAAGAGTCTAGGGCCGTTCCTGTCTGTGCCTAGTGGGTAAAAGCTATGCTGCAGAGAACTCAGGAAGAAAGGGGCGGGAATTCCACAGGCACACAAACAAAAATCCCACCAGTGAAGGAACTGCAGCTTTCCAAATGGCAAACTAATCCTTCCAAAGGGCAAACTAATAATAATGATAATACTAAAGGAGACTCAGCAAGCCAAAAGAGAGGCTGTTGGCTGCAGACAGGGAAGTCCAGCAGCCTCTCTCGGGAGTATACAGAAGAGCCATCTGCAATGAGTCAAATACATAAGCGCAGAAGTGGACGTGCATAGAGTCTAGCTGTGCTCATACTGGGTCTTGCTCCGAGAATGTTGCAGGACTCTCTCAATACAAGGAGACATCGGGTGCCATTTCATACCGGCATGACCACCTCTGGGTCTCCGTGGCATGCCAGCAGCCAACAAGGATGGTGCAAAGATGTTCTCACTGCTACAAGGGCCGCGGCTCTTAGATGGTGTTTCTAGAGGTCTCTTGGGCTGAGGGCAACGGAAGAGTCCAGGAGGAGGAAGGGCTGGAAAGCTAGGAGGGTATGCAAGATGGAGAAAGGTGGAGGAGGATAGGGCGACGTTGAGGGAACCTGCAGGTTGCAGACTGGCACAGAGCCAAAAGGAGCACCTTTATCATTCCCCAGGTCTCCCACGCATGGCAGGCAGAGAGGGAAGAAGCTCACATCCCCTTGCCTCCTTCACCCAGTGAGCCGCACAGGGTGTCAGCTTCTGAGTCTGAACCAAGTTCCTGTGGCAGGGCAGTGCCTGGCAACCAGTCTGAGCAACGGTGGAGAGTATGGGAGGAGGGCCTCCACCTCCCCCCGCTCCTAGGCTAGGCCAAAAGCGCCAAAGCCAACAGAGTCACAAGAGTCAGGCTGCCCCAGAGGCTGGGCTGCGGATGCCAGGCTGACCCTCGCAAGGTTTCCTTGTTGGTTTCATCCATATCCGAAGCTCTTCCGTTGCCAGCTGGCTGAGCCCGCGAGCTACACAGGTCATGGAGATTCCCTTGGAACTGGAACTTCCGGGATTCTTGCCGAAGTGACTCCCAGATGGCTGCTGCCTCATCGGGGCATCTGGACAGGACCTGGCTGGCACAGGTGTGGAAGTCGTCCCAGGACCTGCAGAAAAGGGGGAGAGGGATTTGTGAATTTCTTGCATTGTGCAGGGGGTTGGACTAGATGACCATGGGGTCCCTTCTAACTCTATGGCTGTGATCACACAAACTAAATGTGCTTTCATTCCACTTTCAGTGCACTTTCAAACTGGATTTTACTGTGTGAACTGGCAAAATCCCATTGGAAAGTGCACTGAAAGTGGATTGAAAATGCATTATTTAGTGTGTGTGATTGGCACCTAAGAGGGAATCTGAGTGAGCACTAAGCAGTTAGTCTTTGGGTGTCACTTCATTTAAGCATTTTCCTACGTAAAAATAGGACTCCGACTGCATGGAGCAGCAGTTGCATTCACCAGTGGACTGCGCAGCCGTGTCCCAAATTGTTACCAGTATACTTGGTTCAAGTCTGGCAGCAGCATAAGGACAAAACTGTCTTATACACTGTTGGACCACTGGTGCCTCTTGCTCACTTCACTACTGATTAGTAGCCCCTCCAGGGTACAGCAAGACCTTTTCCAAACACTTCCTTTAAAATGGAGAGTCCAGGAACTGAGCCTAGAACTTATAGCACACAAAGCATTTCTTCTACTATTGAGCCACAGTCTCCAACTACAGCTGTTGTATGTTTTTACTAGGAATTGAGATATAATAAATAATCGTATGCTCTAGTTCACTCGCAGCATGGAGACGGGCTATAGCTGAGCAGCAGAGCATCTGCTGTGCATGCAGAAGCTCCCAGATTCAGGCTCTGCCGTGACCAGAAGCCCTAGAGAACCACTGCCTGTCAGAATTCACAGCACAGACCTTGACGGACCATAGTTATTAAGAGGAAACCCTGATAGGTGTGAGAGATCAAGGCTGCTAAGGTCTGCCTTTAGGTCCAAACTTGTGTGCTCCAGTGTGAATATTTCTCTCCATGTGTGTGTGTGCTTTTTTCTTTAAGTAAAAAAACTTTACAGTCTGCTAAATAATGTGGGTTTCTCCCAAAATTTAGGGTAAAAACAAATCCCAATGCCTTAAATAGACTGGGATTTGGTTTAGCACATTCACTTAAAATTATATTTAGCTTTTTAAAAAGTATGTTGTGTAAATTTGATGTGTTGTACAATTATCTCATTTTCCAATAGTCAAAGAATAGTTATTTGGGGAAGTGGGGAAGCATGCTTAATATGTTTTAAAATGTGTGTTTAAAACAAAGCTGTAATATCTCCGTCACCCACTCTTATGGTCTGGATCCAACTTTATGCTTACTACTTACAGTCAATTGAAAGGGCCAAATTGGACTGCATTCATTTGGACCCTACTAGCTTCTCTGTTTGATCTCACTCCAATGATTCCCCCCACCCAGCCTTTCCAGAGGTCAAAACAGTCCCCATCTTTCATGGCAGAAAAGCTGATAGGATCCAACCCACAAAGTTGCCAATTTCCAGGTGGGCCTGGAGACGTTGCAGAATTACAATGGTAAAGGACAGAGGTCAGTTCCCTGGAGAAAATGGCAGCTTTGAAGGAGAGACAATTTGACATTATACCTTGCTGAGCTGTCTCCCCTTCCCAAACTCCATCTTCCCCAGGCTCTGCTTCCAAAACACTTCAGGTCTTTACAGTTGACAACCCAATAATTTTATGAAAAATTTTATGAAAAAATGCTTTTTGCAGGGCTTGTTTTGTAGCAGGAATTCCTTTGCATATTAGGCCACACCCCCGTGATTTAGCCAATCCTTCAAGAGGTTACAGTAAGCCCTGTACTAAGACCCTGTAAGCTCTTGGAGGATTGGCTACATAAGAGTGGTGTGGCCTAATATGCAAAGGAGTTCCTACTACAAAAAACTCCTGCTTTTTAGACATTGAAAATTATCTGCCAAAGAGTATAGCAATGGACATTTTTAAACCCCACATTCCAGTCCACCTGTCCTCACTTGCAAATGGTCTCCAACTCCTGCAGTTCTTGGGTGCTTTCATCCTGCTGTTCCTGAACACTTTGAGTCATGCTGTCCCCAAGGCTGATCAGGCAGTCTGCAAAGCCCTTGTAGATGGTGTTGCATTTCCGGCCAGCCATGCTGAGTGGCTCCTCAGACAGCGCTGCAAAGGGGACAAACATGAGGAGATCCAGCTTGTTTCATTTACAACCTCCGTCCTTCTCCATCTTGCAAGAAGGATTGAAGAAGCATTAAAGTAGCATCCACCAACAAGGAACAGCAAGTCTACAAATTCATAAACCCAGGTAATCTCATAATTCCTCCAAGATCTCAAAAGCAAGGGACATATACTGAAGATGTGCAGGAAGCAAATCTATCAAAATATTAATAATCAAATTACAGTGAAGCAGTGTAGCACAGTGGCTAAACTAGTGATTTGTGACCTGGGAAGCCCATCTCTGTCTCAAACTAACTAGGTTGGCTTAAGGGACAGATTCCCCAAACCTGTTAAACCTGAGGGCAAGTTCAGAATTTTGAGAAAGAGCAGTTTTATATCTCCACAAAATGGCTGCCATGAGGAGGGAAACATTGGGCAGTTCTCTGCCAAGCATTGTCTATGATGGAGATAGTTTCTAAAAAGATGTTCCCTTCAGACCCAGAGGTGATGCCTCCTTGGAACTTTTGAACTCCCCTCACCCCAATAAAAAAGGATGCAGGAATGTGATGACTAGCCGTAGCTTTAGGGAAAAATCACGCAGCCATTGGGAAACAGATTGGTGGGTGCCACACTGGAGATCCCTGCCTTAAGACAATGGTTGCTCTCAGACTCCGATTGCCAGTATAGGGATAATAAGAATACCAGCAGTGTTGTAAAAGATTAGAACAAGATAGCATTTGGGAAGCACTTTGAATACTGACAGTACAATGTAAGGGCTAAATTTTGGTGTTATTTTTAAAAGTATGTCATCAATCACCTAACAATTCTTTAATCGGCTGACGGCACTCATTTGGATCCATCCGGACTCCATTCAACATACCAACCAGACTAGTAGACACAGTAATTCTGCCACCAGCCCTGTTTGTAGAGAAGTCAATATTCCATTAAAGCCAAGCTGGTGCGGTCTTAGCGGGGAGGCGAAGCTCTGGATGATGCTCGCCTACACAATGCTGCCAGAGAAACACTGCGAGGTGTTTCGGCATCAGCAAAGGAAGAAACCGATTAATATTTCAAGCAAGCCGGCCTAGTTCTCTGATCAAACACCTCCCTGGGCAGCCCAGCCCTTCAGAACAGCAGGAAGAGGAAAAGCTGGATGAGGCCAGAGATGAAGGGATCCCCTCAGAACCGACAGGGGAACCAGCAAGATGTCGATTAGCGAGTCTCCCAGATACAGTTTGACAACTTTGAATGAACTTTATTACAGTCATAGACCAATTACAGTTTGACAAAAGGAAGCAAGATGGGACTCGGCCAACACCAAAGGACTTCCGGAACAGCACAACGTTTCCTCGGGATCCCTCTGTGGGAAACGCTCTGAGCTCACCACAAAGCTCACCATTACAAGCTATTAGGCAGCCATTAAAATGCCAGAGTGAAGCCAGCTCCCCTAATCGCTCTGCTGGCAGCAGGGATAATATTAGGTTGAAACCCATTATCACAAACCATCAGCTTTTCATCGCCTCCGGTATACCCCTGGTTCTTTGGGCTCACTCCCCCCCCGCCCCCCACATCATCACAAGGCTGAACAGACATACTGTCTTTGCACAGGACTTGAAAGTTCCATCTTCCCCCTTCATCCACCAGAATGGTAGACACAAACTGCATGGGAAGGTACTATGGCATTTAGTAATGAAAAGAGCAGTTGCTTCAAAGGCAAGGCATGTATTCTGCAGTCATGGATTTCTGCCACCTACAATCACACCAGAGGAACTGGTACTGGGCACAGAATTCAGCATCTTGAAAATCTGTATTTTTAAGAGGAGAAATTTGACCTTTCTAGTCCTCAAGATTCTTCCAGAAATAGGATTGCCAGCCTCCAGGTGTGACCTGGTGACCTCCTCCTGCTTTTACAACTGATCTGGCAGAGATCTGCTCCCCAGGAGAAAATGGCTGCTTTGAAGAGGGGACTCTATGGCATTGTACCATGCTGAGGCTCCTCCCCTCCTCAAATCCTGCCCTTTCCTGGATCCACCCTAAAATCTCCAACTATTTTCCAACACAGACCTGGCAAGCCGATCCAGAAGGCTTGGAAACATGCATGCAGTGTTTGGGTTTTTCAACTCACATGTGAACTGTATTCCCAATAATCAAGGACAGAAGCTCTGTGACTTCTGTAGCTCTTTTCTAAAAGCAGAATACAAATGAAGATGCCTTATACCAAATCCATCCAGGACTGCATGGTCTGCTCTGGGTGGCAGCAGCTCTCCAAGGTCTTAGACAGAGTTCTTTCATGTTCTCCATTATCTGATCTGTTTAACTGGAGTCACCGGGGTTTTGAAACTAGGGCTTTCTGTGTGCAAAGCAGACACTCTGTGCCACAGCCCTGGCCCCATAAGCACAAATCCAAAATAAATGATATTTATCTTGAATGCTCTATGTCAGGGGTGGCCAAACTTGCTTAATGTCAGAGCCACACAAAATAAATGTCAAATGTTTGAGAGCTGCAAGGAAGGAAGGAGGGGGGGAGGTGGAGGTGGAAAGAAAGCAACTTTATCTTTAAATGCATTCTCCAAGATGCCGGCTAGCTTGGCTTGAAGAAGGGGTTTAAAGAGAGAAATGCTGTCCTCCTAGCTAACTGACAGGGCTATGAGGGCTTGGAGAGCCACATAATATGTGTTAAAGAGTCACATGTAGCTCCCGAGCCAGTTTGGCTGCTCTAGGTTGATCCTCCATTGATCAGGGGGTTGGACTAGATGGCCTGTATGGCCCCTTCTAACTCTGTGATTCTAGGAATACATGCCAGTTAGGCACATTTTTGCATGACTTCTGGAAGTCATGGAATGCACTGTGAGTGGGTACAGGGATCTCAGCATAGAAAGAGATCTCAGCATGATAGGATGCCAGAGTCTGCCCTCCAGGGGAACTGATATCTGTAATCTGGAGATCAACTGTAATTCCAGGAGATATCCTGGCTTCACCTGGAGGTTAGCAACACTAACAACAGATGATCCAGTAGCCTACTGAATGCTCCAGAGAGTCACATCTTGTGAAAAAGGCACTACAGCTGCAAAAACGAGCCACGGGATCATCTGCTCTGCTCTGCACCACTTGTTTCCACGCCAATTTGTAGATGGTCACAAACGTTATAATTCAAAACAACATGTTCCTAAAAACCTGTCAATTAAAGAGTGGATTTGAAAGGTCTGGCAAACTGTGAAATGGACCGAGCTGACTGAGCAGCAACATTTGAAGGAGAGAAGACAGTCTAGACTAAAGTTCATTAGTGTTTGGAAACCCTTTATAGACGTCTGAAAATCCACACTTAATTTGCAGATTGAGGTCACTGTTTTTCTCCCTTTTTAAAAGTCTGTCAGTTCAGGCACTTAAGCTTTGTTGTTACTTACAAATTTACAAAGCGTATATATTTTTAAGATAAGGATTTTAGTTTCATATGCCTGCAGCACTTCATGGGAATCCTGATTCTGTGTGAGTGAAAGAAATTCAGCTAAAATATCAGCATTTAAAAAATCGGCTACCTGAGTGTCACATTACTTGACCAGAGTACTCTGGGAATCTTTTCTGCCATATTGCATGGGTCAATTCTTTGACAGACCTTACTTTAAGAAATAAGTGATGACAAGTACCAAAGGGAAGTGGTCACTTTCTTTACAATCCCCAATTGAGAAAAATTAGTTTACAGCTAGAATCCAAACAGCTAACTTAGCCTGGCCCAGAAAGTGGCTTGCTCACCACTACTGACCTTCCCTTCAGACTACAGAGATCAGTTCTCCTGGAAGGAAGGGCAGCTGTGGAGGCTGGACTCTATGGTAGTGGTGGCCAAACTGCGGCTCAAGAGCCACATGTGGCTCTTTCACACATATTGTGCAGCTCTTGAAGCCCCCACCATCCTGTTGGCCAGCTTGGAGAAGGAATTTCTCTCTTTCAGTCATTTCACCAAGACAGCTGGAGGCTTGCAGAATGCATTTAAAGTTAAAGTTGCTTTCTTTCCACCTCTCTCTCCCACATCTATTTTCCTTCCTTCCTGTATTTCAGCTCTCGAACATCTGATGTTTATTCTATGCGGCTCTTATGTTAAGCAAGTTTGGCCACCCCTGGGATACATCAACTTGGAGCTTACCACCACTGTCCTTTATACAGTTTATATATATGTAATATGGTACCAGGCATTACATTTTATGGCACACAAAGCCTGGCCTGACAAAGTGCCGTTTATGTCAGATCTGACCCTCATAACAAACAAGTTCAATGCCTCTGATTTTCAATTCATTCAGTCACAGCTGAGGAGAGTTCAAAGAGCTCCATCACATCTCCCTTGAAAGCATGATGCTCACATTCCTGTGAGATGGGAAACAGTTTGGCGGGCTGCTCCACTATTGCTCTTGGGTACTGGTATTTTGCCCAATTTAAACAACAGGTCTGCATAACTGCCAAAGCCTGTTTGCATTCTATTAGCCATCTTCCATGCTTAATTTTTTCTTGGGATAAAGGTTCTCCTTGGGCAACATCTGCAAAAGGAATGCCAGGGAATTGCAGTTCATAATCAGGATGCCATGAAAATGTTCTCTTCATCCAGAGATCCCTCTTTCCTTTTAAACCAACAGCGCACCATGCGTGGTATACCACCAACATCTTCAGGCACCTACAGAGCAACCAAAGCAGGTCTATTCTAAATCCTATTCAGATCTATTAAGTGGAGCTTACTCCCAGGAAAGCCTGTACTATCGGTTTCAAAAGCTGTATGCCGTCTGCCTCCCCAAATGTGCTCTAGCTAAACCGCCTCAGCTCAGTTGATGGCAGGTCTGCCTTCAGACTCCAAGTCAGTCTGGGGTATCTCTTATTACAGTGACTTTGATTGACAGGGGAATATGCAGGCTTTGCTGGCTATGCAGGCACCTTTATCAGGAATAACAGCTTCCCCAAAATGTACAACTCCTTCCAATCTGAAAGAAAACAGTACTTTCAAGTAAAATATACCAGAATTTTATCTCATCTCTGCTGTTAGCACTTATAATATGATTTCCTTTTGCTCGTAGTTAATAAGTTTAAATATATGATATATGTACATTTTCATATGAAGGTTAAAGCTGTATAATCAATTTTAATAAGTAAACTATAGTTTACTATGTTATATGTTTGGTGCATGATAATGCTACATAATATGTATGACTTTTGTATCTGATGATTTAAATGCAATAAAATATATTTGAAAGAAAAAAGTAAAATATACCAGACAGACAGACATATCCCACCATTAATAAATTTAACTCCTGTCCCCAGAGTTGTGGTGATCTAGGAAGATTACTTGCTCTGCAGACTGCAAAGTTGGGGATATTTTCAGTCCATTAAAACACATACACACGCACACACACACACAGAAGAACACCATAAAAGCATTTGAAATAGGAGAAAGCTGTACAGCTCTGAACCTGGCTGGAGGAACTTTGCACATGACTCCAAACTACAGTACCTCTGAGCTAGTGTTGCTAACATTCAGGTGGTGGCTGGAGATCTCCCACTATTATATCTGATCTCCAGGCAACAGATCAGTTCACCTGGAGGAAATGGCCACTTTGGAAGGTGGACTCTATGGCATTACGCCCCATTGAAGTCCCTCCCTTCCCCAAGTCCCGCCCTCATCAGGCTCTAACCCCAAAATCTCCAGGTATCTCCCAATGCAGAGCCCACAACCAATGTTCCTTCTAAGCTGTGGAGTCTTGTGAGCAAAAATTCTACTTTGTGAGCTACTGGCATTAAAGGTTGTGAGCTCCTGCATAAATTATTGTGCTCTGGGGTCATCCTTCCTGAGCTAAGACAAAAATGGGTGAGCCAGAGGCTAAAAATCTGTGAGCTAGCTCACACTAACTCAGCTTAGAGGGAACACTGCCCACAACCCTACTCTGAGCTCATTACTCCCACCTGGATGCACAGTGAAAGGAGAAGGGGAGAAAGAAAATGAAAGCATCCCCCAGACCCCCACCCCCAAATAATGCACAACGGCTGATAGCATAAGCAAAGAGTATTCTTGCAGAAAACTGCTGATTCAGTAGCAGAAGGAAACATCTACTGGGGATTCTAAGTAGAAAGTCATTTTTGCCTTTGTTCTACTTAAAGTTCCTAATATAGAATGGGAATGTAGTTATACCAAATCCAGCCAATAATGCCTGCCAGGGAATGTCTGAAACACTACTTGTGGGGGAGTACAACACCAAAGTCTCTTCCATGCAAATGTTATAGCACAGGGGTGGCCTAACTCGCTTAATGCCACAGAATAAAGTCAGATGTTTGAGAGAAGGAAGGAGGAAGGGAAGGAGGGAAATGGGGGAGGGAGAGGTGAAAAGCAAGCAACTTCAACTTTAAATGCATTCTCCAAGTTGCCAGCTGACTTGGCAAAGTGATTTAAAGCAACAAATGCCTTCTCCAAGCCAGCCGTCATAGTGGGGGCTTTGAGAGCCACACAATATGTATGAAAAAGCCACATGTGACTCCTGAGCAGCAGTTTGGCCACCCCTGTTATAGCACTTAGTGGTGGAATTACACCATTTTTCTCCCCAAAAGCCTATCCAGGATCCCTCTCAAACGCATCTTTCAGTTGACTGCAGGCAAAGCTCCTTTGAGTCACTCACAAAATGCCCTCCCAACCTCTTAATCCCATCGGGAATTGCTGCTGCAGTGGGGGGTTTGTGTGTGTGTGTTTAAAACATTTTGTTGCATTTTTAATATGCTTAACAGAAATAAGAACTCCTGCAAACGTTGAATAAATAATCCAGCCATAATAAGATCTCCTTCGCTTGCCTCAAGCAACCCCTCACAGATTCTCCTAGGGGAGGCCTGGATCCTTTTGTGCTGCAGAGTGGAGTAACCATCTCCTGCAGGAGGCGGGGGTGGGGAGCTCACAGTCATTCCTCCAGGCACCATCCCCCCCCCCTCCTTCCCACAATCCTTCTGCTTTGATTGAGTTCAGGTCGTTGACCTCCAGAGGTAGGGCTTGGAGATCTCCCAGAATTACAGTGATCCCTTTCCCCAGAGAAAATGGCTGCTTTGTTTGAATTTAATATTTTATTAGAATTTTTTATGCGCGTAATAAAAAGGGAAGGAAAAAGCAAAAAAAAAAAAAAAGATTAACACCTACAAACACACAAAAAGAAACTACTACAGTTATAAAAGAAGGAATTAATATCTGATTTTCTCTGCTACCAGAATCCATACATTTATTCGCTATGACCTTAGTCCAAAATTAGACCAAGGGAAATTTATCACCTTTCCGTATAAGCTTATTATCTTTGCCCTTTAATCTTAAAAACCATAAACCATCTATGCATTATTTTATTTTTCACACAAGAAGTCCATAAAAGGTTTCCACGTATGTATAAAATTAAGTCTTTATCTTTTAGCAAAGCCGTAAGTTTGGCCAGCTCTGCAAATTTCATCATCTTGACCAACCATTCCTCTGTTGTGGGTATATTGTAGGTATACACACCGCTGCTTTGGAGGTGGACTTTATGACATAACCTACTGAAGCCCCTCCCAAACCCCACCCTCCCCAGGCTGCTCCCTCAAAATCTTCTGGAATTTTCTATCCTGGAGCTGGTATCCCGAAGCAGGAAATGGCAACAAACTTCTTTGGATGCTTGCAAGCTGAGGCTGTTCCGACATCCATCCAAACCATGCACGAGCGTGCAAAAATACTAGCAAACTTGACCCTCTACCAAATACATGGATGTCTTTAGTTAGTTGGTATCCTAATGGTTGTTCCCCCCCGCCCCCCAAATTTCCCAAACCCTCTAGAATCACAGGCCTAAAAGATTAGCACATGCAGCAGTTCTCCAGTACCCACACACATACAAGCCACTAGCTGGAGAACCCAAATATAACTCTGTCTTCTGAAATTTAATAGCCTAGTCCAAGCAGAGAGAACCAGCTTGCTGCAGCAGTTAAAGTGTCTGACTAGATATAGGAGACCAAGGTTCCGGTTCCTGCCATTCTGTCTAGTTCATAAGGCTCAGTTACTCTCCCTCAAACCTACCTCACAGGGTTGTTTTGAGAGGAAATAGAGAAAGGGAGACCAACGCATGCCACCTGGAGCTCCTTGGGGAAAGGTGGAATAAAAATGCAGTGATCAGCATCTGATTTGCATGCAGTACAGCATCTGATCTGCATGCAAAAGGACCTATGTTCAATCTTGGACATGTCCAGTTAAAAGGATCAGTAGCAGATGACATGTAAGACCTCTACCTAAGACCTTGAAGGGTTGCCACCAGTCTGAGTAGACAATACCAGCTCTGACCAATCACTTGGCCGTCTCAGTAGAAGCCTCAAGTGTACTTACTGGTGCAGGGCATGGCTTTGTGGCAGATCATCTGCTTTACAGGCAGAAGGTCCCTGGTTCAATCCTTGTCTAAAAGGATCAAGAACAGATGATGTGAAAAATCTCTATCTCTGTACATGGGTTTGTTCTTACAGACAAGGCACTGGCTGTAGAGCAGCCACAAAATATCTCCCAAGATGGTGTTTCTGGAGTATCATCTGGAGTATCATCATAACACATACAGGAAGGAAGCAAGTTAATTTTGGGATCTGGACCATTAACTTGTAGATAACTTGTAGAGAGGCCCTCTTCCTGGATGATGTGGGTCAGGGAAAAGAGCCCTATGCATTCCCCTGAATTAAACATTTATTTCCCAATGAGAGGTAGGCACCAAGCAAAACAATGCCCTCTCCAAAGTACAGGTTTATATAACTGATAGTGGAAGGAGACTGTTCCATTAGAGATTGCATTCATCGCCATCTCTTTATTTGCTGCTACCTGTTTATTAATTCAAGTTCCTCAGCAGCACTTAGGAAGAAAACCATTATTAAAGATGCCAGGATCTGCCCCAAGAGAGGCCTGATTATGAGGAATCATGAGGGGAGAGTCAGGAAGGTAGAACAAAAACAAAAAAAGTCATTAGAAACTCATAGCCTGATGTTCAACATTAAAGGAGGACTATGCTTTCTTCCCGTGCTCCTGTGCTTCCCTGCCAACCCAAGGCATATCTACACCACTGACTGAAAACTGGTTTTAAAAAGTCAACAAGTTCCTCTCCTTCCCGAAGAGCCCTGGTTATTGTAGTTCTGCAGGAGAAAAAGGGAAATCTCTGTCCCTATCAGAGATTTCTCTGCAATCTCAACAAGCTACATTTCCCATGGTTCTTTAGAAGAAGCCATGACAATGAAATGAACACAATTTAGATAATAGATAAGATAAGTCACTGCATTAATCTATAGATTCTCTATCTGCAGAGGACGCAGCAGGAACTCATTCACATATTAGGCCACAGCTTTTTTTTCTGGGAAAAGAGGGGCTGGAGCACTCAAGAGGGAAACGAAGGACAAACACACGGGTGCCCCTCATGAACGCTTAAAATTTTTTTGAAATGTTTGTTTCCACGAAGTTTCGAAACTCCATTCCAGTTCCCCCACAAACAAGCCCTGGTTGTGGGTATATCCTTTAAAAAAAAAACAATTTCCAACACAATTTTTAATTTAAAAAAATAAATAAATAAAAACAATAACGATGATTATAATAATGCATTTATACAGGCCTCAGATTCAGTGGGAGCTCACAGGAGTGCAGCTCCTGAACCTTTCTGAGAGTTCCACCTCCTCCTTCCCACCTTGTCCATTGAATAGTATGTGTGTGCAGCTGCATAACAATCCCTGGATGAGCTCCACCACCTATTTTTCTACAAAGTGACCCCTGAATTTACATACAAATAATAGATAAATGAATAAAAGAGTACAGATAGACAGAGCTGTTTTGGAGCAGGAGCGCACAGGAACGCAGTTCTGGCTGGCTTGGCATTAGGGTTTGAGGCCTAATTTGTAAATGAGTTCCTGTGTGAAACAATGGTGATGTCATGGGGTGTGACCTAATATGTAAATGAGTAAATACCCACAACCAGGGCTTTTTTTGTTGAAGAATACGGGGGAATGGAGTTCCGAAACTTCTTTGTGGAAACAAAAATCTCAAAAAATGTTTAAACATTCATGAGGGGCACCTGTGTGTTTCTCCATTTCCCTCTTGAGTGTTCCAGCCCCTTTTTCCAGAAAAAAAAAGCTCTGCCCACAACACAACCATTTGAAACAAGAGGAGACAACAGAGGATGCAAACGTTTTTCTCACAAATTTATACAGCTTCTCTAAATTTGGTATGGTACCTGCCCTCACAGTGATGGTACCAGGGAGATAAATGTGTTCAGGGCTTTTTTTGTAGCAGGAACTCATTTTCATATTAGGCCACACCCATCTTATGTAGCCAATCCTCCAAGAGCTTACAGGGCTCTTATTACAGGGTCTACTAGAGGACTGGCTACATCAGGGTGTGTGGCCTAATATGCAAAGGAGTTCCTGCTACAAAGAAAGCCCTGTGTTTGATTAAAAAATCCTACTCACAGCAATTCCTACACTACTTCTAGGATTTAACACTCTGTATTTACACAGCATCTTCACTGTTTACAGTACACTATATACTTTGCACTCTCATCATTCTTACCACTGCCCTGAAAGGCAGGCCAGTGTGATTGCCATAGGGTTGCCAAGTCCAATTAAAGAAAAATCTGGGGACTTTGGGGGCGGAGCCAGGAACAAGGATGTGACAAGCATAATTGAACTCCAAGGGAGTTCTGGCCATCACATTTAAAGGGACAGCACGCCTTTTTAAATGCCTTTCTTCCATAGGAAATAATTAAGGATAGGGGCACCATCTTTTGGGGCTCATAGAATTGGACCCTCTGGTCTAATATTTTTGAAACTTGGGGGGTATTTTGGGGAGAGGCACTAGCTGCTATACTAAAAATCTGGTGCCTCTACCTCAAAAAATAGCCCCCCCCCCGAGCCCCCAATACCCATGGATCAATTCCCTATTATTCTCTATGGGAATCGTTCTCCATAGGGAATAATAAAGTGCCTAGCAGACATTTCCCTCCCCCCCACACACACTTTCTAAAGGGGGGGAGGGCCTTCATACCAGGGAATCCCCCCTCCCTGCCCCCTCCCTCTCTCTCTCACACACACACACACACAAAAATACTTACCGTACTTGGTCTTCTTCCAGCAGAATTTGCTCACTGCGAAAATGAAAGTAAGGCTGCACAGGAAAAGAAAGGGAGGGGCCGTTCCTGTTTCCTGTGCAGCCTTAAAGGGACACATTTTAAAAACGGATCCCAAGCTGTAAAACAACATGATGCCTACAGGTATGTTATCTCTCCCCCTGCCCCCAGATTTTTTAAGAGCAGGTGAGGAGGCTGAAAATTTGGGGGTCCCCCGCCAGGGCGGGAGGGTTGGGAAGCCTAGATTGTCACCCCCATAGCTACCTGGAGAGTCTGTTTGGTAGAGACAGGCAATAGACCACTATCAATAACTGTTTTAAGGCCATGACCCCTCTGTTCTTTGCTGTGTCTCCCTCCTGGTGGACTGACTGGAGAGGAATTCAGGAGGGCTCTCATGTTTTCATCATTCTGCAGAATATTTAAAACAGAATCATTTAAGAGAGCATTTCTATAAAGGAAATAGGGTTGTAGGAGACTAAAACGGCACCAGAAGCTGCATTTATAAAGAGAACAGACTTGCTGTTTGTTGCTTCTCTTTGTCGTTTTCATTGCACCATTTAATATTTGCAATCCAGTTTTTGCATTGTTTATGGTGCATCATGGCTTATATTGTTTTCACTGCATTGTTTTAAATGTTTTGTATTTCACCTTCAGTTTCAATGAGAATAGCGGCCTGTAAATGAAGCAAATAAATAGAGACTGCAGACAGGGGACCCAGCCTAAAGGAATTGGTAGCAGAGGCCATAGCTGCCCTCCCCCAGAACACTGCCTGTTTGCCTGTCTTCAGTGTTGCACTAAAACTCTGTAAACTGATACAAACCATTATCACCACACTAGGCAGAAGCCATGGCAGCCATGAAAGCCAGTCTGGTGTAGTGGTTAAGTGTGCGGACTCTTATCTGGGAGAACCGGGTTTGATTCCCCACTTCTCCACTTGCACCTGCTGGAATGGCCTTGGGTTAGCCATAGCTCTCGCAGTCCTTGAAAGAGCAGCTGCTGTGAGAGCCCTCTCAGCCCCACCCACCTCACAGGGTGTCTGTTGTGGGGGAAGGAGATAGAGGAGATTGTAAGCCGCTCTGAGACTCTGATTCAGAGAGAAGGGCAGGGTATAAATCTGCAGCCTTCTTCTCGAGGACAAAGTCAAATCAAAAAGGCAATCACAACAGGGCTACAAACTCACGGTGGGGTTCAGATCCCTACTCTGCCAGAAAGCATACTGTATGGCTTTGGGGTCTCTCATTCTAATCTATTTCACAGGGTTGTTGTGAGGGAAGAACAGAGTAGGGAGAATTAATGTACTTGACTGTTAGCAGAAAAGCAGGATTAAAAATGCACTACACAGATATTTCAGGTGTGCGGTTAAGAATGCCAGGGTTTACTAGGTAAGCTGAATCCACAAGACACTCATTCAGCTACCAAATCAGACCAGAGGCAAAATGTTCCTTAGCCAGTCCTGGCCAAGCCATGGGCTTTTGTTCACTTCTAAGCATCTCAGCTGCCACAATGAAAATGCTTCAGGTTTGTTTGGGGAAAGGGATACAGAACCATCTCCTTGAGAATGAACATCTGCTGCAAAAAAGCACTGTGAGCTGACCATATTCCAAAGGTGTTATTCTCAGCATGACCATATTCCAAAAAGCGTTATTCTCAGCCTTTCATCTCCTCGCACATTACCTGACAACTAATAACTTCAGCAGTTGAATGATGTATTTCATTTTTCTTCATTTATAACTTGCCTTTCCCCCTAGCAGGGACCCAAAGCAACTGACAGCTCAGCCTGCAAACTTCCACAGCAGGGTGGGATTTGGACCTGAACCTTGCTGATCCTAGGCAATGTATCTGAAGACATGTGTGTGTGTGCACATGAAGGCTTATTCCTTGAATAAAAATTTGTTGGTCTTAGAGGTGCTACTGGATTCACACTCTGTTCTGCTGCTTCAGACCAACATGGCTATCCACCGGAATTTAGATCCTAGTCCGACATTCTAAACCAGGGGTGGCCAAACTTGCTTAATGGAAGAGCCGCATAGAATAAACATCAGATGAACAAATATTACACACATCTTGATTAAAATTCTTAATACTTTCTTTGCACAGAAAGATAAAATACATATGTGTGAACTTTACAACACGACCATACTAGAAGGAGACTAAAAAAAAAAAGCTGGGAATAACAGTCCCCATAAGACCAGCATAAGGAAAGGTTAAGTAATTATTTCTTTTTTTGCACCAGTAGAGAAGGAAACACACGTGTACCATATAAATCACTGATCACCATTTGCATCATTCTGCATCTCTCTTTGCCTTGACACCAAGGTTAGTAAATACACCTCCGACAAGAGCTATGAAACTTTTAGGAAAAACCCTGCACAGCCTTCTTTAATACCATTCCTCCTTCTAGTAGCTCCTTTGACTCTTGTGCCCTCTTTCCCTGCTCTAGGTCTCCAGGTGACCTCAGTGTTGGAGGAGAAGAGCTTGCAAGCCTGCCTTTCCCCCACTCCTTCTCTTCCTCACACACAGCAGAAACAGCTGCCTACCTATGGACCAGATCTCAGAGGCTGACTGAGATCTCTATGCTAAGCACGCTTACTTGAGACTAAGTCTGCATTAAGTTCCTTCTCAGCATCCAGGGGCCACACAACATGTGTGAAAGAGCTGCATGTGGCTCCAGAGCCACAGTTTGGCCACCTCTGTTCTAAACCATACGTCAAGTAGTGAATAGGAAAGGAAAGGAAGGAAAGGTCCCCCGTGCAAGCACCAGTTGTTTCCGACTCTGGGGTGACATTGTTTTCACAACGTTTTCACGGCAGACTTTTTAGATAGATAGATAGATAGATAGATAGATAGATAGATAGATAGATAGATAGATAGATAGATAGATGATAGATAGATAGATAGATAGATAGATAGATAGATAGATGATAGATAGATAGATAGATAGATAGATAGATAGATAGATAGATAGATAGATAGATAGATAGATAGATAGATAGATAGATAAATTTATTGTCATTGTTCTCAACAAAAAGAGAGCAACGAAATTTTACGGGGTGGTTTGCCATTGCCTTCCCCAGTCTTTTACAGTAGTGAATAAGTCAGGTACAAAAAAAAGGACAGCGACATTCAACATGCCAAAGTCCTCGTCCAAACTTGTAATCACATCAATCGCTCAATGGGGCATCATCAAATCACAGCGTTCAAATTGCTCAGTAAATTATGTTAACTATCAATCCAGAGTCCTCCTGGGCCTTGCAGGATTGTCTCAGTTTCAAGGGAGCAAGGAAGTAGCTCCCTGTCTCTACCTGCCAGTCCAGTGGATGCAAGGATCCAGTTACATTTGAGTGGGCTTGGAAACAGCCCTTAACCTTTACAAGTCGATCCATATAAAGCTCAACTAAAGTTTATAGCTAAGTGGTCCCCTCTTCTTGAGAAAATAGACAATGATCCCTTTTACACAGATTCGCTTGCAAAACGCTTCATATGTCACAAAATCTTGTTATATTCATCAGTACATGTCTTTTGTAAATGGGTAACTGTTTTTGCCTTTGTGTGTTTTATCACTGCCTACATTATATACCTTCTTTATTCTTTGTTAATGATCATTAATTTTTTTTAAAGCCTTTACAGAGCTCCTTCCGATTTCAGCACTTTGCATTCACCATCGGTAGATTGTAGTATCAGGGGATTATTACATGTATGAATGAACAATCCGCAGATTACGCACTAGAAATAGGACTCCTGCGCATGCAAAGCAATATCACATCCTCTTGTTTCAGATTTAAGATGGAATCACGCTACAGCACTAGTCACAGACATCACCACTAACACCTAAAGGTGTGTAGGGAAAAGGGGAGGGGAGAAGATTATACATGGGATGGAGAAGGTAGAGAAAGAAGTACTTTTCTGCCTTTCTCACAATACGAGAACTTGTGGGCACTCAATGAAATTGCTAAGCAGTCGGGTTAGAACAGATAAAAGGAAGTTCTTCACCCAAAGGGAATACGTGGAATTCACTGCCACAGGAGGTGGTGGCGGCTACAAGCATAAACAGTTTCAAGAGGGGATTGGATAAACATATGGAGCAGAGGTCCATCAGTGGCTATTAGCCACAGCGTATTGTTGGAACTCTCTGTCTGGGGCAAGTGATGCTCTGTATTCTTGGTGCATGGGGGGAGGGGGGGTAACAGGATGAGAGCTTCTGGTGTCCTGGCCCCACTGATGGACCTCCTAATGGCACCTGGGTTTTTTGGCCACTGTGTGACACAGAGTGTTGGACTGGATGGGTCACTGGCCTGATCCAACATGGCTTCTCTTATATTCTTAGAAGGAGGGAGAAAACATCGCCTATCGAGCCACTTGAGAACCTTTTTGAGTAAAAAAACCCTCATCAGTCTCTCAATGTTTAATAGGCTGGGGGGGGGGGCACCAGCAGCAGAATATCTGCTTTGCATACACAAGGACCTGGGAGTTCAATGCCCAGCAATTTTAAAAGGATCTGGCAGTAGCATGAAAGACTTCCTATTTAGTTTAAAAATCATACAACCATATTGGTCCAAGCAGAATTCCCAAACAGAAGTTCTTGTAATACAAAGGCGGTTAGGACCAACCAAACCAGCGCAGAGCATTACAGCCAGCTTTCCAGCTTACCGGAGCTCTGGGTTTAATATACTACAACATTCAATCAGAGAGGAGGCTAGAAGGCAGATTTTGTTCCATTCCACCTAAGAGCTCTGGTGGGTTGGAAGGTTTGCAGCAATGCTTCACATCAGTGTGACTGGTCCTCATAAAAGGACCCGGGATATTGGTGGGGGGTGATCATTTATAGCCCACTTTCCTTCCCACTGAGGACCAAAAGCTCTGCATATCACCAAGGCAGCTTCTGGTGGGCGTGTGGGGTTGAAAAGCCATGTCTTACTGCAACCCCCTAGGACAGGGGTGTCAAACTAATTTGTTATGAGGGTCAGACTGACATAAATGAGACCTTGTTGGGCCGGGCCATGTTGGGTTAGGCCAATGTGTACCTATTTAAGAGTAGGTAGCAGAGATATAAATTTTATAAAGAACACAGACAAACCCAAATATATATTTTAACAAAATTAAAACATGCTTTAAACATTAGCACTCATTGATTTTAAAGATGCATTCTTTGTTTTTCCCCATGGGATCCAGGGAACTGGGCTTTTTCCTTCCTTCCCCAAGGGACTGGCGGGGGGGGGAGTCTCAGCCAATAGAAGGTAGAGAGGCTTGACTCAGTAGCTCTGCTGTGCAATTGAGAGAGCCTGGTAAAGTAAGCTATTCCTCTACCCTTCCTTCCCAAGGGAGGAGCCTCAGCCAATGGATAAAATAGAGGTTTTGCTCTGTAACTCCTATGCAATTGAGCAAGCCTTGCAAAGTAAGTTGTTATGCAAAAGGAAGCAAAATATAGGGAGAAGGAAGCACATGACAGCCAGTTGCTCGGGGGCCTGATAGGAGCCCTCCAGGGACCTGATTCGGCCCCGAACGGCATGTTTGACACCCCACCCCTAAGACTTTTTTCAGGCAGGAGATGGCCAGAGGCAGTTTGCCGTTGTCTGTACCGGGCTCGCCTGGGCTCCGCACAGACCTGTTAAGCAGGTGTCCTCTCTGCCCCCACTGTCCTTTGCAGATGTGACCCACAGCTAGGGGTCCCCTTCCTTACCATCAAGTTTGTGCGGAGGGGGAGAAGAGAAGCCAGGGGGCAGGAGCCCAGTCGGGCGCTGCTGCTCCAGGAAGAAGCGCCTTCACGCGTCCCCCGCCGAGACGCTGGTCAGGACGGGAGCTCCAAACGCAGCTCCGGGCTGGGATCCATGCCTCAGTCAGGAGAGCAGGCGCGATCCAGGTACCCAGGCTGCCCAAGCCCAGCGGGGAAACTTCGAGGCACGATGGAAAGCGCCTGGAGTTAGCGATGCCAACCTCCAGGCGGGTCCTGGAGATCTCCTAGCATCATCTCCAGGCTGCAAAGGTCAGTTCCCCCTGGAGAAAAGGGTGGACTCTAGGGCACTGTGCCCCACTGAGGTCCCTGTCCTCCCCAGGCTCCATCCCCAAATCTCCTGGAGTTTCCCAACCGGGATCAGGCAACCCTCGGCTGGGGACAGGAGCTCCCCCCCGCTCCGCCCAGCGCCCCTGGGCAAGCCCCGCGGCTGCTCCGCCGCCAGCCCCCCACTCCCTCACTCACCCAGATGCGGCGGGAGCAGGAGCGCCACGGCGGCCAGCAGCGCCCCCCAGCCCATGGTGTCTGCCCGCGCCCGGCCACAGTGCGCCCAGCCCGAGAGGCGCACCAGAGCCCCGCGCCTCCAGGCCCCGCCCCCGAGCTCCGGCCCCGCCCCGGGGAGGGGCACTCACTCCGCTCCGCCCGCCCGGGGCTGCAAGGAAGGAGCCGCCAGGAGGAGGAGTAGGAAGTTTGTGGGGCTTTCAAGGAGAGCGCTGCAGTGCGCCGCTGGCTGGCCTGGGATCCAGGCTCGGCGCGCAAAGGCGAGTCCCCGCCAAAGCAAACTCCTCCTGCTTTTCTCCTTTCTTACAGTACGAGAACTGGTGGACATTCAATGAAGTTGCTGAGCAGTCGGGTTAGAGCGGACACAAGTACTTCTTCACCCAAAGGGTGATTACCACGTGGAATTCACTGCCACAGGAGGTGGCGGCGGCTGCCAGCATAGACAGCTTCACGGGGGGACTGGATGAACATATGGAGCAGAGGTCCTTCGGTGGCTGTTAGCCACAGCTTATCGTTGGAACTCTGTCTGGAGCAGTAATGCTCTATATCCTGGGTGCTTGCGGGGGGCGGGGGCACAGTGGGAGGGCTTCTAGTGTCCTGGCCCCACTGGTGGACCTCCTGATGGCACCTGTTTTTTTTTGGCCAGTGTGACACAGAGTGTTGGACTGGATGGGCTATTGGCCTGATCCAGCATGTAGTTTGGTGTAGTGGTTAAGTGTGCGGACTCTTATCTGGGAGAGCCGGGTTTGATTCCCCACTCCTCCACTTGCACCTGCTAGCATGGCCTTGGGTCAGCCATAGTTCTGGTAGGAGTTGTCCTTGAAAGGGCAGCTGCTGTGAGAGCCCTCTCCAGCCCCACCCACCTCACAGGGTGTCTGTTGTGGGGGAGGAAGGTAAAGGAGATTGTGAGCCGCTCTGAGACACTTCGGAGTGGAGGGCGGGATATAAATCCAATATCTTCTTCTTCTCTTATGTTCCTATGCAGGTTCAAAAGCTGCTGGGAGGCGCCCACTCTGTAGCTGTAGAAAAGAGCCCACGTTGCAAAAGGCCACTGCATTGCAGAAGGCCACCAGATTGACCACCGATTTGGGCTCATTTTTGGACAGGGGTAGCCGAAGAGGTGCCATGGAAAGCAAGCAAATTGAAATGCCTTCTCCAAGCCGGCTGACAGGGTGATGGGGGCTTTGAGAGCCACACAGTATGTGTGAAAGAGCCACAGTTTGACTGCCCCTGCTGGGTGAAGGGCGGGGGGAATCGCTGCCAGGCAGGGGCCAGAGAGCCTTGATGCCGGCCCACAAAAACCTCCCCTCCTCAGATGGCTCTTTCTGTCTTAAGTGTGCCACAAAAGTTGCTTGGCTGCAGCAGTTTTAACTCGGGGGCCCCTGTAGAAGTCACATGCAGCGATTGTCTGACCGGGGTAGGAAGACAGCCTTTTTCTAAGAAGTCATAAGGGGGGGGGCATGCGTAGTGGTTAGAGTGAGTAGGGAAAGACACTGCCATGGAGCTCCCTTGGGGTGACTTTGAGCCAATCGCAGCCTCGCCTCCCTCCTAAGGTGGTTGTGAGATATCATAGAAAGGAAAGATGACTGATGGTCCTTAGAGGAAGCAGTGCAAAAATGCAACTGATTGCCGGTCTATAATTCTACACCTGTTATGGATAAAAACTAGTTTAGCACAGCAGGGATGTTAAATGAGACAGAGTTTTATATTTTAACTCTATACTTACTGCATTTCCTGGACCCTCTACTGGATGTCGACCCCCATCCCCACCCGCAATTGTCAAAGCTGCATTTGTTATGAGGGCTGAATCTGACATAAATGAGACCTTCTCAGGCCGGGCCATGTGTGTCATAAAATGTAATGCCAGGTAGCAGAGATATAAACTTTATAAAGGACACAAACACAAAGATTTTTTTTTTTAAAGCACCTTAAAACATGCTTAAAACGTTAGTACTTGTTGGTCTTAATGGTGCTTTCTTTGTATCTCTCCCATGTAATCCATGGAACTGGGCAAAGGAAGCTAAGGCTCTCCTTTCTTCCCCAGGGGACCAGGAGGGTGAGGATCCTCAGCCAATAGAAGGAAGAGAGGCTTGGTTTAGTAGCTCTGCTGTGGGATTGAGAGAGCTTGGCAAAGCAAGCTGTGATGCAGAAGGAAGCAAGAGAGGGAGAAGGAAGCAGGTGACAGCTAGTTGCTTGGGGGCCTGATTTGGCCCCTGGGCCACATGTTTGGCACCCCTGCTATACCCCATTTTTTTTTCAGACTTCCCTTCATAAAGCAAGGACCCACTCACTGAATATAGTTGCCAACCTCCAGGTGGGACCTGGCACTTTCCTGGAGTTACAACTGATCTCCAGATGACAGAAATCAGTTCCTCGGGTGACAATGGCAACTTTATCAATTAAATTTATATCCCACCCTTCCCAAATGGGCTCAGGGCAGGTAACATCAGGTTATATAACACTAAAAACTAGTTAATATATGATCATTAAAAACAGGTTAAACACTTGAGCAATTCAAAGATGGTGATGGGAAGAAGTTCAAAATCCTCCCATAAACTGGCCAGATGGTAGCGGGAGTACACCACTCATATAATATCAAAATTCCACATGGGGCAGATGGTCAGGGCAACTTCTGTGCAGGGATGCTGAATATTTGGATATCCACTACCTCAGCCAAAAACCTGGCGGAACAACTCCGTTTTACAGGCCCTGCAGAACTACAAAGTTCCACAAGACCCTGATCTCAGGTGGGAACATGTTCCACCAGGTAGGGGCCAGGACAGAAAAGGCCCTGGTTGAGGCTAAGTGAACATCCTTTGGGCCAGGGACAACCAGTAGATGTTGATCCATGGAGCGCAAGCCTCTCTGGGTGGGTAAGATTCCAGGTGGACTCTACGGCATCACTGCCGGCTCGGCCACTAGGCAAGCTAGGCATTTGCCTAGGGTGCCGGCAGGGCAGGGGTGCCAAAATCAGCCCCCGCCCCCTAGGCAAATCCCTAGTTGTCTGCCTGATTCCCCCTCCCCACCCACCCACCCAATTTTTAATGCCCGTAGAACCAGCGGCGAAGTGCCGACTCCCAGGGCTCTTTCAAGGCGCCCCCCTCCCCCGCTGATCAACTGATCGGTGGGAAAAGCCACGGGGAGGCCAGCACTCCTATGCCGACCTTTTGGCACTCTCGAAACGTTCAGTTCTGGGGCAGCAGGAAAAACCAGCAAGCCGCTGAAAAACCAGCCACAGCCTCCACTTCCTTCGCACTTCCGTCCCATGTGATCTGGGGAGGAAGTGGCGGCTGTTTTTTCAGTGGCTTGCTGGTTTCTCCTGCTACTGCCCCAGCGCTGAATGCCCCGAGAGTGCCAGAAGGCCGGCATAGGAGACGCTGGCCTCCCTGTGGCTTTTCCTGCCAATCAGCTGATCAGTGGGATGCCTTGAGATAGCTCCATGAGCACTTCGCTGCCGGTTCCCCATGCATTAAAAATTGGGTGGGAGGGAGGCGCCGCAGAAGGAGGTGTGTGTGGGGGGGGGCGGTAGGGTGTGGCGGGCATCGAGGTTGCTTGAAACGCTCTTTGGTCGGGCCTGTATGGCATTATACTGCATTGAGGGCCCCCCATGCTCTAAGTGAACTGCCTGCAGGCATCACGCTCTACCCTCAAAATCTCCAAGGTGTTTCGCTACCAAGAGTTGGCGATCTTACCAATGAGTCTAAAGAAGTAGGCAATGGAATCTTCCACTACAGTAACATGGTGTCGGTTGTGCCACAAGACTCCTGTTTACTTTTACTAAAAGTGTGTATGATGGAAGCAGGAAGCAAGGCCCACATTAGAAGAGACTGGATTTATACCCTGCCCTTCGCACGGAGTCTCAGAGCACCTTCTCCTCCCCACAAAAGACACCCTCTGAGGTAGGTGGGCTGAGAGAGCTCTGACAGAAACTGCTCTTAAGAGAACAGCTCTGGCAGAGTTATGACTGTCCCAAGGTCACTCCAGCAGTTGCATGTGGGGGAGTGGGGATTCAAACCCAGTTCTCCCAGATAAGAGTCTGTATACTTAACTACTACTCAGACCCAATGCCTCAGCTCTTCTGTGATGCAAAGTGGAGGCTATTGATGCTCCCCTCCTCCCAGCAGCTACTTCATCCAGCTTCAGTCCTAGCAGGGCTGTGATTTACTCTGCCCTTAGTTCCTGAGGGGAGGAAAAACAGCGTTGAGTCTCTGTCTTTGAGACAGAGGGAATGTGTTCTGTTTGGTGTAGTGGTTAAGTGCGCGGACCCATATCTCGGAGAATCGGGTTTCATTCCCCACTCCTCCACTTGCAGCTGCTGGAATGGCCTTGGGTCAGCCATAGCTCTGGTAGAGGTTGTCTTTGAAAGGGCAGCCCCACCCACCTCACAGGGTGTCTCTTGTGGGGGAGGAAGATAAAGGAGATTGTGAGCCACTCTGAGATTCGGCGTGGAGGGCGGGATATAAATTCAATAATAATAATAATAATAATAATATCATCATCATCTTCTTCTTCCTCTTCTGTTGGCTACTAGCAACAGGCAAGTAACAGCAATGGCAATTTCTTGGTAATTTAGAACACAGTAAAAGTACAGTAGCACCATAAAGACTAATACAATTTGTGGCAGGGGATGAGCTTTTGTAAGTCACAAAAGATCATTCCTTGCCATAAATTTTGTTAGTCTTCAAGGGGCTCCTGGACTTTTGCTCTTTTCTGCTGCTTCAGATAGAGCAGGGGTGACCAAATTTGCTTAACGTAACGGCCCCATAGAATAAATGTTGGGATGGAGGGAGGGAAAAAAATGAGGGTGGAGGGAGAGGTGGAAAGAAAGCAACTTTAACTTTTAAATTCATTCTCCAAGCTGCCAGCTAGCTTGGCTTGGAGAAGTGATTTAAAGAGAGAAATGCCTTCTCCAAGCCAGCCGACAGGGTGGTGGGGGCGTCAAGAGCCACACAAAATGTGTGAAAGAGCCACGTGTGGCTCCCGAGCCACAGTTTGGCCATCCGCAGAGATAGGGCTACCCATCTTGATCTCCTTTGTATCTTGCAAGACTCTTGTGTCTGTGACTGTTCTATGGATGCCATCAAAGCAAAACTGACCCTTCTTTTTGCGGTTCTCCAGGACAGGAGGAAAAGATGGTTAGGGACTTATGTCTTAGTGAACTGTGCAGGCACCAGGAATCACTACAGCAGTTTCACTAATAGTGAGCAGAACCACCAAGAAAACAAAGTTTGAATCCAGTGGCACCTTTAAGACCAAGAAAATTTAATTCTGGATATATGTTTCCATATATGTGCACACAAAAGCTTATACCCAGAATTAAACTTCCTTGATTTTACCCAGAATTAAATTCCATTTCATGCACACAAGCATTGCATATGGAGCAGAGGTCCATCAGTGGCTATTAGCCACAGCTTATTGTTGGAACTCTCTGTCTGGGGCAAGTGATGCTCTGTATTCTTGGGTGCTTGGGGAGGGGCACAGTGGGAGGGCTTCTTGTGTCCTGGCCCCATTGGTGGACCTCCTGATGGCACTTGGGTTTTTTGACCGCTGTGTGAAACAGAGTGTTGGACTGGATGGGCCATTGGCCTAATCCAACATGGCTTCTCTTATGTTCTTATGAAAGCTTACACCCAGAATTAAACTTTGTTGGTCTTAAAAGGTGCCACTGGACTCAAACTTTGTTCTGTTGCTTCAGACCAACACAGCTGCCCACCTGGATCTATAACCACCAACAACCCAGAACTTCGGGGGCACGGGCTTGCTGTGATGGAATAAAACACAGCAGACATGTCTGTCTCCTAATACTTCCAGGTCAGCCAGGGGAGGGGGGGGGAAGCAGATTATAAACATCACTGCAGCTTAATCAATTAAAAGCAACAAAGATGCATGCGTGGCATTTTTAAAAAATCTATTCATGTGTACTTTTTAACAGGCAGCTGGAAATGGTGCCGTGCGTTCTACCAGTTCAGGGCTTTACAATTTAATTCTTCTGTATGCCCAAAGCCATTTGTTCCAGAGCACCACTTTGCTGAAATCAGTCCCCAGAAAACAAGGCAGGGCTCCCTTTAGGCTGTTCTGCCTACAAAGCAAAAATAGCAAGGGAACCTGACAAAACAGAAGAAAAGCAGAGAAAGGATGCCCCAGTAGTTACATGGATCTGATGGTATCAGGAGAAAACAGTATTACAGAGAGGTATTTGTTCCCACCAGCCAACAGAAACAAGGACAGTCTAGTGGCTGCAGGAGGCGCCAAAATAGGGCAAGCAAGAAGAGTTTCAAGGCAATCATACAGAAAGGCCTACTTGCAAGCCTTTGGCCAATGAGAAGGGGGAAACGGGTACCTGATACTGCATGCATTCTCTTCCCACCCACCCCCTGCAACCAGAACAGCTCAAGCGGCGCACTTCATTCCACCCTCCACTCTGACCAGAGCCAGCTGGGAAGGGGATATTTCCCTCCTGAATACTTTAATCCCTAAAGCCCTTTCCGATATCTCGAGTTGCAGGGGGAGCAACAGCCCCAATGGGTGGAATGTGATAAGATGCATGACACTCTAATATGCACAGACCTCATTCTGAACAGCTGGCTGCCACCGCCTCCCTCGATAAGGCTTTTGAAGGACAGCGCCACAGCTGCCTTCTCTGTGGGAAGAGGGCCTATTGACCCCGCCCCGCCGGCGACTCAAATGATATGGTCAGGCCCAGAAGAGTGTGTGTTTCTGTCCTCCTAGGCTGTTTGGGTGCAGGGCAGGAAGGACAATGGCATAAGCTCTAGGAAGTTAACTCTATAGCCGTTGCATTGGTGTATAGACAGCACATGAGCCATGAAGACTTGCAAAGCATGATGGGAAATGTGAGCTGAAGGGAGGTCTTGGCCAGCCTCAAGGAGTCCAATAAAACATGTGAACTGCTTGCCTATTTAAAATTGCATCCTGTGCATAAAATCTCATGCAGCATGAATGCAAAAAAATCTAATTTCTTTCAAAAAAGGACAAATATTTAATTTATACCCCACTTTTCTTCCCAATGGGAACCCAAGGTGGCTGACATAATTCTCTTCTCCTCCAGCCTATCCTCACAACAGCCTCGTGAAGTAGCTTAGCCTGAGAGAATGTGACTGGCCCAAGGTCACCCAGCAAGCTTCCATGGCACAACTAGGGATTAAAACCTGAGTCTTCCAGACACTAGTCCAACACTCTTAACCACTACACCGCACTGGCCGTATCTTGTAACTGTCTTGTTGTGGATGCCTGAACCACTAAGCCTTGGTAAAGCATATCTGTGTCATGTCCCATAACTCCCTGGGAGCCCAAATTCCCCCCACTGCTCTGCATTCTCCAAAACAGCAACTTGGTGCTACAGTTTCAACTTGACTTTTCTGCAAGGCCCACAATAATGAATGTTGCTTGCTATTAGCCACAGGATATTGATGGAACGCCCTGTCTGGGGCAGTGATACTCTGTATTCTTGGTGGTTGGGGGGGGCAGTGGGAGGGTTTCTAGTGTCCTGACCCCACCGGTGGACCTCTTGATGGCACCTGGGTTTTTTGGCCACTGTGTGACGCAGAGTGTTGGACTGGATGGGCCATTGGCCTGATCCAACATGGCTTCTCTTATGTTCTTATAATTTATGTGTAGATAGGAAAAAAACCTGTCATTAAAGTGAAAAGAAGCTTTACTTGTCGGCAAGCGTAAGAATAGCAAAAACAGACTGCAAAGCAATCTTGGTGGCAGATTACGTCTGCTGACCAGAGAGAGAGCCCTCAGCTGGGCAAGAAGGTCCCCGGGTCCAATCCCCGACATCTCCTGTTATAAAGGGTCACGTAGCAGTTGATGTGCCTGACCTTAGACTGAGACCTTGCAGAGCTGCTGCCGGTTGGAGTAGGCAACACTGACCTTTGCGGATCAAGGGTCTGACTCAGCAGGAAGCAGCTTCATGTACTGTTACCACCAGTTAGATAGATCCAAATAGGCAGCCGTGTTGGTCTGAAGTAGTAGAACAAAATAGGAGTCAATTGCACCTTTAAGACCAACTTAGTTTTATTCAGAACGTAAGCTTTAGTGTGCATGCACACTTCTTCAGACGAATTAAATTCTTCAGACCACCAGTGTTCCCTCTAAGCTGAGTTAGAATGAGCTAGCTCACAGATTTTTAGCCTCCAGCTCACACATTTTTGTCTTAGGTCAGGAAGGATGACCCCAGAGCACAATAATTTATGCAGGAGCTCACAACTAATGCTAACTGCTCACAAAGTAGAATTTTTGCTCACAAGACTCTGCAGCTTAGAGGGAACATTGGGTACCACCATTTTGTATCTAATAGTAAAGTAGGTGATTGATGCTCGTCGCAAACGTAGCAACACTTGGTCACTTGCTGAGAAGGAAAAAAGTTTCTACTTACTCAGGGAACTCTTCAAGACTGAAGATGGACGATTGTGTATATTAACTGAACAAAAAAGAGAAGGAAAAAAATACCCATCCAAATAGCTCAAAGAGAACTGAACATGCAGGGAGAGCAATCGAGAAATAGTTAACGTAGGAAGAAGGAAAAAACAAGGGGACTTGTGGAATTTGGACTACTCAAGTCTCTAAGAAGGGAAGGAAGTTTGGATGGATGAATGTCATTTTCAAATCCTTTATTACTCCTGACTCAGATTCCTCCACACACCCAGATTAATTGTTTGGCAGTCACACAAATCCAACAGAAGATAATGATGATATTGGATTTATATCCCGCCCTATACTCTGAATCTCAGAGCGGCTTACAATCTCCTGTACCTCCCCTCTGCCCATAACAGACACCCTGTGATGTGGGTGGGGCTGAAAGCGCTATTCCAGAAGCTGCCCTTTCAAGGACAACTCCTATGAAAGTTATGGCTGACCCAAGGCCATTTCAGCGGCTGCAAGAGGAAGAGTGGGGAATCAAACCCGGTTCTCCCAGATAAGAGTCCACGTACTTAATCACTACACCAAACTGGCATAAATAAGGAGCATAAATAATACAGAAACCTCTACCCGGAGAAATGCTTCTCCCCCGCCGCCCATTGTCGAAGCTGCATCACTAAAACAGGACAGACGAAGACAAAGAGCTGGTTACGCTCTTACCAAACCTACAGAGAAATGAAAGCAGCATCTTTCTTTTCCTCCAAAAAAGTCATTTATTGATATTCTTTCCAACATTATTCAAAAACGAAAGATTCTTTTAAGATCCTAGATAAAAAGGGGTGGGTGGGAGTGGCATAACAGCAAAAAAAAAAAAAAAACAATGGGAAACTTTCTGGTCAGTGAACATGCTCCATCGAACACAAAGAACCAGTGCTTCCTCTGCAACATGGGCGGGCTTACGTGTACTTTCCTGACCTTCAACCTGCAAGCAGCATAGCGGGGGGGGGGCACCCCCTCACTGTGGCTGCCACAAGCCCCAAACAGCTGCCCACCCCCCTCAGCTGGGACCTTTGTTTCCCCCTTAGCTGAGCGCAAAGATACTTTGCTCTCCCTGGGACGGGGACCCAGAGCCATTCATAGGAGGGACGGTGGTGCCAGGGCTTCCGTGCATCAGCTTGGACAAGTATAAAGAGAGGTGGTTGCTGGGCGGGTGGGGTGCTCGGGAGGGGAGAGGTTCTGCTTGCACAGAAAACGAGTGTCGTCCTGCATTATACGCAGCTGAGCTTTGACGCCTTCTCTAGCCACACGCTGGGTACGTGGATGAGTTTCCCTGGCAAAAGCTCTTTTTTAAAAAAGGGGGGGGGGAGAGGAGAGGGGAACAGAAAGGGGGGAAACGCAAAGCTGAGTTTGGTTAGCGACGACGGGCACCCTTGTGCGAGAGGTTGCAGCAGCCCTGTTAGGACATGCCGGGTGTGACCAGGCCTTGAAGCATGATCATCAGCCGCCGGGCCGGCTTGCTCAAGGTGTTGTGGGGCTCGGCCTGCAGGAACTGGAAGAGCTTCTGCCGCACCTGGTTCATAACTGAGCCCATGTGGTCACGGGTGATGGGGTCGCTGTGGTCTAAGTGCATCACCGCCTCCTCCAGGTAACTGCAGGTGAGGGGAGAAGTGCGTTAGGGGAAAGGTGGTTTTGATTTATCTCAGGCTTTTAGTACTGCAGAATAGGCTCTCGCCTGCTGTTAACTACCTCCACTCATCACTGTATTTGTTTAAAACATTTATAAACCCACTTTTCTCCTGGGCAACTATTTATTTAAAGCATTTATTTGCCATCTTTCTGCCTTACAGAACTCAAGGGCAACTTAATGAACCATGGAATACACATAAAAGACCACAATTTAGAATTCTTAATTTAGGACTGCCAATAAATAGGAGAAAATTAAATGAGCCAAATGTCATACGTAAAACCATCTTCAACTGCCTGCTAAAGGATCAAAAATGAGGGGGGGGGGGTCAGGTGCACTTCCCTGCGGAGGTTGTTCCACAGTCATGGGGCTGCCACCAAAAAGGCTCTGTACCCACCACATGAGCTTCTCTGGTTGATGGGAACCGTCAGCAGGAGCTTCTCTCTGTGATCTTAACATGGTTCTAACCCTTGACTACAATACATATTGCCTCCCAAACACATGGGATAATCAGTGCTTCAGGAGCCAGAAAGCCCTTTTTCAGTCCTGGCCCCTGCCTGGTGGAATCAGCTCCCTATGGAGATCCGGGCCCTACCTGAGCTACTGCCATTTCGCAGGGCTTTTGGTTGAGGCAATGGGCGTCCTATTTCAGTTATTATTCCATCAGTTGGCCTCCCTTGCAGTGACATCATGTCTTACTATGTTGCTATCTTACTTATTACCACTTACTATGTTGCTATCTTGTTTATCCTGTAAGGTGTGCCCTTCCTGCCCGTGATGCGCTTTATTGTTTTATTGTTCTTACCTGTTTAATTTCAATGTATCTGAATTGTAGGTTTTCATTGTTATTACTGTATGTTGTGATCTGCCCTGAGCCCGTTTATGGGAAAGGGCGGAATATAAGCCTACTAAGTAAATAAAATAAAGGCAGATGAATAGGTTTTCCGGTGGACACACTAAGGCATTCAGTGTCCCCATGATCTTCTTCCCAAAAACCCATGTCATTTATACGGTCCGTGGAATCGTGTTTCCCTGATGGACCTTTGTTTCTTAGCACCAAAGACGCACAGCCCTCTTGCGTATCTGCTGGAAGACCCCACTGCCCCTGGGAGAGGTACCCATGGCTGGCCCTAGACTGTCTGGCACCCTAGGCAAGGCCAACTTCCAGAGTCGCCGCCCCCCCTCCCCGCACTGATAACGTCACTGAGTCGCATGAGGGGTGCCCAATTTGGCGCCCCCTGAAGGCCGGCAACCTAGGCAATCGCCTAGTTTGCCCAGTGGCAGGGCTGGCCCTGGAGGTGCCTCCACGACTGGGTCAAACTCACTTCAGCTTGAGTTCCGTCCGGGCTCCCAGGTCCGAGGAGAGCTGCTGAATGAGAGAGAGGAGGACGGGCTGGGAGAGTGGGCAAGGGTGCTGCCCGAACACTTGCTGAGGGTCGACAGTCTCGCAGACGTAGAGGACCAAGTTCAGATCGGCAGCGGTGAGTGCCTGCGAGAGAGGAGGAAGAGAACCGGCAGCCTGATGAGCCTTGAGTAGCTCTTGATGGCGGAACAAGGGTTTGGGCATATAGTGAGGGATCCGCTGCTTAATACGTGGACCGAACGCAACACAGCCTCCGATTCCAGGCACGTTTGGCGTTCCCGCTGCCGGAGCCATGGGCAGGCAGGTGCTGTGAGGTTTGTCAAGGCACACAAGGAAAGAGCAAAATTAGGGAGGGTCAGCTAAATGGCACTGGCAGGCTCAAGACCCCCAAGACTGGAAAACGGAAGATTACAATCTTCATTGTGATCAGCCTCTGCTCGAGAGAGCCACTCTTAATCCACTAGCGTTGATCAGACACCTCATCCTGTATCGGCTGCCCTTCTGGACTGGGCCCAAATCTATCTAAGCCTCAGCACCATTCCCTCCTTAGGGCACACCCAGATTTTTCTGACTGCCCCCCAAGCGAGGCATGATGGCACAAGCCTTCTTACCCCAAAAACCTCACCCAGCAACTGGCATGCAAAGATACCTGGCCTCCGAAGCTGGAGGTTTTGAAACATCAGGGGGCACCGCAGAAGCAGGACTTAATGGATAAGATTCTGGAGACAGCGGAGATGGACACACTCTCATCTCTTTGGAAGGGCAAATCCATCAAAGATGTTAACCGTATTTGAAAACCTTTCTATGACTGGCTTCATGTATTGGTGTAATTTCTCTATCGTAAAAGCCGCATGTTATATTTTATCCCTGAAACTATAACTGTGCAAATGAGTAGATTACCAAGAATTAACTTACAGTCTTTAATCTTGATCGTGTAAATAGTGGAATAACTGCCCTGCCTCCACTGCCCCATCAGCTGGCTTGGAGAAGGCATTTTTCTCTTTAAATCACTTCTCCAAGGCAGCCGGTGGCTTGGAGAATGCATTTAAAGTTTGAGTTGCTTTCTTTCCACCTCTCCCTCCTCCAACTTATCTTATCATCATATCATATCTTATCTTATCATTTTCCTTCCTTCCTTCCTGTCTTGGGGCTCTCAAACATCTGATGTTTATTCTGTGTGGCTCTTACATTATGTAATTGCGGCCACCCCTGCCCCAGACTCTTTGGCCTTTCCTCATAGGGAACTCCCTAATGGCCTTGGCTGCGTTAAAGCTCCTAATATCAGCTACAAGCCTGAAAACTGTTCAGCATTAAAGGCCACTCATTTTCAGACACTGGGAGGCTTCCTTTTTGAATAGAGCTTTTCTACTGGCCCTTGCCCCTGCAGATGTGGCCAATCACTTCTCCGCACCTGAGGGAGAGATTGCTGGGAGGCAGCCTACCTGCTGGAAGGCTTGGTTCAGGTGCCCCTGTTGCAACAGCTGCAGCATGTGAGCCTGCTGGGACTGGAAGTCGAGGTGAGCGGCGGGGATGGGAGTGCCAGCGGCCGAGCGCATCGCTTGCATGATGCTGGAGGTGACGGCAGCCTGCTGCTCCTTCATGGCCGTGCTCACCTCCCCCTTGATCACTCGCTGCACCTGGGCCAAGATGGAGTCCTGCATGCTGCGGAGAAAGAAGGCCGGTCGGGGGGATAAGAAAGGAGTAATTCCAATTCTCAAAGAGCTGTGGGGGGGAGAGCTAAATGCAGGGAGCCTGCATGCTCAAGGAAGGAAAGGAAAGGTCCCCCGTGCAAGCACCAGTTGTTTCCGACTCTGAGGTGACGTTGCTTTCACAACATTTTCACGGCAGACTTTTTGCGGGGTGGTTTGCCATTGCCTTCCCCAGTCATCTACGCTTCCCCCACAGCAAGCTGGGTACTCATTTTACCGATCTCGGAAGGATGGAAGGCTGAGTCAACCTTGGGCTGGCTACCTGAATCCAATTTCTGCTGGGATCGAACTCAGGTCGTGAGCAGAGCTTAGAACTGCAGTGCTGCAGCTTTAACACTCTGCGCCACGGGGCAGCTATGCTCAAGGAAGGGGGCACACAAAATCCAAGCGGGGAGCAAGTTACAGGAAGCCTTGCCTTTGCTCCTGGCCTTCCCCCCTCCTCGTTGCCTAGAGGGCTGATTATCTATAGGGAACAGATTGGTTTATGGATTTAAAGTTTCCTCCCCCCTTGCTTCACTCGTGCAACCAGGACTACGTTACCCAAGCACTCTTTTAAAAAACAAGATAAAGTACCGTTGCAATTATTATTTAGGGGCCCGGCTGCTCAGTTTTTTAACCCTGGGGTTAAAAGCCCGGACAAAGTTTCCGTCTTCATTCCCCGCAACACAGAAAACAGGAGGCTGCTTCTCGAGACTGGGGGGCGGCTTCCCAAGTTCAAAAGTAAGCGTTCGGTGTGGAGAGCCCAGATGGAAGTTTTGCTAATGGAGATTTTTTCCCATCCCTTTTTGCACCTTGGACCAGCCAAGCTTACCCCTGGCTTCCAAAGCCCATCGAACAGAAAAGGCCTTCCACAGCCTTTCCCTTCCCAGCTAGTAAAGGTTTTTATTTCCTCACCTGCGTGACGCTGCCTCTCTCATGCTGTTCAACGCCCTTCAAGAAACCCAGACTTTCAAGGAATCCACTATCTCTCTCCCCTACCCGAAGCGACCCCAGAAACCGGACCACACACTCTTCCTGTCTACTGCCCACCCCCCAAAATGTAGATCCCTCTCTGTGGGACCCGTCTTTGTGCACACAGTGTTAGAAGAAGATATCGGATTTATATCCCACCCTATACTCTGAATCTCAGAGTCTCAGAGCAGCTCACAATCTCCTCTACCTTCCCCCCCCTACAACAGGCACCCTGTGAGGTAGGTGGGGCTGAGAGAGCTCTCACACAAGCTGCCCTTTCAAGGACAACCTCTGCCAGAGCTATGGCTGACCCAAGGCCATTCCAGCAGCTGCAAATGGAGGAGCGGGGAATCAAACCCGGTTCTCCCAGATAAGAGTCCACGCACTTAACCACTACACCAAACTGGCTCTACCGAAGCCTAAGAGCGCTAATTTCTTTGGCAATGCAGCTGTTAACAGAGGGCACGCACATGCACCGTGCAGTTCCCCTGCATCTATGGATGTCACAGTCGAGTCATTTCACTTGAGGATCCTGGATCCAGCTCAGGGCCAGTGCCACTGGCTACACCAGCACGCACACTGTCCTGACAGGGACAGTGCCGAATCCTATTCTTCCCCCCGAGGTGAATCCCTGGCCCTCTCCGAAAACTCACTTGCCCACGAGGATGTGGAGCTGATGCTGCACCTCCGAGTGCACGCTGGAGGCAATGGTGGATGCCAGCTGGTCGGTTGTACTCTGGAAGGAGTTGACCAGCTGCCGCAGCTGGCCCACCAAAGAATCCCGGGTGTCCTGCTCGCGGGCCTTCTTGTTCTTCATGTGCGTCTCCAGCTGCTGAATGTCTACAAGAGACGGGGGAGTCAATTTTCACTCCGAGTGGAGCTCACTCTCCTAAGCCTCCCTTCCCCGGCTCCCTGGCTTCGTTATCCCTTGATGGCTGCTCCCTCCGTGGAACGTACGGCTCTGCCTGCTCCTACCAGCAAAGTGGTGCAGCATTCCACAACCAAGAGAGATAAAAAGAAAACCATGCTCCCTTCCCACATGCATACAAGGACTGCGTATCATTCTGGTCACCACACCGCAAAAAAGATAGCTTTGGAAAAGTGCAGAAAAGGGCAACTAGAGTGATTAAAGGGTTGCAACACTTTCCCTATGAAGAAAGGTTAAAATGCTCGGGGCTCTTTAGCCTGGAGAAACGTCAACTGAGGGGTGACATGAGATCTAAAAGATTATGCATGGGGTAGAGAAGGAAGAGAAAGAAGTACTTTTCTCCCTTTCTCACAATTCGGGAACTCGTGGGCACTCAATGAAATTGCTGAGCAGTCAGGTTAGAACTGATAAAAGGAAGTACTTCTTCACCCAAAGGGTGATTAATGCATAAAATTCACTGCCACAGGAGGTGGCAGCGGCTACAAGCATAGACAGCTTCAAGAGGGGACTGGATAAACATATGCAGAGGTCCATCAGTGGCTATTAGCCACAGCATATTGTTAGAACTCTGTCTGGCTCAAGTGATGCTCTTTATTCTTGGTGCGGGGGGGAGAGAACACTGGGAGGGCTTCTAGTGCCCTGGCCCCACTGGTGGACCTCCTGATGGCACCTGTTTTTTTTAGCCACTGTGTGACACAGAGTGCTGGACTGGATGGGCCACTGACCTGATCCAACCTGGCTTCTCTTATGTTCTTATGTTCAAGAAAACTTTATTTGCAAGTGGTGACTACTGATGGGTATTTTCTGAATGCCCTTGTCTGGATAGCCCAGGCTAGCCTGATCTCAGAAGCTAAGCAAAGTGGACCCCAGTTAGTAGTTGGATGGGAGACTGCAAAGGGTCAGTATGCAGAGGCAGGCAATGGCAAACCACCTCTAAGGTGCTAGTTATTTTCTTTGCAGGAGGTTAAAAGAAATAGAACCCGTCAGTATTTTCTTGGGTGCCCTGACCTGGATAGCCCAGGCAAACCCAATCTCTTCAGATCTTAGAAGCTAAGCAGGGCCAAGACCCAGGCAAGTACTTGGAAGGGAAACCACCAAGGAATACCAGGAGTGGGAGGCAGAGGCAGGCTGTATCAAGCTCCTTCTCTGAATGCCCTCCATGCCCCAATAGGGGTCACCAGAATTTGCCATGACTTCCAGGCATCCACGCACACACAAAGTACAAAACATGCCCCCCCACAAATATTCTCATGGGTGGGAGGAACAGAAGCTGGAAAGGAGAAGAGCCTCTAGACTCACATTCTTGCGTGCCTTGCTTGAAGGTGTCATTGATCTGCTGGAACATGGACTGGCAGCTCTTCTCAAAAGCTGGTAGCACCACGCTCTGGAACGCCTCCCTGTATGCTGACTGCATGGGGCCCTGCAGGGCATCGGCAGCCGCTCGGGCGATGGCGTCTGTCAAGTTCTGGAAGGAAGACACAGGACAGAGCAGAAGCAGATCTACACAGTTAGCACGAAAACCAAGGCCAACAAAGACACAAGACATAGTATGACAGCGGTGTGACATGGTAGACCTTGCCACGTGGTAGCATTACAGCTGAATGGAGACCTGATTTAAGACCAGGGGTGGCCAAACTGCAGCTTGGGAGCAAAGTTCCCTCTAAGATGAGTTAGTGTGAGCTCGCTCACAATTTTTTAGCTTCCAGCTCAAACATTTTTGTCTCAGCTCAGGAAAAATGGCCCTGAAGCAAACTAATTTATGCAGTAGCTCACAGCTATAATGCCAGAAGCTCACAAAGTAGAATTTTTGCTCACAAGACTCCACAGCTTAGAGGGAACATTGCTTGGGAGTCACACGTGGCTCTTTCACATATTGTGTGGCTCTCGAAGCCCCCACTACCTTGTTGGCCAACTTGGAGAATGCATTTAAAGGTCCTTTCTTTCCACCTCTCCCTCCCTTCCCCATCTATTTCCTTCCTTCCGGCTCTCAGCCATCTGACTTTAATGTCTTGCAGCTCTCAACCATCTGACATTTTATGTAGCATTAACGTTAAGCAAGTTTGGCCACCTCTGTTTTAGATTGAAGTTCTCCGGCTGTACCACTACTAACCAACCAGCATCCCTCCGGCAGACCAAGCTAGCAAACCAGAGAAATCTGTTCCCAGATTCATGCCAGCCGGGGCTTACCTTTGATTTCACCAGCTTGACAACGTTCTCCTTCAGAGTTCCTTCAATGGCTGTTAGCTTGGCTGCAACGGTGTTGCTCAGCTGCCCGGTGATGGGGTCCAGGGTCTTCGAAATGCCTGGTTAGAGCAAGAAAACACAACAAGGTAATGCCCACCATCCTCCTTTCCTTCCTTCACATACATGAAATGAAGACGGGAGAGGACCTCAGGGCCAACTGGGGCCTTCCCATCTCATTGAGAGAAGCAGGAATGGGTGACTGGTGTGCAGCAGCAGCAGAAGGCACACTGGGCTCTCTGCAAGTCTCTTTGCAAGTCTTCAGAAATTCAGAGCTCTACAAAGCCTGATGCATCTCGGCTGTTTTCCTCAGACGAGGGGATATGGCCAGGCCAGTGGCTACAGTAGGGCCTAGGGGGGGCCACTCCATTCAACCCCCCTTCCATCCGTATGGCCCCTCCATTGGAGGGCCTCCAATCTGCCCCCTTTGCTCACTGCCACTCATTGCCACTCTGAACAAGTGCAGCATTGCTCAAGAGGGAGACAAGCTCTGCCATTTCTTTTGTAAGTTACTCTGCACCCCCCAGCAACTTGGGCACTTTCCTGATGCGGTTCATGATCTCAGCAGTAGCCCTTGAAGTCAGACGTCATTTTGGACTCACCTAAAATTTTCTCCCCTGCCCCCTTCACCTAAAATTTTCTGGCTCCAAGCCTGGATGTGGCCACAATGGGATCCCCACTTCCAAGACAATCCTTGGCTGGCAACACCAGAAGATTGCAAGCACTGGTGGAGGACTTACAGGGGGGGACGGTCTTCTTCATCTCCTCACGGATGGTCCTCTCCAGGCGATTGCAGGCAGCCGCAGAGAGGGACTGGGAAAGCTGCTGAGAGAGATGCTCCTGAAGCTGCCCGTTGCGCTGCTGTCCCTCAGCGAGGACCTGGTCCAGCCTCTGCTCTGAAACACGCAGGGTTAAGGAGGAGTCGTGGCTCAGTGGCACAGAATCTGCTTTGCACACTGAAGGTGTCAGGTTCGAGCCCTGGCACCTACAGTTCTTTTAAAAGAGGACTGGGTCACAGATGATGTAGAAGACTTTTACCTGAGACCCTGGAGAGCCACTGGCAGTATGAGTAGATGATACAGATTTTGACTGACCAGTGGTCTGACTCAGAAGAAGGCCGCTTCATGTGTTCAAGGAACCATGAAGTGCTAGGTGGGGATCGTCATTTGCAGCAGGTTCCTTAATTTAAAAAAAATTGATTTAAAATGTTATAGTGTGCCTTTTAACTCCCCTCTGTGCTTCAAAACCTACTGCAAACAGCTGTTGCAAGGTCAAAAAGAAACACACACTCTGCACATCTAGGTGAAATGAAGGTTAACTCAACGCTGTTTAATTTATTTTAGAGGTGGCCTTTTATGCTCCTTGTTTTTATATATTCCAACTGAGTCTTACTACCTTGGTTTAGGCTTCGTCATCAGGGATAGGCATGAACTGAATTTTTGCTCTCCAGTTCATGGCTGAACCATGAATCGAACCACGAACCCATAGGAACTGGGAGGCTGGTTCGCAAACTGACTCGGCTTGTATTGGTTTGTGAGCTATTTAAAGTTTAAACCCCAGCTTCCTGCTCTCAGCAGCTTTTCATGGGAAGCAAAAAAAGCACGGGTTTCCAAACAGCTGAGTGGCAGGCATCACCTTGTTGTGTTTCCTTCCTCTTCAGACCAACATGGTTATCCACCTGGATCTATACACCAGGATTAAATTATCCTTGGTGCACTCCCCATTTTGCATCTTTGTGGCTTGCCTGATCTGCTGATGGATACAGGCCTCCCTTTGGGACTTCTGCTTTAGGCCTGAATGGATTCTAATCAAGCCTTGCCAGAGGCCTCTTAAAGCTCACTATGGAGTGAGCAAAAGTCATGGTGAAAACAGGGCCCAGGAAAAACCTTTTTTTTTTTTTTTGCAAAGGATACGCTCTTGCTGCTGCTGGGAGTCGATCACTCGTTCTATGTGGCCCATGAGGGAGCTCTGCACAGCATCCAGGTGGTCTGTGAGCCTCTGCATCAGCTCCATCTGGTTCTGCCTCAGGTCGGCAATCTCCCTCTGCTGGCTCCTCAGTAGGCACATCAACTCATCCTGATACCCGGGAGGTGCCTATTGGAAGAGGAAAGGACGTCAGCTCTCCCTGGATTCTTTGGGGCACAAAAGGAAACCACGTCAAGGGATCAGAGTTCCACAGAACAGGCGGGGGGGGGGGGGGCACAAACCCACTAAAGAAGCCCCAAAGACAGGATCTGGTAATGTTTAATAATTGGTGCATGTCTGACAACATTAACCAACTATAACATCCTCTATTATTCCAACTTCTATGCAATATGGTTTCCTGTTCTAGAATATTGGGGAGCATTGGGGATGCTCAGTGGAAGATCATCTGCTTGGTAAGCAGAGGGTCCCAGGTTCAATCCCCAGCATCTCCAACTAAAAAGGGTCCAGGCAAACAGGCATGAAAACCACTGCCAGTCTGAGCAGACAACACTGACTCTGATGGACCGAGCATCTGATTCAGTGTAAGGCAGCTTCATAGGTTCATATGTAATATCTCATTTCACAAGAAGTTATTCAAGATACAGTTAATGACTTAAAGGTGGACTTGTCTACTGCTTTGTTCTATTGCTTCAGACCAACATGGCTGCCTACAGGGATCGACCTTTCCTTGTGGTAGTGTTGGCTAACAAAGTGATTAGAAGTCATAAATACATGGATTTTCCGTACTATTTTATTTTCCTTTCTTATTTCTAAATTTGATTGTATTTATGGTTCAGTTCTCTCATATTATTATTCGTAAATGTTTTTGGGTTATCTGCAATAAGTACTATGTGATTTTATACTACATCAGTTCTTCATTTCATATCTGTATTCTATATATTTTTGTAAATTTACAATAAAACGTATTGGAAAGAAAGAAAGAACAGGTGCAGGTGGGGGTCCATTTCAGTTCCATGGAAAGGTAGCTTGCATCTTTAGGAAGTGGTAAAAGTGGGATGAACTATGGAAATGAGAGAGATTTCTCTCCAGAGTGGTGATTTCAAAATTCTGATGCATGCTTTTATCTAGTAAATGTCTATTAAATCTAGTAAATGCATGCTTTTATCTAGTAAATTTCCAGGCATGCTGCATGCTGATCAAATGCAGCCTGTGAAGTGAAGAGGAGGAATGCAGATCCTGTTAGGACCCCAACAGTTGCTGCTCATCTAAAGTCGGCTTCCTTTTAACCTGCAGTCAAGCACGTGAGCACATGAATGGTTCTTTTATCAATGTCATCCTTGAAAGTTATGGACTCCCCAAGCTGTTTAGACAACGAGCAAGAATCTACAAAAAACATCTGGCATCTAGAGTCTTAATGAACATGTCTTCCATCGCAATGGATTAAGGTAGGTATACCTTTTCAATACTGAAAGGCTGTTGCGATTTGAAAAGGGAGCAGTTTCCCTACTGGTATTATATGAATATCAAGAGAAGAAAATAACAGATTTCCTCTGTGACTAATACCTTGGGGAGCCTGAACTATGTCCCTCTTATAGAATCAACATTTTCCTTGGCTTTTGGAAGCCACAGAACTCTTTCCCAAGACAAAATGCTTCCATCTCCTTAGCCAAAGCAGCAAAGGCGAAGTTCCTTCATGTTGGGCTTGCACAGGAAATGAATCCCATGTGAAAGCTTATGGACCCTCCCAGAGTACAGGGACAAGAAAGGAGTTTAACTGATTGCATCGGAAAGAGGCAAAGTATTCTGGCACTAACCTGCGGATCAAAGGATCTTGGAGACTGATTCATATCCCTGGAATGAAAGAGAAGATAATATTGCAATCACAAGAACAGCACATAGTTAAAAAAAAAAAAAGCAACTATGAGGATCATGACAGAACACAATCAAATAGAGAAGTCACTACTGCTGCAAAAAGCTTTTGATGCGTGTTTTCTGACTCCAGAAATCACTGGGCCAGTGGACTGCTTCATCTCCATGCTTGCGTCTGGAACCTGCTTTCTTCATAAACACATTGGGATGATACTGACAGAAGGAGAAATTAAGTGTCAAAGAACAAACGGTTCTCTTGCGTACAAGGTTGAATGCGAGAATACACAACAAAGTGAAGACTGGGCACTGTCAACTTGGTACTTACGGAATGAGAAAAATGCAAGAGAAGAGTCAAAATGTTAACCAAAGGTTCCTCTGGGGAGGCAAGCCATGACTTTGGAGCCTTGACTCCAGAGCCATGGCAAAGCACCTGACTCACAAGTGTCTTTTAAACAGGGAGACAACATTAAGGTGATCTCAGTTAGGATAACCCAGGGGTGTCAAACTCATTTGTTATGAGGGCCAGATCTAATGTAAATGGATCTTTGTCAGGCCAGGCCAGTTGTGGCATAAGACATAATGCCAGGAAGCAGATATATGAACTTTATAAAGGACACAAATATTTTTTTTCACTTAAAATACAAACATGCTTAAAGCAGTAACACATATTTTGTTTATTTAATGGTCTTTGATATCTGTCATCTCCCAAAACTTCTCTTCCCTGCCCTTAAAAGATGCCTGCCTAAAATGGAAAGATGGGGGAACAGTGGGATTTGGCAATGCAATTTTTAAAATAAAACATTAAGAAAAAACACAAGGATCGCAGAAGGAACTAAAAATATAAGCTAAAAAAATATAAAATGCTCTGAACCTAGGAAAACATAAAATGGCTGGGTACCCCCGGTCTACACAGAGTGGAAGTGTCCCTCCATGTAATATCCCCCTTCGGCTGTGGGTTCTCAGGTTAGAGTACTCACTCAGGCACCCATCCTTTGGTCCATTCAGGAGAGAAACGCTGGCTCAAAACATCAACCATTTATTTGCAAGGGGACAACTTCCAAAACGACAACTAACATGCAAAACTGGAAACTGAAACTAGAGCTCCACCCAACAGGACCAAACCACATCACACAGATATCAGAGGGGGAGCAGACCATTCCATTACATATATACACGTATACAATAAATATACCACACTCCAGGGTCTTATAGGGTGGTTTGAGATGGGAGAGGGTTGATGGGAGCCAAGAATGCCAACTGACTTGCATAGGCCCCACTGGAATACATTGTAGCACTAAAAAAAAGGGGGGGGGGAGAGGAAAAGAAATGCAGAATGGATTTTCCATTAAGGTCTCTTGGTCCAGATAGACTACTCTGGGAATGGGAAATCCATTCTGCATTTTCTTTGCAACTTTTTTTTTGTGCTGCAGTATATTTGCTTTCGGCAGGAGGAGAAGCCTGCAAAGACGACCTGGGAGGTTTGGCAGCCCTGCCCTCTGTTCCCTGCACTCAGCAGCAGCTCCAGCTTGAGCTCTGAAGGGTGGGAACAGGCAAGGGAGGGGGGCAGAGGGGAAGAGAGAGACGCAGGCCAGATTAAAGCCCTTGGCAGGCTGGTTCTGGCCCATGGGCTGTAGCTTCGATGCCCCTTGGATAACCGATTGAAACCATTTCTGTTCACCTAAGCTTAAGAAGCCCCTCAAGCATTTGATCAAATTTCTTGCGGCTTTCAGGAAAGAAACCTAGAAATAAACTCTCCACGGGGCTTCTGTTTCCTTTCCCCTTTAAAAAATAATTTACACACATTTATATAAGCCTACATTAGGGCTGTCAGCCAATTAAATTAACTGTGTCAGGGAACAGGGAAACTCTTCTAGGACCTAAGTGTCATTCTGAGCTACACAGTGTATTCATCATCTCTGCATAAACCTGCTAATGAAAAACATACTTTCCATTTCAGAGAGTGCAGATACAGAGTGCCTCGAGCTCCATCTCTGAAGAGGCAGTCCTTCTAAGGAGACACCTGCCACCTGTAGTTCTGTTATGTATACACCTGACACCCCCACACACATAGTTATTAAATTGGATAGGTCTTTTTTTAAACCAGTCAAAAAAGCATTAATCTCTCTGAAGAAAGGCTGCAGTCCTACTTTGCACGCATCTCTGTTGGGTGAACTGTGAAGGAGGGCTTGCAAGGAGGCTGAGATGGCCGTTTCTGTGGAACAGGGAGAGCATGACTGGCAGGCCTCTGCTTGTTTGACTGGAAAACTAAGGATCTTCACCAAAAATGTAGAAAACACAGAGGAGGAGGAGGAGGTAGATTTATACCCCACCCTTCTCTTTGAATTAGAGTCTGAGCATCTTACAATCTCCTTTATCTTTCTCCTCCACAACAGACACCCTGTGAGGTAGGGTGGGGCTGAGAGAGCTCTGACAGAAGCTGCCCTTTCAAGGACAACTCCTACGAGAGCTATGGCTGACCCATTCCAGCAGCTGCAAGTGGAGGAGTAGGGAATCAAACCCGGTTCTCCCAAATAAGAAACTGCACACTTAACCACTACGCCAAACACAGCAGCTTTGCTACTGATGAAAATTACTACCTCCCGACTCTGCCGGGTGCCTGCTTACCTGTCCTCTTTCTTCCCTTTCCGCTTTAGCTTTGGAGAAGCTCGTGGAGACCCTTTGGCTTTCCAGTCCTTCACGGGGTGCCTCTGGACAACCGCTTTGGCACCAAACCCAACCGAAGCAGAAGCCAAGCTTGCCACTTCATCATCGTGGTCACTGGAGAATGAAGAGCAGGGACAATAGAACAATAGACTGCCAACCACTCTGCTGAAAAGCCTTAAAACCAGGACCTCTTCTCTCCCACCCCCAATAAGCAAGAGAACAGGGCAGCAATTGCCCCAAAGACAATAAAGTTCAGCTGCTCACGCTCACATCTGCCCTTCTCCGGTAACCCAGGCCGTTCTGCAGAATTTGCAATCTCTGTTTCCTGCACTTGTGGACAACAATCATGTGCTATGGAGTCCCTAGAATGTATACTCCTGAAGTAGAGGCTGTGGCTCAGTGGCAGAGCATCTGCTTGGTATGCAGAAGGTCCCAGGTTCAATCCCCTGGCATCTCCAGTTGAAAGGATCATGGAGAAAGTGATGTGAAAGACTTCTGCCTGAGACCCTAGACAACACTGCCTTTGATGGATTCAGTCTAAGGCTGCTTCCTGATTCCCACATGTGTCAGCTGCCTTCTTCCTGGCTTTTTAAATTACAGGAAAAACCACACTAAGTCATGAAAGAATCACAGCATGACATGCTCTTCCCCGTGCTTGTTAATGCTGAAACTGCCAACATACCAAGTTGACAACTGCAGACAATAAACACATGACATGTTCCCCTTGCACCAAGCCAAGGTGGTTCGTAATTGCAACTGGCTGTGGTGCTGGAACCACAATCTGCTTGACCGCTATCACACTGTACGTATTATTTGTTTGCTTCATTTGTAACCCGCTTTTCTCCCCAGTGGGGATCCAAAGCAGCTGATGTCATTCTCCTCTCCTCTGTTTATCCTCACAACAACCTTATAAGGAAGGCCAGGCTCAGAATGTGTAACAGGCCCAAGGTCACCCTGCAAGCTTCATTAGCACACAGAAGGATTCAAAGTTGGGTCTCCCAGATATTAATCCAATGCTCTTAACCACTACAGCACACTGGCTCTCAAAATAGTGTGCTTGTGGTCTCCAGGGTAAAGAGCAGAAGGCTGGAAAGTGGAACATCAACTCAAAACTATAACGTTTCTAGTCCTTATGATTACAGGTGAAAACCATGGGACAGACAAGCAGGTGCAGTTCAGTGCCGCAGGTCTCTCCACTTGTGCACAGAACTCAGCCCAAGGTCATTTGGGCTGCTGCAGCCAAAGTGAGCTGAAAAGCCCAGAAGGTTGCTAAAGCAGAGACAGGAGTTCTGAGACTGTCAATACCTTTGCTCAGCACTGGCGTCCTGACTGTCATGCTGAAGCAGGTGGTAACTGTGCCTGTGATATGAGCTCTTGTGTTTCTCCTCTACTTCATTTCTGGGGCTGAAGAAGAAGAAAAAGAGGAGAGGAAAAATTCCATCAAGTGTGATTGCTTAACTTTTGCAAGTGATGAGAGCTAAGCGCTTAGTGGAAGGGTTTAACAGAGAAGGCCATTATTTCGGAGGTAAAGAAGACAACAACAATCGTAGATTTATATCCCACCATTCTCTCTGCATCAGAGTCTCAGAGCGGTTTACAATCTCCTTTCCCTTCCTCCCCCACAACAGACACCCTGTGAGGTAGGTGGGGCTGAAAGAGCTCTCACAGAAGCTGCCCTTTCAAGGACAGCTCTGGGAGAGCTATGGCTAACTCAAGGCCATTCCAGCAGCTGCAAGTGAAGAAGTGGGGAATCAAACTTGGTTCTCCCAGATAAGAGTCCGCACACTTAACCACTACACCAAACTCAACACATGCAGGCTCCGGGGCTCACTTCAAATACTTGAAGATGAACTGAAATGGGAAGCAAAGCTGGGGGGGAATCAGGAAATAAGGCAACACTGACTCAGTGACTGAAAGACAAGATTGTTTGGGTTCAAAGAACCAAGGCCTTTTTCTTTTCTTTGCCTGTATGGCGACCCCATAGGACTTTCAAGGCAGGAGACATCCAGAAACAGTTAGCCGTTGACCGCCTCCACATCATGACTCTGCGTATTCCCTGATGGTCTCCCATCCAAATTCTGACTAGTAGCTGATCCTGCTTAGTTTCCAAGATCTGATGAGATCAGGCTAGCCTTGGCTATCCCAGTCAAGCTAAGCCTCTGTGTAGCGACCCTAGAGTTCCTTCGTTGCCTTCTATCCAGATATTAACCAAGCTTCCAGGAACCAAAGAAGGCAGCGTCAAGAGGGTGCATCAGCTGAGAGCGAGAGACCGCGCTGTTACCTGTCTGCCATGCTATTCCTGGTCTCCCTGGTAATGTCGGGGGCAGCTGGCCAAGGCTGGCTCACGCTGGCATCAGAAGTGGCGTTTTCCTGAGGTAAGGCTGTCTCGAGCAGGGAAGGCGCACTCAGCATGTCCACCTCGGCAGAGGCCACGTCCAGGGAGTGGTGGCTGTGCTCCGAACCGTGCCGGTTCCGCGGAGACAGCAAGTGCAGGGCCGATGCTGCGGAAGCCATGCTGTCAGCGTGGTGGTTGGGTTCCAGGCCTTCGGCAGGGAGCCCAGACGGGGCCGCGCCGAAGCTGCGCTGCAGGGTCTCCGAGGCGATCTCCGGGATGTCCTGGGACATGGCGGTGGACGCTGAGGAAATAACGTCCGGGGAACGTTCGCGGGTGGGGGAAGACTGAGGCACCGCCAGGGGCTCCACATCCTGCCGCTCCAGTGCGAGTGGAGGATTCGCAGGGGAAACCTGCACCGGAGACACGAATGGTTGGTCAGTCACTTCGTTTTGTTGTCTTATAAGCCGCTGCTCTTTTATTGCTACTTGTGGAGTGGTTTTTCAGGGCTTTTTTTGTAGCAGGAACTCCTTTGCATATTAGGGCACATCTCCCCTGATGTAGCCAATTCTCCAAGAGCTTACAGTAGGCCCTGCACTAAGAGCCCTGTAAGCTCTTGGAGGATTGGTTACATCACAGGGTGGGGGTGCCCTAATTTGCAAAAGAGTTCCTGCTACTGAAAAAGCCCTGGTTTTGTTAATGATTATGGGTTGGGTCCAAACTAAACTTTCCACCAAGGAAGGCACTTTTGTTGACAAAACAGAACTTTCCTGCCTCCCTCTCCCCCAGCGCAGCCCACAGTCTCCCCAAAACAGCAGGGGCGAGATGGTCTACAGCAGAACCATGCCCCATAGCAAGGCAGTGTAAATGGAGGGGGGGGCTATAAAATATTGTTCTAAGAGGCTGTGCTGGACTCCCCAGGCTTGTTCCACAATAGCAGCGCTTTTGAGGCTGCAGTGTCAGGTGAAGTCTCCTCACCCTCGGGGAACCACCACCATTAACAATAAGGATTTTCAGGATCCACCCGACTCAGAACCAACTTCAAGGAGGGAGGAAGGGAGAGAGGGATCAGACCAGGGGTGGCCAAACTGTGGCTCAAGATCCACACGTGGCTCTTTCACACACATTGTGTGGCTCTTGAAGCAACCCATTGCCCGGTTGGCTGGCTTGGAAAAGGCATTCGTCTCCTTAAATTACTTCTATAAGCCAAGCTAGCCAGCAGCTTGGAGAATGCATTTAAAATTAAAGTTGCTTTCTTTCCCTCCCTCTTCTTCCCACCATCTATTTTCCTTCCTCCCTCCCTCTGATGTTCATGTCTTGCAGCTCTCAAACATACGACATTTATTCTATGAGCTCTTATATTAAGCAAGTTTGGCCACCCTTGGATCAGACAAATACTGGGGACCAGAATTCTCTAGCAACCAAGAGTATGAGCTGGAGTCACAGAGATGCCTCGCTCCTAGACATGCTCAAAGAGATCCAAGCCTTACTGGGACAGGAGCCTTTGGGGTCAGTTTGTCAGGGAGGCCAGGGAGGAGGACCGAATGGTTTCTGGGACTTGTCTGCAGGCTTCCGGTGCTACTGCTCAGTGTAAGGCTGGTGTCAAGCTGCAACTTTGGACTCAAGGACACTTCTTCAGCCGGCCTGCGGAGGTCAAGAAGACAATTATCCCAGAGATGCATTAAGAAGTTAGGCTTGCATACCTCTATTAAGGTAACCCCAAGACAAGGTGGCTCTAGTGTGGAATGGTTAAAGATGCATACTCTGCTTGCACCTGTCCTCTAAGGGTCTTTCCTTGAAAGAAACTGCACAAGAAAAACTGTAATACCGGCTGCCAAATAACTAAGAGTGAACTCCTGGAGGCTGACCTTATGCAATCCAGAGCTGTCAGAGAAGCAAGGGACACAACCACCAAAAGCTGTGGCCTTCTTATGGGTCATGTGTGGGTCAGGCAATCAGAAATAATGGCTTCATATCCCTCAATCTCTGCACTTTTCTAAATCCAAATTGTAGCTGTATTACACAGAAACAAACAAGGACCTCCTATCTCCTAATCTGCTTCTTGATCCTCTACTGACTCCTTAGCCCTGCTCTATTGCTCATCCCAGTTACATCCAGCAGAGACTATGGGTTTCCCAGGGAAACTTTTTAGAGAACTGTCCTGGAGAGATAAAAAGATTCTTGGCATAAGGGAGACGTCATCTCTGGAAGAGGACCAGATAGTAGATCTGCCTGAAACAGCTTCAGAGCATGCACAGGTGTCTCCCTGCTGGTCTAAGTGACAGATGCATCACTGAAGGTGAGACTGACAAGCAGCCAACAGAACAGGGGGATGGAATTGTCGCCCAGGACTTACCTAGAAATGGACGGCTCGTTGACCGAAGAAGTGCTCATGGTGGTGACAGCCGTGAGGGAACTAATACTGCTTCCAGGAGACACTGCGATCTGGCATAGACAATTCAATGTGTTGACTGAGAACTTTAATAGGCCTTCTTACTTGAGCATATACTTGCTAATTACAGCAATGCTGCTAAACTTTCCATGGGTACTACATAAATTAGTAACAAGTGCATCCTCTAGCGGCATCCCCTAACTTGGTTAAAATATGATTAGCAAGTTGCTTTCTTCCTGCTTCTGCTCTCTGCCCTCCAAAGTACCTGTGGATTCTAACTGGTCCTAGAAATAGATCTGAACAACTACAGCAGGGGTGGCCAATGGTAGCTCTCCAGATGTTTTTCTGCCTACAACTCCCATCAGCCCCAGCCAGCATGCCCAATGGCTGGGGCTGATGGGAGTTGTAGGCAAAAAACATCTGGAGAGCTACCATTGGCCACCCCTAACTATAGGGAACTTTATTTTCAAAGGAAATGCAGACACCCCCCCCCCTTTTTTTCTGTTACAGGCAATGTCCCCTCTAAGCTGGGGAGTTTTGTGAGCAAAAATTCTACTTCATGGGCTATTGAAATTAAAGTTTGTGAACAAGCAATCTGGCTACTGCAAATTAGTGTGCTCTGGGGCTGTCTGGGGCTGGGGCTGTTGAGCTAAGGCAAAAATATATGAGCCGGAGGCTAAAAAACTGTGAGTTAGGTCACACTAACTCAGCTTAGAGGGAATACTGGTTACAGGATGCTTTGGTGACACCTTTTGCACTATGCACAAATGCATTTAATTTGCCTGCAAAAAACTTGCTGACCCACCCTCTTAGGATCGTAATCGCACACACGGAGCTTCTAATATACAAGACCGGGGCTGCTATGCAGAGGAAAGCAGCAGCAAACAACCATCTCTTGCCTTGGAAATCCCATGAGGGGTTGCCATAACCTAAGCTGTGACTGGACAGCACTTAATTACTAAGCGGTTGCAAGTTGTGATACAATTCAGGGTGGTGGTATGTGCCAACCTCTGCGCCTATTTCAACCACACTCCTCTAGTTTGAGCTTGCAGTGTCCTTTGTACTCGCTCTTTCTAAAACAGTAGGTGCCATACAGAAAGTGGCCATGACCCTCTAGGCTTTTGGCAATGGGAATAAGAGGCACCTAAGTAGGAATTCTGTCAATTTCACTGATTAGGAATTCTGTCAATTTCACAGCTCCAACTGCTCCCAGGTTCGGTGTTACGCTCCTCAAGAAACAGAACAAGGGAATTTAGAGTAAGCTACAACCAATACTCCCTCTAAGCAGTGGAGTCTTGTGAACAAAGATGTTACATTGTGAGCTACTGGGATTAAAATTGTGAACTACTGCATAAATTAGTTTGCTCTGGGGCCATTTTTCCTGAGCTAAGACAAAAATGTGTGAACTGGAAGCTAAAAAACTGTGAGCCAGTTCACACTAACTCAACTTAGAGGGAACACAAGTTACAACCCAAACCTTCACCAAGCTCCTTGGTAAATTTTCCCCATCCAAGGTAGTTTACCTGTTGCAAAGATGTACTGGGAGTCATGAAAGCATCAGGAGTCATCAGCTTGGGCTTCATGTCACTCGAGGAGGAAAGGAAGTCCACCGGAACAGACAGCTCCGAAATGCGGCGTACGTCAGGCTGCGAGCCGTGCATGGAGCTCTTTTCGGATCCCAGCCCTTCCGTGCCCAAGTCAGCCAGGTGATCTGGAAATGCTTCGGAAATATAAAATGCAAATTGTCATCAGTTCGCTCTGAGAAAGAGAAAGGAGTCCAACCCCAGTAGTTCATCCAGCTGAAATGACGTTAAGCACATGGCCTCCAAAGTCCCCTTGGGGCAAGTCACTGCATTTGCTGCCAGCAGAGACTCAGCTACCAGAAGTCTGGCTTGAGCACCATCGCACCTCGAAGCAGGGAAACCCACTGCTAACATAGCCAAACGTTGATGACATCTTATTGACTCATGGAACACAAGCCTGAAAGTCATTGCTAGCTTCAAACATGGAGCTGGCAAAAAACAGTTGCTGTAATTTCAAGAGGATTTAAAACTCAGTTATTAGGATTATTTTTTTTCCACCATGGCCTGGAAATTCCTTCCCTGTATTAATAAGTGGACCCTCCTCCCTTTCCTCCAAAAACTAAACTTTGCAACAAAGCAGTATGTGTGAGCTAAACATGTTTGGCTTATTTTTTTCCAGTAGCAGAATCTCCTATAAAGGGCAAAAGTCCTAAGTCCCACTTATGCAGTGGGATATTCCTGCAGTTTCCTGAAAGCCATTCCTGAAACTCAGAGGATCTGCTGGACTTGTGAGCAATGTGACATGAGATGCTGCAGTCACTGTGTGTGTGTGTGTGTGTGCATGCGCATGTGTGCACATACACAGAGAAATCGGAGACACACACCCCTTTGCATCTTCTGTTTACACAAGAGGCTCTAGATTCTACTCCAGATGACAATATACAACAATATATCTATCCAAGCAAGATCTCTTGCACCTCTCTGCCTAGAATTCTTGGATGAAAAGGGTACTCACCAAAATCTTCATGGGAACCATGGGGAGGGATTGAAGCTGCTGTATCTGGACTATGGAGAGGTTGAAATCTGATCTGTACATCTTGAAGGGCCCTGCAACATCCAGAGATACAACTTTGGTTTGTGAACCTTGCCTATAGCAAACAGAAGCTTATCTCACCAAGGCAAGCACTATGCCACGCATGCATTCGAAGTAAGAGAAGATACTAGATTTTTGTATTTCATACTTGTGGGTTTTTTCCTCTGTACAGGGTAGTTTGCTGCTTGAACATGCTCTGAGTTGCAGCTTTTTCCTTCTTGGGAACTTTAGAAAGCCTCCAGCATTTTCCTAAAAAGGCGACTACTTGCAAAGAACCTTGCTGCTTAAAAGATGCATTCAAGTATCACATTTAAACAGGACATGAGTCACCAGAACGGACAGACACTGGGGGTTGGATCCTATGACTTTTTCCCAGTAAGTGGGGAGCCTTACTCCAGAGGCAAACTCCACACTAAGTAGAAGGTAAGCCCCACAACAGAATAAGAGAACACGTCCTGCTTCTGGGCTCGTAAATCAAAGATGGACTTCAGACTGAGCTTATAAATTAAGGAAGGCGTGTACAGGAAAAGCAGCAGAGGCATGCACAGAAAATCTACAGCAGATTATTTGCACAGTTGTGGTTTTATTCTGAATGCAGAATTGGGGCTTATTAGCTCACAAACACACACTCACATTCAGATGTGACGTCCTTCTCCTGAGTCCAGGGCTGGAGGCTTGCCAATGGCAAGCGGAGCCTCTTCCTGCTTTTGAAGGAACCCATGGACTCAAAAGAACAACAGATGCTACTCTCACTTTCTGGCTGCCCGAGACCAAACAAAATCATGCGGGTGCCACTCATTGGCCCAAGAGTGAAAACTGCCTTGCAAAATACTCACTTGGTGTGGACGCAGAAGAGCTTGATCAGCACCCCTGCAGCTGACTCGACAGTTCCAGTCCCCTGAGTGCCTTCTGGGTGGTGGGGAAAGAGAAAATAAAATAAAATAAAATGTTCTGGTTTGTCATCATCATCATCATTTTATTTGTATCCCGCCCTCCCCGCCGAAGCAGGCTCAGGGCGGCTAACAACACAAATCAATACATTCATTATACAGTATATTTAAACAAGACTAATTTAACAGTTTAATTAAAATTCTATTAAAATTCTAAAACGATAAAATTGCTTTTATTGCTTTTAGTGCTTTTCTAACATATTTTGATCATACGGTGAAATGCTGCATGCCTCTTTTTAAAAGATGGACATAATAATAATAATAATAATATTTTATTTTTATATCCCGCCCTCCCCGCCAGGCGGGCTCAGGGCGGCTAACAGACATGGGAGTCCCATGATTCACATTAAACAGTATAACAGACATGGGAGTCCCATGATTCACATAAAACATAACAGTAAATATCAATTACAAATAAATTAATTAAAATAGATAAAACATATAAAAATAGGTGCTAAAATGATGTAATCCTGATGTACATAAGATGGCTAAGCGTCTGTTCGTTAGTTAATCAGGTTCTGTCTCAAATGCCAACTGAAAAAGAAATGTTTTGCAAGCCCTGCGGAATTGGTTCAGGTCCCGCAGGGCTCGCACCATCTCTGGAAGGTCGTTCCACCAACGGGGGGCTATCACCGAGAAGGCCTGCTCCCTAGTGGCCTTCAACCTAACTTCTCTTGGCCCAGGGATTGTTAATAAATTCTGGGAACCAGACCTCAGTGCTCTCCGGGGTACATATGGGGAGAGGCGGTCCTTTAGGTAGGCAGGTCCTCGACCATATAGGGCTTTAAAGGTAATAACCAGCACCTTATAGCGAACACGGTAGACAACCGGCAGCCAATGCAGATTGCGCAGCCCAGGCCGTGCAGGCTCCCACCGTGGTAGTCCCTCCAACAGCCTGGCCGCCGCGTTCTGGACTACCTGGAGTCTCCGTGTTCGGTACAAGGGCAGCCCCATGTAGAGGGCATTGCAGTAGTCTAACCTCGAAGTGACCGTTGCGTGGATCACAGTTGCTAGGTCGACGCGCTCCAGGAAGGGAGCCAACTGCCTCGCCCTCTTAAGATGGAAGAAGGCGGATCTAGCAGTGGCGGCTACCTGGGCCTCCATTGATAGGGAGGACTCCAGTAGCACTCCCAAGCTCTTGACTTTGCGCACCGGTACCAGTGGCGCACTGTCAAAGGCCAGTAAAGTAGTCTCCCCTCCCGGTCCGCCGCGGCCCACGCAAAGGACCTCGGTCTTCGCCGGATTCAACTTCAGCCCGCTCAGCCTGAGCCAGTCAGCCACGGCTTGTAGTGCCCGGTCCAAATTTGCTGGGACATCACCAGCCCAGTCGCCCATCAATAGATAGAGCTGGGTGTCATCTGCATATTGATGGCAGCCCAGCCCATACCTCCGTGCAATCTGGGCAAGGGGGCGCATAAAGATGTTAAACAGCATCGGGGAGAGGACTGCTCCCTGAGGCACTCCACAATGAAGTGGGTACCTCTGAGACAGTTCCCCCCCAATTGCCACCCTTTGTCCCCGACCCTCAAGAGAGGAGGAGAGCCACTGTAAGGCTAGCCCCCGAATTCCTGCGTCGGCGAGGCGGCGGGTCAGCAGCCGGTGGTCGACCATATCGAACGCCGCCGATAGGTCTAACAACAGCAATACTGCCGAGCCGCCTCGATCCAGTTGTCGTCGGAGGTCATCCATGAGGGCGACCAGGACTGTTTCTGTCCCATGGCCCGGGCGGAAGCCGGACTGGCATGGGTCTAGGATGGAAGCGTCCTCCAGAAATTCCTGTAACTGCACCGCCACGGCCCTCTCAATAATTCTGAGGACACAGCTAGTGCACTACATTAATAAAGATAAATAAAGGGAAACAGAGAAGTGTAAACTTGTTTCCTCATCTACTGTGGTTCAGTCGTCAGCAGAGCCGCATTGGCCAGCTGGGAGTGCAAGCATGGTGAACTCACCTCCGAGTGCATCACTGGCTCTTCAAGCATTACCTTAGTTTTGCAAGAGCCTTGTGGCTGAAAGGCTTAAATGATTTAATGCAATATCGGGCAGGACTGATTCTACAGTCTAGGCCAGGGATGGCCAAACTGTGGCTCGGGAGCCACATGTGGCTCTTTCGCACATATTGTGTGGCTCTCGAAGCCCCCAACACCGTTGGCTGGCTTAGGCAAGGCATTTGTCTCTTTAAATAATTTCTCGGAGACAAACCAGCCAGCAGCTTGGAGAATGCATTAAAAGTTCAATTTGCTTTCTTTCCACTTCTCTCTCCCCCATCTCCGTCTATTTGCCTCCTTCCTTCCTCCCTCTCTCGTCCTGTGGCTCTCAAATTCCTGACATTCATGTCTCGTGGCTCTCAAACTTCTGACATTTACGCTATGTGGCTCTTACATTAAGCAAGTTTGGCCACCCTTGCTCTAGGCTCACTGCCGATGCTTGAATTACCCAGTGAGGGCTGGCTGTTGCAATGGGTCTCTTGCCTGTTGTGTTGACAAAGCTACCAGGCAAGTAGGAGAATTTGGCCCTCTTAGCTCTACTTACAGGTGGAGTTCAGGATGGAATCTGTACCCGCTTCACCAATAATCCCAGCACTGCCTGCTCATTGGGTCCCAACTTCACTTACAGAGAGCAAACATGGAAAAAGCATTGCCCAAAGCATTGCCCAAGTGACTTGGATGACATTTAAAGGGGCCTGATCTCCCCTCTGCCCCCAAATCCCCATAAGCATGGGGGAAACCCAAACAAGGTAGGGAGGGAATTAAGAACATCTGAGCCAGCTGAATATCCTGGCTGAGCATCCACTCTCCTCTGTCTTATAGGTACCTGGAGCACGGGCTCAGCAAGAGGCTCTTGCCTCTCAGCCTATGGCCTGGTGTGGTCTGCACCCCTGGAACTAGCTCACCTTGTGGCTCATCAACTGCTTCATGGGGCACTGTGAGGTCGCACATCTTTATTATATTCTTCATGTGTGCTTTGCAAGCTGTTTGCAGGGTGAAAATATAGAAAGCCAGCATGGCGCAGTGGTTAAGAGCAGTGCACTCTGATCTGGAGAACCAGGTTTGATTCTCCACTCCTCCATACGCAGCTGCTGGGTGACCTTGGGCCAGTCACAATTCTCTCTCAACCAGTGTTCCCTCTAAGCTGAGTTAGTGTGAACTAACTCACAGTTTTTTAGCCTCCAGCTCACACCTTTTTGTCTTAGCTCAGGAAAAAGGCCTCAGAGCAAACTAATTTATGAAGATGATTTTGGATTTATATCCTGCCCTATACTCTGAATCTCAAAGTCTCAGAGCGGTCACAATCTCCTCTACCTTCTCCCCCCCCCCCCACAACAAACACCCTGTGAGGTAGGTGGGGCTGAGAGTGCTTTTATAGCAGCTGTCCTTTCAAGGATAGCTTCTATGAAAGCTATGGCTGACCCAAGGCCATCTCAGCAGGTGCAAGTGGAGGAGTGAGGAATCAAACCCGGTTCTCCCAGATAAGAGTCCGTGCACTTATCCACTACACCAAACTGGCTCTCACATGCCAGTAGATCACAAAGCGGACTTTTTGCTCACAAGACTCCACAGCTTAGAGGGAGTATTGCTCTCAACTCTCTCAGCTCCACCTATCTCACAAACAGTGTTCCCTCTACTCTGAGTTAACATGAACTAGCTCACACTTTTTTTAGTCTCTGGCTCACATATTTTTGTCTTAGCTCACGAAAAATGACCCCAGAGCAAACAGATACATGCAGCTTCAGTGCTGCATAAACTTCAATGCTAGTAGCTCACAATGTGGAATTTCTGCTCACAAGACTCCAAAGCTTAGAGGGAACATTGCTCACAAGGTGCCTGTTGTGGGGAGAGGAAGGGAAACATGATTGTAAGCTGCTTTGAGACTCCTTATGGTAGTGGAATAGCAGGGGTATAAAAAGCAACTCTGCTTCTTCTTCAAACAACCCTTCTCCACCACCACAGAACCTCAACATGCTGCAAGAAATTCCTTAGGCCAGGGGTGGCCAACGGTAGCTCTCCAGATGTTTTTTGTCTACCACTCCCATCAGCCCAAGCCATTGGCCATGCTGGCTGGGGCTGATGGGAGATGTAGGCAAAAAAACATCTGGAGAGCTAGCATTGGCCACCCCTGCCCTAGACCCATGGTTTGTCCTGCCCTGTCACTCAAAGCAGCAGGACCCAAGCATTTCTGCTGTTCCAATATTAAAGACACAGAATAGGAGAGTCTCTTACAATGGCCAGGGCAAGGAAACAATGACCAGAGAGGCCCAAGTTTGTTCTGTTGTTGTATTATAAGCCCACCACCAGAGAAAGTTTCTTTCCTCCTGCTCCTTCTTCTCAAGAACATCTCCCTGCTCGCTCACCTGCAGACAGGCCATCGCTCTCCTCTTCGGCTGGAAGGACCTCCGTGTGTCTCAGCCGGCAGCGGCTGACCACCTGGATGCCAAAGCTCAAGACAGGATGGGTCAACAGGAACTCCGAGATGGAGCTGAAGTACGCTTTCCCTTCCTCCTGGTTCTGGACCAGCTCCATCACGTACAAGACCTGGAAGGTGGGCAGCAGAAAGACAATTCCCATAGCAGCATCAGCAGTGCATTCATGTGATGCTCACCTGCATATTCCAAAGAAGGGACAGAGAATGGTACAAAGGAGCCTGCAAGCTATACCTGCTGAGGGTCCAGACAGAAGAGCGTGTACGTACTTATATCTTGGGCTAGGACAGGGGTGGGGAACCTTTTTTCTGCCAAGGGCCATATGGATATTTATATCATTCGCGGGTCATAAAAAATATCAACGTAAAAAACTGCTCCGCCAAGGGAGAATGATTCAGGCCAGCAAAATTAATGCAAATAATTGTTTTTCTATTTGAAATCATGTGGGGAGAGCCTAATCTGGCACACACACACACACACACACACGGCCTGCCACCCTAGGCAAATGTATAAGTCCAGGGCTTTTTTGTACAAAAAGCCCAGCAGGAACTCAGTAGCATATTAGACCATATCCCCTGATATTAGCATATTAGGCCACACCATCTGGGATAATCAAGTGCAAACTGAACTGTGACAGTAACTTTTTCAGGCCCTGCAGCAATTCTGGCCGGCCAGCCAGGCCCCAGGGAGGCTACCGTAGAGTACATCTAGGGTCTGTGATCCATGCCTGGTCCCGGGGAGGCTGCGTGGCTGGACCCCTCGATCCTCACTGGCCAGCCAGGCCCAGAGAGGCTGCCACATGGCTTGGTTTGGCCCAGCAATCACCGAGGGCCACACCAAGTGACCTCGAGGGCCGCATAGCTAGGAGAAGGGTTAAGGAGAACAGAAAAGGAAGGACAGACGCCTCTCCAAACAAATAGCTGGGAGAACTGAAACAAGTATGGAGAATGAACATCCTTAGGGAAAAAGTGAGATTTTTCAGTGTTTATGCCCAGTGCTGTCATTACATAGTCCACACAGAATAAAACCAACACTTCCCCCCCCTTAGTTGAGTGACTGCTGCTAATCCCAGATTCATTTACAGAAGAAGACAACTGCAGATTTATACCCCGCCCTTCTCTCTGAATCACAGTCTCAGAGCAACTTACAATCTCCTTTATCTTCCTCCTCCACAACAGACACCCTTTCAAGGACAGCTCTGTGAGAGCTCTGGCTGACCCAAGGCCATACCAGCAGGTGCAAGTGGAGGAGTGGGGAATCAAACCCGGTTCTCCCAGTTAAGAGTCCATACACTTAACCACTACACCAAACTGGCTTTCAGTAGCTGTACATGGGGTCCTCTTATCTCTTTGCCACTTATACTACACATAGCCACACCCAGCTACGAATGCCTACCTTTCGCTGCACATCGCTCAGGATCAGGTACTCAGCTGATAGGTCCAGGCAGGCCTTGAGACTGGGAAGGACACTCATGGGGCTGAATATATCTGGTGAAAATCTACAATTGACATTGTGAGAAAGTGGCAAGAACAATTTTTGATAGGTTGCCTAATGTGAAGCTTTATTTTAGTTAATACTGTTAAACTGTTACTTAAGCTTCAAAGGGTGTTTAAAAAAAAGTTGTTTTAAGATGCAAGATAGCCCTCACTGCAAAAAGGACCCACATTTAATCATTTAGCAAACTGATAGGAATACAGGCTGGAGCATTTAGGAAGCGAGACAGGAACTCACCGGATAGTCTGAAGACATGTCCAGGACACCGTGCACCACATCTTCAGCTCTCGGTTCTGATCTGCTCCTGTGATGAGAAACCTCCAGAAGGGAACTCTGCAGAGTTAACATAAGAACATAAGAGAAGCCATGTTAGATCACGCCAGTGGCCCATCCAGTCCAACACTGTGTCACACAGTGGCCAAAAAACCCAAGTGCCATCAGGAGGTCCACCAGTGGGGCTAGAAGGCTTCCCACTGTGCCCCCCCAAAGCACCAAGAATACAGAGAGTTCCAACAATATGCTGTGGCTAATAGCCACTGATGGACCTCTGCTCCATATGCTTATCCAATCCCCTCTTGAAGCTGTCTGCTTGTACCCGCCACCACCTCCTGTGGCAGTGAATTCCATGTGTAATCACCCTTTGGATGAAGAAGTACTTCCTTTTATCCATTCTAACCCGACTACTCAGCAATTTCATTGAATGCCCACGAGTTCTCGTATTGTGAGAAAGGGAGTAAAGTAGTTCTTTCTCTACGTTCTCTATCCCATGCATAATCTTGCAAACCTCTATCATGTCACCCTGCAGTCGATATTTTTTCAAGCTAAAGAGCACCAAGCGTTTTAAGTTGAGAAGGAACCATCAGTAGCCAGAAAAAGGTTCTTCTTCTGACCCTTCCTGAGGACACAAACTTGGATACTGCATGTTCAGATTCTAGGCCATGAGTGGCGAAATTGTGGCTCGGGAGCCACATGGCAGCTCTTTCACACAGATTGTGTGGCTCCCGGAGGGCAAGGAGGAACTTAATGCAGGCTTACTCTCAAGTAAGCATGCTTACTGTTGGGACTTCAGTCAGCCTGTGAGCGCTGACCACAGATAGGCGAAATAGGCAGGCTTGCAACGTCTTCTTCTCCACCACAGAGGTTGCCTGGAGACACAGAGTGAGGAAAGAGAGCGCAAGAGCCAAGGGACCCATTGGAAGGAGGGATGGAATTAAAGAAGGCTGTGCAAGGTTCCCCCTTAGTTTCATAGCTCTTGTAGGAGTTACATTTACTAACCTTGGTGTCAAGGCAAAGAGAGATGCAGAATAAAGCAAATGGTAGTCAGTGATTTATATGGTACATGTGTACATCCTTCTCTCACTGGTGCCAAAAAATAACTCCCTAACCTTTCCCTATGCTGGTCTTATAGGTACTCTTATTCCCAGCTTTTGATTTTTAAAAAGTCTCCTTCTAGCATGGTCGTGTTGTAAAGCACATACATTTTATCTTTCTATGCAAAGAAAGTATTAAGAGTTTTAATAAAGACACGTGCGTAATATCTGTTCATGTCTTGCGGCTGTCAAACATCTGATGTTTATTTTATGTGGCTCTTACAGTAAACAAGTTTGGCCACCCCTGTTCTAGGTCTTCATCTCTCACTGTCCCAAACAAAGGATACTTCTGCTTGATATTTACTAGTCGCCACCTATAAAAGCATGGCTGGCTTTGTCTGTTCAGCCCAAAGCAGTACAGGATTCTGTGCGGTGGTATGTGCATCATGTAGGAAGCTGCCTTATACTGAATCAGACCATCGGTCCATCAAGGTCAGCACTGTCTCCTTGGACGGGCAGTGGCTTTCCAGGGTCTGCCTGGAAAAGGTCATTTTAACTAGAGACACCAGGGACTGAACCAGGAAAGGTCTGCATGCAAAGCAAAGGCTCTTCCACTGAGCCACAGCCCCTCCCACAGCTCATAAAGGAGAGCCCTTGCAGCCGTGCATTCACATGCATATTCCAAATCCAAATCCAAAGAACAGGCTGTGCACCATCCCTGCTGAGGGCCCAGGCAGGCATGGAGCTCAGCCATTCTTCCCCTTTCCATGTCCTATACCAAGTGGGATCTCCAGGGCTCCTGCTTCAGAAATACCTGCATCTGATCCCCAATCTCCCCTCCTTTAAAAAAAGCATCTCACAGTCTTATAAAAATCCCAGTGTTATGGCACCTCTCCAAACACATGCCCTGGAGAGTAGCAAGTCCAGTTTGACTGCAGACTATTCGGTGAGTTCCAGAGGCAAGATGCAAGGGGACACATGACATACAGGAGCTGTAACAGTCAATGTTCCCTCTAAGCTGTGGAGTCTGGCATTAAAGTTGTGAGCTACTGCATAAATTAAGTGTGCTCAGGGGCCATCCTTCCTGAGCAGGCTGAGATAGGACAAAAATGTGTGAGCCAGAGGCTAAAAAACCGTGAGCTAGCTCACACGAATTCAGCATAGAGGGAACCCTGGTCACAGCTCTTCTCAAACACTATCCACGAATACCTCTGTTCAGGTTCTCTGCACCACAGCGGTGAGCTGGGCTTGGCCCACCAGCATTTTATCCCGAAGTTATTCGCCCATAAAGGCCTATCCTGTGAAAATGGAATAAGCTTTTCCACAAACTAAAGCCGTCTCTTACTCTGGGTCTTGTTTTTTGTGATTGTCGCAGAACAGCAAGCAGGAGAGGGGCCGGCCGTCGTGGGGCTTCCACTCGTGAAGGCACCTGGGCAGAGAATCAAGAAAAACCATGACCCACAAAAGTTTGCCCCTTCGCTAGCGCAGAGATGTCCTGCAGGCATGCTCACAGGACCCATCCCCTCTCCGCCTCTGCAGATACCTTGGTTCATCTTGCCCTTCTATGTAGATCTGCCAGAATTTGACATATCCGTCGTGGCTTGCTGTGGCCAAGACTGTTCCATCAGGGGAAAGGGCTCCTTCGCTCAGGCGCTAGAAAGAAGCAGACCAAAAAAGACAACAATCTACAGTCAGTCTTTAAGCATAAAAGAAAAAAAAAACCCAGCAACTCAGCTTTAGTGAGATGTGACACAGTTGTCTGGTAGACACATAAGGATGGAACATGCTAGTAAGTGCCCCGATCTTTTGTCACTACTCTCACTACAAGAGCTAGCTAGGGCATCGTGGGTCAGTACTGTCGGCTCTGCTCCCGACAGTATCTGCTCTTGCATAAAGACTGAATGACCAAGCTAAGATTTGGAGTCTCCCCCCACCATGTTCTCAGCCAAGTGAACAGAGCCAGATGTTTCTTCAGAACTCTGAAGCCTGTGTGCATGTGTATGTTGAGGAATTAAGCAAGCTACACAAGCAAATGGGTCATTCCAGCACCTGTCCTTGGAAAGGAAAAACAGGACCACAACCTGCCCCTAAAACAAGGGAGCACCCAGCAGGTACCGTGCTGTGTCCTTTCACAACGATGAAGCCCTCTTTGATGCTGGTCACCTCCACCGGCCATGAACTGTGGTTGGCTCGGATGATGTCGAGGTCCCATACCTCTGCCTGCAAAACAAAGAGGCGTTAAGACACTCACCACAGTACTGTCAAGGAGCAGCTTAGGAAACTGGTCATCCTAAGGAGGAGTTTGCTCCATGCTCTACTTTTCCAGTGGAGCTAGACAAACTGAACTTGCTACAAGCACTGGTCTTTAAGCACTTCTGTGCTCCTCAGGGACCCAACTAAAGATCTCCCTTTGCAGAGCATCTTACCCTGTCCTCGTGCAAAAGTGCCAGAGTCTGGCTGCCCTCCTCGCAAGTCTCCTCGTTCTCGTCCGGGATGAAGGGACACCATATGATCCTCCGGAAGCTATTCAGAGGAGTTCCGTCAGGTCGCTTGATGTTCACCAAAATCTCCTCTCTGATAGCCAAGTTGAGGAACAGGTACAGATTTGCCTTGCTTTACAGAGCCTCCAAAACATTCACTGAAATGGAGGGGGGGATACTTTTGGGGACTACATCTGATAGACAAATGAATGCAAAGGACTCGTTGTGGCTTTCCCCAGCAAGCGGCAACCCAGCCAAGACCTAGGTGGACTGTACTCTCTTCCCCTTCCCATATTCACAGATATCAACTGAAGCCTGGAGATTCACTTTGACTCAGAAGCCGTCTTTCTATTTCACAAAACGCTTGCCTTTTAACAGAGATGGAAGAAAAGAATCTCCCAAAACTTAGCCATTTCAATCTTACAACAAACTTCTGGTCATTAAGCACAAACCCTTCATCTTAGCAACTACAACTGGCCCCAACTTCCCTCCTTCCTATTTTCTGTCACCAGGGCTTTTTTTGTAGCAGGAAGCTTTTTTTTAAGCAGGAAAAGTACTTTTCTCCCTTTCTCACAATATGAGAACTTGTGGGCACTCAATGAAATTGCTGAGCAGCCGGGTTAGAATGGATAAAAGGAAGAACTTCTTCACCCAAAGGGTGATTAACACGTGGAATTCACTGCCACAGGAGGTGGTGGTGGCTACAAGCATAGACAGCTTCAAGAGGGGATTGGATAAACATGTAGAGCAGAGGTCCATCAGTGGCTATTAGCCCCAAGGTATAGATGGAACTCTCTGTCTGGGGTAGTGATGCTCTGTATTCTTGGTGCTTTTGGGGGGGGGCAAAGTAGAAGGGCTTCTAGCCCCACTTGTGAACCTCCTGATGGCACTTGGAGGGGCTTTTTGTTTTGGCCACTGTGTGACACAGAGTGATGGACTCGATGGGCCATTAGCCTGATCCAACATGGCTTCTCTTATGTTCTTAGGAACTCCTTTGCCTATTAGGCCACACACCCCTGATGTGGCCAATCCAAGAGCTTACAGGGCTCTTAGTACAGGGCCTACTGTAAGCTCCAGGAGGATTGGCTACATCAAGGGTATGTGGCCTAATATAAAAAGGAATTCCTGCTACAAAAAAAAAGTCCTGCTTGTCACTCAAAACATTCTAAAACAGCAGTCAGTTATAGGAGACATCTGGTGTCCCCTTTAGTTGTGTACTCGTCTGTCTGGTTGCCATATGTGCTTTTTGCTTATTGTTGCACAGCCAGATTTCTAATGCTGTGATACTTAATTAGGTGAAAGGTGCTAAGTATCGGCACTTTTTGTGTTCCTAGAGAGACTCAGGTTGCAGGGCCATAACTCAGATTAACAAAACTAAGGTTAAGAGGAAGTCAAAAGCAGCACCGCAGTGAGGGAAATCCCTAATAGGAGGACCAGAATACAAGTGCATTAGAACACAACAATTTAGAGGAGTGCCATATAAAAGCATACAATGCCCAGATCCTGAATAGCAGAAATAAGTAAAATACCAGTGCATAACTGCAAAGTCTGAATGATGGAACAGCACCCGCTTCTCACAAATCATAGCATCACCTGGCCTAATAAAATGAACCCATGAAACCCTCCATGTGAGCACTGACACCACAGCTATGCCATCCGCAAAGCTTAGCCCGAGAGATAAGGATACTGGATCTTTCCATTCTCCATGGCCAGGCGCCACACAAAGAGGTTGCCAGCTTCATCCAGGCAGGCCAGCTGGTTGGAGTTGAGGTGGGCAAAAGCCAGGTCTGCTATGCCACCCGTGAAGCCTTTCAGCAGGGTCCGCTCGGCCGTGCTGATGCTCAGGACCCGCACCATGGCAGAGCCATTGCTGGCAACTGTGGAAGGGGGACAAGGAAGGGGTCAGCCAACAGGGTCAAGTTAGCGCCCTTTGCACCCGGGGAAGACAAATCCAGAGAAGAGAACAGCTCCACACAGAACAATTCGGAGGAAAGAGAAAAACATGGGAGTGGCACAGTGGGAGGGCTTCTGGCCCCACTGGTGGACCTCCTGATGGCACTTGGTTACTTTGGCCACTGTGTGACACAGTGTTGGACTGGATGGGCCATTGGCCTAATCCAACATGGCTTCTCTTATGTTCTTAACGTACAATTTGGTATTGCAGAAAGACGGGCACCTCACCTCTAATGGCGTATGCCAGGTAGGCATTTGACACGGCGATCAGGTTGCCGTAGTAATATTTCTGCTCCCAATCATACCTTGCTACCGGCTGGATTTTTACCTGGGGGAGGTTGACACAAAGAGCAATTAAAACATGGACTGGCAAAATGTGCCAGCAACAGTTGTGCCCCAGTGGCAGAAAGGGCCATCAAGTCGCAGCTGACTTAAGGCAACCCAAGGGGTTTTCAAGGCAAGAGATAGAGGTGGTTTGTCATTGCCTGCCTTTTCCCAGCAACTCTCCTTTGGTAGTCTCCCATCCAATTCCTAACCAAGGCCAATCCTGCTTAGCTTGAGGTCTGATAAGATTGTACTAGCCTAGGCCAGCCAAGTCAGGGCTGTCTGTTTCCCAATGTTGGCCAAATACCCATAATCAAAGCTTTTTTGGTAGAAAAAGCCCAGCAGGAACTCATTTCCATATTAGGCCACACCCCCTGACACCAAGCCAGCCAGAACTGTGTTCCTGCTCAAAGAAAGCCCTGCCCTCAATGATCCCATGAGATGGCACGGTGGGTTGGATCAAGACAATTATCTCCACTAACAGAAAGGGTTCTCACTGATTCCGCCCCTTTCCATTGTGATTCCGGTTCACCCTCCCCATGTTGTCCCTTGTTTACCTTGTTGCTTCCTCTAGCTTTGCTGGTGATGCTGGAGTCGCTGCTGGCTACTATTTCGACATCTTTAGCTGTTATCACCATACAGGTGGAACTGTCATCGCCGGAAAGGCAGCTAGAAAAGGGGTGGGGTAGAGAGAAAGAAAAAGCCAAAAGCGTGAAAGATGAACAGCTTAAGCATCCAGTAGTTCAAAGGGCTGTACTCAAAGAAAAAGAAGATATTGGATTTATATCCCTATACTCTGAATTTCAGAGCGATCACAATCTCCATTACCTCCCTCACGCGCCACAACAGACACCTTGTGAGGTAGGTGCGCCTGGGAGAGCTTTTTACACCAGCTGCCCTTTCAAGGACAACTTCTCTGAAAGCTATAACTGACCCAAGGCCATTCCAGCAGGTGCAAGTGGAGGAGTGAGGAATCAAACCTGGTTCTCCCAGATAGGAGTCCACGCACTTAACCACTACACCAAACTAGCTCTCTGAGACTCTGAGTTAAACAGGAAAGAGAAGACTTCAACCAGGGATCTTCTGCATCTTGCTGAGCAGAAATTCAAACAAGGCCTTTTTACAGGGAAAGATTTTTTGCTGCAACATGGTGTATGTTGTTAAGGTCACAACTGTAACCAGTATGGACTGACTGCTTTAATCCTATGCAATTGCTCGAGATTCTGGATTTGCTTTTCCTTCTAACCTTGCATTCCTGAATCAGAAAGGAAGGGAGCCATCCTGACAGATTTATGGTTCTTAGAAGAAAAGAGGCACCAAGGGGGGGGGGAAGCAGCTGTAGCAGAAAGAACGGCAAAGGGGCCTCAGTAGAACAGCTCTTGGAAATGCCAAGACTTTTTGCTTTGTGACTCTGCACATATTCATTTAAAAAGCTCCCGTCCTATCTTTCTGCAGCTCAAGATAACCAACAGCCAAAATTTTTATGCTAAGTGTAAGAAGCGATCAAAATATTAAAATGCATCTACAATAATCACAGTAACAAACATTACCCCTCCCCCCCAAAAGAAGATCTCAGCGTTTCTTAAAGAGGTTAGCTAGAATCAGGGGGTTTTTTGTAGCAGGAACTCCTTTGCATATTAGGCCACACACCCCTGATGTAGACAATTTTCCAAGAGCTTACAGTAGAACCTGTACTAAGAGCCTTGTAAGCTGTTGGAGGATTGGCTACATCAGGGTGTGTGGCCTAATATGCAAAGGAGTTCCTTCCTACTACAAAAAAAGCCCTGATTCTAACTAACTTCTTTAAGAAACGCTGAGATCGTCTTTTGGGGGGGGGGAGGGGTAATGTTTGTTACTGTGATTATCGTAGATTGTAAAAAAGCCCCCCAAAAAGCTAGATTAGAATCCAGTACCACCTTTTTTGTTGTTCAGTCGCACGGTCGAGTCTGACTCTTTGCGACTCCATGGACAAAGTCACACCAGGCCCTCCTGTCTTCCACCATCCTCTGAAGTCTGCTCAAATTTGTGTTTGTTACATCAGTAACACTGTCCAGCCATCTCATCTTTTGCCGTCCCCTTCTTTTGCCTTCTGTCTTTCCCAGCATCAGGGTCTTCTCCAGGGAGCGCTCCCTTCTCATTTGGTAGCCAAAGGATTTGAGCTTCAGCATTTGACCTTCCAGTGAACAGTCTGGGATGATTTCCCTTAGGACTGACTGATTTGAACTTCTTGCAGTCCAAGGGACTCTCAAGAGTCTTCTCCAGCACCACATCTCAAAAGCATCTATTCTTCTGCACTTGGCCTTCCTTATGGTCCAGCTCTCACAGCCATACATTACTACTATGATTACCATCGCTTTAACTATACAGACTTTTGTTGGCAGGGTGATGTCTCTACTTTTTATTATACTGCCCAGGTTCGCCATAGCTGTCCTCCCAAGGATCAAATGCCTTTTGATTTCATGGCTACAGTCACCATCTGCAGTGATCTTGGATCCCAGAAATGTGATGTCTGTCACTACTTCTATGTCTTCCCCTTCTATTTGCCAAGGTGTGATGGGGCCAGATGCCATGATCTTAGTTTTTTTGATGTTGAGTTTCAAGCCTACTTTTGTGCTCTCCTCTTTCACCCTCAACAAGGTTTTTTAGGTCCTCCTCACTTTCTCCCACTATAGTGTCATCTGCATATCTGAGGTTGTTGATGTTTTTCCCAGCAATCTTAATTCCGGCTTGTGCTTCATCCAGGCCAGCATTCCGCATGATGTACTCTGCATATAAATTAAACAAGCAGGGTGACAATATACATCCTTGTCGAACTCCTTTTCCTATTCTAAACCAATCAGCTGTTCCATATCCTGTTCTGACAGTTGCTTCTTGACCCTTATACAGGTTTCTCAGGAGACATGTGAGGTGGTCTGGTACTCCCATCTCTTTTAAGGACTTGCCACAGTTTGTTGTGATCCACACAATCAAAGGCTTTAGCATAGTCAATGAAGCAGAAATAGACGTTTTTCTGATACTTCCGTGCTTTCTCCATAATCCAGTGAATGTTGGCAATTTGATCTCTAGTTCCTCTACCTCTCCGAAACCAAGCTTGAACTTCTGGTAGTTCCTGATCTACATACTGCAGAAGCCTAGCTTGTAGGATCTTTAACATGACCTTGCTGGCATGTGAAATGAGTGCAATGGTGCGATAGTATGAACATTCCTTGGCATTACCTTTCTTTGGAATTGGATTATAAACCAATCTTTTCCAATCCTGTGGCCACTGTTGCATTTTCCAAATTTGTTGACATAATGTGTGCATCACTTTAACAGCATCATCTTTTAGAACTCTGAATAGCTCAACTGGAATACCATCATCTCCGCTCGCTTTGTTGTTAATAATGCTTTCTAAAGCCCATTTGACTTCACTCTCCAGGATGTCTGGCTCAAGGTCATTGATTTCACTGTCATGGTTGTCTGGGACATTGAGATCCTTCTTGTATAATTCTTCTGTGTATTCTTGCCACCTCTTCCTGATCTCTTCTGCTTCTGTTAGGTCCCTACCATTTTTGTCCTTTATCATGGCCATCTTTGCACAAAACGTTGCCTTGATTTCTCCAATTTTCTTGAATAGATCTCTTGTCCTTCCCTCATAAGATTTTCAGGGTATAAGCTTCTGAGAGTCATAGCTTCCTTTGGGTAATACATGTGTCTTCTAAAGGGAATTTTGACACCTGAAAGCTTATACCCTGAAAAATTTGTGGGTCTCTAAGACTCAAATCTAGCTGTTCTACTGCAGATCAACATGGCTACCCTCTGAATCTAAAAAAAAGTCCTCAGTGATCAGCCAGTGACGACTTTCTGAAAAGCCATCAGGCCAATCTGGACAACCCATTCTACAAAGTAGGGGCTATGATCAATGTTCCCTCTAAGCTTTGGAATTTTTTGAGCAAATATTCTACTTCATGAGTTACTGGTATTAAAGTTTTGCGAGAGAGATTTGGCTTCTGCATAAGTTAGTTTGCTCTGGGGCCATCCTTCCTGAGCTAAGACAAAAATGTGCAAGCTGGAAGCTAAAAAATTGTGAGCTAGCTCACACTAACTCAGCTTAGAGGGAACACTGGCTATGATGGGAAAAGCCCAAGAGGCTTAGGAGATGTGAACAATCCAAACTGGAAGGGGTATGTGTAACAAGCAGAGACTGCTCAGGTGTCCATGCATAAGCCTAGGCAGGGCTGTAACTGTGAGGTAGCCACAGTTTACCATTTGTGTTTTCTGTTGCAGCAACCTAAAGACAATCTGCCCATAAAGGACAGAGATCAGCACGAATCAGGAATTGTAAGCCTTCATCTGGATCACTGGCAACATCCACTGAAAACATCCAATCGGCTTCCACTCTAGGAAGATACTATATAACTCAGTGGTAGAGTACATGCATGGAACAAAGAAGGCCCCACTCTGAAGTCCTGGAATGTCTGTTTAGAAGCGGACCTCAAGATCTTGGAAAACCAATGCTACCAAACAGCAAAAAGACCACTAGTCCATCTAGCCAAGTACAGAAAACAAGGTTTTATAATGAACCCCCTCATCTGCTGAGCAGAGCACTCTCTTAAATTTCGATTTTTCTGGGGTCAAAGCAGCAAACAATACGAAGTAATCTTTCAACCAGTTGCCCAAAGACAATCTAGAAACTTAGCCTTTCCAGAAGCAATTTTCTGCTGAGATACTACCCAACAAGTGTTAGCTTAAGTCTTTCGAAGGGGGTATGCCATGTACAACTTTCTTCCTCACTAATTCCTTGGGTTCTCACATCCCTTCCCTCCACCCAGAAGATACCTACATGACTTGCTTCTCTTGCAGTGTCCCCAAGGGAACTATCTGAGGCACTGGCTTGGCCAAGGAAGTTCCATCTCCACTTGCTACAGGATCCGGCACCAGCAAGCCATTCAGGTCTCCGTTGTATGAACTGGGTGGTCTCTGGTTTTCATTCACTGAACCTGTGTGTGAAAAAGGAACCAACAGTCACATTTACTCAAGACTTGGAAAATGGTCATGTCTCTTTTCAAGCCTGCAAGGGCTCCCTTCAATGATCCAATGTTCAAAGTGACGAGTGCAAGAAGGGTTGGGGGGGGAAAAACTCATCTAGGAGAAAAAGCAACACTCTCTGAGTGAAGCACAAGGAAGATGCTTTCCTCTCTGTCCACAACTTGATTCTTTCTTGTTAACTAGAAAAGTAACTACATTCTGAATGAAGATTATGCCCATGTGATCTGAGCATCAGTATCCTACCTTTTGTGGGATGCAGCTGCATTCATTTTGCTATCCCCTCATTACAATAAACTTACTCCTGCCATTATCACACACCTGTCTGCAGTGAGGGTGATGCCTGATGATAACTATGGTTTATCAATGCATCCAAGGTGGAATTCTAGCAGGAGCTCCTTTGCATATTAGGCCACACACCTAATGTAGCCAATCCTCCAAGAGCTTACAAGGCTCTTTTTTGTAAGCTCTTGAAGGATTGGCTACATCAGGGGTGTGTGGCCTAATATGCAAAGGAGCTCCTGCTAGAATTCCATCCCTGAATGCATCTATCATGCCAAAACATTGTTAGCATGAACGACGGCTGGCAGCTCACTTAAAAGCATTGGTTTCTAACTCCGGTTTGCTGGCGGGTCACAAACCATAGTTTGTTAGTCAAGACAGCACCACAAACCATGGTTAAATTTCTTTAACTGAGATTACCAGTGTAGCTATTACATCGCATACAGTCCCATGCTAAAGAGGCAGGAAATTCTCAGAGGGAAAGAACACCAGAAAGCTTTGAAACTGATCGTTACCCAAGGCGACTTTGATCTGGTGGTGAAGCAGTTCAGCAACTCCAATGTGCACAGTCACACCCCCAAATCTCACTGAAGATAATTTTTAAAAGGCAATTGGAAAGTCACACAAAATACTAAAAACTGACTTGCACTTTCATTTCACATTCATTTATGCTATCGTGATTACAGATACGGCTGAAACACAAAGTTCCTGTCTGCTGAAGGAACAGACAGCCCAGCTACAAGCAACTTCTCTTTTCTCAAAGGTTTTGGGAAAAGAAAGTGAAATAGCAAAAATGCTTTCCCTCATTTCTTGCACAACAAGCAACTGTGCAAGCTAAGCGCATGTCTGGATCACACTCTCTCTCTCTTCCCCCTGCCTTCATTCATCCTTGATGAAAATACTGATGTGATCACCCTTCACTCTGTCTAAGCCAGTGCCTTGAATGAGGCAATTTTCTCCCACAACACTGGAGAGAAAATTAGAAATTCGGAGAGAGAATATTATTGGCAGTGCCTTTGGTCATGTGCACAGTACTCTTTGGTGCACAAAACAGCAACCGGCACCCCCACCAAGCACAACAGAGACACACACGTTTGTCTTAAGAAATGCCACTGCTAGCACAGCACACGACTTACATGACAAGGCGGCGGCTGCAGGCACCATGGAAACTGCAGTCTTGAAGCACAGAGATGGACAAAAGGAGATGGAAGCAGACAGGCAGAGAAATCCAGAGGAAAACTCAGACAGTTGGCCCCAGGCATTTCTTTAGAGAGGTCTGCTTGGAGGCTACAGTACAGGCATTTTTAGGCACTTTCCCTCTTAGAGTAATAAATACAGCCAAGCTTTTCATAGCTATTGCCACCAGATGTTTAACATCCAATATTTTAGAGTTTAAGACTTCCTGCTGGTTTGTGATTAATTATTTTAAAATAATTTTAAAACATGGCAATCCACTTTGAATATTATTTCTCAAAAAGGAGGATACAACATTTAGAACAATTAATATAATATGTGCAGCTATTTTTAGACTAGCGACAAATGACTGCAAGAGAGTCTTAGATCTCAATTCAAAGCAGAATTACACCTTTGTAAGTCTATTGCCTTCAAAGAACTGAGAACAGCATAACTCTACTTAGGTCTGCTATGTTTTACTATGGAAAAAAAATTGCACCACATATGTAAACCTAGTCTATCTAGAGTTGTTGGTGCTGTTATGCTAGCTACCATGTCAGATGGACAATGTGGGATATGAAGCATGGACAAACCCCAGGGATTCTACAGGCTTGTAGATGGTATATTTGACTTCTTTTGTTAACATTATTTAAATTTGAATTGAAAAATTTTCCAATTCCAATATTCCCAGAAAACCCATATCACTACTCTACTGTTCAAGAACGTGGGCTCCTTTGTATATAATTTACTCAAAAGGAAGATGACCCTGCAAATGAAATGACCTCCCCTTAAAAATGTTTGCACAAAAAAGATTTTTCGAAATTACTGTACAAACAAATGCAAATGTAAGCAGATCCCCCCTTTTTTCTTGACAGCACACTTGGGAGGAATCTAGTTTTCCTTTGGGGATAAATACAGTAACAACCCTCTCCCATGAAATATTTGTCTTTTAGAATGATTAAAATGCAAGGTTTTTCACACTCAATATGTATAAAAGTCAGATGGCTTTCTCAATTTTTCCAATGAAAATATTGGGAAATTTGGGGAACCATTAAAAAAAACCCTCATACTTTAATCATATGCAGCATTTTCAAGATTTTGCTTTAATGTAAATAACGGTGGTAACAATTAATATACTATAATGTGTTTAATGATAATTCATTATTAAACAGTTGTGTTTTCAATGTTTAAAAGTTTGGCTTAATATCCAAATATGCTGGCAGCACTACTATTGCAAATTTATGAAAAGGTTTATTCCAAATAATACATTTTCTTTTGTTTGCTACAATTTGTTTTCTGTGTTCAACTTATTATTTTTCCTACTTCTCAGATGGCAAAAATTAAATACACATGTGCTATGATATAATAGGGTACAACAGTCTTCAACAACTTTTAATAAATTGGGTATATATGAGTTCTTATAGAAATTGAAGATATTTATACTTTTAATTTCTCTGTGTATGCCAAATAGCACAATTTTATATGCTAAGTTGTACATGATGCTTTTCAATGTTATCACTAAAATAAGTTAATCTTTGACAGCAAAGTAGGTAATGCATCTATTTCAGTTTTTCCCCACATTTACCTTTTTTTCTGCTGGGGAAAAGGTTTTTTCAGTGGCTTAAAATTTTCCACTAATTTTACATTTCTGCTACAGGAACCTCCAGTTGATGGTGATTTCCAAACCAGAAAACATTTCACCCAACTTTTATCCTGTCAGTTATTCTTACTGCTGACCTAGCCAGGCAGGTCATCTGCGGTTGGAAAAAGGAGCAACCAGTCCTCTAGCAGATCCAGACAGCTCCATGGACAACAGTAGCAAAAGGATGGGGAAAGAAATCTATATGCCACCATGGAGACCAATGGGGCCCCATAAAATAGTCACCACAGTAGCTAGAGGTGACAAGCATACTCCACCTCAAGTTTTTTCAAGAAGCCACTGACAACACAGAAAAACTGCACCACTGTTGAAGTAGAGCCTGGCTAACATCCTGTATCAAGAGGCTGCATCAGTGTCATGGGTTGGAGGGAACCGTTATAAAGAAGCTATTCCTCTTAGCTTGGCAGTAGAAACAAAACAGACACACCTGCCTCCACAGATCAGGAAATAAGAAAGCCAAGCCTCCATAGCTAACACAAGGCAACAGTTGACTACCAAACATCATCAAAATTTGTGGGCCTCTGGAAAATGATGCAGTCTAGCTGCAACTAAGGCAGAAAACTAGCTTTTAAGTGGAACAGAAAGTTACATTTGGGGAAAACACCCAAAGCAAATAAATGCTGCTTCTGTACAGACTTGTGGACAACAACATGAGAGTTGGAGTAGCAATCAGCTGGAGTAGCAATCAGAATGTTGGACAAGAATCCTGGAGACCAAGTTCAAATATCCACTCTGGCAATGGAAGCTTGCTGGATGACCTTTCGTCAATCCCAAACTCTCAGCCTATCCTACCTCACAGAGTTATTGCAAGGATAAAATGAAAGAGAGGAGAATAATATAATCCACTTTGGGTTACCACTGGGGGGAAAACACAGGGCATAAATTAAATGATTAAATAAATAAGCAAGCATAAAGTACAATTTTAGGTCTGCTTAGTCCTCCTTCTGGCCTTACAATTAACATAAAAAAATGGAGAATGGTAACTGGATTTGACACAAGGATGACTACAGAAGAAAAACAAAGAGAAAATGCATCAAGGAAGGGCTAAAACACAGGGTCACCCAGCAGTGCTAGAAAGCCATGCTGAATCTCAGGCTCAGTGCCAGCTTCGTTAGCCAGACACCGCCTAGAGCAGCTTGTCCTACAAAAAGCTCTTAGCTTGCTAATGTCGCCAGACACCCGGCACCACTGTCAGCTTCACAGTACTTAATTACTGCAGAAACACTGCTTGACAACATTTTGGCCACTGTGTGACTGAGTGTTGGATTGGATGAGCCATTGGCCTGATCCAATATGGCTTCTCATGTTCTTATGAAGGGGGGGGGGGGCGAGTTGAGAAGATATAGATGCTCCAATAGTACCGGAGAACAAGGCAGTCATGTAAAAGGGTAAAAAAGGGGAGAAGTGGAGTGTGTGCAACATTCACACACTTTTTATTCTAACAGGCTTTTTTGTTTGGCTAAAATTCACAGCTGGGTCTTATCAGCTTTCTTTTGCAACAGGGGTTCAAAGCAGCTTATGCTGTTCTCCCTTCCTCACAGCAACAAGCCCCTGAGCTAGTTCTGGTTGCGAGTGTCATATAGAGAGCTTCCACAGCAGGGCAGAGATTTCAGCTCCAGTCTGAGGTCCCAAGCAGCCCAATGCTCTACCTACACCCCGAGCTGACTTAATTTAACCCCAAATCAGCATGCAACAGACCACACCAGTCCTATGCAGCAAAACGCTCTCCTCAGAAATAAGCCCTGCTGTGTACAAGCGGCAGGAGGCTCCCTCCCAAGAAACAAGTTGCAGCCGAACAATCAAAACCTCTGGCAGGTTTATTCCCACTGCAACGGGAGCGGGGGCTCGCTCCAGAGCAGGGGTGGCCAAAATTGCTTAAAGTAAGAGCCACATAGAATAATCATCAGCTGTTTGAAAGCTGTAAGATATGAACGTCAGATGTTTGAGAGCCACAAGAAGGGAAGGGGAGAGAGAAAGGGAGGGAGGCAAATAGATGGAGGGGGGAGAGGTGGAAAGAAAGGAACTTTAACTTTAAATGCATTCTCCAAGTCGTCTGCTGGCTTAGCTCGAAGAAGTGATTTAAAGAGACAAATGCCTTCTCCAAGCCAGCCAATGGGGTGGTGGGGACTTCGAGAGCCACACTATGTATGTGAAAGCGCCACATGTGGCTCTTGAGCTACAGTTTGGCCACCCCTGCTCCAGAGTAAGCAGGACTGCAATTCGAGCAACAGCAGCAGCCCGCGGAGTTGCCCTGACTGCCGACGACACCCCGCACGCAGCCTGCCCTCACGGGGCGTGCCGGGAGCAAAGCAGGGCGCCTCGGTTGAGGAGGCCCCCTCCCCGGTCCCCGTTCAGGAGGCCGGAGGCGAGCCGGATTCCTGAGCTCCCCGCAGCAGGGTCCCAGCCCACCCGCCTGCCTCTCACCGCCCGGCCGGTCCAGCTTGAGGATGTCTCGCAGGTGCTGAGTCGCGTCCTCGATGTCGATACTCGCGGAGGCCATTGGAGCGCCGCCTAGGACGCCTCCGTCTCCACCAGCCCAGCCGCCGCCCGGACAGGCCAAGCCCCAACCAGCCGCCACTACTTCCGTTTCCGGTCCGTGTCCCACCGTCCTCCTCAGCGGAAACCGCTGCTGCGCCGCTCCCGTTCCGCTTTCATCCCAAGGGAAATAGAAGAGGCACGGAGGATAGGAGGGAAGAAAGAAGCGTAAGAGCTTCGTCTTTTAAAGCGGCTGCTGTTCTTTGGGACCGAACAATTGGGCTAGGAAAGCATGGGAGGTAGGCTGTTTAAAAAAAAAAGTGTCTGCCCAGCTGCGAGTTTCTGTCAAGAACTGATCCTTGTTGTAGCTAGATCCAGGTGGGCAGCCGTGTTGGTCCGAAGCAATAAGAACAAAGTTGGAGTCCACTAGCACTAGCAGTTTTATTCAGCATGTAAGCTTTCTTGTGTACTAAAAGCACACTTCATCAGACTATGAAATGGGGTACAGTTAGCAGTGCTACAGATAGCTTGTTGTGGCTTTTGTTTTGAAGCCAACAAAACATAAAGGTCTGTGAAGAGGATGGATTGAACGCGGCTGCTGTGCTCCAAAAAAAACGAACCAACTTGGCACGCGGGGTACCCACTGAATACAAAAAATGGAAGTTCATTTACTTAAGTTCAGTCAGCATATGCCATGACAGGCACTGTGTTCGAAAATGAGGGATGCCAGACTCCAGGTGGGACCTGGGGATCCCCTGGAATTACTTATTTCCGGACTAGAGATCAGTTATCCTGGAAGAACATGAATGCTTTGAAGGGGGGATTCTATGGCATTTTACCCAACTGAAGTCCTTGCCTCCCCCCCAGGTTCCATCTCTAAATCCCCAGGAAATTCCCAACACGAATCTGCTACTTCTATCCTTCCAACTGCTGCTGGTGGCCAGGAGGGTCCTGTCAACCCTAGTTCCATAGTTTTTATAGAAAGGATTTAGACAGGTTCATAAAGGAGAGGCCCATCAGTTACTACTAGCAAAGACAAAAACGAATCTCTAATTAGAGAGCCAGTTTGGTGTAGTGGTTAAGTGTGTGGACTCTTATCTGGGAGAACTGGGTTTGATTCCCCACTCCTCCACTTGCACCTGCTGGAATGGCCTTGGGTCAGCCATAGCTTTTGTAGTTGTCAAAACGGCAGCTGCTGTAAGACCTCTCTTAGCCCCCCCCCACCTACCTCACAGGGTGTCTGTTGTGGGGGGAGGAAGGTAAAGGAGATTGTGACCACTCTGAGACTCAGAGTGTAGGGCAGGATATAAATCCAATATCATCAAATACCAGTGATGGGAAACAACATAAAGCCCTTAGCCTCTGTTCCATTTGCTGGCCCTCCTGGGCATCTCATTTACCATGGTGTGAAACAGGATGATAGTTGGACCACCAATCTGATCCAGCAGGGTACCTCTGACATTCCCCCCATCAGTGTTTCTCTGTGGCAAGATTTTGACCCATCAAGAGCCTTTGAAGCAAGGAGCTCTTTAGCTATTTCACACACCACCAGCAGAACCACAGACCCCTATAGTCCACCCCCCCTTTTTTGGAAGATGTGTTTAGTGCATGAGTCTAGAGAGTATGGGAACCACAAGTCCTGCCATGTTTCACACACACTGCATGCCTAAGTACACATTCTAAAGTCCTCACATTTGTGTAGGGATCCACTCCAAGAACTTTCAATCATACGCGAGTTCTCCTCCTGGAAGCTCAGGTCTCAGGAGTGCATGGGTCTAATTCAGACCAGGAACTTGATATATGGGGGCAGGCAGCTTATAGCAAGGAGCCAGTTTGGTGTAATGGTTAAATGTGTGGAGAACAAGGTTTGATTCCCCACTCCTTCACATGCACCTGCTGAGTGACCTTGAATCAGTCACAAGTTCTAGCAGAGCTGTTCCTCTCAAGAGCAGCTCTAGGAGAGGTCTCTCCACTCCGCCTATCTCACAGGGTGTCTGTTGTGGGGAGGGGAAGGGAAAGGAGATTGTAAGCCACTCTGAGACTGGTTCAAGTAGTGAAAGGCAGGTATAAATCCAATCTTTTTTTCATCTTTTTCCTATGTGAAACACACTATGGGGGGTGATATTTGCCCCATTAGGGAAGCATGGATATAATTCATAAGTACACACAGAGGATAAGCAGCATAACCCAGACAATTTTAGTTCAAAAAAACTCGGGGTAAGGCCTAACCCTCCATTCTGTCTACCAATTACCACACTCCCAATCTGAATTAGGCCTTCTCATGGCTGGAAATGCAGTTCTAGCAGGGATTTTGCATTTTATTGAGAGTCCTCGCAGCAGAGCTAGAGATGGCCTGAAGACTCTGCAATGTTGCTCAGCCGTGAGAAGAGCAGCAGGACAAGGCAAGGAGAGGATTCTCCATGGCCCTAATACCTGGCATGTTCCTTGTTATGGTGCTGTGTTTCCTATCCTGTCCTGCTACCCATAACATAATCCTAACTTGGCCACTGGCAAGATCATACTTCTCAGTTCTGACTCATTTTGTTACATGATTTCCCAACCAAGTACCTGCACCTCAGTGGACTAGATGCTGCTGCCAGTGTATGTGACAGGGGGATTAGGTCTCGGAAGGTACAAAGTAGTGTGAGGGAGGGAGCAGTGAACATTTATGAAGTCCTCTACCAACTCAGACCATCTACTTTCTGTTTGGCAGCAGCTCTCAAAGGTTGAGCACAACAAAGATGTTTCTCAAACCTGAGACCAGGGGTGGCTGAACTTGCTTAATGTAAGAGCCACATAAAATAAGCATCAGATGTTTGAGAGCTGCAAGACATGAGCATCAGATGTTTCAGAGCAAGCAGGCAGGCAAATAGATGGGGTGGGGGGAGAGGTGGAAAGAAAACGACCTTAAGTTAAATGCATTATCCAAGCTGCTGTCTTGGAGAAGTGATTTAAAGAGAGAAATGCCTTCTCGAAGCTGGCCAATGGGGGAGGGGGGACTTCAAGAGCCACACAATATGTGTGAAAGAGCCACATGTGGCTACCGAGCCACAGTTTGGCCACCCCTGCTTGAGACCCTTCAGCATATAAAGTATGCATTATGCTGTTGTTCCACAGTGGCAGCCACAAGACCTGCCAGAAAACATGGATATTCTTTCTCCAACAGAGTTTATTTCAACAATTAGGGTAGGCTATAAGGTTTTTGTCTGTTTGCTATCCTAGCCAATACCAGACTTTATTCTTCAGGACAGTAATGAACACAAGCAAAATCTATGTATACAATTTCTTCATTTACTTAACATTTTGTATTGACTGTCCTTGCGAGGGCTGGTAATTGTCACAAGAGTTCAATGCCATGCTAATGCACGAGGAAGTAAAACACAGAGAATATGCTTTGCACGCACCCATAGCTCAATTTATGACATCTCCAGTTACAGTGATCTCAGGTAGCAAACCTTGGAAAGACCTCTGCCTGAGACCTCAAAGAAACTGCTGCCTTTCCAAGTTAACTACAGGGTTGAAAGGAGCTTTATATCCACATAGCAAATTCAAGGTCTCTGCTGCACCTAGAAGAAAAGGAAAGCAAAGACCCAATAATTTGTCCTCCTGATACTGTACTACAGGGACTCCTAAGGCGAATCGCTTTGCTGCATTTATGCAAGCTCAGAAATTGACTGGAATGATTACTTTTCAAACACAAAAAGCATCTCTTGACCTCAGAGTGTTCTTCTTTGCTTAAATCCACTTACTGCAGCCGTGTGCCAGACTTGAAGTCCCTGCACATTGTTGCAACCTCAGGTTCACACGTGTTTACACAATCACACACTATTAATTATCCAGGTATGACATTTTGCAACAGATGTGAGCCTAAACAATTAAAGGTGGGGCAGTGAGTTGAAATAGGCAAGGTTAAGACCTAGAAAATGGCAGCTTCCTCTGTCTCATAGCAGGATACATACATCAATTACCAGACAGCACACTTTCCTTCAGTAGGTATGTGATACCATATTATGAAGGAACACACTATGTATCGTGGGGATGACTGGGTAAAGTTTCACTATTTTACCAGAGCAGACTCTTTCCAGGAGGCATAAAGCTGCAATCAAGGGGGGGGGGGGAAATCACAGCAGTAGTGTTAGTTACATACAGTACTACTCAAACCCCTTTTGTCAAAGGAAATGGCATGAAGCACCAGTGGCTACCAGTACTCAACAGATAATTCAGAGATGAAAATAAGTCTATTTTCTCATCTGCTGCTTACCTAAAACTCATCAACACCCACCATTTCCTCTTCATTTGTTCTATTAAAGTTTCTAGACTTGGCTTTAAAGCAACCATACAAAGCTGTCTTATAATGACAGTTTGGTCCATCGTTATTAGCACTGTCTGCTCAGACCAACATCAGTTCTCCATGGTCTCAGGCAGAGGTCTTTCACATCTCTTACTACCTGATCCTTTTAACAGGAGATACCAAGGACTGGATCTGGGGCTTTCTGCATGTCAAGCAGGTGCTCTGCCACTGAGTCACATCCCCCTCTGATAATATGGTTGACAATCTTTATTTATACATTTACCAGGTACAATCTTAAAGAGGTCAAGATTATGCAGTAAATACCGAACAGGTAGGCTTTCTGTTCCATGTAACTTCAGCATTTTGGCAAAACTGGTGCTGTTCTGCAACTCGAGTGCTAAAACATTACACAGAAACATTTGCTTCACTTCCCAACTACAGTTATATGCCATAAAGTATTACATAGATCTCTCGTAATTATCTGAATACAGCAGAAAGGCTGTGCAGTGATAAGCCAAGTTTCATAGTAGATAAAGTTATCTATGCATTTATTTTATAACCAGCAAGGGAAAAGATCCTAAACCCCACTGCCGGACTATGTACCATGATACCCTACTAACCCCCAACACTTGGAGCTCAATAAACATTCCAGATTTGCTTCTTGTCTAGGATTACAAGAATAGGAAGTTCTGTAAACACCAGGAAAGCTTTAAAGCAAAGCTGATGGGTTGCGTTGGGTGAGACCCGAGGCCTGCACATTTGCTTTAAAGATTCCTTTAAGCTTGGTTACATTTAGTCTTCCTATGTCAATTTGCACCATTTTATTTAACAAGCCATTTAACAGCCTTAGTTTATATGAGCACACCTTCAAACAATCCCAGATCAGACATCCTCTCACCATGCAGTAGCCTCTAATGCTTCAAGGGACTCTGTTTATCCTTAAATACAATTAGTAGGAAAAAAGAATTTTATCCATTAGAGGCTGCAATTCTCTTAACTGCCCACTTGGGCTGTTCAAGTGTCTCAGCTTGGCTACATGAACTTCTTCCATCTCCAGTCTTATTACTGAGGGGGTGGGGGAGTGGAATTAAAAAACCTTAATATCAGCAGAGTTAGCTCTGGGAAGCACATGTTGATGTGCAATTCAATTTATAGTGGAAAGTGTTACTTCTCTCTTACAGACAGAGAAACAAAAGCAGTTGTATGCGGCTTAGCCAGCAACTATGTTCCCTGTCAAGGATTTTATTTTTTTAAGTAAGGCATTTTGTTTTCTTATGGCTATTGACACTGTTTTAGAGTGGTGCAGTGGTTAAGAGTACGGATTCTAATCTGGAGAATTGGGTTTGATTCCCACTCCTCCACATGGGTCAGTCCCAGTGACTTTGGGTCAGTCCCAGTTCTCTCAGAGCTCTTTCAGTTCCACCTATCTCACAGGGTATCTATTGTGGGGACAGGAAGGGAAAGCAATTGTAAGCTGCTCTGAGACTCCTTTGGGTAGTTTAAAGAAGGGGAATCAAACCAGCTCTTCTTCTTCTTCCCACTAAGGCCAATGCAACATCCAACTCAAAACTTGGTAGGATGAGAGGACTCAAATACACACCCTTTCTTCGGTCGTGCTGGATGAGAGATGATAATCTGCGATGCATCGAGTGCATGAAAAACTTTCCCCATTGACTTGGGAAGGGGAAAGGTCTCTTTCCACATCACCCTGTTTCCCAGGTAGCAATCCAAAGCAAACTCGGGATGTTCTATTGAGATTGCTGGGATTTCCCAAAGTAAAGCTATACAGATGCATCAAGATATGGATGCTCACCTAAGTTCCATGGCCAGGCGAATTTACATAAACAGCTATCATTAAAGCGCCTGCCATGAAGCAGCAACACCAATGGACACACAGGTCTATTTTTCAAAAGTCTGAAAACCACCAGCTTTCCAAAACAGTGGTAATCCTCTGGACTTCTTACAGGTGGAAACACAGGACCCATGTAAAGAATCCTCCAGGCATGAAGACTTTAAGGTGAAGCTGGAAGGAAGAAAGCAGATGGCAGTTTCAGGGGCGTTAGAAACAAATGTTTGGATCCAAGCTCTTTGGGTTGTTTCTTTGCTTACAGACGCAGACCTGGTATGGACTGCTGTCACCTTTGGGCAGTAGGCAGAGCTGATTTGATTAGGAAGCCCAGCCTTCTGAATGCCCTTTTATTGTTAAAAACTGCTCACCTATTTCTTGCTGCTGCTCGGAGGCACTTGGAACTAAACACAGAGCATCCGCTCAAGCGCCCAACACAGCCTGAAAACAGCTCCATTTCAGTTTAGAATCTGCACTCCAGCCACCATGAAGCTGCGGAGACAGCTCAGCTCACATTAAGCGCTGCCAGTTTAAAAAACCTGCTTCTTCACTGTCACCCACCCACCGCCGCCTGTGTTGCTCCTAGAGAATCAGCCCTGTGAGGGAAAGTGCACTCATCCAAAACAGCTTTCTAAACCGTTTTGTTGTAAGTATGGCACTATTTATCCTACTGGAGTGCATCTATCAGTGGCCTGTGGATGCTGCAGCACAAATACCAAGCAGATGCTACTTAGACCAAGCCACAGGAAAGCACACAGTGATGTAGCCACCACTGTCCCAGACTTGTTAGAGCTTATTTTCAAACAAAAGCCCTGGACGGGCAAAACTCTGTAAACAATTCAAGATGCCAAGTTTTATACAGACCCCACTCTTGAACACCAGGGTGAAATAAATGGGCATGAATGCACCACACCTAAAGAGCTTAGTGCTGAGAAACAGTTCTGTAAAGTAGCACATGCTCTCAGCTCTGTCATTTTTCTGCACCATCTTTCACCTAAGTCTGAAGAATATGCTTTGCAGTTCAGTGTCACTGTCTAATTTGCGCAAAACATGCATATTTTGGTTACGACAGTTTCAAAGGGAGAAACGATGCCCCCCCTCCCAATATATGCAGCAAATTCTTCCAACAATTAACACAGTTTTAAAGCCTTTAAACAATGGCAAAAAAGTAGCACCACACACCTGTGGAGGCTTTACGAGCGGCGAAAGGTTTGTCCAGCCACATGTGTTCCCAAGCCAGGTATTCAGACAGAGTAGGAAACTCTCTAATTAGAGACTGAACATCCAACAATTTAAACTGTTAGGAAAATGTCATGGTTTTATTGTATAATGTAGCACTGAAACATCTGAACAAAAAAAAACCACCCCAATATCTGAGCTGCATTCAGGCTGCTGTTCTTTTCTCTCCTTTTTTTTTGTTTCTTTGGGTTATTTAGAGAAACTTGTCAGTACAGAAACAAAACCTTTTTTTTTTTTTTTTGCATTATAGATGCTTCCCGAGGCATGCTGGTAAGACACACATTTCCCTTGCCAAATGCAGCTAAGTCTAAACTTCCAAACATCATGCACAAGAAACTCTTCTAGTGACACAACAGAAAACTCTCCAGGAGGGCACGTTGGTGGAGATCTCGCTCGCTAGTCCGCTCGCTGTGGTGTTGCGGGTTTGTGTATGATATTTGGAATGTTCCATAAGTGTGATTAATATCTGTAAGGAGGAGAAAAAGAAAAATGACAGGTGCCTCGGGGATGCCGTCTCAACCAAAGTTGTGCAGCGCTAGCCTGAACATGTCATTGGTGCAAACCCAAGCATCATTGAAGTTCTTTAATAGAAATATCTGGTGGAATCCCATAATAGGATCTTCATCGGCCTGTGAAGAGAAAGAAAGACGTTTTAGAACCTCTCTGCCCCAGAAGATAAATCCTAGGAAGGAAATGCCTGCCAACGCTGTCATGCATTCTTCACCCTTCAGCAATAACAGCTGTGGTTCTGGCACGCCTTTTACAATCCTGATGCAAAACTACAGGAAAGACTTGATAGCACTAGGATGGTGTTACACTCAGTGGCTCAGAAGGCATGTATAGCTCTGGGGCTTGTTTTGTGGCAGGAACTCCTTTGTATATTAGGCCACACACCCCAGATGTAGCCAATCTTCCCGGTGCTTACAGTAGGCCCTAATATGCAAATGAGTTCCTGCTACAAAAAAAGCCCTGTATAGCTCTATTCCACATGGCACTTGCCCCATGTTCCAGGAGAGCAGGCGATTTCTTTACAAACTGAAACATGATACAGCTGTCTTATTTTTAAAACACAACTTGTCCGTGATGATTACTATCAAGATTGTGCAGGTGTAGGGGTTTTGTGTCTGAGGCTAGGATGGGGCACACCAGTGTTGAATGCTAGCCAATTAAAAAACACTCCCAGTAGTGGGGGAAGATACCTGCAGATGCTCAGAGGTAATCCAGTAATGAAAAAGCTGACATTATGCATTACTGTTCCCACACATTTGGGGTGGGATACCCAGGGCATACACAGTTGCACAGCTCTTTCTGTTGATGGAAATGGGAAATGTGGCTTTCCATGATCCACAGAGTGAATACCATGGCACTACGGATTAGGTGGCGATCCATGATCACTATCAATTTTCACTGCATTCACAACACTGACTATCTCTGTTTATGGAAGGCTACAAATTACAATGTCTGGAGATCCAGGGCAGCATTTTAAGAGCCACCGGAGGAGGCAGTATTGGGTTTGGCCAAGAGGAGTTAGTGCCAAACAGAATTAAGTTTAGCTGAAACATGCGGCTTCTTCCAACACTGATGAATTAAATGATGAGAATCATCTGTTTCCACAAGCCACATTTGTGGCCTTGCTGAAACGAACCTGCTCACACACTAGGAGCACAAGGCATAGAACAGGGGTGGCCAAACTTGCTTAATGTAAGAGCCACATAGAATAAATGTCAGATGTCTGAAAGCTGCAAGACATGAACGTCAGGTGTTTGAGAGCCGGGAAGGAAGACAGATGGGGGGAGGGAGATGTGGAAAGAAAACAACTTTATCTTTAAATGTGTTCTCCAGGCTGGCCAATGAGGCAGTGGGGGCTTTGAGAGCCACACAATGTGTGAAAGAGCCACATGTGGTTCTCGAGCCACAGTTTGGCCACCCCTGGCATAGAGCATAAAAAAGTTAAGGCTATAAAAGGCATGGAGAGTTGCTGAATATCCAAGTATTTGAAGGGGGGGGTGGTGTATCTTTACTAGAACTGCCAACATCTTTCTCTGGGATAAGGCAGGCTACCAAGAACAGGCCCAACATCTTTCCCAACTAGATCACAACAAAATTTGCTGCAGCAAGACTGGAAGATAGCACTTTTCATTTAAGACCCACTGAGGCAAAAACCATGACTTCTAAGCTGCCTCTGAATTACCACCATCTTCATTTCAGAGGAGGCGGAAATGCATGTAGCGCCCTACAGTTCAATTTCCATATTTTTTTCCTCATGCAAACACAAAGCCTAGTTGGCAAATGAATGCGGCAAGCCTGGTGTTCAGACACAAGCAAGCTGCAATCAGATCTTCAGAAGGCTTCTGTTCACAGTCAAATATGATTGTATCCTGAACCGGACAGAGTCTCTGCACTGGTTCTAAGAAACCTGCATCAATCAAGGCAAAAATAAAACTAAAATACAAACCTGTCGCATGCCTTTCCATGCTCCATACATACATTTATTTACATCATTTATATCCCACCTTTTCCCCCCAATGGGGACCCAAAGTGGCTTACGCTGATCGCCTCTCCTCCACTGAATCCTTAACAACAATCCTGTGAGGTAGACGATGCAGAGAGCATGTGACTAGCCCAAGGTCACCCAAACAGCTTCCATGGCAGAGTGTGGAGTCAAACCTGGGGACCCCAGACCATAGTCAGAGACTCTAAGCGCTACACCAAGCTGGCACATAAATGCACAGATATTGTACGGAAGCCCTCTCTGTTCAGAGGATGAAGCAAGTCAGAATGCTGCAAGAAGCATTGACCTGCGGAGGAAGTAATACAAAAGTGGTTCCTAAAAAGCAGAGCCCTTACACACAAACAAGGATTTCATATAACCGCACAGCTTCAGTTCCTCTCCCAGATTATTAGCAGCCACAACAAGGTGCAGGTAGCCACTGCTTCATGCTGCATATTCCAAGGGAACTTTTTAATGCAAACTCATCGACTTAACAGCCACCTGACACCAAGCCCAGGTTGGTGCAAATACATTTGCCTACATTCACACCTTGTTTGCCTGGCATGTCCTTCTGTTGCTTCCTTGGCACTACCGAAATTCATGTAAAGGTAAGCCTCTTGGAGGTGTCTTTCCACTTGAGCTCCTCTGTACAACACCATGCACACATGCAGCCCATGGTTTGTTTCTAACCTGCCCCTGGCTCAGGTACGTCTCCTTGAACTAACAGAACAATTGCAGACATGCCCAAGGAAAACAGGCTTAAGATCAGACAGTTTCAAATGCAAAAGATACGAACGCTCACTGTGCACAGAACTTCTCAGATCTCGAAGCAACTCTGAGCAGGTAAGTTAAGCAAGCAACTGAATGGGGCAGCATGAAACAGATAGGCAGCTCTGCTGAATTAATTCCAGGGCCACCACTTCCAGGAAGAAGATGGCATCTGCTCGTTTCAGAAGCCGCAACCCTGCTTCGGTAACACACAAGCCACGGCCATGCTGTTCAGACCGAAGGACCAATCACGGCAAACAGCACCAAGCAAAGAGCTTCTTACTCATTGAGGACGGCAAAGGTCAGAGGTAGGAGGAGGCCGGAAGCTAAACATTGTGGAGTGCTAGCCTGAAGACTTCATTGGTGCACACCCAGGCACATTGCAAGTTTTTCAACAAAAAGGTCTGGTGGAAGCCTAAAATTTGGTCATCATCTGCCTGAGCAGAACAGGAGAGAAACCATTACCAGACAGATACGATCTGAAGTTGCAGAACGCCACTGCCCTTACTGGACTCTGTTATGAGAAGGGGCCACTGTGTGCATGAAAAGCCCGGATGCTCCTGCACGCGTCCCTGGCAATGTGCACAGACACCTCTCAGGAGCCTAATCTTAGAGGAGAAGCACTAAAAAGGTAAAGGTAATCCCCTGTGCAAGCAGCAGTCATTTCCAACTTTGGGGTGACGTTGCTTTCACGTTTTTATGAAAGATTTTTTACAGGGTGGTTTGCCATTGCCTTCCCCAGTCTGTATCAAATTTAAGAGGTCCTGCAGTCACCTCCTAAATCTGAGATAGCTAATTTTTCTTTTTTTGTATTTAGAGGCCCCTCTTAGTCTATAGAAGCCCCATGGTGCTTCTATAGTGGTAAGTTGCAGTACCGCCGTCCAAGCTCTACTCACAACCAGTGTTCCCTCTAAGCTGAGTGTGAGCTAGCTCACAGCTTTTTAGCTTCCAGTTCACACATTTTTGTCTTCGCTCAGGAAAAATGGCCCCAAAGCAAACTAATTTATGCATTCACTCACAACTTTTAATGCCAGTAGCTCATGAAGCAGAATTTTTGCCCACAAGACTCCACAGCTTGGAGGGACTATTGCTCATGACCTGAGTTCGATCCTGGCGGAAGTTAGGTTCAGGTAGCCAGAACAAGGCTGACTCAGCCCTCCATCCTTCAGAGGTCAGTAAAATGAGTACCCATCTTGCTGGGGGCAAAGTGTAGATGACTGGGGAAGGCAGTGGCAAACCACCTCGTAAAAGTCTGCCAAGAAAAGGTCGTGATGTGACATCACCCCATGGGTCACAATGACTCGGTGCTTGAACAAGGGATTACCTTTACCTTACATAGTCTGAGGTGCTAAACAACTATCACTTACTCAGCTTGCATGTAAATCTGTCTCTGTCTCCATGAATCTGAATCATGCTCCCTAACACTAGCTTATATAGTTTTGTTTCACCTTGCTAAGTAAAGCTGTTTTTGGAAGACACTATGTGTTGAAAAGTGGTACATAAAGAACATGACAAATAAGCAAATGCTACTTGTGCTGAGATGGTTATCCTTCCAGTTGCTTCTTTCTCTTCTTTCAACAAAGAGAAAAGTGAGGCATTTGGAATGAACGTTTTACTTACTGGGCATTTAAAATGAGCAGTGTAAAAAATTTTTTAAAAAGGCTCTTCCAAAGCCTTCCATGTTCTATCATGGCAGCTACAAAAGACCACAATTATATACTGAAGCCTAAATGACTTCCTTGTTTCACCCCTGTGAGGCATGAGGATCTTTCCATTCATTCTCATAAGACGTACTATAACCTTCAAATAATCCTTCCAAATGCCTCTTTGTCAAAAACATCTGCTTGCAAAAGCCAACTGGGGCAAGAACTCGTCTGAGCAGGAAAAGCGAATCTTCCTCTCAACCAGGAATTGGCTCTTCCATCACCCATCAGATGTCACTTGCACTGCCAAAACAATGTGCCCTCAACATACAAGTGGTCCTCCAAACAGCGACGCACAGGGTTCAGTGGTTTGAGGAAACATTTACCTTAAGCTGTCCAACTACCATACTGAGTATACAGCTGTCGGGTGTGGGCTGATGGTCTTGTGCAGTGATGCTGTGCTGTATTTTCTGAAAAGGGAGGCTCTGTAATGGAGGAAGAGGGGAGAGATAGACTGAGGAATTGGGAAGCATAATTTCTCAGCATTTATTTACAGTAAAGAAGTTAGTGGTAAAGTGTAACACACACACACGTAAACATCCCTTTGGAAAAACTCCAAGTCTACTTTTTCTATCTTGGTCTGGTTATTGCTGGGGAGGGGTTTTCCACTTTTTAAAAACAACAAAATGTTTAGGTGCTCTAGGCAAGAAGTAATGGTATTCAACTACAGGAATGTAAATGCAGGTTAAACACTGGGGTGTACTACGCTAACAAACCAGTCGTCCACACCATGAATCACTATGGTGCAGACAAGACATTAAGGCTGGAAAACAGGGGGTTTAAAAAGTGAATTTTAACAGGGATAAATGTAATATCTGCATTTAAGTAGGAAAAATCAAATGCATAATTATAGGATAAGGAAGCTTGTCTTGGCAGTAGTACGTGCAAAAAGGTTCTAGGGGGTCTTAGTGGACCATAAACTGAACATGAGCAGCAGTGTGATGTGGTAGCTAAAAAAGTAAATTTGGGCTGTATCAACAGAAGTATAGTGTCTAGATCACACCAAGTGATGGTATCACTGTACTCTGATCTGGTTAGATCTCACCTAGAGTACTGTGTTTAGTTTTGGACACTACAATTAAAGAAGGATATAGACAAGCTGGAATGTTTCCAGAGGAGGGCAACGAAGATGGTGAGACCAAGTCCTATGAGGAAAGGTTGAAGGAACTGAGTATGTTTAACCTGGAGAGGAGATGACTTGAGAGGTGATACGATCACCATCTTCAAGTACTTGAAGCACTGTCATATACAGGATGGTGCAGAATTGTTTTCTGTTGCCCCAGAAGGTAGGAACAGAACCAACAGATTGAAATCAAATCAAAAGAGTTTCCAGCTAAACATTAGGAAGAACTTCCTGACAGAGGGGTCCCTCAGTGGAACAGGCTTCCTTGGGAGTTGGTGGACTCTCCTTTGGAGGTTTTTGAAAAAAAGAGGCTAGATGGCCATCTGACAGCAATGCTGATTCTGTGAATAGACAGATCATGAGAAGGAGGGAAGGAAGGGTTGCATCAGTGCTTAGTTCTCATGGCCCTTTCTTATCTGCTCAGGGAAATACTGATTGTCACTTTGAGGACAGGAAGCAATTTTTCTCCAGGCCAGTTAGCCCAAGGTTCCTGGAGATTTTTTGCCATTTTCTGGGCATGGAATAGGGGTCACTGAGTGTGTGTGTGTGGCGGGGGGGGGAAGGTACTTGTGAATTTCCTGCATTGTGCAGGGGGTTGAACTAGATGACCCTAGTGATCCCTTCCAACTCTATGATTCTCTGATTCCATGTGACCAAGTGTTTCTACAGCAAATGTTTTGCTGATGAACTGTGTGCTGGGTTTCACCATGTACCACTCTTAGAGCCACTGGAATCAAATGCCCTTAAGAGCTTTAACACCGCTTGGTTGTGGCTTAAATATTTAGCTATCAAACAGTCATGCCTGTGTCTCAGAGACAGCAGCAGTAGGCTTTGGAAAGCATGTTGTGATGAACCCTGGAAATTTAAATCCTTACAAATCCTCCTGCCCTGACCTGGATTGAGCAAGGTAGTCCAACCTTGTCAGATCCTGGAAGCTCAGCAGGGTCAGCCCTGGTTAGTACTTGGATGGGAGACCATCAAGGAAGTCCAGGGCTGCTATACACAAGTCAGGCAGTGGCCAACCATCTCTGTTTGTCTCTTGCCTTGAAAACCCCATGGGATCACCATAAGCCAGCTGCAACTAGACCACACTTTCCACCACCACCACCCAAAACATCTATCCACTCGGCTGCTTTAAACCAGCATGTGCAAAGCATTCTGACAGTGATTCATTGTTCCCTCCCAAACTGAAATCAGCATTGCAAGATACTGTGCTGGTACACTGCCCTTCTCAGCCACAATATGGATGTAAACAGGGTGCAAGTCCCATTAATTTAAATAGGACTTTCCTCTTAGTAAATATGCTTACCAGGGCTTTATCTGAGCAGGAACGCAGTTCCAGCTGGCTTGCCGTCGGGGGTGTGGCCTAATATGCAAATAAGTTCCCGATGGGCTTTTTCAACAAAAAAGGTCCTGATGCTTAAGATCACTGGACATTGTTTCAGCCATTAGATTTCAGCCATTGTTTCAGATCAGACGCATAACCAACACAGCATACCTTGTAATGGATTTGCTCCGATTACCTCCCCAGAAATACCAAAATTAAAACCAAAAAACTGTTTTGCATAGAGTCGCAAGTCATTTCAGGGGGTAGTGCGTGAAGCTATTAATATGGGAGACACTCACGGAGAGTTTTTCAACAATAGCTGCTTTGCCCTGAAATTGTTGTCCTTCCCACGTAAGGCATGAGGCGTCTATCTGTAATAATGAAAGAGACATGTGGTCATAAGTCTGCTTGGGAAAGGGAGAGGTCCTTTACACAAAATGACAATTATCAGACTACAGTTCTTCACACGCTGGCAAATTGACTGAGAAGCAAGACCGAACCACGTTGGGAGGGCATAGGAAAGCATCAAATGGCTTGAGGGATGGAATTCCTCCTACCCAAGACAACTACCCAGTTGTAGTCCTGCAAGTGTCATACTTTTCTCTTCTTTCATTTCAGGCTGGCTGTCTCACACCCTTGCTTGGGTCAAAGTAATACAATTGTGTCACTGAATATTTCCTCCCTGTTTTTTTTCTCAGATCTGAGCACTTATGCACCGACTAGCAGCTTTTGGGCCAAATCTAGCTCTCTTAAGGGTGCTGCTCCCCCTACCCCCATGCCATTTATCAAACAAGTGGCAAAAACAATGGAGAAAACAGTATCTGTGAAAACAGATATGGCTGGCTGCCTTGAAAAACATGGTATTATAAACCTTGCCAATATTAAAGCCATAAGAACATAAGAGAAGCCATGTTGGATCAGGCCAATGGCCCATCCAGTCCAACACTCTGTCACACAATGACCAACAAAACCCAGGTGCCATCAGGAGGTCCACTAGTGAGGCCAGGACACTAAAAGCCCTCTCACTGTTGCCCCCTCCAAGCACCAAGAATACAGGGCATCACTTGCCTCAGACAGAGAGTTCCATCTGTACCTTGTGGCTAATAGCCACTGATGGACCCCTGTTCCATATGTTTAGCCAATCCCCTCTTGAAGCTGGCAATACTTGTAGCTGCCACCACCTCCTGTGGCAGTGAATTCCATGTATTAATCACCCTTTGGGTGAAGAAGTACTTCCTTTTATCCATTCTAACCTGACCAGCAATTTCATAGAGTGCCCATGAGTTCTTATATTGTGAGAAAGGGAGAAGAGTACTTTTTTCTCTACCTTCTCTATCCTATGCATAGTCTTGTAAAAGACAAGCTACTTAAATTTATACCACAAATTACAGTATTAAATGAAACATACTGGGGACGAAGATACCAAAACAATGAACTAAGAAGGGCCCCGAAGTCTGTAACATAACCGATTCACCAAATGATCAGTCAACCACCAACCTGATTACACCCATTCCGCTGGCTTCCCTAGTAAAGCATTCACCATAAGAGCTCCCCTCCCCCTTTTAAAGGCAGCTGCTGAGATCCTTCTTTCCCACAAATTTTTTACAACGCAGATGCCAATTGTCATTCATCACCAACAGAAAAAGCACACCAATTGTTCTAAGCAGCTGCGATTCACCTCTTAGCCTTGCTTTTCCAGATTTTTAAAATTTTATTTACAATCTCCACACCAGCTGGTACTTAAAAGTATTCACTGACGAAGCGTCAGATGCTCTGCTGTGAGTGGAATGTTGCAAGTAGTATCAGGAAGTCTTCTATCTTCAGGCGCGCAGCCTGATGAGCTTAGCAATCTCCCACACATTTCGAGAACCATCAAAAAAATTTTGAGAACAGGGTGCCTTTTTAAAATCCTCTCCAGGAAACTGCTGTCAAGTTAAGTCAGACTCTCCTATCCTGCTCCCTAGCTCTCTGCACTCTGGGCTGCTCAAAGCTCTGCGAAGACACCTCCCTTTATTCAACACACAGCTTTATGGCTCAGTTGGCAGCACCTCCCAGGAGCAAAACATAAATGCTTTAAGCCATCAGTTCTAAACTTCTTGAAGTGGGACTCGCAAAATTTATTCCACCTTTTCAGGACCTACTTGGATCTCAGCTAAGACAGCCACCGGTCCCCAAAGCAACAGGTACAAATTATGCCAGTCGCTTCCCATGCCAGTGGCAGCCGGGAGGGAGCAGGCTGAACTCCTGCAGACTGGCAGTGCCACAAGCAAGGGGCTTGACTTAGACTGACGCGTGGCAGTGTGAGTCAGGAGATGACTGCAGGTTATGCCTCCTGCACCGCAAATGGTGCCATCTGATCCCTTGGGAAATGAGTGGTATCCACAGGGGAAAGAAGAGCAGAAGACAACAATGGGGGCACCTCTGCCCCCTCTTCTTCTTCCACCCCAGCAAGCTTGCAAAAAAAAAAAAACTCTTGCAAGATGTTGAGCCTCATGGTGCAGTTCTGAGCTACAATCACAGGTGCAGAACCACGGCTTAAGACCAAACAGCTAAAACTCTTCTTTGTGGAATTGCTTAGGATCTTTGGAGTTGAATCCAAAGGTACCGTATTTTTCGGACCATAAGACGCACTCCCCCCCCCCAAAAAAAGTGTGTGTGGGGGGGAAGTGTGTGCGTCTTATGGAGCGAAGGTACGTATCTTCTGGGGGGGGCAATCCGCTGCCTCTGCCTCCGATCCAGCGCTTCCCCCGCACCTCCCTGCCTGGCTCCATCCTCTTCCAGCAAGCGCTGGGATCGCTCCACATGGCCCCACCGCAAACCCAGCACTTCGCGAGCGCCGGCTGTGGAGATGGCAGCGTGCTTCCTCCTTGTCTGTCTGCCTGGCTCCACCTCTGATGCTTAAAGCAAGCGCTGGGATCGCTCCCTCCGCCCCCCAATCCCAGCGCTTGCTTTAAGCATCACAGCTGAAGCCAGGCACACAGGCAAGGAGGAAGCACCCGCCCCCTCCGCAAACCCAGTGCTTCGTAAGCATCAGAGGTGGAGCCAGGCAGACAGACAAGGAGGAAGCACGCTGCCCTCTCCACAGCCAGCGCTCGCGAAGCGCTGGGTTTGCGGTGGGGCCCCGCTTGCTGGAAGAAGATGGAGCCAGGCAGGGAGGCGCGGTGGAAGCGCCGGATCGAAGGCAGAGGCAGCGGATCCCCCCCCAGAAGGTACGTACCTTCGCTCCATAAGACGCACACACTTTCCCCCCCACTTTTTTTTGGGGGGGGAGTGCATCTTATGGTCCGAAAAATACGGTACCTTTGGATTCAACTCCAAAGATCCTAAGCAATTCCACAAAGACTTGCACAGAAAACAGCCGATTCTGTGTCTGAACAAGAAAAGTTTATGTATAAGTGCTGCAGATATTAGGGGGGGACACATTCAGTCTTGCTTGTACTTCCACTGTTGCAGGTAACAGGTTGATCTTTCTGGCCTCCTTCCAAAATAAAGCATTGTTGGGGGGGCTTACTGACCTGTCTACTTTCATTCTTTCCCAAGGAAACAGAGAAGTGCTGATGCATTTGTGGAAAAAAGAAGAACCAGTGAGCAATCGTTCGAAAGAGCCAAAGAAATCTCATCCCAGAAACTACTTACATATATTGCTCCTAATTGAGTCCTGTCTGTATCAAATAACTGGTAGTAATGCTGTACAAAGCTAGAACCAATCTGCTCCCAAATGGGCTTGTCTCCCATTCTGAATCCTCAGCTGGAGCCAGCAACTGAAATAAAGGAAAAGAGCAGTGAGAATGGACAGATGAGACAATGGGGTCCCATGACAACACAATGGAGCTGTCCAGGTTTTCAGTTCGCTATAACCCTTTCCCCCTGCAGGAGATTTGAGCATCAGGAGCGGCAGAGAACTTTCTCCAGCTCGCATTGCTGCACTGAAGCCACTCGACTGCAGCTTGTTTAAAGACACTGGTATTTAGGTACTCTTGATGCCGTGGCACTGATGAGCGTAATATCCAATAGCACTAAGATGATGACTCTTTTGCTCCATGTCAGGTCTCCTTATGAGCATTTTAAGCCAAATTCTGCTTTCTAGAAGTCAAACTCAGAATCTAGGGCTGAATCACTCTGGATGCAATGCAGATATCCCTCCCGCTCAATATTGTGGGTGAGTGTAAGCTGGTGTTTTCTGTCTCTCTCTTTGAGAAAAGGCTAACTGGTTTGTATAGTGAGTTATTGGCTAGTCTTGTATTGCAATAGGAGAAGCCACGACGCAGTGAATTGCAGAGAAAGAGCCTTTGGCTGAGGAAGGTTTTGTGACACCAAAACTGGACCCTTTGGACTTTTGGCTTATCATCTTTTGGCTTCTTGCTAATTGAAGATACCAGCTGAGGACTACACCTTGGGTTTAAGTCTACAAATACCCACACTGGACATATAGACGTTCCAGCATTAAAACTTTTTTGAGAGACTTCTGAAACGTATTGAATGGATTTGGGCATTTATGCCTTTATTATATTTTGTTAATAGAGATTTTGTACAGTGCCACACAGTCTGCTTTATTCTTTGCCATCTCATTAACCGTGTTTCTTCCTGGTTTAGCTCTGAAGCTGGGACAGACTGCCAACACTGGCCCATGTCATGAAGATACCACACAATGCTCGCAGCTTTTTATCTTTTGCCTGGAAAGGCTCATAGCTTTTAGGGCCAAGGAAGATAAGAAAGCAAGAACACACAAGCAACTGCCATAATGATGTCCTGGTTTCCATTTTTTACTGTCACCCTATATGCACAAGAGCAGCTGTGCTGAGCAAAGCAGTGTACTGCCCTAGAAACAGTAAAGTGGGGGGAGATAAAGGGGAGCAGGAGGTAAGTACCAAGGTTGGTCTTTGGTGTACAAACAGGTAAGATGGGACATGACTTCACACCAGTGTTCCCTTTAAGCTGAGTTAGTGTGAGCTACCTCACTGGTTTTTTAGCCTCTGGCTCACACATTTTTGTCTTAGCTCAGGAAAAATGGCCCCAGAGCAAACTAATTTATGCAGCAGCTCATAGTTTTAAGGCCAGTAGCTCTTGAAGTAGAATTTTTGCTCACAAGACTCCACAGCTTAGAGGGAGAATTGCTTCACACTGGCAGAAGCAGCATTGGCAGCTCCTGCGGCTTTGCACAACAGCATATATCTAAATGTACAAGACATGGGAAATCCCAGTGACCTCAGAGGTAGCTGTGACTCAGCAAGGAGGGGCTGTGGCTCAGTGGAAGAGCCTCTGCTTTGCGTGCAGAAGGTCCCAGATTCAACATTCAGCATCTCCAGTTGAAACAACCAGGCTATAGGTGATATAAAAGACCTTTGCCGGAGACCTTGAAGAGCCAGTGACAGTCTGAGTAGACAGCACTGACTGTGATAGACTGATGGTCGGATTCAGCATAAGGCGGTTTCATGTGTGTAGTTATTACCTCAGTTGTAAGAGATGAAAACTGATACGGATACATAACTTGGCATGAACAGACTGGGAGCAGCAATGTCCCTACAAGGAAGCTTCCAGACAAAACTGTTGCAAAGAGTGAGGATGAACCAAGTGTTCTTGTTGAGGACCCAGAAAACAGAAATCCATATTAAAGTGTAAGTGGAGCATTAAAGCTGTTAAATTGCCCTATCTGAAGATCAAAACAGAAGACTATCTGCTCCCTCAAGAAACTAGTACCACCTGCCAGCAACAATATACTCCCTCTCTTCCTTCAAATATCTCTCCAAAGCCCAATTCTATGAAGCATTTGGAATACTTTTAGTTCTCCTCTAAAGGCATAGAAGATCTAAACATGCACACATCCCCCCCTCAGTGAAGAACCTTTTTCTTAAAGGAAAACTTTTAGATTTTGGGGAGTCCTGAATAAGAATTTTTGGGGACTGAACAAAATGCTATTTTAAAACAAGATATTACCTCAGATGTAAAGTATGGTCATTCTGATGTAGGACAATCTATAGCAGGATAATTCCTATGTGCACTGTAGACAGATACCACTTATTTTCAAAGATATGTTTCAGGGATTGGGAATGAAGTCCCCCACCCATTACTTTAAAATTTCCAGATAGGTCACATCTCTGTCCTTGTCTCCTACTGAAACGAGGCCCAAATAAATGCTGCTTAACTGAATGCACAGTTTTCCTCTTTACTGTTCTCTTCAACTTCCCCAGTCTTTCTGTTGCCTCCCTTTATTTTTGCATTGTAAGGTTCCAGTAGCAGGGACCCTGTTAGCACAGTTGACATTTTGCAAGCAGTGTGCACACTGACAGAACTATATAAATACATGAAATTAAAACTAAAATTAAATCCGCCTCCCCAAAGAGCATTGTAGAAAGGCATGCCTAACTAGCACTGATGGATACTATCAAGCATGCCCTATAAAAGCATCACAGAGCCATCTATGGAACAAGCAGCAAAAGAAAAGTGTGTGTGTGTGTGTTGGGAGGCCAAACATCTCAGAAGCGCATGCAGAAAGCATCAAGTTAGTTCTAGTGACAATAAACATTTCTCAACAATAGCAGGAACAATTCAGAGAACTAAATGCTGAAAGAGAACTCTGGGCAAACAGCTAATCTGCCACAATGTTTTTTTTTTCCTGAGAGTGAATATACACAGCTTGACTCACATGGTCATTTTAATCTGGGATTAATGCGACCATGGAAACATAGTCCGTTCAGAAGGCTGAAAGGGTCTATGAGTTTTGAACGGATGCCTATTCTTTCCTGTGTCGCACAGAACGCTGTTAGTAAACTATTTGAAATTTCATCCCGGGGGAGCATCCAGTTTCCAGAAACATAGGCAATCAACTACCTCAGCTTTTTCCAGCCCTGTCACGGATTTCCTTACACTTTCAGTTAAAGTTTGAGACATTAAAAGAACCTGGGACACATCAATCACAATTAGTCTGCAGAGACAATCTTCGGAGAAGTGTCAGGGAAGATTCTGAACAGACTAAAAACAGGATTCTGGATTAGTAACCAAAGAACAAAAAAGCAGCTGCCCTAAATGAAGCTTTGGCAGCCTGCAGCTTGAAAGAAAAACACCTCACTGGTCTCTTAACACGCAGTTTGCGGATTTAAATCACTTCTTAAATCAAGGAGGTCCTACTTCATCTTGCTTAATCTAGGTGCCCAATTATGGCAAAACAGGTGCACGTCCAAGTATTCTCCAATGCTCCACATCTGTTGAACTCTTTCCCTGACAAATTATTTGAAAAGCTCATATTCCATAACATGTTACAGGAATGGCGAGTTTATCTTTTTTTATTCCAGGTATTTTATCACTAACCTAATGCTACTTGTCCAAAGGTTTCTAGAGAGAAATGAAAGTTCTAAATAAATTAAAACTTCATAGTAAAAGAAAAAAGAAAAACACCTCAAACACTATTGTTGCTTCTTTGTTACTTGGAAGCAGAAATTTGATTAGTTTGCAGATTAAGAAAACACCTCCTTTGCTTCAGTTTTCTTTCCCAGAATATGGCTGCCCAAATCTGATGTCTTTGGCAGCACAATCCTAAAAACACTTTTTTAAAAAAGGTAAAGGTAGTCCTCTGTGCAAGCACCAGTCATTTCAAACTCTGGGGTGACGTCGCATCATGACATTTTCATGGCAGACTTTTTTACAGGGTAGTTTGCCATTGCCTTCCCCAGTCATCTATACTTTCCCCCCAGCAAGCTGGGTACTCATTTTACTGACTTTGGAAGGATGGAAGGCTGAGTCAACCTTGAGCCAGCTACCTGAACCCAGCTTCTGCCGGGATCAAACTCAGGTCGTGAGCAGAAAGCTCGGACTGCAGTACTGCAGCTTACCACTCTACACCACGGGGCTCCTTCAAAAAAACACTTCCCTGGGAATAAACTCCACTGAACAAGAGACCTTAGCCAATCTGTTTCAGAATCTTCTAATTCTTACCAAAAGGCAGCACTAGTGCACTAGGTTCCATAAAAAGTGAATTCCAATGCACAAATCTCAAACACAGCAGCATTTCTATATTATTCGGAAAATCAAACAGAGCATTCACAGTTTCACTGGCACACAAAGCTACATAGTTTCCACAATGATAATTTTCGTTTCAATTATCTATGCCTTTTTGTTCTACTCCCTTTAGGACAGCACTTATCTTCATATTTCATGCCCCTGTGGAGCAGGTAAGCGGCTCTCTCTTTTCAGCATTCCGTTCATCCTCTTCCTCGTGCACTCCTTTTAACGTAAACAGCATAGGCAGCCATGTTCAGTGCCACATGGGCATTAGGCGGCACTCAAGCTTAATGCTGCCTTGAACCAGCTGTGAAAGTATACAATGGAAGCCACTGTTCAGGGAACCCTTGAGACCTAAATGAAGAAGGCTTGGAAGAATGCAGCCTTTCCTTAATGCAAAGCTATTTCAGTTAAGATCATCTTGGCTGTTCCCAGTGCAAAGGCTGGGTTGAAATACATCTGCGAGGTCTGTACAGCTTCAATATGTCACAACAAAGCATGACACTTTGGAATTTCACCAGCATCTTGCAAATAATCCTCACAGAACAGTACTAGTTGTAGCACTTTATTAGCACGGCTGCCCTCACATGCCTATGTTTTTATGTATTGATTTTAGATATTCAGATCCCGCTTTTCCCCCCCAATGGGGACCCAAAGCAGCTTACGATATAATTCTCTCCTTCTCCACTTTATCTTATGCACAACTCTGTGAGGTAGATGGATCCAGGTGGGCAACCAGGTTGGTCTGAAGCAACAGAACAAAGTAGGAGTCCACCTTTAAGACCGACAAAGTTTTATTCAGAATGTAAGCTTTCGTATGCAGGAATACTTCTTCAGACAGTGGAATGAGCTCTACTCACTGTAACTCATTCCTTGTCTGAAGAAGTATGCATGTATACGAAAGCTTACATTCTGAATAAAGCTTTGTTGGTCTTAAAGGAGCTACTGGACTCCTGCTTTGTTCTGTGAGCAGGTTCAACTGAGATAGAGCGACCGGCCCAAGGTCACCCAGCGAGCTTCCATGGCAAAGTGGGGATCCACACTTGGGTCTGCCAGATGCTAACCTGACACTCAGCCACTATGCTACACAGTACATCTGTAATCCATCCCCCCCCCCAGGATCTGTAACCCAGATTTTCTCTACCCCAAGGAATTTCAAAGCAGTTTACAATCTCACCTTCCCTTGCTCTCCTCAAAACAAGCACCTTGTGAGGTAGGTAGGGATGAGAGAGTTCTGAGAGAACTGTGACTGGCTCAGTGTCACCCAGCAGGCTCACTGTTGAGAAGTGGGGGATCCAACTTGGTTCTCCAGATCAGCGTCTGCTGCTCTTAACCATTACACTAGTAAATTTTCCTAAAGTTTCCATGCCTGATCATCTAGAGGACATTTTTACTTGCCATGGAGGAGTGGCTGTTTACAAACCATCTTTCAAGAAAAGCAATAGTTTGCTCTGGCAGAAACTCTTGTCTCCTCTCACACTATTTCTAATGGTAGGCAAACTGGTATTAACACCAATATTGAACCATTAAGTTGCTATGGTACTACAGCGCAAAATGTTAATTTCAAGGGGGGAACCCAGTTTTCCAGATATGTTAAAAGTCACAAAGAAGACTCTGTGCCACTAAAGGCAAATACCGGCAATGAGAATTCAAGTTTCAGTATTATAAGAAATGCCACTGGCATACTACACTGAATCTTGGATCCTTGATGACACTGCCTGGAGAGTGGCATAGGGAACAATCATCATCACATACATGCGTAAGAACATAAGAGAATGTTGGATCAGGCCAATGGCCCATTCAGTCCAACACTCTGTGTCACACAGTGGCCAACAAAAAAACCCAACACAAACACAAACAAACAAAAAAACCAAGTGCCATCAGGAGGTTCACAAGTGGGTCTAGAAGCCCTTCCACTTTGCCCCCCCACCACCAAGCACCAAGAATACAGAGCATCGCTTCCCCAGACAGTTCCAATAATATACTGTGGCTAACAGCCACTGATGGACCTCTGCTCCATATTTTTATCCAATCCCCTCTTGAAGCTGACTATGCTTGTAGCTGCCGCCACCTCCTGTGGCAGTGAATTCCACATGTTAATCAGCCTTTGGGTGAAGAAGTACTTCCTTTTATCCGTTTTAACCTGACTGCTCAGCAATTTCATTGAATGCCCACGAGTTCTTGTATTGTGAGAAAGAGAGAAAAGTACTTCTCTCTCTACTTTCTCCATTCCATGCATAATCTTGTAAACCTCTATCATGTCACCCCACAGTCGACGTTTCTCCAAGCTAAAGAGCCCCAAGCGTTTTAACCTTTTTTCATAGGGAAAGTGTTCTAAACCTTCAATCATTCTAGTTGCCCTTTTTTGGACTTTTTCCAATGCTATATCCTTTTTGCTGTGCGGTGACCAGAATTGTACACAGTATTCCAAATGAGATCGTACCTTCGATTTATACGGGGGCATTATGATACTGGCTGATTTGTTTTCAATTCCCTTCCTAATAATTCCCACCAAGGCGTTGGCCTTTTTTATTGCAATCACACACTGTCTTGACATTTTTAGTGAGTTATCTACCATGATCCCAAGATCTCTCTCTTGGTCAGTCTCTGCCAGTTCACATCCCATCAACTTGTATTTGTAGCTGGGATTCTTGGCCCCAATGTGCATTACTTTGCACTTGGCCACATTGAACCTCATCTGCCATGTTGACGCCCACTCACTCAGCCTCAACAGATCCCTTTGGAGTGCCTCACAATCCTCTCTGGTCCTCACTACCCTGAACAATTTAGTGTCATCTGCAAACTTGGCCACTTCACTGCTTACTCCCAACTCCAAATCATTAATGAACAACGACCAAATCCAGGATCGCCCTACCCCTGGTAAATTCTGTGACCATCTGCTCCATAGCAGTCATTGAGAGTGTCTAGAAACGCAATCTCTTTCTCTCGACCTGAACACATATTGACCCAATCAATCTGCGGGTAGTTGAAATCACCTATTACGACACAGTTTTTATGTTTAGCCGCTATCTTAAATCCTTCCATCATATTATAATCGTCCTCTGTCTTTTGATTTGGTGGGCGATAACAAACTCCCATAGTTAAATTTCCTTTTGGGCCCTCTATTTCGACCCAAAGCATTTTTAGAAGGAAAACTAATTCTGACCTCAGTCTTGCTGGCTTTTTGTCTGGCCCAATGCGTCCTTAACCACGAGGTGGAGAAGGTGGGCCACGCAAGGAAGGCATTTCAGGCCCTGATGCTGGACATCCGCCTTGATATTGGAGCCAACGTCAGTCACCACGAAGCCCATGGAGATGTCCCCACTGCCTACCCAGCCCTCTAACTGCAGTGAGAGGATGGCTCTGAGAGTGTCCGCTGTGTGCGGCGCATCAACTGCTTCAGCGTGCAGCAAGGCCCAGCGATAGCCAGCCTGGTGGCTCTGACTCTGCCTGCCGCTACTGCCACCCCCACCCTGCAGCTCACTGGGTTGCTACCAATGCACAGTCAGGGAGAGATACCCCTCAAACGCATGTTGGGAGCTCCAGATATCCGAGGTGAAATGAACAGTCCCCCCGGCAGCACGGGACAAATGCTCCTTCACCACAGATCTGGTCACCCTGAAAGCAGATGGCACAATGGTCCTGCTAATGGTGGTTCTAGCAGGAACTTTGTACCAGGGCGCCAGGTACTCAAGCAACTCTAGCACCCCAGGATTCTCGACCACTGAAAATGGAAGCCCATGGGCAACCGACCAGGCAAGGTTCCAGATGATCACCCTCCTGTCATACCTGATTTCCCCTCTTGGCACACAGGTGCCACCCCCACCAAACATCTCAGGCAGAGATGGCTGGCGTTCCTGCCTTGTCATGGAACTCTCCTGGAGAGCTCTGGAGGTAGTCGCAATGGGACGGACCTCCCGGCTGGGTGGTATTGGCTGCTTGGGCACCCCAGCACCAGCCTGCTTCTTCCCCTTAAGAAGCACCGCCTGGTGGTGCTTCCGCAGGTGGTTCTGTATCCCCCCCAGAGTCAGGTGGGCAGGGTTCCGCCCACAACTGATCCGGGCCCTGCACAGCTGGCACTGCACATAGTATGGATCCTCCATAAGCCGGAAATGCTTCCAGACTTTGGAGGTGTACGGATGCCCAAGATGACCGGCAGCTTGGGTGTCCAGAGCCACCTCCTGTGAGGTGCTCGGGGCAGACACATCGTGTCTCGGGGTGGCAGGAGGGGCTGGCTGCTGGGGGGAAGTGGGCAGAGATGGAGGCACCTCGTGTGTTTCCATTTCTTCCCCTTCCACCCCATGTGGCCTCCCCTCCTGGCCATCCCCTGAAGGACTGCTGGTGCCTAAAGAAACCGAAGAAGGGGGTTGGTCCTCCTCAACCAGCTTCTCCTGCAGCTCCTGCATGACACTCTGCACCCTCCTTGGGGTGATCGTTTTGGGCAGAAAACTGTCCCCAAAACTCATCTCCAAGGAGACTGCTCTTGCTACCCCTCCTCCGGCTGAGGCCGAGCGACATCAGTTGGAGGAGAGACTGCCCGAGCAGCAGACCCCTGCTCAGTGCCAGCACCTAATGGCACCTCTGCTGAGGGCGCCCCAGCAACAGCCTCGATAAAAGGCCCAAGGCAGGACTTCTTCATCACACTCTGCCAAAGGTCGGAGTGCTGGAAGGCGGCTGTGGAGTGGCCCTATGCACAGGTATACCCTCTCTGACATACTGTATACCCTCTCTGACATACAGAGCCACCCCACCTCCAACCCTTCCCTCCCTATCCGATATAATTTATATCCAGGAATCACCGTGTCCCACTGATTCTCCTCATTCCACCAAGTTTCTGAAATTCACACAATGTCTATGTTTCTCCCAACACTAAACATTCCAACTCACAAATTTTACTTCGAATACTTCTAGCATTTGTATACAAACATCTATAATTTCCCAGGCAAGCTAGGCCCGCAACCTTCCTCCTGCTGCCTCAAGACTTTGGCAGACAGTCCATACTGTTTGTCACCATTTCAGTGGACAACTCTGATCCATTACCCGGTAGAAAAGTAACAGCTAACCCTTCATCTCTTTGAGATGAGTCCTCCCGAACCAGAGACATTTAATCTCCTGTCAGCTTCCCCCCAAGATTTAGTTTAAAAACTGCTCTGCCACCTTTTTGATTTTAAGCGCCAGCAGCCTGGTTCCATCTGGGGACAAGTGGAGACAGTCTCTTTTGTACAGCTCCCGCTTGTTCCAGAAAGCATCCCAGTACCTAACAAACTTAAACCCTTCTTCCCTACACCATCGTCTCATCCACACATCGAGACTTCTGATTTGTACCTTTCTCTCTAGCTATGCACGTGGAACAGGTAGCATTTCTGAGAAGACTACCTTGGAGGTCCTGACCTTAAGTCTCCTGCCTAGCAGCCTAAATTTTTCCTCCAGGACCTCACAACTGCATTTTCCTACACTGTTGGTGCCAACAACCATGGCCACTGGCTACTCCCCAGCACTGTCTATCAACCTATCTACAACACGTGTAATGTCCACTACCTTCGCACCAGGCAGGCAAGTCACCATACGGTCAGTATGCGGTTTTGCCACCCAGCTGTCTACTTGCCTAAGGATCAAATCACCAACTACTAAAACCCGCCCCCCTCCCTGCCCAGGGATGGTTCCTTGGCGTGAAAGGATACCTGCTCACCAACTGAAGAAGAGGTCCCTTCTGAGGGCGCAGTCCCCTTATCCTCAGCCCGGTGCCCGGTGCCCTGTTCCCTCTCAACCCTCATGCTCCCTGGCAGCAACGGGGCTGCCACGTTCAGAGTGGGGCTCATCTAACACATCCCCAAGAGTCTTCTCCAAGTGCCTAACTGTCTCTGCTTCTCCAGGTCCGCCACCTCGTCCTCAAGGGTACGAACTCATTCCCTGAGGACCAGGAGCTCCTTGCATCGAGCACACACCCAAGACTTCTGCCCTGTGGGCAGATAGTCATACATGTGACACTCAGTGCAAAACAATGAAAAACCCCCACCCCCCTGCTGGCATTCTACCTTCATGATAGCTTTTTAAAAATATACAGTCCCTTTTTAAATCCTGTTTATGTGGCTCTCCTTCTGGAGAGTCTACTTACCTTATTGAGAACACAAGGAAAATAGGGATCTGGGTTCCTGGTCCTTACACAGCCCCCATGCTAAGAGCCACAGGCCAAGAGCCCTTTAGCTCTCACCCTTCGGCTCGCGCCTCTGGCAAGGCACAGCTTAATAATGCAAAGAGGGTGGGGCCTCAGTCTGCCCCAAGAACACAACCACTCCTAATCAATCAGCAACAATCACCTTCAGCCCACTCAAACCAAACAGCAGTTTCCCAGCAACCACAAACTCAGAATTTTCAGCTATCACACAGTCACATAGAAATTCTCAGCAACTTCCCCAGCTGTTTAGAAAGCCAAACCTCACCCTTATAGCACTTCTTATCCACTCTTTCTCAGAGCTCTCTGAAATGTGCTCAGCCTCTAGCAAGGCGCAGCTTATCGTTGCCTCTGGCAAGGCACAGATTATCGTTCTATCCATAATGCTCTTGCTTCAATGACTGTTCAAAATGAGTCAAGGAGATGACATTTTCACAGCCTCCCCTTGTCCATTGAATAAAGCCACAAACATTTTAAGCCCATTCTTTGCTACTATATGGAGTCTGCCATGACTTCCTTTTCCCGCTGCGTTTTCTGCTAGCAGTTTCACATAGAGCTGTACCTATACTGAACATAAAAATATTCATAGGGGAGAGTGGAATGCCTCTCTGGGTCAATTTCACTTACAAAAGCAATAAAATAAGAATGCATTAAGCTTACGATTCACCAGGGTCTCATACCTCCCAAAATACTAATTTTTAAAAAAATCACAAAGGTTTTTTTGAAATAGCAGAGACAACAGTATGAGTAAAGGGAACAGCTTTGTCAGTATTCACCTCTGGTGGGGCTTTGTTTTTGATTAAGGGTGTACACAACTGTGGCCAACAGTGGTACATCTATGGAAATTAACATTATACCACTAATGCAAAGCAGCCAGAACTGAGGATAGTCAACTGTATTCCAATCTGGGGAGAAAAACCTAGTTCTGAGTTTGTTGTTGTTGCTGTTTGTGACAAGGTCAGTCTTAGGGTGGGATCACACTGGGAATTTGGTGCTGCAATATCCTGGCTTTGAAAAAGCTGGTGCTCTACGATGCATGCTGCAGCAATCACACAGCCCCTGCCCTGCTACTGGAAGAGGCACGAATTGCACATGCACAAGACGAGCATTCAGACTGCTCCTATATGTGCGAGACACCTGCATTGCACACCCCAGTCATTCAGACAGCCAGGAAATGCACCCTGCATAACTATTAGAGATCTGCTACTGGGAAGTTCCTGGTAGCTATTTAATCTGGTCCCAGCCCATGCTAAGACAAGGTAAGTACAGGCGCGACTCAGGGAGCAGATGTGTGTGTGATCGTGCACATTAAATCTAGATGGGAGGTGTGGCTAGGTCGAGCCAAATCTCTTGTGTGATCTCACCCTTAGTAAAATCCCAGTTTGGAAAAGGTCTCCACCCACCTAGCAAAAGAGACAAACTAATGCTAAGAGACTTCCCTCATTGCCAACAAGGGAATTTCTGATTCCAGAATATGAGAATGAAAACTGAAAAGGTTAACCTCCTGAAAAGGTTAGCTTTCCTTCTCTTACCTAGATGGACTACAGGCACACAACAGATTAAATAAGCAAGGAGGTTTGTCAAGGAGCTGACATTTATTTCTAGGCTGCAACTTTTGGATGTACGCCAATTATAAACCACTCTTCTAATGTAAACACCCAAAGGTGTCCTCTTATAGAGCACTCACTCCCTTCTAGTCTGACTTGTACTTCCTTTTGAGATGCCTTGTTTTAGTTCTTCTGGTTACTTCCCTGAAAGAGATGGCATGCACGAGGGGAGCATTTGGTGAGTCTGCATGAATACAGCTGGTTTACTATTTGTTACCCCAGAAAATAACTTTTATTAACTTATAAGTGCCTCAATACCCTAAGAGAACGCCAACATCTTCTGTGCTTTAAATCATCATCAATGCCCAGGGAGCAAAGACTAGAAATCTCAAAAAACACCTGGAGATACTGAGCACATGATGCCAGCTCAGCTCCAAATTCTAGACCTGAAGACTTTCTCACAGATTTCAGAACAGTTCATTAAACAACAGTCTATTGTTTACCATGACTCCAGGTTAAAGAGGTCCCTTATCAGCAATGAAGGATTTTGTCAAGGCTTTCTAATGAATTGCTCATCCTTGATAGTATGATTGACAATCATACCTGAAGTAGTAGAATTTTTTTTTTTTAAACTGCAAGTCTTCAACAGCTTGCTATTTCCTACCCTACAAGGCTGAGTGGTGGGCTCTCCTTCCTTAGAGGTTTTGAAACAGAGGCTAGATAGCCATCTGACAGCAATGCTGATTCAGTGAATTAGGCAGATCATGAGAAGGAGGGTCAGAAGGGTTGCATCCAAAGTTCCTTCTAAGCTGTAGAGTCTGGTGAGCAAAAATTCTACTTTGTGAGCTCCTGGCATTAAAGCTGTGACCTACTGAATAAGTTAATATGCTCTGGATACATTTTTCCTGAGCTAAGACAAAAATGTGTGAGCTGGAGACTAAAAATCTGTGAGCTAGCTCACACTAACTCAGCTTAGAGGGAACACTGGTTGCATCAGTACTTAGTTCTTGTGGCCCCTTCTCACACACACCAGGGAAATGCTGATTGATACTCTGGGGTCAGTCAGAATTTTTTCTCCAGGCCAGTTTGGCAAGGAATCCTGGATATTTTTGCAATATTCCAGGCATTAAGCAGGGGTCACTGGGGACATATGTGTGTGTGGGGGGGGGGGGGAGGTATATTTGTGAATGTCCAACATTTTGCAGGGAGTTAGACTAGATGACCCTGGAGGTCCCTTCCAACTCTGTGAGTCTGTATGACTGGTCTAAGGTCACCCAGGAAGCCTCTATGGCAGAGAGGGAATTCAAAGGTACATGCCCCAAATCCTAGTCCAACGCTGCCATTTAGGAGTCGAAGGCCTTGAGTTCTTCGATTTGAGCTGAAGCCATAGCCTTTCTTTTTTTTTTTTAAATGCTTCTTGTACTTTCAGAACCCCACATGAATGGCGCATAATTTACAGAAACATAGAAGTAAGGCCTGTCAAACTCATCAAGACACAAACAGAAGGTGGCTCCCAACAGAAGTACTGAACGTGAGGCAGTGTGTAAGGTATTCGGAAGGGAGGGTTAACAAATTTGGGGGGGGGGGGGGGGCGGGAAGCAAGCGTCCCTCATCCCGGCCAAAACAAAAAGGGAACCCAGAGGCACCCTCAATGTAAGTCTGATGAAGTAAACTCTGGTTGTGATCACACACACACTAAATGATGCACTTTAAATGCACTTTCCAACTGGATTTTACTGTGTGAACAGGCAAAATCCAGTTGGAAAGTGCATTGAAAGTGCATTACTTAGTGTGTGTGACCACGGCCTAAGATGCAGAAAAGGTTGGACTGAAACAAAAGTGCATTTATCTTTAGGGACCCAAAAAACTCCGGTTTAATCTGGTTTCCAGCAGATTTCACCCTTGCGAAATTATTATTTTAAAAACACCTATGAACTTCAGACACCGGTTTGCGTGGGGAAGGGCGCTTCCGCTACAAGCCGCGCACGTGGTGGGGCCCGCTGCTCGAATGCACGCGGGAAAACCAAGGGGCGTAACCCGTTCAGACGTGAGCACAAAAAAGCGACAGAGAGGCTTGCACCGACATAGGAGCAAGAGGGAAAACTGTCTGCACTGTTCGACCATGAAAAGCCAGGAGTAAAAGCAACCCCCTGGCCCGCTGCCAGCTCGCCGACACACCCACTGCCTCGCCCTTCCCCGCTCTCCGAGAGGCCTTGCGGGGGAAGGGGGACAGAGCCCAGGCGCGCCCTCGCTGGCCGGCCCGAGCCCTCCAAGGAGCCCGGAGACCCGCCCTGCTACTTCCGCCCGTCCCGCGCCTGTTGGAAGCGCGCCGCGGAGGCACTCACCTCACAGCACCCCACTAGGCTAATGGCGGCGGCAGCGGCGGCACCGAGCGCGGCCCGAACCCACTGAGCCCCTCTCTCTCCCTCACTCTCTGGCGCCCGCCTCTTCCGGGCCACGCCCCGGCCGCCGCGCGGCATGCTGGGAGATAGAGTTCCGCCCGCGGAATGCCGGAGCCCCTGCTTGACGGAGGGTGGACTACAGATCCCGTCACGCATCGCGATGAAAGGCTTCTGGACCTGACTAACCACAAAGCATTGTGGGGAAGCAGAGGGGGGCTTTTTCATTTTTTTTTTTAAAGCCGGCGGTGCCTCAGGGAGGGGGGAGGGAGTAAATCCGTTCCAAGGAGTTTCACTCTTTGGCTGCGATCACATGCATTGAATAATGCACTTTCAATGCGCTTTACAGCTGGAGTTTACTGTGTGAACTGGCAAATCCAGTTGGAAAGTGCACTGGAAGTGGATTGAAAGTGCATTATTGTGTGTGATCACAGCCTTTCACATGCATTGAAGAACGCACTTTCAATCCGCTTTGACAATTAATGGCCAATTCCGCACTAAAACCTTTAATCCTGGTTCAGCCCTGTCCCCAGACTGACATTCTACACTTGAATCATAGAAACCAAATCTATGAGTTTATGATTCCAGTGTAGAAAATCAGTTTGGGGACAGAGCTGAATCAAAGATCTAGTGCAGAATTTTTGCAAGTGGATTTTGCCGTTTCACAGGTGCAACATGTGTGGAAAGTGCATTAGTTAGTACGTACAACACTATCTCAGGAATAATTGATTCCCATTATTTATGGGAAAAGCCTCTTTGAGACTGGTGGAGTCTGGAAGTCTTGGAAATTTATTCAATTCAACTCAGTGGTTCTACCAGGGTTTGAAATACACACCTATTCAAAACCTCACTGAAATGAAGCGGCTTAGAGTGGAGTAATTGCACAGGATTGCACTGTTTGAGGGAGAGCTATTCTAATTGAGAAGTGATTTAATAATTTTTAGGATTTTTTTAAATTTAGAGGACTCCATAATCTCTGGCTGAATAAAAGGGTATACACAGGGTGTGATTAAAATGTGGAATTTGCTGCCAGAGGATGTAGTAATGGCCACAGTGACAGACAGCTTTAAAAGAGAATTCATGGAGGATAGACCTATCAGTGGCTAGTAGCCATGGTGACTGAGGGGAACCTCCACTTTCAGAAGCAGTCATCCTCTGAATCCCAGTGCCAGGAGGCAACATGTGGGAAAGTCTTGGCCTTTATACCCTGTTGTTGGCCCTCCAGAAAACTGTGGGAAACAGGCTGCTGGACTAAATGGAGCAGTCATCTGATACAGCAGGGCTCTTCTTAGGAGTACAAAAACTTTAGTTTACTTTATCTGTGTACTACAAATCCAGCTCTGATTATTACTCTTTGATACACCCAGATGCCGCTGCTTGGGGAATTCTAATAGGGTTGCCAGGTCTGGGTTGGAAAATACCTGGAAACTTTGGGGGTGGATCTGGGAGAGGGCAGGGTTTGGGGAGGGAAGGGGCCTCGGCATTGTACAATGTCATAGAGTCCACCCTTCAAAGCAGCCATTTTTTTTCTTCAGGCAGCTGATCTCTGTCAGCTGGAGATCAATTGTAAAAGCCAGAGATCTCCATGCCCCACCTGGAGGCTGGCAATTCTACTCACATAGGTACATAGTGTAATGGTTATTAGAGCGGCAGACTAGGATCTGGGAGAGACCCATGTTTGAATCCCCTGATCTGCCATGAAATCTGAAGCTAGAGCATCTGTGACAGATGGCTGTCCAGCCTCTGCTAGAAAACTGCTAGTTAGGGAGAGCTCACTCAACCTCATCAAAGTAATTGGCTCCATTGTCAAACTGCTGTCACCATTAGGTAGTTTCTCCAGCTGTGATATCAGTCCTAGCTCTAGCCTTGCCCTCTGGACCAGCAGATAAGAAATCTTTGCCCTTTTCTATACAAAAGATCATTCAAGAATCTGCACAGTGTAATCATATCCCCCTCTCTCAACAGCCTTCTCCAGACGAAACATACCCAGTTTCTGAAGAATGGAATGGTACTATTATTTCTCATGGAGCGTGGAATTAACTCTAAGTTCAGCTGTACAGATACCTATGATTAAATTTTTACAGGTCTGACAAAAAATATTCTGATCTGGTAACTTAAACACATTAAACCCAGCGGGGCAGAGATTGTTTTTCATATTGGTCATTCTGTGATCACATTGGTACAGGTCTCTAAAATAAAAAAGAAAACCAAGAAATATCATACCTTTAATAGGTTGGATCCAACCACTTTTCCCAGTGGTGAACAAGGAAGAAGTCCCCTCTGACCACACAAAAACGGTCATGTTGGGCATCACAAGATTCTTATGGACAAAAGCCATGTGAGAGGATGTGATGTTAGCCTGGGCCATCCAGGTCAGAACAAGTAATCCTAGTACATTGCCATTTTCCTCCTTTAGTATGTGTGGCACTTGCCATTTAACTTATGCTTTTAACTAGTGACTTGAATATTTATATTCTCACTTTTCCTATAGTGCAGAGGGGGCCAAACTTGCTTAACATAAGAGTCATATAGAACAAACATCAAGATGTTTGGAGCCACAAGACACAAATGTCAGATGAAGGAGGGAGGGTGGGAAGAATGGAGGAAGGAAAATAGATGGGGGAGAGGGAGGGAGGAGGGTGAGGTGGAAAGAAATCAACTTTAACTTTAAATACATTCTCCAAGCCGAAATGCCTTCTCCAATCTAGCCAATGGAACAGTGGGCGCTTCAAGAGCCACATGTGGCTCTCAAACCACAATTTGGCCACCCCTGCTAGAGTGCATGATATCAGAGAAGGAATGGGGCTGGCACAATATTTTTCTTCAAGGCTTTAATGCACTGTTCACAATGACCTCTCTCTTTTGCTAAAAGCGGTTGTTAAAAAAAAGCTTGTTCTGAAACACTTCCTCAAGGTAGAGAGCCCTGTATGTCCATAAAGAAGTTAGTTTGGTGGCTAAACAGTAATAATTAGTACCTTGATTCTATGCACATTGTATTTAATGAATCCAACTCAACATATTAAATAGAGTGCTGCTGAAATACGTATGTCCAATAAATACCATAAATGCTTTGATTCTAGAAAACCATACACGGGATTTTTGCCTTCAGATTAGGAATGCCAAAATGCAAGCAATATAGATCTTTTGAATTCTAGATCTTCATTTGACAAAATTACAGGAGTTGATACCTGATAGACATATAAGTGCAAACAGATATTATCTTTCCAGGTCAAGTTGATCTAGGAAATAAATCTCTGGATGTAGTTAAGAAATTTGCAATCCTAAAATGTACAGCTCAATGCTATGCATTTTTACTTATTTAGGGCTTTTTTTGAGCAGAAACGCAGTTCTGCCTGGCTTGGCATCAGGGGGTGTGGCCTAATACGCAAATGAGTCCCCGCTGAGCTTTTTCTACAAAAAAGCCCTGTGTGAAACAACAGTGACATCAGGGTATGTGGCCTAATATGCAAGTCAGTTCCTGCTGGGCTTTTTCTTACAAAAAAAAGCCTTGACACAAGTCCTATTAAAGTTTAGTGGGAGTTACAGAACCAGTGTGGTGCAGTGGTTAGCATTTGACTGGGATCTGTGAGACCTGTGTTCAAATCCCCACTTTACCAAGGAATATCGTTGGGTGACCCAAGACCTGTCACATCTTCTCAGCCTAACCTACCTCACAGGATAAAATGCAGCAGACATTAATGATGAGTGCTTTGAGTCTACATTGAGAAGAAAGGTGTAGAGGGGGGCGGGAAATAAACAATCTTAAATAAATAAAATGTCCCTTTGAAGAACAGATGCCTAGAACGATGTTCTTAGTTGCAATTATAGAAGGTTCTTTGCATTTTGTCAGTATCTAATTGCTGAGAATGTTGAACAGGCATACATTGTTTTTAGGCTGTTTATATTGTTTTATTATATGAATCTGATTTTAACTTTGTACTGATTGATTGTTGTTACCTGTTCAGAGCCCATTTGAGGAAGGGCAAGCTATAAATTGAAAATAATAAATATATAAATTGTGAATTATGGTGAAACTCCCTTATTGTGACAAAGATCTGGTTAAAAATATTGAGGTAACATATTAATACCATTAGGTAACCCCTGACCTAAATAACCCAGGCAAGCCTGATCTCTTGGAAGATAAGCAGGGTCAACTCTGGTGAGTACTTGGATGGGAGACCTCCTTGAAATACCAAGTCAGGAGGACCAGGGGCAGGCTTTACTCAGCCACCTGAATAACCTCCAGGCCCCCAGTAGGGATCAGTTACCAGAGGTTACCATGACTTCCACGTGTACCCACACACACACATAAAAATACACCCCACCCCCAGAAAAACAGTTAGGTAACAGTTACGATCCCTTAATAAAGTAATGGGCACGCCTGCATAATCTACACTTTTTATTGGACTATGAGAAACTGCAAATTAATTAGGTTATCCAAATGAAGCATACATGTGTACTTACTTTGCATACCTTATTTGCTCCACAGGCTGAAGAGGAAGGAACTATGAAGATAATTTCCTCAATCTCCCCAAGATTTCAGCAAGCCTTTCAAAGACTGTCTTTGTATCCATGTGTTTAAAAACCTGTCTCTCAGGCTGTCAATACTGACTTAACTATACACAGGAACAAAGTAGGAGTCAAGTGGCACCTTTAAGTCCAACAAAGTTTTATTCAGAATGTAAGCTTTCGTATGTATATGAAAGCTTACATTCTGAATAAAATGTTGTTGGTCTTAAAGGTGCCAGACTCCTACTTTGTTCTACTGCTTCAGACCAACACGGCTGCCCACTTGGATCTATATACACAGGAAGATATATATGTATGTGAATGTTAAGTGCCATCAAGTCACTTCCAGAGCCAGTTTGGTGTAGCGGTTAAGTGCATGGACTCTTATCTGGGAGAACCGGGTTTAATTCCCCACTCCAACACTTGCACCTGCTGGAATGGCCTTGGGTCAGCCATAGCTCTGGCAGAGGTTGTCCTTGAAAGGCCTGCTGCTGTGAGAGCCCTCTCAACCTCACCCACCTCACAGGGTGTCTGTTGTGGGGGGAGAAGATATAAGAGATTGTAAGCCGCTCTGAGTCTCTGATTCAGAGAGAAGGGTGGGGTATAAATCTGCAATTCTTCTTCTTCTTCTTCTTATGGCAACCCTACTTTCCACTAATTAAAGTAAAAAAAATCAAACATACACAATATAGAGTTTGGCTACTAGCTGTAATTCATGCCACCAAGAATGCATGGCTGCTGCCCATTCTGACTGTCTGAGCTCACCTCTTTGCACTGCATGGGAGGGTGGAGACCCTTGATCGCTCTGTTATCAGAATGTGTGCAGGGAGGTCACTTTTCACCAATACTGCAGTCTGAATTTCCAGTATCAATAAGGGGGGAGGGTTGAACCAATCTGCCAATTCAGTAGGGGAGCAAGCAGGGTAAGAAAATCAATTTTTATTTCACAGGCAAAACTGATCCCCCTGTGACTGCAGATCATAGCAATTTCCACCGATTGACATTTGGTGGTGGTGGAAGGGGAATATTCAAGTGATTCTGGGATGTCTGTGCGACCTGGACCGACAGGTACCCATATGTCAACCTGCACAGCTCGTCAAAAAGGTTACAATATCAACTGGCTTGTAATCATCATACCTCAACTTGAGAAAAGTGTGTTGCATGGAAAAGCCTTTTAACTCTGACAGTCAGCAAATTCCCTACCACTACCAACAGCAAAAGCAGTGAAATGTATGTTATTGATGTGGTGACAAGCAATAGGGGTTTCCCCTCCATGACCATGTAAAAAGACCTTCTGTGCAACACAGACAAATTCTGCAGCCCAAGATAAACATAACAAAACAAAATAGACTTTATTCAAATGAAGCATGTTTGTTAGCACCTCAGGATAACCATGAAAATAGAACAGTCCAACAGATAAACCAGTCCAGCCATCTAATCAACTGAACGTGTTATTTAGTGCAGAATGGCAGAAAAGTACCACGACCGTCACGACACACACTTTCGGAACACTCTCAGCCAGCTACAAGACGCAGTCTTATTTACAAAGAGAGGAAAGCAGTGTGCTGCCCAGTACCTCCATGAGCAAAAGGAGAGCCATGTGATGTGACCAAAACATAACCTGTATCTCAAATGCTCTGGAGCAAATCTGTCTGTAACTGCCTTCCCCAGCTGCTACGTTTGGACAAAAGTTAGCTAGGAAATCCAAAACTTATGATTAAAATAACGATTGGCATTCTAGCAACTTAACATGTGGACACGGTTCACGATGCTTTTCAAAGAACAGACCAGTTCTTCAGCAGTTGGTTACAGCAGAGGATCCATGAAGTCCAATGTAAGATTAAGGTTTATGTTCCATTACCACATCCCCCTGATAAAGCGCAGAGTCAATTAACACAAGCCTCAGGGAGGGAAAGGATTAGGTCTTATGATCTATGTGTAACAAAAAGGGACAAAGGGAGGCATAAGATGTATAAGGAAATATATATTTGAATTTATGAATTGGTGGTGTGTGTGTGTGAAATAAACTCACCCAGGCCATCGGGATGGAAGAATCTTTTGTTCTTTGCTGTCATGGAGAATGCTGAACAAATTTAAGCTCTGTATGCTTGCAATTGTTAATTTTTGGTATCTCAACAAAAACCAAAAATAGAATAACCGGGCAGGTGGCTATCTTGACACTAACCAATCGCAGCAAATCTCAGCTCCCACTAGGAACGTCTTTTTTAATGTTCAAAACGCATAACATCCAAACCATGTTATCTAATTCCCTCTTATGGAAGTGTGCATTTTAGTTTAAAAGCCGAAAGGCAAATCAAGACTCTAGTCAATCATTTTCATAGTTCTTCACTATCTCAGCGAAAATTTAAAATTTGGGCAACCTCTGCATCTCAGTGAAAATTTAAAATTTGGGCAACCTTGGCAGACAGCTTGTATCAATCACTGCACTGAACACATTAAACAGAAGCTTCTATTTGATACTATGCAACTGAACAGCCAGAGAAGGGTCATTGCAATTTTCTACAATGCCACGCCAGACTGTAAAACCATCCCTTTTTTAATTCTGTCCCATCTTTAACAGGGAAAATGTCCACGGAAATTCAATGAGTATTACCAATTCAGATGAGAAGAGTGCAGACTCTATCTTGCAAACTAATTCATGCTTATAGCATTTTTTTAAAGTTTTCTATGTAACATACAGAGTCGCTACTAAACTTTCTTGGAATTAGGGAGGATCTGCAACCACCACTGGAAATTAACTCCATTCCTCTTCTGTTGTAAACCAGATTACACAAGATCACTCTAAGTGAAAATTAAATATACTATTCGGCACTGGTTACATCAGAGTAGACTTAAGAATTTGCAGCAGTGAAATAAGAAGCAATTGTTGAATGCTAGGCAAGGGCATGGAACTATTCAACTATGGCACAGCCACAATAATGCCTACAAGCTGGGAAAAAGAAAAGAGAGGAAGAAAAACCACAACTACAATCCAAGGATACCAACTACATATTCCAATTGCCCTCCTTAATTGCAAGAATGAAATTTGACACTAGAAATGTTATACTCCACACAAGCTTGTTGCTGGGGGGCGGGGGGGACCAATCATCCACAATTTTCTAAATTTTCGTCTATCGTGAAGAGGGGCAAACAGAATGTACGAATGACCATGGTTTCTAAGGCATCAGTCCGTAAGATGTTGACTGTGGATTAATCCTGGCATAAATGCCATAAATACCATTACAACTTCTGTTAAGCATACTCCAGCCCCAGGTGTAGTTTACAGCTCAGGTGTGCTTCTCTAGGCAATCACTCTCTCTGTTTCCCTAAAAGCAATTTGACAGCTGGTGGCATGATGGCATAATGCTACGTCCACTCAGCTTTACAGGATGCCTCATTTTCCCAGGATAGCTCGAAAGGGATCAGTTTCATCAGCATCACTGAGAGTACCAGGCCAGCTGCTTGTCTGACACCAGTGCTCTGAACAGTTTAAGTGATGCAAAGACTACAGCGTCAGTGTGGAACCAACAACCCAGATAGGACCCAGCTTAGTTCAAAAGAGCTGTGATTGTAGCTAAGTCTGGTTGGGTCGCTCTCATGGGGGGGGGGGGGGCAAAGGAGAATGTGTAAGTCCAGTTCAGTGTGGGCCTGTTCCTACACCAGCCTGGGCTTCCTTACAGAAGATGAAAGGTTGCCAGAGCATCATCTAGAACTGGCATGGTGCCTGCCAGGCGCCGGAGTTGTAACTTAAGGAGCAATGCCACACTGTGGCAGCCCAAGTTGTCCTCACAATGGCCACAGAGGTTTCTTCGGCCTGCCCTTGTCGTTGAAACCAATCCCAGATGGGTCTGTACATGCCCTGTCCTGCAGAGATGAGCAACGTTTTGAAGACCAAGAACCCGATCATGTGGCAAGTGTGCATATGTGGGGTGAGCATGTGTCGGATGGCGAAGGAAGTGTCAGGCGCCCCCTCAGAGGCCGTGGCGCTTGCGGGCTCCCCCCACGGCACTGGCAGCGTGCAGCAGGCGGTCCTTCTCGCGGATTTCCTCACGGAGCTGGGCCTCAGCCAGACGCAGGCGCCGGATGCTGCCCTTCATCTCCTTCATCTTCACCTCCAGCAGGGCGATGATGTCCCGCTGCTCGTTCAGCTTGCGCAGCAGCTCCTCCGACGTGGTGCCCGAAGACAGGGAGTACGAGTGGTCGGGCGGGCCGTCCCCCAGGGGCCCATTCCCAGCCAGCAAGGCCAACTGGATGGGGGTGGCGACGGCTGCGGCAGCATCAGGACCCCCCAGCTCCACCTGCACGGTGAGGTCGATGGGCTTGACGTCCTCGGGTCCTCCTCCGGCTCGCGGTGCTTGCGCGCCCTGCTCGAGGGCTCCCTCTTGCTGCAGGGTGAGCAGCACAGCAGGCTGCTGGGCGGCTGCAGGTGGCTGGGCGTGGCGGGCGCGGCGAGCCCCGCGGGCGCCTTTGCGCTCGTTGACGCCCCGCAGGGGGAAGATAGTGGGCACGCGCACCAAGTAGGACTTGCGCCCGCCGGGGAAGTGCTCGGAGCAGACGCGGTGGCCGGTGGTGGGCTGGAAAGTGCTGAAGCAGCCGCTCACGCCCGCTCGCGACACGTTCTTCAGCCACAGGCGCCGCAGCTCCGCGTCCTTGGGGAAAGTGTAGAAGTGGAGCGCCTTGTCCCGGTGCGAGTTGCTGTAGCAGCCCGGCACGCAGCACGTGAACCCGGGCATGGTGGGTGGTGTGGGAGGCTTCCTCCCCCTCCACCACCCCGCCCGCTGCTCCTCCTCCTCCCGAGGCAGCCGGGACTACAGCTCCCACAAGGCCTCCCGAGGCTGAACGCGACAAGAGGGCAGCTCCGCAATCGCCGCTGCCGCCGCTACGGCCGCCGCCGCTGCACCCCACAGGAAGCGGAACTACCCGCCCCACAAAGCACCGCGGCGCCGCGCACCGGAACTACGTTTCCCACAAGAGCTAGCGCGGCCCCGCTTTCTCCGCTAAGTTTAGGGAAGGGAGGAGGGCAACATGCTAAGGCTGTTTTTTTTATCCCCAGCGCCTACAAACGATGCTCCCGGTGTTTACGGTTTCCCGCCATCGGCCTCTTTGTAGGCCTTCATTTCGCTTCTCTCCAAACGCTTAGACTACTCGTACCATGATGCAACGGGAAGGACGGAACTACGCTTCCCACAATGCAGTTTGCTTGTTGGTAGTTTGCCGCCTCCTGGACGTTTCACCAGAACTGAAGTGGGGGGTGGGGGGGAGATTTGAGGTCTGCCGTTGCTGTGGCAACCCAACTTTAGTGGCGTCCTCCCCACGCTCGCAGAGTTTAAAATTGATAGCAATTTTTTTGCATTTTGTTGCTATCCGTCCTAAGTCCTGATTTGTCAGGACAAAGGCGGGTTTAACAGTATTTTAATTCAACAAACGTGAATCCACTTGTTCCCCTCCCGAGCGTGGCTTAGGGATTGGAGCTGAATAAAACACAGGAGTGTCCACTCGTACCTGAAAGACTAACAAATTTGTTCCAGTATCACCTTTTCTGAGTCAGGCGCATAAAGTCAGATGAAATGAGCTCTGACTCACGAAAGCTGATGTTGGAATAAATGCTATTATTCCTTTAGGTGCCGTCGGGCTCGTGTTGTTTTGTTGTTAAAGACTAAGGGAGCTGTCCAAAGTAGGCGTTCTCAGAAGTAAGCCCCATTTTATTGAATAGGTCTTACTCCCAGGGAAGTGTTCTGAGAATTGCAGCCTCACATGACTATCCTTTTGGCAATCATTGAGAATCTCTTCCTGCTGCATTTTTTGGCTGCTGGCTTGAAGTTGCCAAAACAAAGCCTGCTGGAGCTCAAAACATTTGACCCATAGGATGCCTTAATGGTTGGGAAAAACAAAGTTTGACTCCAGCGGCACCGTTAAGACCAACACAGTTTTATTTGGGGTATAAGCTTTCCTGTGCATGCACTCTTCTTTAGATACATAAGTGGCTGGAAATAAAAGATACAACAACCGTGAGCTTTTAAGGAACTGTGATGCCCCTGACATTAAAATGAAAGATGGATAGCTGTCTTTCTCCCCTCACCTGCAGTTTATGAAGCCATCACAGCATTAAAAGATGGCCATAATCATCAAGCATCCTATTATTATTAAAAAGTGAACTGGAGCCCTGTATCACAATTTGTAGCACAAGCTTTCAAGGAGGACAGCAATATTAAACACACCACAGGGAAGCCCCATTGAACTGCTTTTGGAGACTGGACTGTAAGATATTTGCATACTAAATTTCATTTTATTGTGCTCCCTGAGGTAAATATGTATACTATGCATAGAACTGCAGCCTGAAACCCAATAGGAGGTTGATTGTAGCCTAATGAATGTGACTCTAGTCATGTATAATTTAATAAATTTTTAACCTTTTGACTGTAATTACCCCAATAGTACATGGAGCTTTTCTTTAAGTATGAGGGCAGGATTTCCCCAATGGATGTTTTCTACCTCAACAAATGGTCCCAGCCGTTTTCAGTATGCTTGGTAAACAGAATTTCTGTTTACATCCCAGACTTCTGAACATAAAAATAACCCTGCTGGATTAGGCCAATGATCCATCTAGTCCAGGGTCCTACTTCCCAGAAGCAGATGCCATGAAAAGCCTTCAGTCAGGAGGACAAATCCTTCCCTGTTGCTGCTGCCAAACAACTGGTGTTCAAAGCTGTACTGCCTCTGAATATGGAGGTCCCATTTACCTATCATGGTGGACTTCTCCATACATTTGTCAAATCTTCTTTTAAAGACGCTTAAATGGATGGCCATCAATTTATCCTGAGATGATGTGTTCCACAGACTAATGATAGGCTATACAAATCAATGGCCCATGAACTTCACAAGGGCCCCCAAAGTTATAGCATTCTAGATGTGGAAGAAAAATATCTTTCTCCACACCACTAATATTTTGATAAACCTGATAGAACATAATGCATGCCACAGACAATGGTATTACTTGAAAATTCACTTATATTAAACAAAAACTTACACGTCCTTCTCCCCATGTTTTTATACTCTTCATGATGTTGCTGGTTTTGATCCAGTCATTACTTGTGTTATTTCTGTTTCATAAGATCCATCGTGGTCTCTCTTCTTTTCTTTTATCTATAGACTCCAGTTGGTTTTACAGTTTCCATATACTGGACACCAAAGATTCTTTTGATGTCTCTTGAGTCACTTAATCACTCCTCCACTATCAACAACTGTCATGGAATCTTTTAGATTCACCATAATTCTGACTCCTGATTCTGGAGCTACTGGCTTTTATAATTCCATGGTCATAGCTCCTCAAAGTTCTGAAATGAAGCCATATTGTCTTTGGCTGGGCTTGAGCTGGGATTGGGTTCCAGGGATCAAACCCTCAATAAATTATGCATGGGAATTTTGAATGGGCCTCTGTGATCCACTGTCAGAGGGTGCATTCACACTACACTAAATGTGTTTTGCAACTGGAATTTTGCTATCCTTACACAGTACAAATCCAGTTGTTAAAACATTATTTAGTGTAGTGTGAATGCATCCTAGTTTAGCTTGAACACATGAAGTGGTCTTCTGCTGAATCAGACCATTGGCCTATCAAAGTAAATGTGTCCTACTCTGACTGGCAGCAGTTCTCCAGGGTCTTTGGGTGGAGGTCTTTCATATCACTGGCATTTACACTTAACTAGAAATGCTGGGGACTGAACCTGGGACCTTCTCCGTGCAAACCAGATGCCCTACCACAGAGCCATACCTCCTCAGAGCTCCTCTATACTTCCTCAGAAGTAAGGTCCCATGAGTTAAATGAGATTTATTCTCTGATGGTACATGTAGTTAAGGGTGCAGCTTTAATCGACAAAACTACAGGACAGCAGCTGCTTGCAAGTAATATCCCAGCCCCCATTACTGGGCACCAGCACACCACAGAAGGGAAAGATGGTAGAAATGTGTGTAGGGAGACAGCAAAAGCTGCTAGGGCCACAGATGCACAGATGCTGAGTGGGTAGTAGAACCAGGCACAAGCTTGGCATGAAGACATCACTTTCTGCTGCTGGGTTCCCCAAACTTTTTTGACCTTGTAGGCACCTTTGGAATTCTGACACAGGGTGGTAGGCACAACCACAAAATACCTGCCCAAGGAGACAGAGCCAGCCACAAAACTCAGACTCAGCTCTTTCAAAATAATAAAATTTAGTTTGGCTTTTGGAAGTTCTTGCTGTGAGGCCAACAGTTACATTTATTGCCACTCCTGAATAGGGTTGTCAGGTCTAGGTTGGAAAATACCTGGAGGCTTTGGGGGTGGAGCTGGGAGAGGGGGGGTTGGGGAGGGGCCTCAGCATGGTAAAATGTGATAGAGTCCACCCTTCAAAGCAGCCATTTTCTCAAGGGAAACTGATTTCTGTAGTCTGGAGATCAGTTGTAAAAGCAGGAGATCTCCAGGCCCCACCTGGAGACTGGCAAGCCCACGCCTGAAAATTATTTTGGTGAAATACATGTTCATAAATGATCCAAAACTCACAGCCAGGGATGGCCCTGCCACTAGGCAAACTAGGCAATTGCCTTAGGCACTGGCCTTCTGGGGATCCCAAATTGGGTGCCCATACATGACTTTGTGACATTATCAGTACAGGAGTGGGGTGGCCAGAAGTTAGTGTGGCCTAGGGTGCCAGACAGTCTAAGGCCAGCCCTGCTCACAGCCAAGTCTACAGCTGAACTGCAGCTATCTGCCTAATCCACACGGACACACACAATGTTCCCTCTAAACTGCAGAGTCTTGTGAGCAAAAATTCTACTTTGTGAGCTACTGGCATGAAAGTTATGAGCTGCTGCATAAATTAGTGTGCTCTAGGGTCATCCTTTCAGAGCTTAGACAAAAATGTGTGAGCTGGAGGCTAAAAATCTGTGAGCTAGCTCACACTAACTCAGCTTAGAGGGAACACGACACACACATCAAAGGCACAAAACCTCACCCAACATTCTTGGTGTGACCGATTGGCTCATCTGGTAAAATTGGAGGTTGCCAGTACCTGAGTGATAATTAGGGATGCCAGCCTCCAGATGGGACATGCGTATCCTCTGGAATTACAGTTCATCTCCAGAGCATAGAGATGATTTCCCTTGGAGAAAATGAATGCTTTAGAGGGCAGACTCTAAGGCACTGTACCCCACTGAGATCTTGACCTCCCCAGGTTCCATTCCCAAATCTCCAGGAGTTTCTCTGCCTGAATCTGGCAATCCTCCTCCCATTCTCCACCTTTAATTTTTGTAATCTGCCTTCAGTTTTCAGGAGAAAGACGGACTACAAATGAAATAAATACGTCTTTTTTTAATGTTCACCTTTTAAAACACCCGTTAGACTAGCGTGGAGAACATTTATGACGTACTGACACTCAAAGGGAGGGAATTATCTATGTTTTCCTAAATTTGCGGTAAGTGTTCTAATTCTAGTCAATACCGTATTGAAAAGAACAGTCACCGCAAATTTAAGAAAACATAGATAACTCCCTGCCTTTGAATGCTTCCGAAAAACAGGCCTTTGAATTATTATCAGCAATAGCGTTCATCCTGTATCAGTTTCCCCCTTTAACGCCGTGGGCTCAGAATAACGTCGTCTAAAGTCTTTCGAATAGCTCACATTCCAGGCACTATCCCGTAGCAGAAACACGTCTCCCACGGAGAAGACAAATGAAACTACCTTTCCCAGCGACCAGCGCGAGAGCGCTCGAGCCTGAAGCTTCGACGAGAGAATTATCGCGAGACTCGGTCTTATCGCGAGACTCGGTCCGCCTCCGCTTGAATCTCTGAGCGGGAGCGAGAAAAAGAATAACCGTTCGGCTTCCGAGCCGCCTCGTTTCCGTTAGGGCCCTGCTTCGAGCCGGGACGCAGAAGAGCCATGGCCACTCGCAGGAGGTCGGGCAGGCTCCTGGTGCAGCCAAAGAGGCGTTCCCAGCGCCTAGGGAAGGTAGGAGCTGGATCAGAATCGGAACAATGCCGGGCAATGAAGCAACCGCTCGTTTTATTTATTTAATTCATTTATAACTCGCCTTTCCTCCCAAAGGGGGCGCAAAATGGCTCTCATCAGTCTCTTCCCCCCCCAGTTTATCCTCACAACAACCCTGAGAGGTAGATTCAGGTGGGCAGCCATGTTGGTCTGAAGTAGCAAGGCAAAGTTTATCCCAGGAGCACCTTGACAACCAACAAAGAAAATGAAGAAGATATTGGATTTATACCCCCCCTTCCTTCTGCATCTCAGAGCGGCCTACAATCTCCTTTATCTTCCTCCCCCACAACAGACGCCATGTGAGGTGTGTGGGGCTGAGAGAGCTCTCCCCAGAAGCTGCCCCTTCAAGGACAACTATGCGAGAGCTGTGGCTGACCCAAGGCCACTCCAGCAGCTACAACTGGAGGAATTGGGATTCAAACCTGGTTCTTCCAGATAACGAGTCCACACACTTAACCACTACACCAAACAGAATCACAAAAGTGTGATTCAAGGTGTGAACATTCATGTGTATGCACACTGTGAGGTAGGTTAGGCTGAGAGAGCATGACTGGCCCAAGGTTACCCAGCATGGGTGGGGATTTGTTTGCTACACTTTTATGCCGCTTTTCTTCCTAGCAGTTTAGGGCAGTTCCATTAGCATCCTCCTCTTCATTTAACCCTTACAACAACCCTGTGGTGTAGATTCCGTTGTTTGTTTACCCAGGAGTCTTTCTTATCGAGGTGTAGGGCTATGAAGGCCTGAGTTCAAATCCTCTTTGCATGACTGCTGAAGCATGTTGCTGCTTGGTGTCACCTTGTACAGTAATTTAGCAGGACCTTCCAAACCAGGGATGCAAAATATTAAATTAATGTAAGGTCTTCCATATTGTTTATGTATTGGTGGAATTCCCCCCCCCCCCCCCAGGTTTGGGGAGACTAGCGAAGAGTTACCCTGTGCATTCCAGGATTCTCTGTACCTGTGGAATGTGCCATAGTTACTATTAATCATGACACCAAAGTGCATTAATTTTCAAAGAGCTGATAATAAGGAAAAACACCTATGCAGACTATGTATTTGTAAGATGATGTCCTTTTATGGTATAGTTATTTTAAAGAACACACAATCTTGCATTGTTGTGAGCTTTCAAATATTTATCTATACATTTTTATAGTCTAAATGGTTGCTTTCTTAAACAAAATTCACACACTCCTATTCAGATATGTCACAGGAAGTACTTTACATGATATGCAATCTTGGGGAAAATAGGAATGCGTGACTCACAACCCCACCTGTCTTGATAAGGAAGGGGAATGAAACTGTCAGGGACCCTGTAGTTTCAGAGACAGAGAACTGTTCCAAAGTAACTCTTATTTATTGAAATACAAAACCATAAAGCGAAAATATTCAAGCAAATAACAAATTCAGTTTAATGTATTAGAAGACATAAAAAGACAATATTTGTCAATAAAGAGTATACTTGTTTCTATTTAGGAACACTGTGTTCCTAGCAGGGGTAATTTGGAAACGAGTTCCAAACAATGGCAGAACTCTCATTATATAGAAGAAAAATCCAGAGTAGCTGTCAGTTAAGAAATGGGATGGGCAGATCCCTCCCCTTGCGGACCTGATGAATTCTGCTCAGGTTCAGAGCATGATCTATTGAGTTAGAAACACCTGACACTTTCCCCATGTCAAGGCAGAATTCTGGAGTCACATATCCTGATATCTAGATGCTTAGGCTTCAAGGCTGAAACTCAGAAATGTAAACAGTTCTTTTAGAACAGAGTACATGGTCAGCTTGAGAGAGGCATATGACAATAGGTAAACATGCAAAACCTTATGGGAGAGAGGACCAAACAGAAAGGCACAAGCTAATTCAGGCTGCTATACAGAAAAGCCAAGTCCTGCTTGTAATTCTGCTGCATGTAATTTCTCTTATGGAAGCTTCCATCACAAGAGGGCAGCCAGCAGGCCCGTAGCTGGGGGGGGGGGGGCGGCCCCTCCACCCAACCCCCCCCTTCCACCTGTATGGCCCCTTCCTTTCCCCACCACTCTCGCCACTGCTGCTCTCCCCAACCCTTTTTTGCGGCTGCTGCTCTCCTTGTGGCCTCGTGGCCGCTGCCACTCTCCTGCTGCTCTCTGCACCCCTTTCTTGCAGCCCCCACTCTCCCTGTGGCTCCATTCTGGCTGCCACCACTCTCCCACTGCTCGCTGAACCCCTTTCTTGTGGTCCCCACTCTCCCTGCGGCTCCGTTCTGGCAGCCGCTGCTCTCCTGCTGCTCTCTGCACCCCTTTCTTGCAACTCTGACTCTCCTGCAGCCCCATTCTGGCCACCACTGCTCTTCTTGAGCTCTCCCCACCCAATTCTTGTAAAAAATTTTATGCCCTGGGCCCTCCCACCCCAAAATTTCTGGCTATGGGGCTGGCAGCCACTGTTCTTGTTTTATGGTCTTCTGCCTAGTAGCTGGGTCATGAGTCACTATAAAGCTACCTTTTTAATGCTACTTTAATGCCTTTTAATGGCGACTTTTTGGAACGACCAAGTGCTAGGCTTCTTGTTTCTCTTTACACACATACTGAGAAAAGCAACAAGATAAGGTCACTCAGCACACAGTGGAGAGTTTTCCTGTGTGCTTATGATTCTTGTCCTGTTCTTTACCACTGTGTGCTTCCTAGTATCTGTAGGGTTCCCCCCCCCTTTATTCCTGTCTCTTATGGTGGCCTTGACAGGTCTCTGGTTTCCTACCATGTGACTTCATGATATGTGCTTGCAGTTCATTGGCTCCTATGCTTCCACTTAGGGGCTGTAGTTGGGTCCTAGCTCTAAAGGTTGGAGGTTAGATAGCCTGGAAAAGAACTATGCCAAGGGTGGCCAAACTTGCTAAATGTAAGAGCCACATAGAATAAATGTCAGATGTTTGAGAGCCATAAGACATGAATGTCAGATGTTTGAGAGCCGGGAGGAAGGAAAATAGAGGGGGAGGAGAAAGAAAGCAACTTCAACTATAAATGCATTCTCCAAGCTGCTGACTGGCTCGGCTTGGAGAAGTGATTTAAAGAGAGAAATGCCTTCTCCAACCTGCCCAACAGGGTGGCGGAGGCTTCAAGAACCACACAATATGTGTGAAAGAGCCACAAGTGGCTCCCGAGCCACAGTTTGGCCACACATGAACTATACCAATTTGTGGAGGTCTGATTCTTGTCCAGCCCATATAACCAGCTTTTATCAATGACAGTTAGCCATGATCACTGTATGGCGCCTCCAGTTTCACATGCCTTATACCTCTGAATATGAGCCCCTATGGACAGAAGAGGGCCACTATCTTAATAAACTTTTATAATGGCAGAAAGTATGCCAGTAAAGTTTTGTTATAGTATCCAGTGAGTGTTTTTATGACACTAGCAGGCTGCTGCCCTGATTTGGATGGTCCAGGCTAGCCCAGTCTTGTCAGATCTCAGAAGCTAAACAGGGTTAGCTCTGGTTAGTATTTGGAGGGGAGACCGCCAAGAAAGTCCAGAGCTGTTATGCAGAGGCAGGCAAGGGCAGACTCCCTCTGTTTGTCTCTTGCCTTGAAAACCCCATGGGGTTGTTATGAATCAGCTGTGACTTGACAACACTTTCCTTCACTACCACTAGCAGCTTGTTGGCTTCTTTTTATACTTCTGTTGTTATGCTTCTTTCTGGTTTGTGTGCTCCTTCAAACAGGTTACTGGAGAGCAATTGTTCCCTCTAAGCTGCAGAGCCTTGTGAGGAAAAAATTCTACTTTTTGAGCTACTGGCATTAAAGTTGTGAGCTACTGCATAAATTAGTGTGCTCTGGGGCCATCCTTCCTGAGCCAAGACAAAAATGTGTGAGCTGGAGGCTAAAAATCTGTGAGCTAGCTCATGCTAACTCAGCTTAGAGGGAACACTGCTGGAGAGGTGGCATATACATTGTCTAATAGTTTCTCGAATGGTTTGTCTTTTCTATAGGGTAATTTCCTTGAATGTAAAAACTCCCCTGCTCTGGATGTGGCAACACCTCGAACTGTGTTCCGGAAAGTCTTGCAGACCCGTGAGTAGAGAACAGGGCAGAGAAATATGTCATCACTGGGAGCAGAGGGAAGGGGTGGCATTTTAGACAAAATAGAGGATGGTTTCTGTTTGTATCACATGCACAAGAACACAACTTGGTATCTAAAGAGAATTGCTTACAGTAGGTTTGACATAACAGAAAACTGACAGATCTAATTTGCTTTCACATAATTATTTGAAATATGAAGTAGTCAGCATAATAAAAAAGCATAGCCAGCATGATGTAAGCCTGGACTCATATTCTAGCCATACAAGACTGTTTTTCCTTCTCCTGCTTACAGTCCCCTGCCTATGCTGGTAGGTGAAGTTAGAGGAGGGAGGAGAACTCGGAAGAAGTGGAATAGGGAGCCTTGATCAACATTGTGAATAAATATTTATATCAAATGTGTAAAACTTAAAGCATCAATGTCATTACCCTCTTGTACACTTCCTTAATTAAGCAGTAAAGAAAAATTGTCCTCCTGTCTTATTTTCACGATCATTAATATGTTCTAGACACTTCATCCCATCTCCAAGAGTGCTTTGAAAGAGTCCCAAAATCTGTCTGTTACTGTTTCATTAGCGTTTTAATTAGCACGGTGGGGTAACTGATCAATTAAACATCTTGTTCATCTGTAGTTTGGAGAAACTTTAGTCCACAGTTTTCATTGTTCCATCCCTGCTAATTTTTGACTCAATAGGCTTGTGGATTGGAGCCCTTGGGCTCTAAACTCAAAAACGGGGGTTAGCGGTCCCGGTGTTCTCATCTGTGGAGTTGCAGTCATCTTGCACAGCCAGTGACTGTATAGTCTTTGCCGACATTGCCTCATATATGGGCATCTATTCCATTAGTTTAACATCACTCTCTGCTTCTAGGACTGGAGATTAAGTCCAGAAGCTCCAGAGCCAATGAGAGGACTCCTCTTTCCCTCTGTGGGGCAAGGTTTCCCATGTGTTGAATAGGGTGCCTTTGCAGCTTGTCAGTGGCACTTGTGCCTGACAAGCTGGTAAGATCTGTAAAATGAAAGGATGTATATTTTGTCCTTGAACTCCAAACCTTGGAGCTTTCTTTTAGATCTCCAGCAAATGTTTCTGAAGGCACCACCATATTTTCTAGTAACAATATGTTTCTTTAAAATCGTTGAGACAATGTTTGTCTCTGTATTTAGAACAACAGTGCTACAGACTCTCTTATTGAAACAACCTTAAATTTGTGCATTTGAATTCTTAAAAAAGAGAATTTTGGAGCAAACCCATTGGTGTGGAGGACAGGATTTCTGTTTCATGTGCACTGTCCGATGCAGTCCTTTCTAGAGTAGAAATAGTCACAACTGCAGAAAGGTATATTATCTCTGTGCAAGCAGTTGCTGGCATTTTAACTTGCTTGATGAGATTTGTACAACTATGAGCTGCTATATGTCTTAACAGAGCCAATAGTTTCCCCTGTGGTTCCTGAGAAGGCTGATACCCCCAAACCAGCAGAGACGGTGTTCAAGTTTCCTTCAAGGAATGCTACTGACAGGTAGGTGGTTTGTGAGGCTGATATCCAAAGCATTTTCACTTGAAATAATTCATTTTGCAATCAGTATTGCTTTCTTGTGCATCGACACACTGAGAATTGTACTGTAAAACTGTTTTCTTGCAGTCTGAGTAGTCCTGTATTCTCACACTCATAAGTATGCTATTTCCCATTAGGAGGCCTTCCTCCAGCTCAAGGGACCCCACCATCTCCATAGCAGGGCTGCTTCTTCCCATACCACCCTTCTCTTTCTCCATTTCCATGTATCTGGAGTTTTGGCCATCTAGCCTTCTGCAGATAAATATGTCCTTCAGTAGCGTTAGAATAATTCAGGCACATTTCTTGTAATATCGTATTTTATTTCCCGCACTAAAGGTCCATCTTATTGCTTTTAGCAACATAGAGATAAGTTTGACTGGCCCTGTTCCTGAAGAGACGCTTTATCCTGTACTCCCCAAACGTGGGAAGAAAAAGAAGGTCAGGCTGTCTGAGTTTGAAAGAGCTGTGGACAAGCAACTTCCATCTACCACACGTGCGTAAGACTTTTTATGTTTCCACCATTTGGGGTAGCTCCAAGAGGGATTTCTTCAGCTGTACAATGACTAAGAAAAAACTGGCATCCTGAAGGTGCACTAAGATTATCGTGAAGGAAACTGTTGAATTGTAAGCTCTCAGGACAGGTAAGTGGGAGAATACAACATGTTGCAACTAATGAAGCAAACGTTGCCACTCGTGGACCCCAGCTCACTTTCAGAACTACCGTATTTGCTGGCGTATAAGGCGACTTTTTTGGCCTGAAAAACATGCCTCTAAGTGGGGGGGTCGTCTTATACGCCCAGTCGTTTTATACGCCGGCAAATATCTGCCCAAGTGTGCTTGCGCATGAAAACTTGGGTGCAGAATCAAACTTCCTTGGTCTTAAAGGTGCCACCAGCCTCGCCTGCTGCTCTTGAGCCAGTCTGTGCTGAATCTCCTCCAGGAACACTGACTTTTGAGCAAGCATGCTCACCACCGGCCTCTTTTAACCCCGCACTTCACCATTTAGTTTATTGGAGGTGAGGATAAGGAAGAGAGAAAACTCCACGGTGGGTGGGAGGCGAGCGAGGGGAGTGGCGGCCGTTGCCCTCTCCAGGCGTTCCTCGCGGGGCGGCGGCCCCTTTAAGAGCCGGGCTGGGCTCTCCTGGAGTGGCCGCGAGGAAACCAACCCCGCCCTGTTTGGCCCTTCTCAGCACCTCCCTCCGTTCCTCTTCCCCACCGCCCCCTCCGCCGATTTCCCACAGCGCGGCAGCGGCAGCGCGTTCGCAAGGGCTGAGGAGAAGGCAAAGGAGCAGCAGAGGGGGCGCGGGGAACGAGGCGAAGCCGTCGCCTCGGGGGCGCGCATTGAGCGGCGGGGTTCTTCTCCCCTCCCCGGAGAGGCGCGAGGGCACCAACTGCCGCTCTCGCGCCCCCTCAGCGCGGCCTGTGTGGCTTTTTTCTCCTCCCCCCCCCTGCCTTTTCTTTCCACCCTTCCTGCTTTTGCCGCCGCCTGAGGGGAAGCACCTGAGGAGAAGGAGGGTCGATGAGATGAAAGTGAGTGTGTTTTGGCAAGACGGGGATAGTGGTTCCCTGTAAGGATGGATAGATCCGGGTCAGAGAGTTAACCCAGCAGGCTCTGCAGAGATACTTACCGTATTTGCCAGCTGTAAGATGACTTTTTTGCCCTGAAAAACATGCTACCAAGTGGGGGGGTCGTCTTATACGCCCAGTCGTCTTGTACGCCGGCAAATACGGTACTTGTTTAAGCCACTGTAAGTAAGTAAGTAAATAAATAAATAAATGAATGTAAGACCAGGGGTGTCAAACATGTGGCCCGGGGGCCAAATCAGGCCCCCGAGCAACTGGCTGTCATTGCTTCCTTCTTCCTCTCTCTTACTTCCTTCTGCGTAACAGCTTGCTTTTGCAAGGCTTGCTCAATCACAAGAGAGCTACAGAGCAAAACCTCTATTTTTTCCATTGGCTGAGGCTCCTCTATTTATGTCCTTTATAAAGTTTGTATCTCTGCTACCTAATCTTAAACAGGGCAATTTTTGAGCAGGAATGCAATTCCAGCTGGCTTGGTGCAATGGTTTGTGGCCTAATATGCAAATGAATTCCTGCTGGGCTTTTCCTGCAAAAAAAAATCCCATGTGAAACAATGGTGACATCAGGGGTGTGCGGCCTAATATGCAAATGAGTTCCTGTCGGACTTTTTCTACCAAAAAAAGCACTGGGTGCATACATGGCCTGGCCCAACATAGCCCAGCCTGGCAAGGTCTCATTTATGTCAGATTCGGCTCTCATAACAAATTAATTTGACACCCTTAGCTTAGACCAAGGTGAATAACTTTAATCTGAGGGAAATGAGATTCCTAGAACTTTCTAATATATATACCTGAAAATTACTTAGCAATGAATAGAACTGGGGTGTCAAACATGCAGTATGGGGGCCACAGTTGACAGTTGCTGTCATCTGCTTCCTTCTTCCTATATTTTGCTGCCTTCTGCATAACAGTTTGCTTTGCTAGGTTTGCTCAATTGCACAGGAGCTACAGAGCAAAGCCTCTAATTTTCTCCATTGGCTGTGGTTCCTCCCTTAGGGAGGAAGGTGGGGAGGCAGATCTTGTTTTTCTAGGTTCTCTCAATTGCACAGCAAAGCTATTGAGCCAAGCCTTTCTTCCTTCTATTGGCTGAGGCTCCCCCCCAGTCCCTTGGAGAAGGAAAGTCACAGCTTCCTTTGCCCAGTTCTCTGGACCCCATGGGAGAAATACAAAGAAAGCATCTTTAAGTTCAACAAGTGCTAACGTTTTAAGTATGTTTTAAGTTATTTTAAAAATATAATTAATTGTGTTTGTCTTTGTCCTTTATAAAGCTTATATCTCTGCTACCTAATCTTAAAAAAACGCCCTGGCCCAACCCAACATGGTCTGGCCCAAGAACGTCTCATTTATGTCAGATCCGGCCAGGATCGAACAAATGAGTTCGACGCCCCTGGAATAGAAGATTCAAAAGCTCTATGTGATGGGATAATCTTGGTATAATCTTTGCTTTGCTAAATCATTTCATCAGTCATCATGCACAATGGAGGGTCAGTGAGTATAGTAGCAAAGAGGATGAAGACAGAGGTGGCCAAACTTGCTTAAAGAGCCGCACAGACTAAACATCAAATTTTGAGAGCCACAAGAGATGAACATCAGATGTTTGAGATCTACAAGACATGATAATCAGATGTTCAAGCGCTGGGAGGGAGGGCGTGAAGGCAGGCAGGCAGGCAAATAGATGGGAGGAGGAGAAGTGAAAAGAAAGCAATTTTAAATGCATTCTCCGAGCTGTCAGTTGGCTTGGAGGAGTGATTTAAAGAGACAAATGCCTTTTCCAAGGCAGCTGATGGGGTGGGGTGGGGCTTCAAGAGCCACACAATATGTGTGAAAGAGCCACATGTGGCTCCTGAGCCACAGTTTGGCCACCCCTGGGATGAAGACCTGGTCTTATTTTTCTTATGGACCACTGGGAGGCAGGATTTTCTTCATTCCAGAAAAAGGAAGATCAACCTAGCCTCTAATGGATGTGAACGCATCACCACTTTGAAACCACAGAATGGATCTCCCTTTTCTAGCTTCCCTCTGTCTTTCCCTGCCTTTGCATGCCTTGCCTACTGGTTTCTATGCCTGGGAACAGGAATGATGGCTTATTTTGATGTTGTGTACAGCTACCAGGATTGTCCCTTGAATTTTAATTTGTGTGAGGTGCTTTAGAAGGCAGATTGATCTAATAAAAGTATAAAATGGGTACAGCCTTTTTGAGCCTGCAGGCACCTTTGGAATTCTGACATAGGACAGTGGACATAATAGCAAACCGACTACCATGGGAGGTGGAGCCAGTTATAAAATAGCTGCTGCAGGAGGTGGAGGCAACCATAAAATGTCAGGGAGTGAGGCTGTATATAACTCTTCAGCATTTCAGGCAGGAGCTCTAACAGGATGATTTTTAATCTGTACAGCCAATCAGCTAAAATATCATTTTCCTCCATTCACTTAGGGAATGGAGCCAAGTGCTCCTCTGAAGAAATGTTGGGAGCAATAAGAGTGATGCTAAAGAGTCACTTACGCCTTTGTCTGGTGCTGTACACAAAGAAATGGGCTATACATGGCCACTGAAACATCTTGCTTTGTTCTCCTGAGACGATTCATGCATACCTACTGGAGGTCAAAGTGATAAATATTTCCCAGAATTAATACATGTGTAGTGCCCAGATAATGATCAGAAGACCACTTCTGCTGCTGAAACTTAGAAGGTTTTGCCCCATATTTAAACTAAAGAAATGTGGGAAAATAAGTGAACAGGCTTGGTGATAAACAGACTAGATTAGGGCTCTTCTTCCTTCACCCCCATAGTGCATTTATGTATTCTTGCAAGTAATGCTTATGTACAGTGTTGGTGTGGCCAACTAACATGGGCTTTGTCTGTTTTTTTTTTAAAGCTAAGTCATTCTCAGACCAGACATCTCTGACTAGGTGAGTTATGGCCAAGAAATCACGTTGCTTCCTTTTCATGGTAAACTACTGGTTCTTCCTCTGTTGAGTGATATTAATCAGTGTCCATGATTGGTCTTTCACCAATCACGGACAAACGGGCGGGGGGGAGGGGTGGCGCTACTCATACGGGACGATTACTCCTTTAGGGCTTTCCCGGCCCCAACGATCGATGGCTTGGAATGTGCCGGTTTGGTGTGGGAAGTGGGGGAGGGGTTGGCGGTCTGGCTGGTCTACCGTCCGCCTAACGCACCGGCCAGCACCTTACCATCCCTAATGGAGGCCGTGGCGGGCTGGGCGTTGGAGTTCCCAAGGCTTATAGTCTTGGGTGATTTCAACGTCCATGTGGACGACGCGGCCTCCAATCGGGCGATGGACCTAGTGTCTTCCATGGCGACACTGGGACTCTCCCAATTTGTCACCACCCCCACACATCAAGCCGGGCACATGTTAGACTTGATCTTTGCGTCCGGGATTTTGGTGGACGATATCACTGTAGAAGCGGTGCCATGGTCAGATCACCCAGCCCTTAAGGCTCGTGTGGGTGCGACGCCCCAACCCTCTATGGGCGGCGAGCCTATTTTGGCTCGCCCGCAGAGTCTGATAGACCCGGATCGGTTCCAAATGGCTCTGCGGGATCCCTGGCCCTCTAACGATTTTCTTGATGACCTGGTAGAGGCTTGGCACAACAGGCTATCCAGGGCCATCAATGAGATCGCTCCCTGGCGTCCTCTGCGCCCCCGTAGCAGGCTGGCTCCATGGTATACCTTGGAGCTACGGCAGCTGAAACAGGGACTCAGACGACTAGAGAGGCGGTGGCGGCATACTCATGACGAAGCAACGAGAACATCTTATAGAACATTTATGAAGTCTTATGAGATGGCAGTCAAGACTGCAAAGAAGGAATACTTTGCGGCCAGGATTGCATCTGCAAATTCGCGCCCGGCACAATTATTTAAGATAGTTGAGAATTTGACCACTCTGCCTCAGGGCAGACCAAATGCAAGAGAATTGGAAATAGGCTGTGAGGCTTTTGCAAAATTTTTTGCAGACAAAATCTCGTCGCTCCGCCAAGACCTTCCCGCCGCGTTGGATACAGTATTAGAACCCAAGGCTCCGTGCCTGTCTTCTGATGCTAGATTGGATCACTTCGACGCACTTAGCTTAGGGGAAGTCGATGGGATTCTCTCTACTGTGCGCCATACTACTTGTGATCTTGACCCATGCCCCTCCTGGCTAATTAAATCTTGTCAGAGGGAGCTAAGATATCCTGTATGGGATATCATAAATAGATCCCTCTTGGAAGGGCAATTTCCAACATCTTTGAAAGAGGCCATGGTCCGCCCTCTCTTGAAAAAAAGTACAGCAGACCTGGCCGAATTGGCAAATTATCGACCGGTCTCGAACTTACCATTTTTAGGTAAAGTTATTGAGAGGGCAGTGGCAGCACAGTTACAGAGATTTCTGGATGAAACTTCCGCCTTAGACTCCCACCAGTCCGGCTTTCGTCCGGGTCACAGGACGGAGACAGTGCTGGTCGCCTTGGTAGATGACCTCCAACGGCATCTGGATCGAGGCGGCGTGGCGGTGCTGATGTTGTTAGATCTGTCAGCCGCGTTCGACACGGTCGACCATCGGCTACTGGCCCGCCGGCTTGCCGACACAGGGATTAGGGGGTCGGCCTTACAGTGGCTTTCCTCCTTCCTTGATGGGCGGGGACAAAGGGTGGCAATTGAGGGTGCAGGGTGCAGTTCTCTCCCCGATGTTATTTAACATCTACATGCGCCCCCTTGCCCAGATTGCCCGGAGGTTTGGGCTTGGGTGTCACCAATATGCAGACGACACCCAGCTCTATCTGCTAATGGACGGCCGGCCTGGCTGCATCCCGGAGAACCTGGACTTAGCATTACAGGCCGTGGCAGGTTGGCTCAGGCTGAGTGGGTTGAAGTTGAATCCAATGAAGACAGAGGTCCTTTGCTTGGGCCGTGGTGCCCTGGGGGTGCGGAAATCCCCCTTCCGGCTTTTGATGGTGTACCGCTGAAAGCAGCCCATAGAGTCAGGAGTTTGGGGGTTCTTCTGGAGCCTTCATTGTCAACGGAGGCACAGATAGCAGCCACTGCCAAGTCCGCGTTTTTTCATCTTCGACGGGCGAAGCAGTTGGCCCCCTTCCTTTGGCGCCAGGACCTAGCAACGGTGATCCATGCTACGGTCACCTCGAGACTGGATTACTGTAACGCCCTCTACATGGGGCTGCCCCTGTGCCGAACTCGGCAGCTGCAGCTGGTGCAGAACGCAGCGACTAGGCTGTTGCTGGGGCTCCCAAGATGGGAGCACATACAGCCGGGGCTGCGCGGACTGCACTGGCTGCCGGTGGTGTACCGAGTTCGTTACAAGTTGCTGGTTATTACCTTTAAAGCCCTATATGGCCCTGTCTACTTGAGGGACCGTCTCTCCCCGCATGAACCCCAGAGAGCGCTGAGGTCAGCTGGAAAGAACCAGCTGAATATCCCTGGGCCAAGGGAGGCCAGATTGAAGTCCACCCGGGATCAGGCCTTCTCTGTAGCGGCCCCCCTACTGTGGAACCAACTCCCGGAGGAGATACGGGCCCTGCGATGCTTAGATCAATTCCGCAGGGCCTGTAAGACCCACCTCTTTAAAACAGCCTTCACATAAAACCGAGCCAAGAAAGTCTTGTTGGATATGTTCTATGTTTTATGTTTTAATCACTGGATTTTATGAAAGATCTTGATTATAGCACCATAATCTTAAGTCTAATGTAATTTTAAAAATTTTAAGGATGATTTTATAACTGAAATGTATATGAATTTATAATTGATTGCACATGGTTTTATTGTATACTGTATGTACATGTTGTGAGCCGCCCTGAGCCTGCTTGCGGGGAGGGCGGGATACAAATAAAAAGTTATTATTATTATTATTATTATTATTACTGCCTGGGCCATTCTTATTTTGTTTGTCATCTGTGTGTTGTGAGCAGGTATGTGAGAGTAGTTGATTAATATAAACCTTGGAAGTATTGGGTGCAGTAGATTCATAATATACGAACACCCAGGCTTTTGAAATTTCCTTCTGTTGATTCTATAGTGTTGTGTCATCTCATACTGAGCCTGTCAGGAAAAAAGCCCTATTCTGCTTCCTTTCTCATTTTCTTCCTCCCCTCTCCGCTTTTCAGCATTGCCTGTGAACTAGCTAGAGCAAGGGAAATCCTCCTGCTTCCACAACATTTAACGTGTTTTCATGTGTTTAAGCAAGTTTTGCTCTTACACTGGGGTTTTGTAACAATTTTATTTATTTGTTTGTTTGACTTATATCCCACCCTCAGGCTCAGGGCAGCTCACATTGAAGGTCATAAAAAGCAATATTCATAAGCCGTACATGAAAAATATAAAATACATCATAGGTAAAAACATATAAAACAATACCATACAACAATGGTGGGTGCTATTTGATCTTTCAGTAGATTATATTAATAAAGGCGGGTAACTGCCAATTCATTCAATGTAATTTGGCAATGTATCTGCCCCTCCCCAAGAATTTAAGTAGAAATATACATTTAGGACACTACCAGCAAAATGTTGGAATATAGTTACCTTGAACTTTTGCTGGTTTTGGCTGTGTGGCGCACACAGGGTTACAAGCTACAGGCCAAGAGCTTTTCAGTTGCTCACCAAAGGCTGTGGGCAAGCCCTGGCTTAAACTGTCTGCAGAAGCATAATAGATGTTATTCAGTTACTTAGTTTTCCTGTTGATTGTCACAGCATATGGGTCATCTTTTTTGTTCCACAGGTATTTGTAACCAATTGTGGCTGTCATGACAAGTTTCTTCCTCCTCCTTCTCTCAGAATTAAATAATGTGTAGAGAATGCAGTTTTCAAAAGCTTACCATTTTGCCATCGAGAAGGATCAGCTGAGTGTGGCTAGGTGAAGGTCTTGTGGCTGGCTGAAGTTCTCTAGGTTTCTTGGCCATGCATCAGTTTGATTTGAGCAGGGCCAAGGTGCTTGAATTCCGTGGTGCATGAAGTGGATTTCGTGGAAAGGCACATGGTCTAGCAGCAAGCTGACTGCTGATGCTGAGCACAGGGCCTCATTCTCTTTAATAACTTCATTAATAGAGAAATGGATCCATTGCAGAACAGTTGATCCACACAGACTGTTCTTCTATTCCCAGATCTCTCCAGGTCACTCTTGGAACCCCAGTAACACCACCATCTGATGGAAAAAGAGGCTTAACCCGTAGGCCTAAGAGTTACAAAGGTGTTAACGTGATGACTTTTGAAGGAGGCATGGAACAAAACTTGCTGCAAGTAAAAGGCTGTGAGTCTGCATTTGTCCTGGCTCGGGTGTCTCTATGTTAGTAGCATCCTTGGGGAAAAGGAGTGCAGAGTTATTGTATTTGTCAGTTTCTGAAGGGCAGAGCAAAGTTCTGAAAAGTCTAACACACCTGTAGCTCTTCTGAGCAGTGTTCACCAATGCAACACCTGCCCCACATTGCATGAAAGTGGGTAAGGCCCTTGCCTGGCAGGGCCTGTGATTGGCAGGTGGTTTCCACCTTGAAACAGCCTCTCTGAGTTGCAGTCCTCATGCCAGGAATGGAAGTACATTTGGCTGTTTTGTTTGATAAGTGATTGTAAAGGTGGCTCTCTTCATGCCATGGGCTTAGTAGCACTAATCTAACTAGTGAATGGAAAGATGCTGGTAGTCAAGAAGGTTTCTCTACTTGAAAGATAATATCCTTTTGACATTTTTCCAACAGCACAAAACCATCTTGTAAAGTTGCATGCTTCAGTTCTGTCAAATGCCACAGAGACGATTAATGCCGACACAGAACTCTTTGCCCAGTCTCAGCTCAGTGGCCAGGTTGGAACAGGGCTTCATGTTCTTCCATCTGAGCTTGCCTCTGCTGAGAAATCTGTATCTCAAAAGACCATGCTGTCTCCTGCTGCCGACCTTCAGACACCTCAGCAACCTGCAGAGTCTGATACAGATGCTGGCATGACACAGCAGGGCCAAAAAGACATTTCCATGCCAGAAAGTGAATGCGTAGATGGCATAGAAGGTGTGCTGGAGGAGAAAGTTTATAGTCCAAGGAAAGAGCAGCAAGACAGCGAGATGCCTGTTGAGGGAGGAATGATAGACAGTGACCTGAAGGAGATGTTATCACCAGACACTGAACGTGCTGCTGGGATGGACAGTATGCCCCAGCAAAGGACACTGTCCCTTAGGGGAGAGCAGCAGGGGAGCCTGCACGGAGACCTTCCCGTGGAGCGGCGGGGGAGCCTGCATGGAGACCGTCCCATGGAGCGGCGGGGGAGCCTGCACGGAAACCGTCCAGTGGAGCGGCGGGGGAGCCTGCACGGAGACCGTCCCATGGAGCAGCAGGGGAGCCTGCACGGAGACCGTCCCGTGGAGCGGTGGGGGAGCCTGCACGGAGACCGTCCCGTGGAGCGGCGGGGGAGCCTGCACGGAGACCATCTTGTGGAGCTGCATTTGAGTCCTGAGAAGGATCAGTTGAGTGGTATGTAACCTCTGGTGGAGCTAGAAATGTAAATCTAAAATTTTTAAAGCCATGAAGAAATTGAAATCTATGGAATATTTACTTGCTTATGAAACCTAAACTTATTTCATTGCTGCCATCAACAATCCTGAGAGTATTTTAGATGGGGTTCTAGATCTAGCCCTTAGTGCTTGTGTTGCCATTAAAAAAATTGTGTTTAATTTTCCATAATATCAAAAACAATAGAAAAAATGTATAAAACAATCATATAGTCTTAAATCAAAGTACATATTTAGCAAAACTAAAAAAAACTGTTAAAATGATAACAAGTAGACAATGCCATGGACTAAGGAACATAAATATGATTAATATTAAAGCAACCAGCTACTTTTACAAAGTGAAAATATGGTTGATTCTGGGAAGGTTTATGAGCCTCTAGTAAGGAATCCAATTTTTCCAATAGGGGGAACCAACGTTCATAACGAACTGAAATACGTGCTGAAGATGTATAGGCAGTATTATCAGATACTTTGTCCATTAACATGTGAGTCCAAATTTTAGAAAACCATAGCTTAATAGTCAGAAAGTCTTATGTTTTCCAGCAGGAAGCAATAGACAGCCTTGGCTGCTGATAATAACGAGGTAATTAAGTCCAGTCTTGTACAAGAGATTGAAACATCTGTCCCTTGTTCAGTAGTACTGTTACTGGGTTACAAGATACTGAGCAGCCGGTAATGTCTTTGACTTGTTGCCAAAAAGATTGAATGAATTTACAATCCCACAAGCAATGCATATAAGAGCCTATCTCAGTACAACCTTTCCAACATGAAGAAGCTTGATTCTTGTGTGTATGGTGAAGTCTAACTGGTGTAAGATACCGTCTAAACATGAGTTTAAGACTTTGCTTGTGTTGTCATATAAAGGCTCCACCTAGTTGCTGTGCCTGCCCTATATGCACCCAAACTAACATGGGGGTGATTTACTGCAACTCCACACATTGCAGCTTTATAGGATGGCAAACTGACTTGCTGCCCTCCCCTTTACCACATTTCTTATAAGCCAAGACCAAGTTGGTATGGTGTCTTTCCAGAGATAAGACTTGAAGCCTTCAAAATTTAAGTTCTAACAAAACAGTACACGTCCTGTTCAAACTTTTGAGACTGAGCAAGGGATCAAAGAAAAGGTGAAGACATGCATTCATCTATCCCTACATTAGGTAGTTTTGGAAGGATGTTTATTTCGAACAGACTAGCTTAACATGAAGTTGCAGCAGTTTAAAATTCATCATTACCACAGATCTCTTGGTTACTTACCTCTATGTCCATAGCCATGTGAACAGGATGGAGTCCATTGGTAAAAACATAATCCTTCATAGCTAGTGCTCCGAAGAGAGCTCATCCTTGTGTCCTGAGAACTTTATAATATGCTCTAAGGTCCACCTGGGGATCATTTGGATCTTCCTGCCCAAAAAGGAAGTGTTTACTTTCTAGCCATTTGGCTCTTAGCAACCCTTGTCCATTTCGGTTATAATCTGGTAGCAGGGTAGTAAGCCAATGTCATGCTTTGAGTGGCCGAGAACTTGAGAGCCCTGTGCTGGGGGTTTGATGGGGGGTCAGTGGGCGGGTTCCTGTGCTGGGATTTTTCTCAGCCTTCTGCTTTCTGCTAACTACTAGTCTGCAGCTGGGCTGCTGTACATAAGAAGAGAGCAGCCGCATTGGGGTGAATTTCTCCACGGCCTCTCTCAAATATATTGCCTGAATGCTTACCATTCCTGTCTAACTTAACTGTTTAGATATTTGTACACCAAAGTCATCTACACCAGTCAATGCCAAACTCCCAGATGAGCCTGTAAGAGGCCTGCGTGCCTTTCTGCAGGCCAAGGCTACCAAGCGCTCAGTGAAAATGACAGTGGAGCACATAATTGAGGAGCTGGACAAAAACATGGCTCCATGTGTTGAGGAACAGGGTGCATCGGAAGCTAACCTGGAAGAGGAACCTTTCCCCAGTGAAGAGGGTAAGCGTATGCACAGTCCTCCTGGGAATGGCACACGTTAATGACTTTATATTAGCCAATGGGCAGAAATCCTTGCAATGGCCATGTGAAGGCACCTTTCTGTTCCTCCCTGCCCACACCCCAATCAGTTTGGTGTTGTGGTTAAGTGTGTGGACTCTTATCTGGGAGAACCGGGTTTGATTCCCCACTCCTCCACTTGCAGCTGCTGGAATGGCCATAGCTTTCGCAGAAATTGTCCTTGAAAGGACAGCTGCTGTAAAGAACTCTCTCAGCCCCACCTACCTCGCAGGGTGTCTGTTGTGTTTTGGGGGGAAGGTAAAAGAGATTGTGACTGCTCTGAGATTCAGAGTATAGGGCAGGATATAAATCCAATATAATCTTCATAGTCAATTTGAAGGCTCGCTCCTGGTACTGAAACAAAAGGAAGCATTCTACCTCCACTGCTTTGATCTCTGGGTTATCTTCAACCAAATCTTGCCCATATCACTTAGACTGCCCCCAGCCCCCAAAAACTTAAACGTATTGCTCAGAGAAGGGAGTTGATTCAGCACATAAAATGTGCCAGATTATCAGAGACATTAAAGTTCCAATGCCTAGGCCTCTTTCTGGTGCTATGTAACAGAATACAAGAGGACCTCTCATGGATACTAAATAATAATAATCAGACCAAAGATAAACAGGTTGCTTACCTGTAACTGATGATCTTCGAGTGGTCATCTGTGCAGTCACACACATGGGTCTTGCCGCAGGCAACGGATCCATACCTCGGAGCTCCAATAGCTCGTATATAACGTCTTTTGGCGCGCTTTCCTCCCGCCCTGGGGAGCGGGCAGCGACCGCGCATGCCTGGAGCGGGGGGAGAGCGCCCATTCCACTCAGTTTCTTCCAGCCGCCGCTGGCAGAGACACTATGAAGAGTAAGAGGTTAATGAACAATCACCAGGAGCCAGCAGCGGGGAAGGCTGGGTGGGCGTGTGTGACTGCACAGATGACCACTCGAAGATCATCAGTTACAGGTAAGCAACCTGTTTATCTTCTTCGTGGTCTCTGTGCAGTCCCACACATGGGTGACTAGCCAGCTAGGTGTCCTGGAGGAGGGTGCTGGTAAAGAAGAAGTTAGTCACGTAAAACAAGCAGTCAAATGCAATTACATTGTAATCAGTCAAATGCAATCACATTGCAACCTGAAATATGCAACAACATATGCAACATGGTATGCAAGTTAAAGATGGAAGCGGATGCACTCACCCGAAGCTTCAGTGGAAGATGGATTTGAGGACCGCCTGACCGAAGGAGGCGTCACGTCTCGCACGAACGTCTAGCGCATAATGGGAGACGAACGTGGATGGAGAGGACCAGGATGCAGCCGCACAAATGTCCTCCAGAGAAACGCCTTGCAGGAAAGCCGAAGACGTCGAGACCGCTCTAGTAGAGTGGGCCTTAAGGCCTTCGGGTAAGGGCTGCTTAGCCAGTTCGTAGCACAACCTGATGGCACTAACTACCCATTTAGACAGCCTTTGGGTAGAAATTTTGTGACCCTTGTGAGGGTTGCCGTAGGCCACAAACAGATTAGGGTCCTTACGGAAAGGTTGTGTACGATCAAGGTAGAAGGACAAAGCCCTTCTGACGTCCAAAGAGTGTAGGGCTCGTTGTCCCTGGTCGGATGGGTTGGAGAAAAACGTTGGTAAGGAAGTTGAGGTCGATAAGTGGAACTGGGAGACAACCTTAGGCAGGAACGCAGGGTCCGGTCGTAAAACAACTTTGTCCCTATGGAACATGGTGTAGGGAGGATCGTAACGGAAGGCGCATAAGTCACTTGCCCGTTTGCCTGAGGTGAGGGCTACGAGCAATGCCGTCTTCCAGGAAAGAAGGTTGAGGTCTGCGGTGGCCATAGGTTCAAAGGGGGCCCTTATCAGGCAGGAAAGAACTAACGATAAACTCCAGGTCGGGGCAAAGGGTTTAACAGGTGGGTTGAGGTGCAACATGCCCTTAAGAAAGGACTTGGATAAGGGATGGGAGAACACAGTCTTGCCGTCAACCAAATTGTGGAAAGCAGAGACAGCAGAAAGATGCACCTTTAAGGAAGAATAACAGAGTCCTGCTTTTTGCAGAGAGAGCAGATAGTCCAGGATCAGGTTCAAGGGTGCCGACTCCGGCTGTAGATGCTTAGATGTCGTAAAGGAACAGAAGCGCTTCCATTTACGCTGATAGGAAAGTCTCGTGGAAGGCTTCCTTGCGTTAAGGATGACATTGGCTACCTCTGCAGAGAGGTAGGAGGGTGTATTCTCCAGGCTGTCAGGGCCAGGACTCGAGGGTTGTGATGCAGAACCTGACCGTTGGCCTGGGAGAGAAGGTCGCCCGCAGGAGGAAGTCGGCGGTAAGTGTGGCATGAGAGTTGAAGAAGCCCCGTGAACCACGGTTGTCGAGGCCACCATGGCGCAATGAGGATGCAGTCTGTTCCATCCCGAGCTATCTTCACCAACACCCGCGTCAGAAGAGGAGTTGGTGGGAAGAAGTAATGAAGGGGGCCCGTCCAATTGTGTAGGAAGGCGTCGTTGCCCCTCCTGGAGTAAAACCGAGGGCATTTGGCATTGTCCCGGGATGCAAAGACGTCCACCTTGGGTATTCCGAAGCATCGGAAGATGCGTCGAAGGTAGGTTGGATTGATGGACCATTCGTGATCGTCTATGCGAAACCTGCTGAGGGAGTCGGCCAGAGCATTCTCCACACCTGGGAGGTGAATGGCAGTCATGTAGATGTTGTGCTTGACACACCATTCCCAGAGCAGTACGGCTATACGGCAGAGACGGAGGGATCTGGTGCCGCCTTGTTTGTTTATGTAATAAACTGTTGCCATATTGTCCGTGGAGATCTGAACGTGCCGGTCCCTTATCAGGGGAAGAAAGGACTGTAGAGCTCTGTGTACCGCGATCAGTTCCAAGCAATTTATATGCATGGTTCTCTCGGAGGTTGTCCAGAGACCTCTCACAGTCTTGTCCTTTAGGTGGGCTCCCCAACCCCACCAGGAGGCATCTGTTGTAACTATGGCCGTTGGAGAGGTTGACAGAAACGGCCTGCCCTCGAGGAGATTGTTGGGAACAGTCCACCACGTGAGGGAGAGAAGCGCCTTGTGTGGAACAGTCAGCAAAGAACTTTGAGATTGTGTCTGAGGGTGGTAAGCTCTTACAAACCAGATTTGCAGTTGTCGCATCCTTAACCTGGCAAAGCGGAGGACGGACGTAGTGGCGGCCATGAGGCCCAGCAGGCGTTGGATTGTAAGCGCGGACTGACAGGGTTGTTGTTGTACTGACTTGGCTAGGGTGATAATTGTCTGTGCCCGATCTTCGGGAAGAAAGACTCGATGTAGGGAGGTGTGGAGAAGAGCTCCTATAAATTTGAGCTCCTGGGTAGGTGTGAGGTGTGATTTTGAGGCATTCACACGAAGGCCCAGGGAAGTCAGGAGAGTGAGAGCTGTGTCGAGGTTGTGCTCTAGTTGTTGTTGAGTTGGGGCCACCAGAAGCCAGTCGTCTATATATGGGAAGACTGGGATGTTCCGGATGCGAAGCGCAGCCGCCACCACTGCCATGCACTTTGTAAAAACGCGGGGCGCAGTGGAAAGGCCGAATGGTAGGGAAACATATTGGTAGTGGTCCTCGCCCATGGCAAAACGCAGATACTTCCGATGTTGAGGTCGGATGGTCACATGGAAGTAGGCGTCCTGAAGATCGAGAGAGGCCATCCAGGAATTCCTGGGTATGAGGGGCAAGATGGACTGCAGGGAGATCATTCTGAACCTCCTGTATTGGATGTATTTGTTGAGCCTCCTCAGATCCAGAATGGGGCGCCTGCCTCCATCCCTCTTGGGGACTAGGAAGTATTTTGAATAAAAGCCTGTCCCTCGGTGGAGAGGAGGGACGGGTTCTATGGCGTTCTTGTGCAGTAAGTCCAGAATCTCCTGATGCAGGGGAGAAGACGGGGGTGTAGCGATGAAGGAATGGTGATGAGGTGGAGAAATGAACTCGATTGCGTAACCTAGGCGCACGATGGTCAGCACCCAGGAGTCTGTTGTTATCGAATTCCAAGTTCGGAGGAAGGGTGAGAGACGGGTGCGGGGCGTTGGCAGAGTGTGAGGAGAGTCAAAGAGACTGCTTTGAAGGAAGGGAGGACTTTTTGGGCTGCTGTGAGCGAGGCCTCTGTTGAAACGCAGGTTTCTGTTGTCCACTCTTCCGTTTCCAGAAATCATTGCGCCTAGGAGATCGTTGGCGCCTCTGGAATGATGGTCTCCAGGATCTTGTACGGTTAGGCTGCTGGGAGAACGGTTGAGAAACTCCCAGACGCTTTGCGCGCTTGCGCCCGTCGTCCACTGAGGTGAGAACCTCATCAGTAGAGGCATGGAAGAGACCCAGGCCATCAAAGGGGAGGTCTTCGATCTTTTGCTTAATGTCCGGCTGTAGGTTGGTGGACCTTAGCCAGGCATGACGGCGAAGGGCGACAGATGACGCAAAAACCCTTGAAGAGCAGGAGACAGCGTGGCGAATGGAATTTATTTGTTGCTTCGATACCCTAGATAGTTCTGATACTAGCCCAGAGGCCACCTTTTGAGAGGGTTCCGGAAGGGAAGGGATGAGAGGTGTAAATTGGTTGGCCAGATGGAAGATGTAGGCCGAGAAGTAGGCAAGATAATTGTTCAGTTTCGAATTTGTTGAGGCAAGGTTGAACATTTTTCTGGCCAGGGTGTCCAGCTTCCTGCCCTCTCGGTCTGGAGGTGTTGGATGTCTGGAGGGCTTAGCCTTAGTGGCTGAGTGCACGATAATGGAATTGGGTGCTGGATGGGAAGCAAGAAATTTAGCCTCGGGAGCATGAACCCTATAAAGCGAGTCCAAGCGTTTAGAAGTAGGGGGAATGGAAGCTGGTTTTTCCCAGGTCTCACGGAGGCCTTCGAGGTGCACCGGTAGCATAGGGAGTAGTGAACCAGGTGGAAAGTCCGTTTGTACAAGGTCGTGTACGATATCAGAGACCTTAGGTGAGTCCGACGGAAGGGTAATGTTTAAAGCCTCGGCCATAGCAGTAATCAGATGGAGGTAGGCCTTGGAGGCATCAGATGGAGAGAGTCGGGGCTGTGGTGCCGAATCCGAGACTACCGAGTCTGGGTGGTCCTCGGAGTCAGATGAAGCTACGGAGTCGGCGTCGGAACGGGAGTCGTCACCGGAAGGAGGGGGCGGTGGCGGAATCGGGTCCGAAGGGGCGGTCTGAGGCTTCAGCACCTGGTCGCGTTGGTCCGTGTGGGTATGGACCGGAGGAGCAGTCGAGGTAGAAGCTAACGGAGTGCGCGGTCTAGCACCTTCTGCCTGGTAAGAGTCCCGAGATTGCTGTATACATTCCCGTAGTCGCTCACGGAGTCGGGGGGAGTAACGAGAATAATCAGGTTCTCGGATCGGATAAGGTTCTCGGGCCCGATCTTGATGACGGGGTCGCGGATAGTAGCGATCACGGATCCTAGGCGAATCGGGAAAACGCTCGACATCGCGGAAGCGCGGGGAGTCCCGGTGTCGTGGGGAATCCCGGAGTCGTCGTAGGGAATCACGGGGTCGATCACGGGGTCTAGGAGAATCCGCGTATCGAATAGCAGAGTACGTTGAGAAATCGGAACCCTCCACGGATGGGGACCGAGAAGGATGGCGATGGAACCGACGTTTAGGAGAAGGGGACCGAGAGAAATGGCGGTCGTACCTCGAAAGGGCGTAGTATTGTCGATACTGGCCCGAGGAGTCGGAGTCTCGGCGCCTGCGTGGCGATCTGGAGCGGCCTCTACGAGGCGGCGACCGAGATAGGGCTCGATGAAGAGGTGAGCGAGCGCGGCCTTCATTTGAAGCTTGAGTGGCCGAATCCCTATACAGGGGAGAAATCCCGATGTCTCGGAAGGATCCGATCCGAAGCGGAGGCTTAAGATAGGCCTGAGTCGAATCTGTAGTCAGGTCGGGTTGCATGAAGTCGGCAGGGACCACGCTGTGCACTGAAGGCGAACGAGAGTGGACCGGTATGACCTCTACTGCTGTAGATGAGTGAGGAGTCAGTTGCGGCATGTCGGTGATGACGTCAGAAGGAGCCGACAGTTCAAGCGGAAGTGCGGGCTGCGTCGAGGCCGTGGTATCCATAGGCGTCGAAACTGGAGCCCGAGGCTCTTTAGGAGCCGAGTGCGAGTGGTGTAGTTTCCTCGGCGCCGAATCAGCCGATTCGGAAAGGCGAGACTTTTTGGGCGCCGAATCGGAAGATTCGAGATGGCGCGATTTTTTCGAAGCCTTATGGCCTGGATCGGCGTGCTTCGAAGATTTTTTAACGGACTTGTGCTTCTGCTTAGGAAGAGACACGTCCGCAGAGGCCGAAGCTCCCGATTGTTGTTGGGGAGGCGGCGGGTCCGAGGCGGGCATAGCCCTCAGGGACAGTTCAATAAGGAAACTCCGGAGCCTGGCTGCACGGTTTTTCCGGGCTTGCTTGCCGAAGTTCGCACAGTGAGGGCAGGAGTCAACTCGATGAGCTTCGCCCAAACAAAACAGGCAGTGGCTGTGGCCGTCTGACGAAGGGATTTTGGTCCCACAGCGCGTGCACTTTTTAAAGGTAACTTTCCCTTCCATGCGCCCCGGACAAGGGAGGGGAGGGAAGGGAAAAAGGAGAGAATAGCGCAGGGAGCGGTTTTTTTTTTTTTTTTTTTTGTTTTTCTGGGACGAAAAGGGTAGCGAGAAGAGGAAAATACTAAGTAGTGAAAGAAGGAATAAGAGATGAGGTAACGGACGAGCTAAGGAGGAACGCAGCGAGGAGGGTGTTGTCCGGGCGGCGGTAGGAAAGAAACTGAGTGGAATGGGCGCTCTCCCCCCGCTCCAGGCATGCGCGGTCGCTGCCCGCTCCCCAGGGCGGGAGGAAAGCGCGCCAAAAGACGTTATATACGAGCTATTGGAGCTCCGAGGTATGGATCCGTTGCCTGCGGCAAGACCCATGTGTGGGACTGCACAGAGACCACGAAGAAGATCCAGGCAATCCTGTGCTGTTTCTGGCAGTGGCTAGCCAGATGCCCCCACAAACTGAGCATGAGGACAGTAGCTCTTCCTCAGTGTCACATTCCTCAGCAGTTGGTATTCGGTGTCATACTACTTTGGAGCAGGGAGATTCCCAGCGAATGGTTTTCAGGCTATCTGTTTGGCGTAGTGGTTAAGTGTGCGAACTCTTACCTGGGAGAACCGGGTTTGATTCCCCACTCCTCCACTTACAGCTGCTGGAATGGTCTTGGGTCAGCCATAGCTCTCACAGGCGTTGTCCTTGAAAGGGCAGCTGCTGTGAGAGCCCTCTCAGGCCCACCCACCTCACAGGGTGTCGGTTGTGGGGGGAGAAGATATAGGAGATTGTAAGCCGCTCTGAGGCTCTTGATTCAGAGAGAAGGGTGGGGTATAAATTTGCAGTTTTCTAAGCCAGGGTAGGCAACTCCTGGCACACCAGACCATTTTGCTGGGCACACAAGCCCAGCTCTGCCCAAGCAGGAAAGGTAGTGGCAGCACTGTTGGGACAGCAGTGTGGGAGAAGACAACAGGCATGCCTGAGGCCCACCATCACGTCCCAGACCTGCCCCTATCTTGCAGTTTCTGCTCCTCCCTTATATACGCGAGTGTTTGTGTTTTGTTCTTGTTGTTAGCGAGTTGACCCTTCAGGGTTTTCAAGGCAAGAGACGTTCTGAGGTGGTTTGCCATTGTGTGCCCCTGTGTCACAGCCCTGGTATTCATCCAAAGATGAGCCAGGGCCAACCCCTGCGTAGCTTCTGAGGTCTGACGAGAATGGGCTAGTCAGGTCTATCCAGGTCGGGGCCTGTACCTGAGCCCAAAGCGAGTTTTGATTGCCTATCCCTGATATAAGCAAATGGCAGTCACCATGACCTAAGACTGTGAATTCCCTAGCTCAATTTTATCTATGGGCCTGGGTTTCCTCACCCCTCTTAGAAGGCCATGTACATTCTCAGCATTTGGAAAGCTGCTTCATAATTAGGGATGGTATGAATATCATCTGTTATCCTAAACTGGGTTTCTGGAGTGCAGAGATTAAGATGTGGGGGCAATGTAATCTCAGCAGTCTAAGTGAGGAGTTTTGGAGTCCTGCATAGCCCTAAGGGTTTTGATTTCATATTGATCATGATGTACTTAGGTGAATTTGCTTTCATGTATTTGCTCTGGCCAGCACTAGCACCTTGTCACACCTTGCCAAGCTATGGAAATCTGGGAAATGTGGAATGCAGCAGCATTTACCTGGTGGAGTGAGGTCTCTGCATGTGTTTGTTAATTAAGGAGCGTTCTTTATTTACTATTGGCCACGTAGCTCCTCGGATCTCTCAAAGGACTGGAGTTGGGACTCCATGGAGAAGCGTAAGCAGACAGGAGCCTGAGCAGGTAGAGAGGGAAGCGGCAAACAAAGCGATTCAGCTATCTGGTGACGAAAGTAAACCACGAGAAGTGTCAGATTTGGAAAACGAAGCAGATGAAGTGGAGATGGAACCTGAAGTTGAGGATTTGTCAGAGGCTGAAATGGACTCAGAGAATAATGGTGAGAAGACTTGATTTGGTGGGAGGGTGACTGGCCTTGCAGACTCTGATGGTGGCACAGATTGTTGGGCTTTGAAGCTGGTGCTTAATGGAGCGCATCCTTGCAAATCCTTCTCCAGAAAATGGGGGACATTGTAGTTCTCTTCATGGTGCTCCAAAGGGACTTGCTAGAAAATTTAGCCCTCCGCCAGCACCATGCATTTCTTGAATTATGTCTTATATATCCTCTCTGTGCCAAGATGCCAGCTGGGCTTACAGCTTGGCTTCTTTCCAATCATGAGAAACTTTGTGCTCTTCAAATCAGAAAATCCCAATCCGTCTGGCTTCTGCTATGAGATGTTTGGGTCAGTTATGGAAAAGGAGGTGGTGTGATACTGAATGTGTGCCTCATCTCTCACCAACCCTCTTGTAGGCTTTTTCTGTGCTGGCTCACAGATTGCTGTTTCCACTTCCCAATCAGAGCCACCTGTGAAGACACCAGCATTTGTACGCGCAAAAGCCTTCCAGTGTACCCCGTTGCTGTCCAGCCCGTGCACTCTGAAATCAGCTGCCTCCAAGTAAGTACAGAGCTGCAACCTCGGTTTGGAGCCCTGCTGCCGAGGCTCGGAGGTTTGGACTGCAGCTTGAGACCCTCTGCCCTGCAGCACAGAAGAAGTTGATATTGGATTTATATCCTGCCCTATACTCTGGATCTCAGTGTCTCTGAGTGGTCACAATCTCCTTTACCTTCCCTCCCCCCCACAACAGACACCCTGTGAGGTAGGTGGGGCTGAGAGGACACTCACAGCAGCTGCCCTTTCAAGAAAAACTATGAGAGCCATGGCTGACCCAAGGCCATTCCAGCAGCTGCAGGTGGAGGAGTGGAGAATCAAACCTGGTTCTCCCAGATAAGAGTCTGCTCATTTAACCACTACACCAAACTGGCTCTCAGCCATGGCCTTTCTAGCCATCCCTCATAGGGAGCATAGCAGTCTGTTTCTTGGCTGTGGCTGCAATCTGTAACTTCTGAGCACTGAAGTCCCACTGCTTAATTCTGCCTGGAAGCCTTGCCATCTAGGCCAGAAATCCTGCTGCCAGCCTCAGGAGCAGCAGTGGCAGCTGGTAGGTTGTTCAGTGATAAAGGAGAGGTACTCTATATGCTAGGAGTCCCATGGCGCAGAGTGGTAAGCTGCAGTACTGCAGTCCAAGCTCTGCTCATGACCTGAATTTGATCCCGGCAGAAGCTGGGTTCAGGTTGCCAGCTCAAGGTTGACTCAGCCTTTCATTCTTCCGAGGTCGATAAAATGAGTACCCAGCTTGTTGAGGGGGGGGGGAGGGAGTGTTGATGACTGGGAAAGGCAATGGCGAACCACCCCGTAAAAAGTCTGCTGTGAAAACGTTGTGAAAGCAACGTCACCCCAGAGTCGGAAACGACTGGTGCTTGCACAGGGGACTGCCGTTACTTTTTACTCTATATGCTTAGGTTTGCTTCAGACTCTTCTGCAGCTCTGATTCTGCCCCCTTCCTGTTAGAACAGCGAATATATTTTTTTTACATGAGGATTATTTCCTGAGCTTTGTCATATGCATCCACCATTTCCTTGATGAGGAGCCTGTTGCTTCAAGATAGGCTGGTTGTTTCTCTCAAAGGTCTGCTTCTGAACAGCCCTCCAAGAAACTGGTTCCAAAAGAATCCAAGAAGGCACGCAGAGAAAAACGTCAGCCTGCACTCTCCAGCTGCTGGGTGAAAAAGCTATTCAGCCACTATGTGAAGATGCCAGTGGCCAAGGACGCTTTCCAGGCAGTGGAGAGATGGTAATTCCCAATAGCATTTTCTTAAATGAATATTTTGGGGAAAGGGGGGTGTCTACCAAACAATGTGAGGAGCAGGAGACCTAGAGCGTTTAGATGCAGCATCAAGAATGTTACGGAGTCAGATTCCAGCATCATCACTTCTTATTTCTCACCTTTTTGAAAGTCTTCTTGCTTGAGCACCCAGTCCCATAGTACAGGGTCCCCAACCCCTGGGCCGTGGACCAGTACCGGTCTGTGGCCTGTTAGCAACCGGGCTATGAGTTGTATAATTATTTCATTATATTACAATATAATAATAAGATGACAGCATTACTGCCCTCCACTCCGAATCTCAGAGCGGCTCACAATCTCCTTTATCTCCCTCCCCCACAGCAGGCACCCTGTGAAGTGGGTGGGGCTGAGAGGGCTCTGACAGCAGCTGCCCTTTCAAGGACAACCTCTGCCAGAGCTATGGGTGACCCAAGGCCATTCCAGCAGGTGCAAGTGGAGGAGTCGGGAATCAAACCCGGTTCTCCCAGATAAGAGACCGCACACTTAACCACCACACCAAAATAAAGCGCTCAGTTGTATCATCCCAAAACCATGCTCTCTCCCCTCCCTCTGGTCTGTGGAAAAATTGTCTTCCACAAAACCAGTCCCTGATGCCAAAAAATGTCGGGGCCCACTGCCATAGTAGGTGTGTCTGGGGCTGGGGGTTCTCTTTTCGGGATGCTGGGGCAGTGCAGTCCATTTCAGAGCAAGAGGCAATTGCAGCTTGCCCAACTCACTTCCTGCCCCCACTTTCTAGCGTCAGCCTGTACTTCAAGCATCTGAGTGAGGACCTGGAAGCCTACACAAATCACGCCAGAAGGAAAACAGTAGAGTTGGCCGACTTGGAACTTCTCATGAGGAGGTAAGGGATGACTGTCTCCTTTCAACGGACACTGCAGCAAAGAGCAGCGCTGCTGTAGCTCTGCGTTGCGTGTTTCTCCCCAGAAGCAGGTGGATGGGCTCACTTTGCTCATCGTGGTTTGGGGGCATTAGACCTCTGATTTCTAGTGTTAGGTGGCAATATCAGGGGAGACCTTGTCTTCTGTGTGTTTGTTGGGCACTGTATGAAACAGGATGCTGCACAACATGGACTGATCCAGCTGGGCTGTTCTGATAATTTTATGCTTATGCTTCTTTTGGACTAACTACATTATAGATATAACTTGACGCGCTAGGTTTCTCGGCAGTTCAAACTTTCAGTCAAAGCTGCTGATGGCAGTGACTGTAATGTACATAGTTGGTAGCAAAGTCCCTCTCATAGTGAATGCTCTTGTGTAAACTGGACCTACTTTGGTGTGATAGATGTAATGACTGGTGATCTTAAACCAATATGAACTGAACTTAATAATATACTTTTTCCCATTATCTTCCTTCTACCTAGGCAAGGGCTGATAACTGACAAGATCCCTTTAAATGTCCTAATAGAGCGTCACTTGCCTCTGGAGTATAGGAAACTGCTCATTCCTGTTGCTACCAGTGGAAATAAAGTCATCCCATTCAATTGATGATGAGATTTTGGTGGAGTGCCTGATGCTGGAGGCAAAGAAGACCCCATATAGTGAATGAAATGCAGGCCAGAACCAGCAAGGAGATGCAAACTGAAGTGGGCAGAGCCCTAACAGCAAACTTGGCTGTACTTAGCGAGGATGTGGAAAAACCTCAGAAGTGTGAATAATTTCCCTTCCCTTCAAGTTTCTGTGGCACACAAGCCACTTTGTTACTTTACCTGTACTGTGGTTGTAAATAAACTTTTGTTAGAGTGCACAACTCTGTGGTTTGAAGTGTGGTTTAACAAAATATGCCATATTCTGACTGCCTAGTGGTGGGAGCAGAGGGTCAAGAGGTTAACTTCCTGGTACATAACCTTCCAACATCAAAGACTAAAGTGATTCAGATTTTCATTGTATTTCTAACACCGAAGAGTCTTTAGCTGTTTAGAAAACTGAGTTAATGAAACAGGAAATGTTGTTCCAAGTCATTATTCCAGATTAACTCTCAGACATAGTCCAGAATTTCCACAACGTTGTTTTGCAGAACATTTCCTAAAAATGGCCTGGAAAGAGAATATGTTGAGCCTGGGGTATGAAAAAGTAGCCCAGATGACTTTACTAATGTTTAATAGTTTAATACCCTATCTTCTGCCTGCAGGTAATACTGCCAGTCGTTTTACAAGCCCTAACCCCCATATTTGTACAGACAAGTTTCAAACACACAATGAGCTGCTCTAGTTTTAGCAGACCAAGACTAATTAGCATAAATACTGTGTTCGCTGCCAGGAAGAGATGGAACAGTTTTATCTACACATGGAAATCCCAACAGGGTCAGCAAATAAAAAAGATGTTCTAAACCTGTCTGCCACAAAGTTTCAACATTCAGTTTAAGTGACTAGTTCTTGATTAGGGTTTCTTCATGTGATCGAGAAGGAAGTCCATAGACAGGGTAGAGGAGTTACACCAGTTTGAACTTCTAGCCTGTGTCAGAAAGAAACTCAGTCTCTCTTCTTTATACCCTGAGGTTGGTTAATGCGTTTGGGAAATGATACGGTCTGAATGGGATGCTCACATAATTACAAGAACCAAGCAAACACAGATGATGAAGAATCTCATAGCAGACCTTGATTCTGTAGAGTGGTCTTGTCTTCTACCGGGGACGAGGGGTGGGGTGGGGGGAGAGATGATTCGGGATTATTGCTACAGCCAGAAGCCCTAACAACAACAACAAAAATTTAGGACATTTGGGCTAAATATCACCCGAGGGTTTTTTCAAGGCAGTATCATTCTACAATTTACTGTTCAGGTAAGAGGAGGGAAGGGAATGCAAAAGATGATACAGGTCAGCTGACAGACTCTATTTCTTCTGCTGCAGGCGGCGCACCCCTTGCCTCTCCTGAAATAGTTCCTTGTCGTTTGAGGTCTAGCCCTGCCAGCCTCAGCATCACCATTTCTACAGGCAATGAGAAAGCGGAATCCAGTTGCTCTTTGGAAGTTTGGAAAACATGGGTGAGGTATAACTCCAGGGTTTGGTCAGGCAAGCCGGGGTCAACTATACAGAAAGCTGCCCTCAGGTCATCTGGTCTCACTTCCCTGTATATTTAACAAACAAAGAGACATGAGTTAAAGGTGGATGCTGATGTGTAAGGAAGACTGCTGTCATATTCAGAAGTGCCTTTTCTTTCCTGGGCCCACTGTTCTTTCTAGTTTTTCCAGATTATTTATCCATACCTAACCCCTCCTCACTTCTGTATACGTCTGCGAGCAGATGAGGTTAAGAAAAACTGCTTAGCACCCTGACCTGAATAGCCCAGGCAAGCCAGATCTTGGAAGCTAAGCAGGATCGACTCTGGCAAGTATATGGATGGGAGACCTTCAAAGGAATACCAGCAGTTGGGAAGTGGGGTCAGGCTTTATTCAGCCACCTCTCTGAATATCCTCCAGGCCCCCAATCGGGGTCGGTCACCATGATTTCCAGATGTGCACACGCACATACATAAAAATATCCCCAAAAAAGAAAAGGAAAAACTGGTTAGCATTCTATAGAGAAGTAGATGCTTTGACTAACGGGGGGGCAGGCAGAAGAACTGATATTTTCATACTGGTATCTATGCTAGAAATGTTTGCTCTCTGCAGGGCTAAGATACTCACATGTTTCCCAACTCGGCACGTAGGTCATGGAGATAGGCCTGTTTTTCATTGACATATTGATCCTTTATCTTTGAAACCAGGGGTTCCGGCCTCCCCTCCTCATCCTGCAACAGCACAGAAGCCTGTGGTGACTTGGATCTATTTAGATGTTACAAGGCTATGTGTGGTGGTGGGCAGCAAACAGAAGGGGTAGCCCTTGGTTGGGTTGTGCTGGGCTAGTTACCACTGTTCTGGATGAGTAGGGGGATCCTTAACCGGAGAATGGTTTAGAAAGTTGCGCAGGCCTAGCTGACCAATTCTCAGCCGGCCTGGGCCTCTGTCAACTGCCACTTACCTCCTACTCAAATCACCCTGTCTTTCCATATATTAAAGGCTTCACTGTTGCCATTTGAAAGGTAACCATGATTGCATTACATAGGAACAGACTTATCCTTTCTATTAACAAACTGTCCTTAAGCTTTAGGGGTATGGTTTTCAGTTCCTCATTCGTTGGCCAGGATGCTGTTTTAACTGGCCATTTTCTGCTTGGCGTTTCCAGCAAAGGGAGGGCAAAAGTGCACAGATTTTTTTTTTTTTTTTGCTTTTTGGTTTCCAAAAGACTGGATTTAATTTTATTTTTATTTAAAACATTTTAATGCTGCGTTTCCACCTGGTCAGGACTCCCAATTCAGTGAACATTATAAAAAGCCAACATTTGAAATTATAAAGTACTTCTTTGAAAACACACACACACACACGACCAGAAACGGAGGGCGGCCAATAGTGGAGCTATGTCAAACAAAACCAAAGAGTCTTCACCCACTGGCAGAAGATAGACAGAAGGAGACGGATGAATCTTCCTGGAGGCGAAGTTCCAGAGTTTTAGTGCCATGACCAAATAAGTCCTTTCTCTGGTTGCCACCCATCTAGCCTCCAATGGAGGAAGCAACTGAAGCAAGGCCTCTGAGGATGACCAGAGTAACAGACAGATCCATACAGGAGAGAGTAGTCTGTTTGAGACTTATTCACGCCACTTGTAACAGAAATAGTGCCTTGTCACATGAATCGAGTGTCATTTCTGATGCTACCCACCCCAATTCTCTGTGACTTTAGAGCATGAGCTACAGGTTGAATTCAACTTGATTTAGTGGCCCTGAGCAGTATTAAGTTTGCATTTTTAAAGAAGATCTAATCTGAACCAGTGTTCCCTGGTTAAGCTGAGTTAGTGTGAGCTAGCTCACCAATGTTTAGCCTCTGGTTCACACATTTTTGTCTTAGCTCAGGAAAAAAACCCAGAACAAACTAATTTATGTACTAGCTCACAACTTTAATGCCAGTAGCTGACTAAAGCTTAGAGGGAACATTGATCTGAACGTGACTTTTGTTGTATTATCTATCACACCTTACTGGATTTCTAAGGCAAGTAAGATCTTAAGGGAAATGAAGGCTGACATTCTATGCACACACACATGTGGAGTCTCTGTAGGAATTGCATCAAAGTGTGTTGGTTCAGATTGCTTGGGTGCAGGTCTAAGTATACCTTTAGAAAATCATTAAGCTCTATGAAAGTGAGTAAAACTGCTTTGCCTTCTCGCTCTCCATTCTCACATTCCCTACTGTTACCTTCATTTCTCCAGATAGTTCATCTTTAGCTGCTTGAAGATCTCATGTTCCCTCAAAGCACATTCACCTTTGTCTTTTGTTGCCCTGATGCCTCCTGGACTCCTGTGTGGTGCCGCCTCTTTCAAATTCTCCTCAGACCCAACTTTTCTCATAACCTCTTGCAGCCTACTAAAGCAAAGTCTATGCAGTCGAAATGGATCCACGGTCTTCTCTTGTGCATGCTGAGTGAGTCTCCTTTTGCTGAATTTACAATTTAGATTGTAAATTATAGCACACGCTTAGGCCCACATCCAAACACTGTTCCTTGGGAACAGTGACCTGTCGTGTTCCAAAGAGCCATGAATGTTGAGAGTGCTGTGTGAATAAGTCACTAATGTTACTTCTGCAAGATTACCTGCAGCCAACTGTCCTCTCTTGAGAGAGAGCTCTGAAGCAGAATGGACTGCTTTCTCAGAGCCAGTTTGGTGTAGTGGTTAAGTGTGCGAACTCTTATCTGGGAGAACCGAATTTGATTCCCCACTCCTTCACTCGCAGCTGCTGGAATGGCCTTGGGTTAGCCATAGCTATCACAGGAGTTGTCCTTGAAAGAGCAGCTACTGTGAGAGCCTTATCAGCCCCACCCACCTCACAGGGTGTCTGTTGTGGGGGAAGAAGATATAGGAGATTGGTTTCCCACTCTGAGACTGATTCAGAGAGAAGAGTGTGGTATAAATCTGCAGTTGTCTTCTTCATGCAACGCATATAACCACAGGAGGATAGATACCTACCTCCAAGAATAAGAGTCTGTAGAGAATGAAATCCTCGGGAGTTTCTGGCCTGTAGCCTGCTGCATCTACTAACTCCTGAATCTGTTCATCGGTCTTTAAGGGGAAAGCTGACTTTAGGGCAACACTACAGCAGGAAAGAGAAGATTTCAGTCTATGGATCTGTGTCACAACTGCACATGCATTGTAGTCTCACACAAATCTAAGGTAGCAATTATTAGTCATGTACAATGCACAGATGGATGAGAGAGACTGGAGCATCTAATACATTTAGCAAAGGTATGCTATCAAATATGGCCTCATAAGAAAGTCAGAAGGTCCCAGCTGACTTGGACCCAAAGGTTCAGTATCTGGTTTCCCACTCTGGCTAACTGGATGCTTTCAGGAAGTTCACAATCAAGGCACGAGGGTACTACCCCTCTCCTGCTGGTACACTCTAATTGGGGGGAAAGCAGGAAGTGTAGCAAATGCTGACTTCTGTTTCTTAAAAACATACCAAACATAATTAAAACACTGTCCAAACTAAAATCACTTCAATACTAAAGTCTGCTAGTTGTCATCTCCCTTCCCAGAATGCCTCTTTGTTATGTCTTTGTCAGTGTTCAACTATTACTCCTTGTCACCTTGCTGCCTCTGACCCTTTGGGAATTACCAGTGGTGTGTTGTATCTTTCCCACCTTCATATCCCACCTCGGGTTACATGTGCCTTGTTAAAATCACCAGGGGTTTCTAGTGCAGCCCTTGCTTCTTGGCTTTCACAGATGCCCACATACAATTCCTCCCCGACCCAAACACTTACATGAATTGTTCGCTGGTCAATTGGCCCGAATTGGCCGTGTCCACATTAGTCAATTCCTTTAACAGAGTGGCGAGCTGCTGGAGTTGGCTGTGGTATATCCCTTCATCGAGCTGTGATTACAAAAATGGCAGTGCTGCTTTCAGGTCTGAATGCAAAATTGAAGGTGCCCACCCCGAACATGGCTCCAGTTCAACACTGGAGCGAGTTCTGACTCTCTTGCGCATAAACTGTCAAGAGCAGGGGTGGCCAAATTTGCTTAATGTAAGAGTCATGTAATATAAATGTCAGATGTTTGAGAGCCACAAGACATTAATGTCAGATGTTTGAGAGCCGCAAGACAGGAAGGAAGGAAAATAGATGGGGGAGGGAAGAGAGAAGGAGAGGTGGTAGGAAAGCAACTTTAAAGCCATTCTGCAAGCTGCCAGCTAGCTTGGTTTGGCAAGTGATTTAAAGAGAGAAATGCCTTCTCCAAACTAGCCAACAGGGCAGTGGAGGGCTTCAAGAGCCACACAATATGTGTGAAAGAGTGGCTCCCAAGCTGCAGTTTGGCCATCCCTGGTCAAGAGTTAAATCAGCAGGCTGATCTGGGACCATCTGGCTTGGCTTTAATAGTGTTTTTGTTTTACCCCAGATATCGTGGACGAATACCCGAGTGGCAGCGTAGCTAGCTCACACTTTTTAGCCTCTGGCTGACCTATTTTTGTCTTAGCTCAGAAAAATGGCCCCAGAGCAAACTAATTTATGCAGCAACTCACAGCTTTAATGCCAGGAGCTCATGAAGTAGAAATTTTGCTCATGAGACTCCACTAGTTTAGAGGGAACATTGCCAAGTGGTGCATCTTTGGGGTTCTGGTCGCCTTAGTGGGACAAACACTTGTCAGGGATGCTCTAGGCTGATCCTGCACTGAGCAGGGGGTTGCACTAGATGGCCTCTTCCAACTCTGTGATTCTATGACTTGCATTCAAACCAACGTGCCTAGACTTGGGGAACATAGCTGTGCTCTTAAGTCCACTGTCAAGGATCACTGGGACTTATTAATTAAGATGCTGAGGGTTCGGTTGTAATGTTTCTGTTGATCGTTTTAAGAACATCTGATCTAAACCAGCAGCCAAGCAAGGAGAATGGACAAGGCAGTAGACTGTCTTTGACATTTTTATCCCACCAGAGCTGCAAGGAATGGAGGGCAGAATCTGTGGCTCTCCCTCTTCTATTTTAGCATCCCAATAACCCTGGGAAGGATGTTAGGCTGAAAGAGGGTAGCTGTTTTAGGTCACCCAGTGAGATTCCATAGCAAAGCAGGGATTTGAACCCAAGCATCCCCAATCCTACTGTGATACTCTAACACAGGGGTGTCAAACATGCAGCCCAGGGGCCGAGTCAGGCCCCAGAGGGCTCCTATCAGGCCCCTGAGCAACTGACTGTCATCTGCTTCCTTCTCCCTCTCTCTTGCTTCCTTCTGCATCACAGCTTGCTTTGCAAGGCTTGCTCAATTCACAAAGGAGCAACAGAGCAAAACCTCTATTTTCTCCATTAGCTGAGGGTCCTCCCTTAGGGAGGAAAGGGGGGGGGCAGAGCTGGCTTTGCCAGACTCTCTCAATCATGCCGCAGAGCTACTGAGCCAAGCCTCTCTTCCTTCTGTTGGTTGAGGCTCCTCCCCCTCCTGGTCCCCTGGGGAAGGAAGGAAAGAGCCAGAGCTTCCTTTGCCCACTTCTCTGGATCCCATGGCAGAAATACAAAGAAAGCACCTTTAAGACCAACGAGTGCTTATATTTTAAACATGTTTTACTTTATTTTTTTTGTAAAAAAAAAATCTTTGTGTTTGTGTCCTTTATAAAGTTTATATCTCTGCTACCTCATCTAAAATAGGAACACACATGGCCCAGTTTGACGCGGCCCAGCCTGACAAGGTCTCATTTATGTTAGATCCGGCCCTCATAACAAATCAGTTTGACAACCCTGCTCTAACAAGTCTGCCATGCTGGCTCAACTCTTCTCCATGTAACAAAAATTAAATAATACTCCTTTTTGTTCCTACTTGTCAGACTTGTATCACAGCTCCATATTTTTTCTATAGGACACTGATCCATCGTACAGTAGGAGCAGTGTGTGCTTTCGGTTCCGGAGGGATTTTGTGTTGTACAAACATGCTTGTTTATATTATGTTTGGTTATCACTGTAAGCACTGTGTTTGTTATTAGTAAATTCTGGATAAGTAGGAACAAAAAGGAGTATTATTTAATTTTTGTTACACGGAGAGGCTTTGAGGTGTTTTCTTTCACAGTAACCTCCGTGGTCCCGGCTTTGATTGCCATGCTGGCTCAACTAGCATCCCAAAGTTGAGTTATTTTGCCTTCTCTTCTCTGACACCTGGTAGAAAGTGTATTTGTTTAGATACTTGTATGACACTTTTCTCCCCAATGGGAACCCAAAGTGGTTTTTAAGTCTGTTCTCCTTCTCTTTTATTTTCACAACAACAATTTGAAATGAGGTAGATTGGGCTGAGAAATACTACTTGAGCTATGGTAAACTACTCACGTTTCCATTCAGTATGCTTAAAAACATGGACATTGCTTCGTTGGACCGATAGAGCTTCATCACTTCATAGGTAGTGTACGTCCAGTCAAAAGCAATCGTATCACCGTATTTTCTTTGGAAAAAGTTGAGGAAGAATTCTGACAGGCTGGATCGCTTTCCTTTCTGCAAAAGAGGCAGCAGTTACAGGGAGAGGCCTCAGCTGCTGGCCTCACTCACTCTGGAGCTGCCATTTTGAATCACAAGTTGATGTTCTTGCCAGCCCTTCCCCCAGCAGTAATTTCAGTAGGAAGGCACAATGAAAATTATTCTCCTTGGTGAAGACAGTGATCAGTTAACTCGTAATAAGCTATATTGCACTTTAATTACCAGATTCCCAGACTTGGATTGCCAGCTCTCAAGGTTTAAACTTAGCACATTAAATAGGGGAACAGGTGAGGAGCCAAAATTAAAGGGCATAGGGTATTTTCTGCTTGGCATGAAAGCATCTGTCATTTATTTCATCCCAGTTCTGCTTCCTGGCCCTCCCAATCCAATATCCAGCACCTCTAGTAACCTCTAGGCTCCCCTCCCCTCTTCTACAGGCATGGCACTTAATTTTTCCACTTCTTTTTGTCCTGCAGCCAGAGCCCCTGGAGATACGAGTGTGTAATTTTTTTGTACATGTCCCTCTCCATGAATGAAGGCCTAGCCTGGTTTATGGCCATAGAAGAGTCTGTTTGTGTGTCAAAATACTCTTAATATGGGGTCCTTAAAGCCCCATCTTGGGGCTGCAGCTCTGATGCCCAGCAGGAACTCATTTGCATATTAGGTCACATCCCCCTGATGGCACCATTGTTTCACGTGGCTTTTTATAGAAAAAAACCAGCAGGAAAGCATTTGCATATTAAGCCACACCCATGACACAAAGCCAGCCAGGACTTCCTTCCTGTGCATTCCTGCTAAAAAAAGGCCCTGAGTAGAAGGCAGCTTCATGCGTATTAATTCTTTTACTACTGCTCCCTTCCTCAGACACTTAATAGACAAGGGGGTGCAGAACACAGACCTGTTGGTCTATTAAAATCTTCTCTCTCCAGATTTCCCTTAAGATAGCCACAACTTCTTTCTTGGTCAGCTTCTTGTTTCGAACCAGGCCATCGTACCTCAGATATACAGGGACTCTGTCACTTTTGCCCTAGGGACAGAAAGCATATCAAACCCTGGTTAAAATCAAGCAAACCTAAATCAAAGCACAGTGCAGAGCTGCTCCCACCCCTTTCTTTCTGATCCCAGATTTTGGAATCACAAGGCACTTAACAATAAATCACAAAACAACAAGTGGCACGTAAACCTGAATGCACAACCGGCTTTAAAAGAGGGCTTCCTTGCCAGTATCATTTCCCTTGCCATACTGGTTACAGACTGGTGTGCTGTACTTAATGGGTGGACTAACTTCAGCCTTACACAGTCCGCTTAAAAACAGTCCACTTAAAAAGCTTTATTTTTTGCTAAACTCCTTATAGTGCCCTGATAGGTTTTAAATGGACAGAGCAGGGAAGCAGGAAATCTTAATAGTCAATGGCATAACTAATCTGCTTCAATTGAATCATTCTTGCTAATGACCGTACACAATGCCTTGGGGACCAGTCAAAAGCCCACCAAGGCCCACATTCTTCATTACAGTTCCAGTAACTAGCAGTCTAGCAGAAATTAGCCAGTGCACAACAGTTTCTCTTCTGCTGGCCCGCATTCTACAGCACACTTCCAAGTCACGGGGAGTGATGAGGAAACTCAGCAAGGCCAGCCACTGCCTGGTGTGAGCGGTGAGGGCATGTGAGAAAATTTCCTGGGAATCCTCTGCATTGCGCATGCAGTGAGCTGGTGGGCCTTGGGAAGACACATTGCCATAGAAAGCATTCCCTGAAGATCGAAAGAAGAAGACGACGACTACAGATTTATACCCTTCCCTCCTCTCTGAATCAGAGACTCGGAGTGGCTTACAATCTCCTATATCTTCTCCCCCCACAACAGAATGTAATGAACAACTGTAATGAACAAATGAACAACTGTAATGAAGAATGTGGGCCTTGGTGGGCTTTTGACTGGTCCCCAAGGCATTGTGTACGGTCATTAGCAAGACCCTTTGAGGTGAGCGGGGCTGAGAGGGCTCTCACAGCAGCTGCCCTTTCTAGGAGAACTTCTGTCAGAGCTTTAGCTGACCCAAGGCCATTCCAGCACCTGCAAGTGGAGGAGTGGAGAATCAAACCCGGTTCTCCCAGATAAGAGTGTGCACACTGAACCACTACACCAAACTGGAGTAAGTTTTGAAACTCACTGATCTGGAAGGAAAGATTGGATTCCATCCCATAATCATTCTGTAGAAAATAAATGATTTTACACGGCTGGGCCGTATGGCTCAGCGCCTTGGAGATATGTACTCTTGAGAGAGCAGCTCTGAGAGAAGTGATCCAAGGTCACCTGGCAGCTGCCTGTAGAGAAGTGGGAAATCAAACCTGGTTCTCCAGATTAGAGTCCGCCACTTTTAACCATGACACCAACCTGGCTCTGTATTGGGGTTGTGGCACAGAGTAGGAGGGGGTTTAATGCTTTCTTTTCCCATTTTGCCCCTCCCAGGCACTACTTGCCCTGTGTGAGAGGTACATACACATACCCCTACGATTTGAGAGCAGTGGAGAGGATGAAGCCCAGCTATGAGTTGATAGATGCACAGATATATGCACCTATCGGTCACTACGCCTGAAGGAAATAAGGCGGGATATTCATTCATGGCTGAAGAGGAAAATCCCACTGGGTCCAACAAGCAGCTTGGCCATACCAGTGGCACGAAGGTTTCCTTCTCTCTCAGTATCAATGCCCCAAGATCTTCCAGAAGCACATCCAGTAGCTGGTCACTAGTCTTGCCTTCGGACAGAGCGTTCCAGCGTTCACGGCCGCCAGCAATCACATCTGCAAGAACAACAGGAAGATGACAGCTGTCAGACAAGGCAGAACCATCGCAACAAGCTGGAGAGCTGAGGGACCGTTGCTGTAGCTAATCGTAAAGTGGTTGTGGCCTGTGCCAATTTTAAAAAGCTTCCCGCAGACAAGCCAGCAGTCTCTATCTACTTGGGAGACTCCCCACTTATGAAAAAACAAATTACATTCTAAGTTAATGAAAAGAGGAGAGGGCTAAACCAATCTTATGTTGACAGAATATGTTCCAGGGATGGTTGGTAGATGCTGAAAGCAAAAATAGAGAGAAAGAATGCTTGGAATCTGTAGATTTCACCAGCCCTTAAGGGGACAGGGAAGTGCACAAATAGACTTGGCACTCTGTGACCAATTTCCCACTCACCTTACACTGCTCTCACGTTTGTCTTCTCAGCGGGGCTTTCTTTCGATTTCACACTATCTGCCCCGGGGCTGCAGCAAGCGTCGGCATTTTCGCACAGCAAACAGAAACTGCTAAAAACCAGTTTCTGTTCGCTACGTGAAAACACTGATGCTTGTTGCAGCCCCGGGGCAGATAGTGTGAAATCAGAAGGAAGCCACGCTGAGAAGACAAACGTGAGAGCAGCGAAGGTGAGTGGGAAATCCATCTGTGTTTGTGGATGGCACTGAACTTCAAAGGGTGCACCTTTGTGTCCCACATAACTGCCTATTCTTTCTTCATAACCTTGCCTTATTACCCTCTTTTGTTGATCCATCTCTCTGCCTGTTTTGTGTCTCAAAGGCTTGGATCCTGGCTAGCGTTTCTGTGGGTTCAAGAGCTTGCACTCGCAGAGGCAGGAAAACTGTACTCTGTGAGCTGAAGTCCTTGCACCCACAGGAAGGCTGGCTGGAAGCTAATGTAGTATCTCAAATCCCACTAATACTCAACTGTCAATTGATCCCAGAATGATCTAGCACAGGGGGTGGCCAAACTTGCTTAAGAGCCGCATAGAATAAACATCTGATGTTTGAGAGCCGCAAGACATGGGTGTTGAATGTTTGAAAGCTGCAAGGAAGAAAGGAAGGCAAATAGCTGAGAAAGGGAGAGGAAGGGGGAAAGAAAACAACTTTAACTTTAAATGAAATCTTCAAGCTGCCAGCTGATTTGGCTTGGATAAATTATTTAAAGAGACAAATGCCTTCCCCAAGCCAGCCAGTGGGGCCATGGGGACTTTGAGAGCCACACAATATGTGTGGAAGAGCCACATCTGGCTCCCAAGCTATGGTTTGGCCACCTCTGATCTAGCACCTACAGATGTGTGTTTTTTCAGTGTACTTGAATTTGATTCCCAGGTTCAGAACACAAGGGCCCTTGGATATGCAACACTCCAATATCTTTCCTTGGAAGATATGGAGAGGTGGACCTGCAAGCTCAAGAGATACCTGCGCATTTATCCCAGTCGGGACGGGGTGTGGAAATGCGCTGGACGTTGATAAGTTCGTTGTAGAATTGGTCTCGCTCCTCCGCAATCTGCCTGTGAACGTCCAGCATTGTGTTGTATTCTTCTTGGACATCTTGAAACTCTGTCTCGAGAACCATCATCTGAAAGGCAATATCAATACCTAGAAGGGCAACGGGGGGCCAGATGCGTGGCTTTGCCACATTAACACAGAGTCAAGCATCCCAAAAAACATCAGGAAGGACCAGCACTTGGGTACCTTTTCAACCAACTCGTTATATTTTTTCTCCTGAGATTCAAAGTCTCTTCTGGGCACCACGTCCCCATAGTTGGCTTTCATGGTGTTCAGCTCGACTTGAGCTTTAGTGAGGTCCCGCCGAGCTGTCTTCAAAGCAAGTGTTAATGTCACCGGATCTTCTCCCTTCTCATCTTAAAAACATTTATAAAAAAATAACTGTGTAACAAACTATCTAAAAACATACAAATAAAAAGCAGCACCAATACTATGCCCCAAATAACTAAACTAATCATGGAGCCGTCTTCCTGCTTTATGATGACACTTGTTTTTGTTGGACAATCCCATTGGCTACCTTGGACTTTCGTAGTGAGCTTCATTTCCTCCTTCAGTCGGTACATTTCATTAAGATCCAGCAGGAGCAGCTTGCGGGCATCGCACTCATTCAGGTAGCGGAGGTTTTCCTCAGCCACTGCCCTCCGTAGCTTATGCACCTGTGCAAGGTAAGAAAGAAGAGACCCTGATTCATGGGCTCTGACAAACTTACTTGGCAAGCTCAGCAGCAGAAGCAAATGCCACGGCGCTACCAACTTGATGGGATGAGGTAAGTCGGCAACGGGAAGGGGGAGAACTTAGACTCAAAGAATCACAGAGGGGGAAGGGGCCATACATGCCATCTAGTCCAAGTCCCTTCTCAATGCAGGATCAGTCTAGAGAGCATCCCTGACAAGTGTTTGTCCAGCCATTGCTTAAAGACTGCCAGTTAGCAGGAGTTCATCACCTCCCTAGGTATCTGATCCCACTATTAAACAACTCTTACTGTAAAAAAAGGTTTTCGTAATATCCAGCCCTCAATTTAAACCCATTATTGCAAGTCCCATGCTCTGCTTCCTGCCCTCCTCTAAGTGACAGCCCTTCGAACACTTAAAGGGAACAATCACGTGTCCTTCCTCAGCCTCCTCTTCTCCAGACTGAACATTCCCAAGTTCCTTAGCCTTTCCTCATAGTTCTTGGTCTCCAGGCCCCTGATCATCTTTGGCGCTCTCCTCTGCACCCACTCCATTTTGTCCACATTCTTTTTAAAGTGGGGCCCTTGGAACCACACACAGTGCTCTAGGTGCGGCCTGACCAGTTTCCTAATATCAAACCCATGCCTTCTTGCCCTTGGTTTAAACTCATTATCAGAAGATCTGAAATGGTAATATCTGATGTGGTGCTTCCTGAGAAGAAAGCTAACAATTCCCCACTGTTTCAAGGAAGGAAGGAACTGAGAATCAACAAGCTGATGCAGAGGAAGAGGAAAGCGGCGACTGACTGTTGGGAAGTGGCCATGCCTCAGCGGTAGAGCATCTGCTTGGCATGCAGAAGGTCCCAAGTTCAATCCATGGCATTTTGAGTTAAAATCTTGGCAAGTTACTGCCAGTCTGAGTAGGCAATACGGGCTTTGATGGATGAATGGTCTGACTCAGTGTAAGGCAGCTCCATGTGTACATGTATGTTCTGTGCTTCCACATTATCCCGCAATAGATTTGCAGCACTGCCTTATAATTCATTGTATCAGCGAGCACTGGCTGGAAGAGGCTCTCCAAAGGTATGGGCAGAGGTCTTTCCAGCCTAGCTGCCTGGGAACCTCTGAAGTGGAGATGCAGGGAACTGAACATGCAAAGTGTGTGCTGTACCATAGAATTACAGTCCCTTTCAGGAAGATGGGCACTATAAAAGGAAGGATCTAAGCCATGGAGCTGGCTCCAAAGTACACTTCCTCTCATTGCAGAAGTCCTTCCACTCACAGAAAGACTCCTCCTGGGATAAGGACCATGATCTTTTGATCCAGTCACATATTTCCATTCAATCAAATGATATTTTTAAGGATAGCTTTTGGGGGAGGGGAAGCCACACCCAGCTTGCTCAGCCTGCCACAATTAGCACAGCATTCCCAAACTTCTCATGGAAAGCTTTCACCTGGCTGACAGTTCCTCTCTCCTCATCCCCAGTACAACCAAACCAGGGACATTGCATTATCATCTAGAGAGAAACGCGACATGGCTCTGAAAGAACAGCAAGGCCTGGGCTTGACAAGGGGTTGCAATTATATTAGCCGAGATACACATCACATGAAGCTGAGTCAGTCTGTTGGTCCAGCAAGGTCAGTATTGTCTATTCAGACTGGCAGCAGCTCTCCAGGGTCTCAAGGCAGAGGTCTTTCACAACATTTATCGGCTGATCTTTTTTTTTTTAAATAAAGATAACTTTTATTGAAACTTTACCATAGATTAAAAACCAACAAAGTAAGAAAAATGAAATAATTGGATAAATAAATAAAAATCCAAGCAGAACATGGTAGCCTTACATTCGAGGTAAACTGTATACAACATAGGCTGTTATCCAATATACCTATCCACAGTACATTAATATAATTCAAGATCAGCATATTTGAGTGGTATTTTACAGTCTTCTGGACAAATAGAATTAACATATTCAAAAAATACAAACAATTTTTCAACAAAATTATTATCATCAAAGATTTCAGGTTTTCACGGCTGGCAACATCATTAGGGTTTGTAGAATCTTTCGGGCTCAAGTGCCGTGTTCTTCTGGAAAAAAAACTTTCTCCAGTAGAACACGGCACTTGAACCTGAAAGATTCTACAAACCCTAATAAAATTATTATTCATTTCAAGATTTTCCATCAGTAATATCTGAGTAGCCAGCTTGTCTTTTATCACTAAGTCCCATACCTTTGAGAACCAAGTTTTAATACTGGTTGTTTTATTAGATTTCCAAACCTGAACCAGCACCATTTTCCCAGCAAGCAATAATAAAGAAATAAGTTCAGCTTGAAGAGGACGAATTGAATTATCTTTTTAACGGGAATTGCTGAAGACTGAACCTGAGACCTTCTGTACGCAAAACAAGTGTTCTACCGCTGAGCCATGACCCCTTCCAGAGCTCTCTAAATGTAAACGCTTTAAGATGTGGATGGCAGAGATCCACCTCACCTGGACTTCCAAAGAACATTTCTCCTCCTTCATTTGGTCAATGAGCTTTAGCAGGTAGATCCTCTCCTTCTTCAGCTGTGCTATTTCAACTTTCTCTTGCTCCTGAAAGGCCAGGATCTTCTTAGTGCATTGGTCGGAGACCGTAACCAAGTAGGCATTCACCGACTCCAAGGAGTATATTTTCTCCTTCAGGTGTGCTAGAGGGGTCAAATGCAAAATCCCCAGAAACGTTATCTTCCAGAGCATGGGTTAAAAAATGACTTTTTCAACTGATAAAGGCCACAAGATTTACTCCTTTTCTGCCAGAGACCCCTGCCTTAGGACCATCATGTATATACACTGAACCTAAGATCACTGCCTGTTCCCTACAGATTATTAAGTGAAATCCTAGACATGTTTATTCAGAAGTAAGTTTCCCTGGGTTCAGTGGAACTATTTGGTTTGTTTGGACCAAGGGACTTTGAAATAAAGCCAGTGTGGCATAATAGCTACAGTGTCAAACTGAGATTTGGGTTCAAATCCCCACTCAGGGTTGAAGCAGACCAGAAGTGAAAGATCTGTGATTTGGACTCTTCCATGGCTTAAAAAGAATGGAAAGGATCATTGGATGAGAGGGTATTTAACTCATCCAGAATTAATGTTACAGGTGATGTGACAGCTTCAAGGTTCTTACCTATAGTTGTTTCGTATTCATGCTTGATAGATGCCAACAAGGGCTTGTAGGTTTTGAATTCTTCCATGAAGAACTCAAATGCTTCTCTATAAGGCTAAAAGAGAGAGAGAATCCAATACTACCACTAGGCCTGTTATAGCAGTGCTACTTTATTTAATATCCGGGGTGATGTACTTCCACTGGCTTTCCCAAATGGATGTGATACTTCCTGCTACTGCATGTACAATATCCATATTGCATGTGCAATATGTGGCTGCCTTTTTCACTCAACCTCATCCAACTGTCCTTTTTATTACAGTCTGCATCACACATGCTTTTTGTTCATGGACCTCAGAATAGACTTTTGGGTGATAAAAAGGGGACCTCTTCTTGGGTTTTTCACCATCAGTAAACCTGGTTGGATATCAGAGAGGCTCCAAGTAAGAGACAGTATACAGTCCAGTAAGATTGAAAGTGTAAGAGAAATAAATTCATTTACAGAAACACTATGGGTGGAAACTGTGTGCCCAAAAGGAAGCTTAGCTCTAAGAGTTTGTTATTGCCCACCAGTTCAAAGGTTAGATAATTATTTTAAAACAGTAAAAGAATTAAGGAAAGCAGCTAGATGAAATAATTGTGTCATAATAGGTGATTTTAACTACACACACAGTGATTGGGTCAATATGTGTTCAAGTCAAGAGAAAGAGATTGGGTTTCTAGATACTCTCAATGACTGTGCCATGGAGCTGATGGTCGCTGAACCTACTGGGAGAGGTGATCCTGGACTTGAGTATCCTCATATGTGGCTATTGATTAAAAGCAAGTTGAAATAAAGCTGTCTTGCAAGCCTTGCGGAACTGAACAAGGTCCCGCAAGGCTCTTGCTTCTTCTGGAAGTTGGTTTCACCAACAGGGGACCGCTATAGAGAAGGCTCTCTCTTGAGTGATCTTCAATCTTGCCTCCCTCGGCCCAGGGATCAATAACAGGTTCTGTGTCCCTGATCTGAGTACCCTCTGGAGATCATATGGGAATGGCCATATAGGGCTTTAAAGGTAATAACCAGCACCTTGTAGCAAATCTGGTACACTATCGGCAGCCAGTGCAGTTCCCGCAGGCCAGGCTGTATGTGCTCCCGGGTAGTGAAGATATAAACTTTATAAAGGACATAGACAAACACGATTAAAGATTTAAAAAACTTTTTAAATATATGCTTACAACATTATCATTTGTTGGTTTTAAAGGATCTTTGTGTATCTCCCATGCGATCCAGGGAACTGGGCAAAGGAAGTTCTGGCTCTTTCCTGCTTTCCCCAGGAGACCAGGAGATGGAACAGCCTCAGCCAATAGAAGAAAGAGAGGCTTGGCTCAATAGCTCTGCAGTGCAATTGAGAGACCCTGGCAAAGCAAGCTCTTCCTCCCCCCTTCCTCCCCAAGGGAGGAGCCTCAGCCAACTGAGGAAACAGAGACTTTGTTCTGTACCTCCTGTGTGATTGAGCAAGCCTGGTAAAGCAAGCTCTGATGCAGAAGGAAGCAAAAGAGAGGAAGAAGGAAGCAGATGACAGCCTGTTGCTCGAGGGCCTGATAGGAGTCCTTTGGGACCCTGATTCAGCCCTCAGGCAACATGTTTGACACCCCTGTCCTAAGTAATGCCCAAGACCTGGTGATAAATTTATATGTGATAGCACCTGTTAGGAACAGTGACCATAAGCAGTAGGAGTACAACATTGGCTTAAAGCTGTAGGATTGTATACTAAAGTTAAAAAGAAAGTGGAGAAAAGTAATATAAATGAAGAGGAACCTATGGAAAAGATTTATAAATTAATGGGTAAAACAAAAAATGGAATAGTGAGCATTTTATACAGGAGTATGACTTCAGACACTGAAGGAGTAATAGATCACCTTCAACGGATATGGCGTTCAGAAGGCCAAATAACGAAACGAACAGTAGAAAAGTTAATGGAAGGTTTAAAAAAAGTTAAAATTTACAAAGTTAGGGAAATGGAATTGAAATTCTTTACTAAATGGTATAGAACTCCGGCTTCCTTAGCGAACATGTTTCCAGGGTTGAGCTCTAAATGTTGGCACTGTAAGAAAGAGAAGGGATGGTACACCCACATGTGGTGGGAGTGCCCTGAACCTAATAGATTATGGGAAATGGTAGTGGGAATGATAAAGAAGTTTTTTCAGGTTGAACCGAGAATAGACTTTGAATTGATGAAGATGAGTATACTAGGGAATGGGATAATAGGGAAGAATAATCAAGACTTATTAAAAGTAATGATATCAGCAGGCAAAGCGGTATTGGCGGTAGGATGGAAGGATAAAAGTAAATGGAAGGAAAGAATCTGGCATGATTATCTTTTTGATTTTGTTCAGTCAGACATAGCCGCCATAATGACCCAGGAAGGGTAATGGGAGGAAAGAAGAACAAGGATTAAGGAAAAGTGGTTGATCTACCTGAAGTGGGCAAAAGAAGAAAAGAAAGCAGACATTCAGTGGAAGCTCCAAGTTCTTTGTCCCTGGCTGGAAGATGATGTATAGACTAAGGGGGGTGGGATGGGGGGAAACATGTTAAACGGAATGAGAGGAAGAGTGTAAGAGAAATGGACAATCAATAACAATAAAAATATACCTTTAAAAAAAATAAAAATAAAAATGGAACAGTGACCATAATGTTATTAAGTTTAACATTTATGTAAATAGAGAGTTGCCCCAAAAGGCCAACATAACCACATTTAACTTTAGACGTTTTTCTCAAACGAGGGGGCTTGTGAAGAAGAATTTAAAAGAAAGGTAAGGAGGGTCATATCCCTTCAAGAAGTTTGGAGACTATTTAAACCTACAATTCTAGAACTTCAGATAAAATGTATACCACAGGTCAGGAAAGGTACAAATAGGTATTTATAAAGGCCAAATGGTTAATGAATAAAGTAATGGAAGCTGTAAAAGGCAAGAAGGATTCCTTTAAGCCGTGGAAGGCTAGACCAAGTTAGACAAATAAAAGGGAACTTGCAAATAACCCAGTGCTGGAACTGGTGCTTTTCATTAATGATTTGGAGTTGGGGGTAAGCAGTGAAGTGACTAAGTGTGCATATGACATAGGTTGTTCAGGGAAGTGAAAACCGGAGGGATCTGTGGAGGCTGGACAAGGGGGTGTTAACATGACAAATGAGGTTCAGCATGGGCAAGCTCAAAGTAATGTACATCATTGCAAAAAATCTCAACTATACAAACATGTTGATGGGGTCTGAATTGGTGGCAACTGACCGGGAGACAGATAATTCACTGAAAATGTGGACTCAGTCTGTGACTGCAATTAAAAAGGCAAATGTTATGCTGGGGATTATTAGGAAGGGAATTGAAAACAAGTCAGCCAGTATCATAATACCCCTATATAAATCCATGGTGTGGCCTCTTTTGGAATATTGTCTACAGTTTTGATAACTATACCTCAAAAGAGATATTATAGAATTGGAAAAGGTGCAAAAAGGGTAACTAAAATGATTAAGAAGATGGGACACATTCCCTATGAAAAAAGGTTAAAGAGGTCAGGGCTCTTTAGCTTGGAGAAATGATGACTGAAGGGTGACATGGTAGACATTTACAAAATTATGCTTGGGGTACAGAAGTACTTTTCCCCCTCTCTCACAATACAAGAACTCCTGGGCATTCAATTAAATTGATGAGCAGTAGGTTTAGAACTGATAAAAGGAAGCACTTCTTCACCCAAAGAATAATTAACATGTGGCATTCACTGCCATAGGAAGTGGTTGGGGCTGCAAGCATAGACAGCTTCAAGAGGGGACTGGATAAAAACATGGAGCAGAGGTCCATGAGTGGCTATTAGCCACAAGGTATAGAGGGAACACTCTGTCTAAGGCAGTGGTGCTCTGTATTTTTGGTGCTTGGGGAACCACAATGGGAGGGCTCCTGGAGTTCTGGCCCTACTGGTGGATCTCCTGATGGCACCTGGGGTTTGGCTACTGTGCAACACAGAATGTTGGACTGGATGGACCATTGGCCTGATCCAACATTGGTTCTCTTATGTTCTAACCCACTATAACCCTCTCCAACAACAGAGGTTAGAGAGGAGCAGGCCTCAGATTCAGCAGGAGCTCACAGGAGTACAGCTCCTTAAACTTTCTGAGGTATCCCCCTCTTCCTCCCCACCTACCTTGTCCATTGAATAGTAGGTGCAGCTGCATAACAATCCCTGGATTAGGAGAGTGGGCAGCCAGCCAACCACCAGGGGCTTTGCCACACCCCCAGCAGCCCTCATTAACCCCTGGTGAAGCCTGCACCACCCTTTTCCCACTTCTTATGTGATTTTGGGCTGTGAGTGGCTTGTTGGCCTTTTGACTGGGGGTTGGGGGTAGGAGAGCCCCAGGTGAGCAAGGCCTGGCTGGATCTGTATCCTTTCCAAGCAGGCCTCACTTGCCTGGGGCTCTCCTTTCTTGTGTTGGGTTGCTTTTGGCTGGGGGGGCAGCATATGCTAATGAGGTATGCTAATGAGCTCCGCCGCCTATTTTTCTACCAAAAAAACCCTTGAGAGAAGGGATATGTCATATGAAGCTTTGCTGTTTAATCTTGGGGGGGGGGGTCTTATTTTGTTATTTGTTGGTATGTTTGCAGTATTTTTTAACTTGGTATTTTATTGTTTCTATTGCAAGTTACTTGGTGGTCCAGCTATGGCTGAAAAATAGGTTTAAACAGGCCATGACAAATTTTCTTTGACTTAGCAGCTAACCCAAAAACTCATGAGCCAGACAATGGGGTTCCATTCTAGATCTGTAGGTTATAGTCATAAGAAAATATGAAGAGCCCTGCTGGATCTGACCAGTAGTCCACCTCGTCCAGCATCCCGTCTCACATAGCAGCAAAAACCAGTTGCCTCGGAGGGGTAACCAATAGAGCTTGAAGGCCAAGCACACCCTGATATTGCTTCTTATAACTGGTTTTTAGAGGTTTACTGCCTCTAAGCATGGAGGTTCCCATTAGTCTTCAATGTTGCTTAGCCCTCAGACCTGGAGTCTAAGTTCCTGAGCTCTCCCTTTTGTGAGATCCAGAGACTGCAGCTCTGTCCGCAGGTGGGATTCCAGCAATTCAAGGTAGCGTGGCTTTGAAGCGGGAAGACCAAATTGACCTTTGGCGGTTCTGTAGAATGACAGAAAATTAAATGCAACCCTTCAGCCCAGAAAATGCACTTCCACGTTTAAATGTTCTTCCTGGTTTGTTCTTTGGCCTGTTCTAACTTTCCCAGTCTGATTTTATGTCTTGAGAAGCTATTCTGTTCCATCGCAGCTTTTCATTGGAAATGGCAGTCTCTTGTAGTACATAAGTTTAATATTCTATGACGCTATTTGTTTTCACTGGCATGTGTTTTAATTAGCTTCTTGTGCTCCACCATGGGAGTTTTCAACTAAAAATGTGAGATATAAATATTTCAAATAAATAAATGCCATTGTCTATTATTGCATAAGATTTCTCTTCTAAAATACCCACACTTCTAAATATAACTTCAGTATACCCTCTGGGATTGCCAACCTCCAGGCAGGGCCCACAATTCTGCTGGATTGCAGCTGATCCTCAGACAACAGGGATCAGATCCCCCGGAGGAAATGCCAGCTTTAGAGGACAGACTCTATGGCATCATATCCTGCTCAGCTCCCTTCCCAGGCACCACCCCCAAATATCCAGGAATTTCCCAAGTGGAGTTGGTGTTCGTAGTACTCTTGGAGGTGTTAGTCTCAAAGAGATTATAAACATGTTTAGTGGACGTGTCAAGTTACAGCACATCTTTCGGCCGTGAAGCTTAGGTTAACGAGCTGTTACACCTGATGCTTCCTTTCCATTCAGAAATAATCCTTTGATGTAATGTCCTATATAGGATAGGACTAATAGAAGAAATATGACATAAGTGATCAGATTTTGGGAGGATGTAAAAGCCATGTGGATCCAAACCTGTGTATTCTGTTTTAACTGGTATTTTGAACACATGAAGCTGTGGTATATGGAACCAGACCATTGTTCCATCAAATTCAGTGTAGTCTACTCTGACTGGCAGTTGCTCTCCAGGGTCTCAGGCAGAAGTCTTTCATCACATCAGCTATTTCCAGTTCCTCTAACTAGAGATACTGAGGACTTAACCTGGGACCTGCAAGCAGAGCAGATGCTCTACCACTGAGCCACAGCCCCTAATTTTGGTACTGGTTAGCCACTGAGCCAAGCTCAGATTGAGAACCAGGACAATCAAATCACTCACATTAAAACTTTCCATCTAACCGTGTGAAAGCTTCACTTTCATACAAAAGTTACCCCTACATGTACCTTTTCCATTCAGGGCGATCGCAAGGCTTCCTTTTAGGCAGGACAGTGTGGCTTGGTGAATATGCAGGCCAGGAGGACAGATAACTGCTTGAGCGCTCCTGGAGGATCAAAAGGAAAGTGACAGAAAACACATTCTAACAGCGCTTTAAAGAAAGCAAGGGCATATTAATTCACACTGTTGAAAAAAAACAACAGAGCGACATGCAGATGCCAAATCAGAGAGCAAACCTAAGCAGGCCTACTCAGTGGGGCTCGCTCCTTGGAAACTGTTCTCAAGGATTGCACTGCAAATGTGCTTTCCTCCCCCCACACCGTAAGGGAAATGATTAAACATGCCACTTAAACTGCACCTTCTTGAACACTTTTTAATTGTATTGCAAGTTTTTTTAAAAAGCTCCTACAATTTATCTGCATTTCCTCTCACACTATGGAATGTCTTTTCTCCTTTTCTTTTCAAATTGCTCAACACTTTATGTACAAAACGCTGTCACTAAAAGTCGGTTATAAGAAAAGCAATGCGATGGGACATTTCTTTTATTGCCCTCTGTGAACTGACTCAGTTGTTTCAGTTATTTGGAACTATCGGTACTGTCATGGTCAGTCCTTGTCTGCTTTTCAGCCACATTAAGTTTGGATTCTGTGGGCTATAAATGAAGAATTCTTCCTCCACCAATCAGGCCAACTCACTGGGTACCCTAATTTCCAAAGACCTGGCATAAACCAACATAGTTTCTTCACTTCTTAACAGGACCGGATCTACATGTTTTTTTGAGGGGAGGGGCAAAATTAAAAAATATGCCCCCTTATGGGCCCATTCTACCTTATGGGCCCATAGAATAAAATGGACTCCATATCCAATTTGGCACCCCCCCTCCAGTGGCGTCCAGGGCAAGCACCTCCCCTCCCCACCCTAGATCCGGCCCTGCTTCTTAATGTAAAAGCTTCTGCCTCTTTTCCCCAAAAAGCTGTAAGGAAACCAATTTAATTCTGTGTGAACTGAATCCCTAGTGACCTTGGAGGGAAAGTCTATAAAGCCCTTGCAAACAAGGATGCTCAGACTTCACAAAGCCCCAGATTTGGCACAGAACATCTAAATGCCTAGATAGGTAGCTTCTGTAGCTGCCCAAACATGTTACCTGGCATGATTGACAAACTGCCCTGATCAGATCACACTGCTTCTGGCAAGGGGGTCAGCCTCTGTCTGGAAACAATGCACTCACCAATGGCCTGGGCATCTTCTGAGATTTCTTGAAATCAGTAGCACTTTCTTCATAATCTAAAACCACCTCAGAATCAAGGAATGATACCCTGGTCAACAGCAAGGAGGAGGAAGTGAGTGGCCATTGAGAAAGAGTTTCTTCTTGCCAAGAGAGAATTCCACCATTAATTTAACTCCCACCCCACCTTCAAGGGTTTCCAGGTCCGACTCCGGAAATATCTAGGGACTATGGGGGTGGAGCAGGAGCAAGGTTGTGATAAATATGATTAAATTCTGAAGGAAGTTCTGGCCATCACATTTTAAAGGGAATGTGCTCCTTTAAAATGCCTTCCTTCCATTGGAAATAATGGAGGATAGGGGCACCTTCTTTTGGGGCTTATAGAATTGGACCCCTGGTCCAATATTTTTGAAACTTTGGGGGGGGGGGGTTGAGGAGAGATGCTATGCTGAAAATTTCGTACCTTTAATTAAAAAAAAAATAGCCCCTCCAGAGCCCCATATACCCACAAATTGATTCTCTATTATACCCTATGGAAACTGGTCTACATAGGGAACAATGGAGTTCCCAGCTGACATTCCCCCCCCCCTTTCTGATAACCCTCCAAACCAGCGGATCTTCTGCCCCCATCTGAGGATTGGCAACCCTATAGGCCCCATCTCTTTTGTTCATTTCAAAAGAAAGGCAATTAACACCAAGGGACCAGATCCTGTACTAAGGCTATGGTCACCTTGAGACTGGATTACTGTAATGCCTTCTACATGGGGCTGCCCTTGTCTCAAATATGGAGACTGCAGCTGGTGCAGAATGCAGCGGCTAGGCTGTTATTGGGGCTCCCCATGCGGGAGCACATACAGCCTGGCCTGCGGGAACTGCCCTGGCTGCCGATAGTGTACCAGATTCGCTTCAAGGTGCTGGTTATTACCTTTAAAGCCCTATATGGCCGTTCCCATATGTTCCCCAGAGCAGATCAGGGACACGGAACCTGTTATTGATCCCTGGGCTGAGGGAGGCAAGATTGAAGATCACTCGAGAGAGAGCCTTCTCTATAGCGGTCCCCTGTTGGTGAAACCAACTTCCAGAAGAAGCAAGAGCCTTGCGGGACCTTGTTCAGTTCCGCAAGGCTTGCAAGACAGCTTTATTTCAACTTGCTTTTAATCGATAGCCACATATGAGGATACTCAAGAAGACTGAACTGAAATGACTGGAATGTATTATTACCACCAAATTGTTTTTAAAATGTTTTAATTGTTATATTGTTTAAGGTTTTAATTAGTTAATGTTTAATATTTGTACATGTTTTTACTGTTGTGAGCCGCCCTGAGCCTGCTTCGGTGGGGAGGGCCGGATATAAATCCAAATAAATAAATAAATAAATAATTGGGTAATTGAGAAAGCAGTGGCAGAGCAGTTCCTAGCTTTCCTGGAGGATACCTCTACCCTTGATCCCTTCCAGTCCGGCTTTCGTTCTGGCCATGGGACGGAGACTGCTTTGGTTGCCCTTGCTGATGACCTTAGAAGGCATCTGGATCAAGGGGGGGTCAGCACTGCTATTGTTGTTAGACCTTTCGGCAGCGTTTGACACGGTCGATTACAATCTAATAACCCACCGCCTTGCCGATATAGGAGTTCAGGGGGAAGCCTTAAAGTGGTTCTCCTCCTTTCTCCGCGATCGGGGACAAAGGGTGGCAATTGGCAAGCAGATCTCCCTACGGCAGTCACTCAAATGTGGTGTGCTGCAGGGAGCTATTCTCTCGCCGATGATGTTTAACATCTATATGCGCCCCCTTGCCCAGATTGCCTGAGGTTTTGGGCTGGGTTGTCACCAGTATGCAGATGACACCCAGCTTTATCTGCTGATCGCCATGCAGACACTGCCTTGGAACATTTGACCAGGGCGCCAGAAGCTGTGGCTGGATGGTTGCAGTTAAGCTGGCTGAAGCTTAATCCAGCTAAGAGGAAGGCCCTGTACATGAGCCGAGGGGGGCTAAGATCAGACATCCATCTCCCCACCCTGGATTGTGCTCCTCTTGTGCCATCCCAGAAGGTGAGGAGTATGGGCGTGACACTGGATGTCTCTCTTTCTATGGAAGCCCAAGTCACAGCTGTTGCACAATCTGCATTTCATCATCTCCGGCAGGTCAAACAGCTAGCGTCCTATCTGACCCCCCATGACTTAGCTACAGCTATCCACGCAATGGTCACTTCCAGACTGGACTACAGTAACTCACTTTATGCAGGCTTGCCCCTGAGGCTGATCCAGAAACTCCAACTGGTGCAAAATGCGGCTGCACAGCTAGTAACTGAACTGCCTTTAAGGGCAGGCAGTCGGCCGATGCTGTGCACATTGCACTGGTTACTAATTGAGTACCGAATCTGCTTCAAGGTTTTAGTATTGACCTTTAAAGCCTTATGTGGCCTGGGACCGACATACTTGAGGGACCGCCTCTTCCCATACGAGTCCCGAAGTACCAATATCTTCTGGCCATCCCCGACAAAGTACCAATATCTTCTGGCCATCCCCGACCCAAGGGATGTCCGGCTTGCCTTGACCAGGGCCAGGGCTTTTTCGGCCCTGGCCTGGTGGAATCAGCTCCCTGTGGAGATCCGGACCCTACCAGGTTTACTTCTATTTCGTAGGGCCTGCAAATGGAGCTGTTTCACCAGGCCTTTGGTTGAGGCAGGCGGACGTCCTTTCATTCTACTGCTTATATCATCTATTGCCCTCCCCCACAATGGGCTGTAAAACTACAATGAGGCAGAATATTTGTTTTATCTGAAAACGTACCTGCCCGCCTATGTATATTTTTGTAGCTTTGTTTTATTGGTATATTATTGAACCATTGCTGTATTTTAACTGTTTTATTGTGACTGTGATCCGCCCTGGATTTTGTTACTTGCATTTGGCCAGAAAGATGAAAGGGGGGTGTGTGTGTGTGTGTGTGTGTGGCAGAGGACTTCTTAATTTTGCACAACTCCAAATGCACCCATCCTGAACATCTGTTGCCTGACAATATCCCTGGCCATCCCTACTTCCTCCTATTCCATCATTCCAATAAAAATCCTTTTAAATTTATTTACACCTCGCTTTCCCCCCCATCGGGACCCAAAGCAGTTTACAACATCATCCCCCCCCCCCCCCCTTCTAACTTATCCTCACAACAATAACCTTGTGAAGTAGCTTAGGCTGAAAGAGAGGAACTGTCCTGAGGCTATCTAGCCAGTTTCCATCTCAGAACAGGAATTTGAATCTGTGAGCCTCTGTGCCAACCCTGCTGAGCAAAGATTTGAACTCAGGTCTTGCTAGTTCTAGGCCAACCTTGTCACCCAGTACACCAGACTGCCTCTCCACATGTTCAGTAAAGAAACATATCTACTAAGCTGCAGTGGCTGAATGGTGCCAGGGAACCCATCTTGCTTCTTGTAAATTCCAACATTACATTTATTTTTTTGCTTTTCTAGCTTTGAAATTGTAATACCTTTTTTCAAGATCCTGACTTGATAGCCTGTAATAAGAAGGGGAAAAATATCTGATGACCAACAGACATCGCTGAACTTTGCCTATCTGCCAGTTTAAATAGAGAGGATGAGTTTATAAATAACAATAAACAATAACAGGAAAGTGGATATGATGGGCATACAATACTTATAAACACAACCACTGAGCCACACTATAACTGTTGATTGTATTGCCCCCTATCCAACAGTTTCCCCCTGAAATTGTTATCCCCAAATGTGAAAATACATGTCAACACATGACAAACCTTGTTCAATAAATCAAACGTTGAAAAGCATCATACTAAACTTCCTTTCACCGGTTCCTTCTTTTGGGATCTTTTTGCACTTGCTGTCATTACACAATGAGAGCTCTAGAAACTTGCTTTTTAAAACAAACTTTACAAACATAGCAGAGGCAATTAGGATCATAACAGGGAAAAAATACCTTCAAAGCAAATGTCAAGGAAAGCTGCACTGACTGAATTTCTGTCCAGACATTCACAGTTCCTTTTTTTTTTCAGCCTTTGAATGGCTGCACAGTTTACTCAGAAGTAAATCCCACTTAGATCTATGAGACCTACTTCCAAATGTGTGTATCAGATCATAGCCTTTGTTTTCAGTTTAAAGCCAGATTCTAAACACATTTGCTTGGAAGAATGTCCTATTAGGGCTCCCTGAACTCTTTTTGGCCCACTGCTGGAGTCTGTTTTCAATGTTGGGACACAGGAACACTGACAAATTATCAAGGATAAAGTGTACACTAAAATACATTGGTTAGCAATGGCATTATTCAGAGAGTTATGATACCTCTGAATCCGGAGGTCGAATCAAGCCACCTTAGCTAATAAAGCCATCAACATCCACGAATTTCTTGAATCCCTGTTGAAAACCATGCAAGCTAGCTGTCACCACAAGAACCTTTCCCAAAGAAGCCACAAAGCCAGGATCAACGGTACAATCCTATGCATGCTTGTAGGGCAGGGCTGGCCTTAGACTCTGGCACCCTAGGCAAGGCTAACTTCTGCCCCCCACTCCTGCACTGATAACCCATAACCAAAACAGATGAATTGTGGGGAAATTGAAAAGCTCAATTTGGTGCCCCCAGAAGGCCAGCACCCTAGGCAATCGCCTCGTTTGCCTAGTGACAGAGCTGGCCCAGCTTGTTGGTGCTAAGTGCCTTTAAATAACTTCTGACTTAGGGTGATGCTATGAAGGAATGACCTCCAAAACTATTGTCAAACGTCCTCAGGTCTTGCAAACTTATTGCTGTCGCTTCCATCCCTGAATCAACCCATCTCATGCTGTCTTCTACCTTCCCTGCTGCCTCCTTTCTGGTGAGCCTTGCCTTCTCAGGATGTGACCAACGTGGTACCATTGCCTCCATTTAGTCCTTTCAGCTTCTAGGGCAGGAGTGGCCAAACTTGCTTAATGTAAGAGCCACATAGAATAAACGTCAGATGTTTGAGAGACACAAAACATGAACATCAGATGTATGAGAGCCACAAGACCAGGGGTCCTCAAACTACGGCCCGCGGGCCAGATGCAGCCCGCTGAGGACGTTTATGCGGCCCGCCGGGTTATGGCAAAATCAGACCGGAAGTGACGTTCGACCTAAACTCGCGTTAGCAACGCACACTTCCGGCACTGGGCTGCAGCGGCGGAGACAGCGTGTGAGGTGATACTGAGGTGAGGTGAGTTCCCAGGCCGGGGTGTGTGGTGTGGGGAAGGGAGAGAGATGCAGAAGACGGAGAACTAACGGCCCGCGGCCTTGTACAGTAACGGCAGTCCGGCCCTCCAACAGTCTGAGGGACAGTGAACTGGCCCCCTATTTTAAAAGTTTGAGGACCCCTGCACAAGATGGACAGACGGAAGGAAGGAAGCAAAATAGATGGAAGGCAAACAAAGCAACTTTAACTTTAAATGCATTCTCCAAGCCACTGGCTGGCTTGGTTTGGAGAAGTGATTTAAAGAGACAAGTGCCTTCTTCAAACTGACCAACAGGGCAGTGGGGGCTTCGAGAGCCACATAATATGTCTGAAAGAGCCACATGTGGCTCCCAAGTCACAGTTTGGCCACCCCTGTTCCAGTGTGAGCCCCGGCTTGATTTGATCTAGAACCCACTTGTCTCTTGGGTGGTATAGGTGTTCTCCAAACACCACATTTCAAAGGCAGCCACTTGTAGGCCTCACTGGGCACAGTGGCATTTACTCCCGAGTAAACATTCCTAGGCCAGGCTCAAGTTGCCGTTTCAGATAGGCTTAGTTGGATTCGGGGCTTCTCCCTCCAGCCCGTCTCCCTCCCTCCATCCCTGGTTTCCTCACCGGGAAACTGCCTTGTCCATGGCCGCCTGCAGGCGAGGACGCCGCCGAGGTTGTTGACATCCGGTCTCCACGGCAACGATCGCGGCCTGCTCTCTAGACCGAAGCCTCAGCGGCCTCTAGAGGCAGTCGAGAAATTTGCACGGCGATGGGTTTTTTTTTTGCAAGTGGGTTTCCCCCGAGCGCCGGCGCGTCGGAGGGGGGAGGGGGGGGAGCACCGGGCTCGGCGCAAGGAGGATAATCCAGAGGATATGGGGCTCTGTGTAGGAGACGCTTAGGATCTGCACAGAGCTGGCTGGAAGCTTGCTTTAGTCTTTAGAGAAATATATTCAAGAGCTGCGACAAGGGAGGGCTACTTCTGCCAGAGGAACTCTTCTGCCTAAGAACTCGACCCATTTGCAACTGCGTGCATTGGCTTGTCCAAAAAGGAGGGGGGGAATCTAATCTCAAATGATTGCTTTGTGATATAAACACATCATTGCAGTAGAGCAGTCGTTCGGGACTGGATTTTCTTGTGTGGACAAGACAATCCAGTTGCAAATGGTTGCTTATAGGAACATAGTATCTAATTATGTGTGGGGTGGTGTGTGTGTGTTGGGGCAATGGTGGTGGCAGGTGCAGTGCAGCAGACGACTAAGTTTTTCCCAAAGGGGTGACCGTGAGACCCAAAGTAGATCCCCTATTACACCACACTGCAGCAAAGAACCAGTATTTTTGTTTATTTTACTGCCTTTTGGTTTACAGCTGGACCCTGTGCTTGCTTGCTGGGACCTAAAATTTAGGACTGCCAATCTCTTGGTGGGTCCTGGAGATATCCTTGAATTACAACTGATCTCCAGACACCCTTGGAGAAAATGGCTGCTTTGGAGGGTGGACTCTATGGCATTGAACCCCACTAAGATCCCTTCCCTCTCCCAGCCCTGCCCTCTCCTGGCTCCACCCCCAAATAGCCAGGAATTTCCCAATCCCAACCCAGGATTGGCAACCCTAAGTAAAACCCACCGTGTGCAGTTTGGGAGTGGGGGTTCTCCCTCAGCAAACCAGCGATCCATGTGTAGCCATGTTGCTGCAGTCCCATTGCACATTGATTCAGAAGCATGCCTCAATGTATTCAGTAGGGTTTACTGCTTAAGTTCACAAATAACAGGCTATTGTTTGTGGGGGTTTTGCTGACCTATGGCAAGCCCATGGGGTTTTCAAGGCAACAGACATTCAGAGGTGGAATGTCATTGCCTTCCTCCATGTTACAGTCCTGATATTATTTGGTGGTCTCCCTTCTAAATACTGAGCAGGGTCAACCCTGCTTATCTGTCCAGACCAGGACTATACCCCCAAACAAAAACCAGAATAATAGATAAAGCCATGGCCTTTTTTTAATAGCAGGAACACACAGGGAAACAGCTGCAGCTGGCTGGGCATCAGGGCTGTGGCCTAATATGCAAATGAGTTCCTGCTGGGCTTTTTCTACAAAAAAATCCCTGTGGGAAACAATAGTGACATCAGGGAGTGTGGCCAAATATGTAAATGAGTTCCTGCTGGGCTTTTTCTACAAAAAAGCCATAGATAAAGCAGCCCTACTGTCTGATTGTGGCAAGGCCAGCCTAAACAGACTTGCATACTTCTATACCCATTGACTTCAATGGATTTAGAAGGCCTTAACTCTGCTTAAGGTGGCATTGTTGATCTATTAAGTGGCTGGCAGCTTCGGGTACAGGTCTTTCATATCATCTACTATTTTATTCTTTTAAGTGGGATAAGTTCAAAGGGTAGCCATCCTGGACTACAGAGAAGAGCTAATTTGAGTCCAGTAGCACCATAAGAGACCAGGTGATAGCACACTGTATGACAGAGTGTTGAACTGGATGGGCCATTGACCTGATCCAACATGGCTTCTCTCAAAGATTTTCTCTCAAGATTTTCAGAACAAACTTTGAATCCGGTGCTGCCTTTAAGACCAACAAAGTTTAATTCTGGGCATTTGTGTGCATGCACACTTCATTGGAGTACAAGCTTTTGAGAGTCCAAACTCCCTTTGTCAGCATTCTGGATTCACTTCTTGTATCTAACAAAGGGAATTTTGACTCTCAGAACTTATACCCTGAAAATTGTGTTGATCTTGAAGATGCTTCTGGATTAAAATCTAGGTTTTAAATGGGAGATCTCAGAGATTGGACTTGGGACCCTCTGCGTTAAAAAACCATAATATCCAGAAATTTAGCAGTGGGACATATTAGTTTTCTAGGACATGTGGTTATTGATCAAAATAACTTTGAAGGGAGAATCCAATGTGAAAATGTTTGTTTGTTTGTTTGTTTGTTTATTTATTTATTCTATGACTTGTATCTCGCCCTTCCCATAAAAATGGCTCAGGGCGGCTCACAACAGACGATAAAACAGAGTTTAAATTAACATTTACATATATAAACAGTTAAAAAGTCAGACATTTAAAACCTAAAAACCTTAACATCAAATCTTATACAATATAATTAACAGGAGTCTAATAAGCTACATTTATTTCCCAGTCAGGTGAAGGCTAGCCGGAAGAGGGTTGTCTTACAGGCCCTGCGGAACTGAGTAAGGTCCCGCAGGGCCCTCACCTCCTCCGGCAGCTGGTTCCACCATGTAGGAGCCATTATGGAAAAGGCCCTGTCTCTAGTTGATTTAAGACGGACTTCTTTAGGCCCGGGGATAGTGAGAAAGTTTTGAGTTCCCGACCTCAGTACTCTCTGGGGATGTTGAATTAGGCTTCATCAAGAGATTCAACACACTCTATCTCCTAGGCTTGCATAAGGACTTGGGTTACCACACTCATCATAAGTAATAGTTTAGTATGACCCATATTTTATGACTGGTAATTAGTTCAGGGTATCATGTGCCATACTGCAGCTTCCTTGATTAGATCTGACATGACATTTATCCTGCCTTGCCCATCTATCTACAGACTGGGTGTGGTTCTCATTCACTCTGACTGGACTGAATTCCCTTTGATTAGTTATTGTTTCGAACAAATCTCTTTGTGTAGCACGTTCTCACTTCCATCTACCTGTTGCTCCGTAACTTGTAAGTCTAAATACATCTCCCAAGTTTGTACAGTCTATGCATCTGATGAAGTGACCTCTAACTAAGCAAAGCTCATGCTGAAATAAATTATATTATGCTTTAAGGTGCCATTGGACTCCTTTTTGATTTTGCTGCAATAGACTAAAATGGCTGTCTCATGAAGTTGCTTTATATTAAGTCAGACTACTTGTCAACCAAGGCCAGTATTGCCTACTCTGATGGGCAGCAGCCTTCACCTCCCCTACAATCAGCTACTCCCCATACGTTTTAACACCAAAATAACACAACAAACAAGCTTTTGAGTTCTCCAGGACACTCTGTTTGGGTTTTTTAATGGGATGGGACTAGAGTCGTCAACCTCCACGTGGGGTCTGAAATTCTCCCCAAATTATGATTAATATATCCAGATTACAGAGATGAGGTTCCCTGGAGAAAATGGCAACTTCAGAGGGCCAACTCTGTGGCATCAAAGCCCAGCTATGCTCTCTCTCCCCGACTCAAACCCTTCCCTCCCCAGGCTCATCCTCCATATCTACAGGAATTTCCCACGCCATAGGTGGTTGTCTTACGTGGGAAGAGGAGGGGGGAAGCTTGGCAGAGGTTAGAGAATGCTGGGCTACCAAGTCAACAGAGCAGTGTCCTTCCTAAGAACTCGCTATCCCAGCGTTCTCTGCGGCGCAGCAAGTGGGCGGGGTCTCGCCTCAGAATCCTTTTCGGGATCTGTAGTCCACTGTCTCATAGACCAACCCGGTTAAAGTAGGGTGCGGGAACTCGCTTTCCCATCGCGCTCCCGGGCCCCATTGTGGCCGAGCCTGCCTCCCATTGGCCAGCCAGGGAAACGGGGCCCGTTCCCCCTCCTGCTGACACAATAGTGATTCCAAGATGGCGGACGCGAGTGCAGGCAGCATACCTGGGGGAGACTCGGCGCTGCCCCCACCTCTGCCGCCGCCTCCCCCCGAAGAGCAGGAGCTGAGCCAGCGCCTCCGACGCCTTTACCCGGCTGTCAACCAGGCGGAGACGCCGCTGCCGCGAGCCTGGAGCCCCAAGGACAAGTATAACTATATCGGCCTCTCCCAAGGCAACCTGCGCGTTCACTACAAAGGTAGCGGGGGGGGGGGCTACAGAGAAGGGGACGGGCTGAGGGGAGAGAAGACTTGGGGCGGGGGTCGTTGGGGGAGGGGAAGCAGCGAGGCTGAAGGAGGAACGGAGGATTTCGGATGGGGGGACAGATTTTTTTTGGGGGTGGGGAGCAATGTTCCCTCTAAGCTGCAGAGTCTTGTGAGCAAAAATTCTACTTTGTGAGCTACTGGAATTAAACTTGTACTTGTGAGCTACTGGCATTCAGGTGGTGAGCTACTGCATAAATGAGTGTGCTGCTCTGGGGTCATCCTTCCTGAGCGAAGACAAAAATGTGTGAGCTGGAGGCTAGAAATCTGTGAGCTAGCTCATGCTAACTCAGCTTAGAGGGAACACTGGTGGGGAGATAGGTGGAGGATGGACAGCAGTTTGCCAGACTGGGTGGGGAAGGAGTGCTGGGGCGGGAGGATGGGTGGGGGGCTGAAAGGGGCGGGTATGAGACAGGGGGGGATTGGGGAGGTGGAGGGGGAGGATTATCGAGGAATCGGTGTGGGGAGTGGCCTAACATAATATGAAGTGAAGGGATTGGTGGTGGGGATTTAGGGATCCTGAAGGAGTCGGGAGAGGCAGAGAGAAAAGGTGGTCGACCGGAGGCGTTGTCAAGTCATGTTGGGGCTGCGGGGAGCCTTTCTTGAGCGGGGAGGAGAGGGGTCAGCGGTGGGGAAGTGGCTTCATTGAGGATAAAGGAGGAGCCGTGGGGCGGACAAGAGGGATGCCTGCCCTTGGCTGGTGATAGAGAAGGAGCCTGTGTGGAATTTGGGATAGGGAAGAAAAAGGGGGGGGGGGGCTGCCCTGCCCTTGGTTTCCCTTAATCCCCTTTAGCCAGCAGCCCCTTGACAAGAACTGGGGGTGTGGTTTTTCCATTCACGGTTCAGTCGCAAACCATTTCTTTTTCTCTCCCCCTGTTTCATTTTGTGCAGCTAATCTGTTGTCGCCAATCTATTCTGCTCAGTCACTTACAGAAGAGAGACAAAGGGAGAGCTAGCATGCTGTCTCCCTGTCTTTTCTTCCATGGTGCAGTGCAGGGTCTCTTCCTTTTATTCTCTTCCTGTTTTGGGCTTCCATGCACAGCGAATCTGGATTTTATAAACACCCCCCCCTCCCTGGTCCCTTGGCTGTCACTGTGGTGTAAAAAGGTCTCTTGTCTCTCTCCCCACCCCCTCCTTTTTTTTCCTTTTCATTTTTTAGGACATGGGAAAAATCACAAGGATGCTGCCTCAGTCAGGGCCTCCCATCCCATCCCTGCAGCCTGTGGTATTTATTACTTTGAAGTGAAGATAGTCAGTAAAGGTAGAGATGGGTAAGTGTGTGTTTCTAATTCATCCTAGGCAATTTGTGCTTTGAATGGTTGGGATGTTGTAGTCATCTTGCACATAAAGTAGGTGGGGGCCTGAAAGGGGGGAGCTCAGTCTTCCTGTAATACAGTCCAACAAGAAGGAAGTTGTGTCAGTTTGGTTTTAAGATAGGAAGCAGAGCCAGTTCTTATTTTGGTTTGGATTGAGGCTCAGTTGGGAGGATACAGCTATGGTTCAGGTTCAACTTCAGTTCAGGTTAAAAAACCGGTTTGACTTCCTGCTGTTAAAACGCCAAGCCGGTAATACGTACAGAGATGAAGCATGCTTATTAAGCTTCTCCCTTTGCTGTCTATTATGGGTAATTATACCAAGCTTACGTCTCAAAATTCCAATGTGACTTGTTTGTGTGTTGAGACTCAAGTATGGCAGTAACTTTAAGGGATGGAGTGGAAAAGTTCTATGGAACCAGGCTTTAACTTTTTCCTTAGTCTAGAACAATTTCATACAAGGGTTCTCTACAGGTACTTGCTCAAGAGGAAGGAAATGGAGGGCTAGACATGTCTGTTCACAAATGGAGAGCATAGGTGGACCATTAGCTTTATAGGATCATGAAAATGAAAGATAAGTAATTCCTTGACTGATGTGGGGGAAAGGCTGTTTTCATCCATTAAAGCAGCACCCGGAAATACCTCTCCTTGTGGTCGCTTACATTGTAGTCTTCAAAACACTGTTTCAGAGTATTCTTCTATAATAACACTATTATTTATTTTAGGTTAAGTAGTTTTGAGGCAATGACTAATATTTCTGGTGGAAGTCTTGCCATTCAGACTACTTTCTTGAGCCTTTTCATAAGAAGAAACAAAACCTTTCCCAAAAATGCAGTTTGAATGCCAAGACTACAAGTGTCAAACTCTTCTCAGAGGAGAATTTCTCAGTTTATCAGCAATTTTCTGTGCAGTGAAGAGGAACAGTTTATAGCTATGAGAGAGGAGGAGCAAGAACAGATCAGTGGGAGGTGGACTCGATTGGTTACATCTGAAGAATGGGTATGCTGTTGCTTGGTGTTGTAACAGTAGTGATAATTTACATCTTTAGGCATTGGACTGATGAAAAAATGGTGACCTAATAAGGCTGCGGCGTTAGAAGATTGTTGCCTAAATATTGCCTAAATATTGTTGCCTCATATGATACTGTAACTATGTTTTTGTATCTGTTGCTAAACTGAGAAAACAGGTGCCAGCTGCACTTGAAACAACAGCAGCAAAAACATCTGCTTCCTCTAGGCCTGGGGTGGCCAAACTTGCTTAATGTAAGAGCCACATAGAATAAACGTCAGATGTTTGAGAGCCACAAGACATGAACATCAGATGTTTGAGAGCAGGCAGGCAAGAAGGAAGGAAGGAAGGAAGGAAAGGAAGGAAGGAAGGAAGGAAGGAAAATACATGGGGGAGGGAAGGAGAGGTGGAAAGAAAGCAACTTTAATTTTAAATGCATTTTCCAAGCTGCTGGCTGGCTTGGAGAAGTGATTTAAAAAATAAATGCCTTATCCAGGTTAGCTGATGGGGGCTTCAGGAGCCACACAAAGAGCCACAAGTTGCTCCTGAGCCACAGTTTGGCCACCCCTGCTCTAGGCATAACTGAATTGTACCGTGTCCATTTTGTGTTGTTCAAGAATTCCATTTTAGGGTGCTGTCAAAACAAGGTGCTGACCTGTGGTGGCATGGAATCAAATGTACAGGGTGGGGTGGGGGAAGATAAGGGCTGTAGCCCCTTTAGTATGATATCTGGAAGAGTTGCTTTGGGAAGCATTGGTATTGTGCTTTGACCAAGTCATCTTCTCACTTGGCATCCTGAATATAGTTTCCAAGGCTGTGCATGTTAAGTTGCACTTTAGCTTGTATATCCTTGTGTTATCATTAAGGCAGTAATGGGAGCTCTGTTCTGTCTTTGGCACAGCAGTGTAAGTTGTAGTTTGGTGACATTTTCTTCATGCTTCTTGCAGACAACCCATAGATGTAGAATTGCCAAGTAACAGGGGCTGCTAGTAGACTTGTTGAAACCAGAGTGGATGGAAGGGGCCATGACTCAGTGGTAGAATGCCTTGTTTGGCATGCAGAAGTTCCCAGTTCAACCCCTGACATCTCCAGTTAAAAAGAGGAGACTCAGGTAGGCGGTGATATGAAAGACCTCAGCCTTAGACCTTGGAGAGTCGCTGCCATTCTGAGTAGACAGCACTGACCCTGATGAACTGATGATCTTATTCAGTATAAGATAGCTTCATGTGTTCAGCTTCAGAGTGTGCTTTGCTAAATACACAATACAAGAAGAGCACTGTCAGGAAGAGTGAGTTGCAAAAATACCTTCATCCTGTGGCATTATTCATCACTGTACAGATCCAGAAGAAAAGCTCCCAAGTAATTCCAGTGTTCTTTGATCTCAAACTACATGCATTCTTTGATCTTCATCAGGCAAACCTAGGACTGGATTGAGAGTTCTGTGCTCTGTCACAATTTTGTTGGTGCCATGGTTCCATGTAGCCTGATAAACATCCAATAAAAGAAGGACTTCTGTGGTATATGGCCTGTTTTTGTTTGGAGTTCTTTGTGCTTGCTGTAGTCAGAAAGCAGAATATATCATACCTATTTATCTTTCAAAGCAGAGCAACTAGAATAACAAGCCATGTGTGTCAGATGTGGGTTCCAGGCCTGTGTCTGTGTGTGTAGTTATTTCTGGTTTGAAAGGAAGCATGGCCCTTGCATACTCCATGAACGCTGGATCATTATTTTCAAGCAGTAATAGCTTCCCTACAAAAGAAACTGAGGACCAAATATTGGCTAAGTCTTCAGGGCCATGAAGCTGGAACATGTTAAGATTGTGAGAATTTCATACATAGAAGTGTAAAGATAAACCTCTTACCAGGTTATGGAAATGGCGACAAGAGAAATTAAGAACCTCTTGAGAACTGGTTAAACTGCGTCTTGTGCTCTTGAAGTGGCTTATTTGGTTATATGATGTATTAAAACTTAACCAGAGGGCAGTGCCTACACCAATCAGCAAGTGGTTAATGAAGTACTGTCACTTTTCTGAATTTGTGAGTCAGTTTATGTTTATTATAAAGTAGTTTCACCCTGCAACAGAAAACAGTGATGTGTAAGGATGCCTGTATATGATAGGGAAATGTCATCTTTTATTTTTTTAAAATAATATTAACACATTGGAAGATGACAACGCACAGTTAATCCCTGAAGAGGTCAAGGAACTCATTCCAGATCCTTTGAAATATTTTGCTGTTCTCCGTTTTTTGGCAGAAGTTACCATTTCCCTTTGTGCCTCTATTTATCTGCATATACCTTGCCTTTCCCTCTTATTGCAGGCCCAGAGCAGGTTACTATATTGTTCTCCATTTCTTCATTTTATCTTCATAAAAACCCTTTAAGGTGGGGCAGGCTGAGAGCATATGACTGGCCCAAGGACACTCAGCAAGCTTCCATGGCAGAATGGGGATTAGAATCCGGGTCTCCCAGATCTTAGTCTGATACTCTTATCATGACCGCATGATAGTGCTGAGCACATGCCAGAATATTCCCTAATCACTGCATTGTGCCAAGGGCAGGCTCTGATTTCCAGTGTTGAAGGATTATCTGCTTGGATGATAAAGGAACCACAGAAAACTTAGGCCATCGATTAGATGTCTCTCCCTCTGATCCCGCGTAAATCTAGACCCAATATTGCATGCAGAATTTTAATATTGTAAGATGTATTCTGCTGCATGTTGAATTTGGGTTCTTAAAAAAAAAAAGTGAACCACATGAGGTATATCAGGCCTACCCCCGATATTACACAATGACACAGTAATCTGTTACTGGACATTCCCAATGCAAAGAATCTGGCTGCTGCCCAAAGCACCTATTACAAGATTTCTGTGTAATCAAGATGACAATCTAAAGAAGTGCATTTTATGGCCACTAGGATAGATTGCTATTTTAGGGACTAGGGATTGGAGAGGAACCATGTCTGCATTCCTCTTTCCACAGATGTTATCCAGCTGTGAATGCAGATCCTTTCTTATATTTGTGTAAAGAAAAAAATGTTGGTTTGGCTAATGCTGGTGATGCAGCCAAGCAGCTACTATATCTCTGATATGCTGATAGCATCTAAACCAAATTTAGTTACAACACTGTGTTTAAATTGCTGGTGCTTGGGTGAAGGGGCAAATTAAATTCCTGGAATTGTCCAAAGTTGTTGTTAGACATTAACTGTGTTTAATGGAAGAATTCCTTTCGAATGCTTACAATTGGCACAAAACTTTGCAGCCTGTAGCAATGTGAAGATTACCGTATAAAGTAAGTTTAAATTAAATCTTGACCGTAAATCCTCATGTAAATCCACTAAGTGTAAGCTGAATTTCAGCTTCTCAGGAAACTGGGGCACTGCTCGGTTGGCACAACTGATCAGATTTGGATGTTACATTGTCAGTGATGTGGTAGGTGCAGTCAGGAAACATTTAGTTTAAGATTACAGATTTGATAAATTACAGGGAGTAGCTGATACAGGCAGTCCCAACAGAGGCGTGTAAATGTTGGAATAAGTTTGATAGGGCAGGAGAATGCAAGAGAGATGGTGAAACGGCATCACGATGAGAGCGGTTTTTCTTTCCTAAAAGTTATTTCTGAAATCCTTATATCTCCCCTTGAAAAGCTGTTACAGGTCAGATGCTGAGCTGCTATCAGTTCGCCTGCAAGTGCCCTACAGGTTCATGGCTACCTTTGAACCATGGGCTTCTGTTGCCCATTTTTTCTTGTACATTTCACTGCTAAATGGAGATGTTGAAGAATGAGGTCCCTATAAAGTTTGCTCATAACTGTAGCCTGGATGAATGTCCTCAGAAACTAGTGGTAATTCTTCACAAGACTGAAAAATGAGGAATCACTGTGATTTGTATGGTTGTGTGTAGCATATTGCTGTTATTATGGTTGATACTAGCTTATTTTACCCAGTAGGTGTTGTGCAGAATGATTTAGTGATCTGAAATGTTGTTCAGTTGGAATTTGGTTCCCAGGCCCACAAATGAGTACTTTGTGAATTCTTTCACTAAATGAGTAGAATCATCAAGCATTTTTTGGTAACTGGGAAATTGTCCATCATCTTGATAGATGAATACACTTAGAATGTATCTTGCAGAGCAAAGGGGTTCATACCAGTGCAAGTGCCAGCAATCTGTACTGACAACTGAAAGCCAAATGACATTAACATCAAACAGTAGCTAAAGGGGAGCAAGGAGAAGTAGTGAAAAGATAGATGGGCTCAAGGGGCAGCTAAACACAAAGAGACCTGAGAGAAGCCCCCACTGTACATCCTTGTGGTCTTTCAAAAGGATGAAATTCTGCTCAGACTGTGGCCAGAGGCAACCTGTGTTAAGCACACGTCTTCTGATATGAGTATGCTGTTAACATCAATGTATTCACATTTCATCCTGTTTAGCAGGCTACTGATAAAGATGTAGAACCTGCTTCAGATATTTTGAAGCCACGGGGGTGGCCATCACCCCTTTTATTCTGGAGGAAAAAAAAATTGGGCAGAATTGAAATATATGCATTGTTGTCTTATCAAACCTATTTTAACATAAAATGCACAATTTTTAATTTTCTTCACACATAAAATTGGCATGTCTGTGGAATATAAAAGCACTGATGCCTCACAACCCTAAATTGATTGAAGTTAGTGGACTTAGATGGGAGTAACTCTGCTTTGATTGCTCAATTTGTTTTCTGCAGGCAAAATTGTGAATTTACCCAGTAGTTGAGAAGGAGCTGCAAAGTGCTGCATCCTCTGCTACCTTGGTACATTTATCTTAGTTTTTGCCATCAGATGTGTATGAAAAATAAAAGCTGAAAATATACACTTCTGTAGTAAATCAAAGATTATGCAGTTTGGATAAAAACAGGCTCTTAACAGAGTTAAGAGCCAGTTTGGTGTAGTGGTTAAGTGTGTGGGCTCTTATTTGGGAGAACTGGGTTTGATTCCACACTCCTGCACTTGCACCTGCTGGAATGGCCTTGGGTCAGCCATAGCTCTGGCAGAGGTTGTCCTTGAAAGGGCAGCTGCTGTGAGAGCCCTCTCAGCCCCACCCACCTCACAGGGTATCTGTTGTGGGGGGAGAAGATATAGGAGATTGTAAGCTGTTCTGAGTCTCTGATTCAGAGAGAAGGGTGGGGTATAAATCTGCACTTCTTCCTCCTCCTCCTCCTCCTCCTCCTAGCAGTATAGTTGGATAGAGAGTTAGACTTCATAAATTCTGAATACACTGCATGCCTATTAACCATGAATAAAATCAGCCATATTTAAATAAACTTATTCTTGAAAAAACGTTGCGTAGGTCTACAGTATATACGGAAATAACTATGAATGCTGTAGACTCTAACATTAAAATCCTATCCTTATCCTATACATTTTGTCTTTGAAAGTATTGCACTCGTTCTAATAAGGAAACTACTTAGAGATCTTTCCAGAGCTCCTTAAAATTTCCAGATTTTTGGTAGAAAAACTGAGGGAGGGGGGAATGGGTGGGGGTCTTTCTTTTTTTCTTCCCAGGCCTTTACAATTCTAAGCATGGCAGAAAGTGTTGTTTTAAGTATGATTTCATCCTTCTCTTCCAAGGAGCTCAAGATGGCATGGTTCCCCCATTCTCTTTCTGCCTCACAGGCTTGTTATGAGGCATATTAGTCCAAGAAGAGTGTCTAGCTGTGAGGGTCATCCTAGTGGATTTCATTCCTGAGGGTGGACTTGAACCCAAAACCTGCATCCAAAATTTTCGCAGCTGCTGTGCACTGAATGTAATAGTGGCTGACCTGAGATGCTCAAGAGAAATGCCGCATCTTAATACTTTAAATGAAATTACAACTTTTTTTCTGAAAATATTGCAGTGCTTCCTTTGTTGTTAACTGTGGCATTGATATTTATGCTACTTGTTTGAGGGAGGTGTCAGTCAAAGAATACTTTGATTCTGTGGTAGTGTCGCGTACATAGGCTTGTGTAATTAACTCTGCAGTCACATGGTGATCAACTTGTTAGTTCTGGTAGTCCTATATTGTGTGTTTCTTCCATGGCATAGCGGTGGGTGGGTCGGGGCATAGGATTGGAATCTCTAATCCCACTCAGCCATGGCCTCTCTGTGGGATAAGCCAAGACTGCAGTCCCTGCCTCGGTTTTGCCTGTAAAATGGGAGCAATAATGATCCTAGCTCGTAACGTATTTATAAGAGCCAGTAAATGTGACCATCCTACCAAGCGAGCAGTAACAGGCTATAAGACTAGGGTGGCCTGGCGTTATTATCAGCTTGGTATTCAGAAAGAATTCTTTGACTGCAAAATGAGCATTTATGCCAGACTGTGAGAGCTCCTATTCTGTAGAAAGGGAGTGAATTGTTAATACAATAAAGAACGTGAACAGAGATCTGAGTGGCTGTCACAACTAGCGTTTCATGTCTGGCATGCAATGTTTATAAAAGACTTGGATTCTTTCATATGAGTTACTTAGCACTTATAATATCCTTTGCTATTGTTTATAATAGGATTGGAATGTGTATGCCGTCTCCTCATAGTCGAAGGGAGCTCACTACCGGTTGCCCATTAGCAGTCATTTTAGTGCTTTCTCATAAGGAATGAGAACAACGGCTTCTCTGGCCTGGCATCCCAGTCTCTGGCAACCTCCCAGGGAGCTGTACTGGCAATAGAAGAAACTGTTTCCACTTGTTGAGTTGAATGATTCTTCTGGCAGGAGCCATTTTACTTTGACGTTTACAAACATTGGGAATTCTGGTGTCTAAGAATGCCCTCTTTTTTTTTTTGGTCAATGGAGTTTTAATGTTTAGGGGAAAGGTATTGAAAGCCTGGACCCAATAGATTTATTTGCTTATAGCTAAATGCGTTAACTGTTTTTCAATTGTATGACCCTGCAATAAATCATAAACTCTTATACAGTTCTACAAAAACAACCAGAATAAAAAATTAAAACAGCAGCCATTCAGAGGTTTTATCACTCTTGACTCCTCTGTTAAATATTATTATTCCAAATGACAAACTGCTGGTATTAGTATTAATCTCTAGATTCTTTGGCACAACACAGAAAAATCTCCCTTGCTATTACTGATGCCGACATAAAATAACTTGCTTTCCTTTCCCAATAGGCAGCTTGGCAGGAAAAAGCAGTTACTGGCCAAACTGAGCAGGCCCAGTAGAGTTTCTTTGTTTCTTGGGTAAGGAAAGGGGGGGAAGCAGCTTGTTAGAAGATAAATTGACTAGAGAAATATCAGGGACTTCTCCCATCTTAATCACTAGTGGAAGAATAGATGCACTTCAGCTTATGTTAATAAATATGCAACGTCAGAGCATCTTCTAGAAGAAGAGTTGCACCTTTAAAACATTCTCCTGTTGTAAAATTGCCTTATTTGTAGGTTCTCAAATAAAAACTGGACACAGATATAGTTTTTGAGGTGCCTTTCCATTCTAGGACTTGATGAACAGTTAGAGCATGCATGATTAAAGTTCTAATTAAGGATAAGGCTGTTCTTCTGAAGTGTATGAGGTCATTTAGCATGCTGCTGATTGGTCCAGTGAATGAGTTGTGTTAACTTTTTGAATAATCTAGGCCTTTATCTATATAGTCTGTGAATGAGGCAAAACAGAGAGTTAGGTTTTTTTGTGGCCAACTCTTGGAAGTGTGTGAAGCTTGAAAAATGTACAGGCATCTGGTGTTCAAAGCAAATAGATTTTGTTACATGCCCAGATGATGGCTAGGTGCCTAGATAACTTATTCTGAGTACAAAGGTAAGAACATAGCGTTTTAATCGAATCAGGTCTCACCCAGGTAAATAGCTCAGCGCTCCATGGCCTCATTAATAGGTTAGTTGAAGAACTTAACGGAATATGTATGTTTTGTCTCAGGTCACTCTTTACAGCTGATGATTTTGAAATCTGCTTGGAATCTTATCACAACTTTTTATAAAGTAGACAGCTGTGTCCCACAAGAATTTGCTGCACCTCATGTGCTTGGCCTGTGACAGAGCAGGGAATTAAGCCCGAGGTTAAAATTTAGAACCACAGACTCTTTCCCAACAGATGTGTGTTCCTTTCTGGTGGGGTCATTCAGAAGTGGTATCCACAGTGTGTGTGAAATGCTACCAGTTCCCTGAAAGAGTAGACTTCTCTGTTACAGTGCTTTGAGCCATCACCAGTCAAATTGGTTACCTTTCCTAGTAATTATTAAAGCCAAATCTTACCATGTAAGAAGACCAGGAGTTATCTGAACCAAGGATGGCTGTGGTGGGGAAGCCCTCCTGGTAGCAGCCGATAATGAATTCGAATGAGCTATCTGTAATAGACGATTCACCCTGCTTAGTCACAGGAGAAGAGATCGTGCTTCTTGCAGCTGGAGGTGAGGCATGTATTTTTACATGTTCCAAGGCATGTATTTTTACATGTTCCAAGGCATGTATTTTTACATGTTTCTAGAGCTGTTGTATTTTGAGGGTAGGGGAGCTGGTGTAAAGAGAATGCAGCTGGTTTAGGTTGCATCCTACTTGTGCCTCTGCGAGACTCTCAACTCTGAAGGCTGTTAACTAAAATGAACTGTATCAATTGCCCCTCGCTACATTTTTATCAACATATACCTCATAATACCTGAGAGCTGGTAAGCTGTCGACAAAGGTAGAAAGAGCACGCTAAGCCCACCACGAAAGCTCGGTATGAAGACTATTGCCCTGGCCCAACTGTCCAAGTCATTTTGTGTTTAACTTCAGAGAGCATCTGACCAAAGTCTCTACCGAGTGATAACTTGAAGCTTTCTCCCGATAGGGAAGCCCTTGTGTGATCTTGCTTGGTCATTCTCTATTTACTGAACTAACAAAGTTCTGTTTGTTTGAAGGTACATGGGGATAGGACTCTCAGCCCAAGGTGTCAACATGAACAGACTTCCTGGTGAGTCATTGTTAAGAATTGTGCTTGGGTCTATGCTGTGTTACTCTTCACTGTGCTGAAACTGTGCAGCTCTCAGAAGAAGGGGGGGGGGAGGAAAGTGCCCACTTCCTGTAGAGTCCAGATACAGAGTTTTGTTTAGAGAGGATCTCATTGTCGAGGCATTTTTTTTCCATGGTTAGGTCTTAGTTTCCTGGCCTCTTAAAAGTACACTCATGGCTTTTGATCTCTTGTCCAAAAATAGGGGAACACGAAGTGTGACAACCAGCTTTGGCCTGTTTCTTATATTCTTCTGACCCTCAGCATTATATGCCTCCCTGCTTTTGTCCTCATAAACTCTCTCATTAGTCCATCTGTCTTTACATTTCTGCATTATGGCTTCTCAGATGAACATACAGCCATGACATTTTTCCTCCTTCTGCTACAGAATGTTCCCTGGTGAAAGATAGGTGTGGTGTGCAGTAGTGATGGGCATCGTGGCACCCTTCTGTTGCCTTCTGCTTCATGTGAAGAGAGATTCTTTGTACATTTCTGGAAACAGCTTATTCTTTTCCTGTGCTCAGATTAGTGGTGGGCAGTGGGCACTTATCAAATTCAACCCTGATGGGGGGAGTATGTCACGTGCTGCCCTCCTTCCGTTGCCTGTCTCTTCTCAGAGTATGAGGTGCTTGCTGTGCATCTGTGGCCCATTTTAACAAGGCTGTGGTGGGTTAATTGTGAGGCATTAATGTTTGTTGTAAAAAGGCCTGCTTCAGTGTCTGAAGCTTGATAGATGTTCTCTAGGAATCCTTTACTGCAGGGATGTCAAACTCATTTGTTATGAGGGCTGGACCTTATGTAAATGAGACCTTGTTGAGCCGGGCCATGTGTGTCATAAAATGTAATACCAGGTAGCAGAGATATAAACTTTATAAAGGACACAGACAAACAGAAAGATTTTTTAAAAGCTTAAAATAAAATATGCTTAAAACATTAGCACTTGTTGGCCTTTGTATCTCTCCCGTGTGATTCAGGGAACTGGGCAAAGGAAGCTATGGTTCTTCCCTTCTTTCCCTAGGGGACCAGGAGGGGGAGGAGCATCAGCCAACAGAAGGAAGAGAGGCTTGGTCAGTAGCTTTGTTGTGTGATTGAGAGAGCCTGGCAAAGCAAGGCTCTCTCAAGGGAGGAGCCTCAGCCAGTGGAGAAAACAGAGGGTTTGCTCTGTAGCTCCTGTGCAATTGAGCGAGCCTGGCAAAGAAAGCTGTGATGCAGAAGGAAGCAAGAGAGAGGAAGAAGGAAGCAGATGACAGCCATTTGCTTGGGAGCCTGATAGGAGCCTTCTGGGGGGCTGATTTGGCCCTTGGGCTGCATGGTTTACACCCCTGCTTTACTGTATTGTAATTCACAACCAGTTCTGGCCTGGATGACCCTGGCTAACCTGATTGCATCAGATCTCAGAAGCTAAGCAGGACCAGCCTTGGTTTATATTTGGATGGGAGACCAACAAGGAAGTCCAAGGTCAGTATGCAGAGGCAGGCAATGACAAACCACCTCTGAATGGCTCTTGAAAACCCCAAGGGGCCACTGTAAGTTGGCTGCAACTTGTTGGTGCTTTTCACATAGCAGTGTGCAGGTTCCTTCCAGTATTATATAGTATTGTTTCCTCTCATTTGTTTCCAAAAGTACATAAGGATCCCAGCTGGATCACACCAACGGTCTACCAGTCCAGCATCCTGTTTCACACAACAGCCAAATCAGTTGCCTTGGAGGGCCAACAGGCAGGACAGAGGACAAGGCCTTCCCCTGATGTTGCCTCCTCGCACCGGGTTTCAAAAGTTTACTGCCTCTAGATATGGAAGCTCCCTTTACTCATTGTGGCTAATAGGCAGATACGTGGAGGGACCGATCCATCCACGACTAATTTCCTCTCAAAGGCATTTGTGCTTGTGGCCATACTGCGCCCACTGGCAGCGAATGCCGCAATTTAATTACTTGTTGAATGAAGAAGTATTTCCTTTTGTCTGCCCTGAATCTGTTGCCCAACTTCATTGGGTGCCTTTGAGTTCTAGTGGTTTGGAAGAGGGAGGAAAAGGTCTTTCTGTCCACTTCCTGTACCTTATTGATAATTTTACAAACCTCTGTCCTGCCCCCTTGGTTGCTGTTTTCCTAAACTAAGAAGTTTCAGACTGTTCAGCTTTTTATCACAGGAAGGTAAACTTCTTGAGATAGAACTGTGGAATTAATTTCTAGCAAACACTTAAGTCCTTTGCAAACCCTTGCCACAGTGGACTTTGCATAGAGATGGTTCTGTCAGGATGATCACTCCACTTGATCTTAATGATTACGACATGTTTGAGTAGATAAGTACTAGCATTGTAGAGACTTCATTTCATACATCAGCTCTTACAGAACTACTTGTATTTTGGATCATTTATTCCGTATTTCAGATGAGTTATTCAGTAACTCCTAAATAGTTTTGCTAAATCAGCAGGTTTCTTTTTTTTTAATCAAGGGCATTGGTTAAGGTTTGAAGAATCTGACTCACTCCTTCAGGAATAGACATAGAGCAGTGTGCTTTAACACCCTCCCCCCAAATTATCTTGCTCAACAACAGATTAGTTGCCTGAGTCTTCCCTGTATAATACACTTCAGCTGAGTGAAAGAGTTGAAATCAAATCAGAGGTTTACAAGATTATGCATGGGATGGAGAAAGTAGAGAAAGAAGTACTTTTCTCCCTTTCTCACAATACAAGAACTCGTGGGCATTCGATGAAATTGCTGCGCAGTCAGGTTAAAATGGATAGAAGGAAGTACTTCTTCACCCAAAGGGTGATTAACATGTGGAATTCACTGCCACAGGAGGTGGCGGCGGCTACAAGCATAGCCAGCTTCAAGAGGGGGTTAGATAAAAATACGGAGCAGAAGTCCATCGGTGGCTATTAGCCACAGTGTGTGTGTATATATATATTTGGCCACTGTGTGACACAGAGTGTTGGACTGGATGGGCCATTGGCCTGATCCAACATGGCTTCTCTTATGTTCTAAAGATCTTTATCAGGCATTTATTACAAATTGCATCAGCTAAAGAGTTATTTAACCGCATCATATGAATGGTTGAGGGGCTGCCATGCTAATTTGAGATCGATGGGTGGAGTTCCTCCCTATGCATCCCTTTGATTTGTTTTTGTGGGAGTAGAGTAAGGGCAGTTTTTTGTGCCCTTTGAGAAAAGGTGCTAAAACTGTTAAGAAGCGAACAGGAGTCAGGGTCAAGATGGAATGCATTCCTCTTACTAGGCAAACATATTGATGCTTTTTTTAAAAAAAAAATTGCTCATCCCAGTTAAAGTAATTTATTGCAGCAGAACGTCCTGGTATTTTGGCACACATCCAAATGCATTGCCTCAGTGGGATATAGATTGGAACTGGAATGTGTATCTCAGCGGTCTGGATCCCATGGGTCCATTTGGTTGTCAGGTGCTTTCCTCCAGCAGCAGGCGCCTTCACTAGCAGAACCAGTCCTCAGCATCCAGCCTAACGTGAGGAAGCATCATGGCTGCCATAGAAAATGGATGTGCTTGTGCTTCTTCGCAGACAGTTCTGTGGGAGGGGGAATTCTCATTGAGCTGTGATGAAAAAGTTTACATACACAATGCATTCTGGCTCATTGCTAGATTTAGGTGCCGATGTGGTGGCTAAAAAGCCAAGTGAAATTTTGGGCTGTATCAACAGAATTATAGTATCCAGATCATATGAATTGATGGTATCACTTTACTCTGCTCTGGTAAAACCTCACCTGGAGTATTCAGTTTTTGGGCACCACATTTTAAGAAGGATATAGATAAGCTGAAACAGGTCTAGATGAGGGTGACGAAGATGGTGAGGGGTCTGGAGACCAAGTCCTATGAAGAAAGGTTAAAAGAGCTGGGCATGTTTAGCCTGGAGAGGAGATGGCTGAGAGGTGATAGGATCAAGTACATGAAGGGCTGTCATATAGAGGATGGTGTGGAATTGTTTTCTGTGGCCCCAGAAGGTAGGACCAGAACCAATGGGTTGAAATTAAATCAAAAGAGTTTCCAGTTCAACATTAGGAAGAACTTCCTGACCGTTATAGCTGTTCCTCAGTGGAACAGGCTTCCTCCTTGGGAGGTGGTGGGCTCTCCTTCCTTGGAGGTTTTTAAACAGAGGCTAGATGGCCATCTGACAGCAATGAAGAGCCTGTGAATTTAGGGGGAGATATTTGTGAGTTTCCTGCATCTTGTAGGGGTTGGACTAGATGAACCTGGAGGTTCCTTCCAACTCTATGCTTCTGTGATAAGGAGAAGACTTCCAGACCAGTGTTACTGTTCACATGGGAGACGATGGGTTAAAGATAGGTTAGAGATCTTGGCAGAGAGAGGTAGTCGGGAGGGGAGAAATATGCAAGAGAGTAGACTGAACTCCAGGACTGTTAGCTACCTATCCCTAGATAACAGTTTAATTTGTTACCCAATATCTCTTTACTTGGTCTTCATCCAATGCCTGATTTTTCCTACTTTTTTATATCTGTGGGTTTTAATTCTGGAACCTGCTGTTTGAGTAGGTGGCTCATCTTTTTAAACTGCTGGATGGTACTGATTAACGCTTAAGGTGTTAGCTGCTTCTTGCCCAGCCTAGAATTGCACACATGCTTAGCATTCGTATTTCATTGCCAGGTCACATGCGAGCCCATAGCATCAGGCGACATCTGTGAGCATTATTAGAAATTGCCCATGTGACTCATGCTAATCATAGGGCTTTTGGTGTGTGATGGCCATTCAGCTCCTTTGTGGCTAGCTGCTAGAAATTCAGCTGTCTACAACCTTCCACGAGTGTCCTTTTACTGGCCTCACATCCAGGACACAGACAGGGCTTTCCAGCAAAAGCCTCCTAACAATGGATCGATACAAATGCCAGATGTTGAGCTCTAATTGCAAAACCTTGTGCGAAATGATTCCCGTGCCTGGAGTGGTTTTTAATGTTGGCACGTAAGGAGCAACTTCATGAAGGGAGGACAGTCATTTCCTCCTGCTTCCCTAGACCCACATGACATGTGCAGTACCTTACTTAGTAAATACCCAAAGGGTGATTAACACATGGAATTCACTGCCACAGGAGGCGGTGGCAGCTACAAGCATAGACAGCTTCAAGAGGGGATTGGATAAGCATATGGAGCAGAGGTCCATCAGTGACTACTAGCCACAGCATATTGTTGGAGCTTTTCTGTCCGGGGCAGTGATGCTCTGTATTCTTGGTGCTTGGGGGCAAGTGGAAGGGCTTCTAGCCTCACTGGTGGACCTCCTGATGGCACTTGGTTTTTTTGGCCACTGTGTTACACAGAGTGTTGGACTAGATGGGCCATTGGCTTGATCCAACATGGCTTCTCTTATGTTCTTAGAGCTGAAATAGCTTGTTTAGTAAATGTATATACATTCTGTTCAGAACCTTCTTCAGGTGACTTACAATTCACACGATAGAACAGAGTTGGAGTCCAGTAGTACCTTTTAAGACCAATAAAGTTTTATTGAGAATGTAAGCTTTCATGTGCTAGAAGCACACTTCATCAGACAATGAAATGGGGTACAGTTAACAGCGCTACATTTAGCTTTTGGGTAGTGATTAAGCATACAAAATAGTATAAAGTTAGAATCCAATGGCAAAATAGCGAAATTAACAAATTGAAAGAATAACAGTTTGGTCTGGATAGTATAAGTTGCATGGGAAAACAGCAAAAGGTAATAAACTTGTCAGAGTTGGAGAATGATGGTGTGAATGGCGGTAAATGTTAATTACATTATAATTAATTAAGATAATAAAACAAAACCATTAGCTACGAGTTAAAGGTGTTTGGAAACACTGCTGTCTGGGTCTTCCAAGTTGGGGCTCAGACATGAAACTACTCATGAAGCTGCCTTACACTGAATCGGGCTATTGGCCCATCCAGGTCAGTGTTATCTGTTCAAACTGGCAGCGGTTCTTCAGCTTTCCAGGGTCTCAGGTACAGGTCTTTCACATTACCTGCCACCTGACATTTCTCTTAACTGGAGATGCTGGAAACTGAACCTGGAACCTTGGGCATGCCAAGCAGATGCTCTGCTACTAAGGCACAGCCTCTTCCCCTAAACAGCATGTGGCCTGCCAAGATGACCATGAAACACTTATTTATTTATTTTAGTATATTTCTATTCTGCCCATTCCCCATAGGGCTCAGGGTGAAGCACAATATATAAAAACAATAGAATACAATAAAAACATGTTACGAATACACAGCTGAACAGCACTCAGAAAATTTCCAATCCATGCATTGCGGCTTGTCCATGCATTGCGGCTTTCCAGGTTCTTTCTCTCCCCATTTTTGCATCCCTAGCCTGTAAGTCTATTGAAGCCTCTGGTGAGAGGTCATAAAGAGCTAGTGGGTTGCAGTCAGTCTGGATGACAAGTTGTGCAGCTCTGTTCTAAAAAATTAATTCCTTGATAACCTAACAGCAGAATCAGCTACTGGATTCTGCAACCTTCCTCTTTTTTTTTTTTAATCTTATGTGTCACATTTGTATTCTCCACCCCGCCTGTTTCTCAGATTGCTCAGGGCAGTGTATTTGGATGGCTAGCAACCGATTTTAGCCGCTAGTCTATTCCATCCTGGATGGCTACAGCTAGAACTTGCTCAAGGGAGTGAGGTTCAGAGCTCGTCTGGAATTTGAATCATGTCCAGCATTCTATTGACTGCACCATTTTGGCTCTCTGATGACCGAGCTGCTACCTATTAGCAAATATGTCTGCCTTCATTATGCAACAAATAGTGGATAAATGGTGGTGTGGGCGTGCTGCTTTCCATGTAAATGATTTTAAATTGCCTCAGTTTAGTATAGTTCCTTACTGGGAAATAATAAAAGACGTTGGCCTTGTATCTGCTGTAGTTTTTGTTGATTACCTATCTGGATAACTGGAAGACAAAATTATCTAAACATTAATGTTCTGTTGAATATTCCACAATGTATTAACTTGGGCTACGGTTTTCATTTACTTTGGCAACAGCAGGAGGACTGACTTTGCTGGCTCTTTTGTAAAGGTTGTGTTGTTTTCACTGCTAGCTATATATTGTCTTCTCCAGTTGGGAGTTGAGGTGTTAAATTCCCTGTAGGCAAAGGAATATGGGCATTTTAGAGCCTGTAGCAAAAAGAGTTAGGTGTAATTTAAAATCTTGCTCAGAAGTCTTAGATAGATGAGCAAGTCGGCATCTTGAGTTTCCTGTTCTGTTCTGGATGTCATTATATACATCAGGTGCTGGCAACTTTATAAAGTCTGACTGTGTTATGCGTACAGGGGTGGCCGAACTTGCTTAAAGTAAGAGCCGCATAGAATAAATGTCAGATGTTTGAGAGCCACAATACATGTATGCAGAGAGAGAGGGAGAAAGGAAGGAATAGAGAGAGAGAGAAAAGAACATGGAAAGAAAGGAAACAGATGGGGTAGGAGGGAGGGAGAGGCAGAAAGAAAGCACCTTTATCTTTAAATGTGTTCTCCAAGCCCCTGCCCCACCCCCAAGCCAGCTGGCTTGGCTTGGAGAAGAGATTTAAAGAGACAAATGCCTTTTCTGAGCCAAGCTCAGGGGCCGTCGCTGGGGTTTTTACCCTTCTTTCCTAACAGTTTTGGTGGTTGAAAAAACTCCCTGTTTAATCTCACTTATCAGTTGCAAGCTAAGCTTTGCAGATGTGCATGGTGGCCTTCTTGCTTTTGATCACCACCAAGTTAATGTAGTTTCTTTTCACCCATCAAATTTGATTTCCTGTTGGTTCCTCTCTTGGTCTGTACCCCGCCATGAAAACGTGAGTGGGTAAAAGACGATCCAGATGTCCCTGCTGGACAGGGTGATTCGGGAGCGCTTCCTGCTGGGCGTGGTGACTTTTAGAATCCTGAGAAATAGTGGGGATTCTATTGCTGCGTTGTCATATGGGTGTTCACTCCAGAAATTATGGTTGCCATCATCAGATGTTGTTCATCATTCTTAATTTAGATGATTACAAGCTTGTGGCAGTGAAGAATGCAGTAGGTCGCTCTGTTCCTCCTTGATTCCGAATGAGTAAGGAAGGGTTGTTTAGGTGGAAGGAGCTCTGAGTCATCCTAGATAAAGGCGCTGATGGTATTTCGGTGTAGGCTGACAAACAAAAGACGTGGTCAGAAGATGAGGCTTAAATTGTCATGCGCTAGGGCACTGTTTTTAGTTGGCCATGGCCATGATGAAATTTCAACAAGGAAGTGCCAAGGAATCAATAGTTAAGACAACTGATAAGGTTGTTGTGTGCCAACTGTGGTCTTTAGGCAGCCGTCTGTTGGCTGTACCACCACTTAGGATGGCCAGTCTGACATTTGCCAGAGCCCAGGCCTTCTCGTCAGGAGTCTTGCTCTGTGGAATCGGCCCCCCCCAAAGAGGGGAGGGGAGCCCCCCTCCTTGGAGAACTTCTGGAGGTGCTACCAAGCTTGCCAGATGGCCATGGCATTTGGGTGGTGTGGGGACGGCAGGAATCTTTTAAGAGAGGAGGGAGAGATTTGGGGTCTGTTATTTTGTTCTTGTTTCCGTTAGAACTCTTTAACCACTGTTGTAAGCCACTTTGAACCACGAGCAAAGGCAAGGTATGAATGTTTTAATAAAATTTTAAAATGCAAATAAAAAACCCCAGCTACAGTATGAGCCCCGTGGCGCAGAGTGTTAAAGCTGCAGTACTGCAGTCGAAGCTCTCTGCTCATGACCTGAGTTCGATCCCAGCAGAAGCTGAGTTCAGGTAGCTGGCTCAAGGTTGACTCAGCCTTCCATCCTTCAGAGGTCGGTAAAATGAGTACCCAGCTTGCTGGGAGGAAAGTGTAGATGACTGGGGAAGGCAATGGCGAACCACCCCGTAAAAAGTCTGCCGTGAAAATGTCATGATGCAGCATCACCCCAGAGTCGGAAATGACTGGTGCTTGCACAGGGGACTACCTTTACCTTTTCCCTTTACAATATGTCATTGTACAATGCCCCCTTCAAGATGTCTGGAAGAACCCTTTCCCTCCCTGAAATGGAAGCGGAATCACTCAGCAAACCATGCTGTGTGCCACACAATATGTATTGCATCCATTTCCCCATAAACCAACTAGTAGGGGCCTAAGCAACTTGAAAAATTCGCTTCCTAAAGGAATTCAGTGGTCAAGCTGTTGGTCTGGGAACATGGGGGCAGTCTTCTCATGTTTTGGTTCCCAGTTGCTGGGACTTTTTGTCCCGAACATGTTGTGGGTTATTTTGGTAGCTTTCCTCTCAGGGTGAGATCCTGCTCCGGCAGCCCATACGAGCCTGCAGAACGGCTGAGTATATTTAGTCCATGATGACTTGACTGTGGTTTGTGTAACATGATGCTTCAATACCTCCTTGACTGGAATCTCTGTGGTTTACGTTAAGAGGGAGGGAGAATGTTTCTGCCGTATGTGGCTGAACATAAATCTGCTGGAAGCTGCACAAGAGCTTGTTCTGTAACTACAAGGCCCTTCTATTTGGACAAAGAGGCCTTCTCCCCAACTGCTGAAAGATTGGCTTTCATAGAGGACCCTTCAGCTTTTCTGTTAGATGCACAGGCTTATTCTCGGCTGTTGCTGGCAGCAGGCTGCTCTGAAAGAGTGCGGGAGTCACTAGAACAGGCTCACTTCATCCCAGTCAACCTACCCAACTTCAAACAAAGCAAGAAAGATGCACGTTAGCGCCATTTCGCTTCCAGGCAGAGTTGCTACTTTGGGGTAAATCTACTTTCTATTCTGCACATTCTAAGAGGGCTGACGGCCAGCTTGGTTTTGCTGCAGGCAGTGCAAACATAGTTCTCCGGGCCAGGGCTTTTTTGTAGCAAAAACTCCTTTGCATATTAGGCCACATGCCCCTAATGTAGCCAATCCTCCCAAGAGCTTGCAGGGCTCTTAGTACATGGCCTACTGTAAGCTCCAGGAGGATTGGCTACATCAGGGGTTTGTGGCCTAATATGCAAAGGAGTTCCTGCTACAAAAAAAGCCCTGGTTCTCGCCTCTCAATTGTGGTTAAGGAAATCACAGTGAGCTACAGGATCTACATTCTCCTCTTCTTCCCACCTCTAATATTGCCTAGTATGTCATAGGTTCAGATTCTTATTCATCCAAAAGAGCCAGTTAGGTATAGTGGTTCAGTGTGCAGACTCTTATCTGGGAGAACCCGGTTTGATTCCCCACTCCTCCACTTGCAGCTGCTGGAATGGCCTTGGGTCAGCCATAGCTATCTCAGGAGTTGTCCTTGAAAGGGCAGCTGCTGTGAGAGTCCTTTCAGCCCCACTCACCTCACAGAGTGTCTGTTGTGGGGGGAGAAGATATGGGAGATCCTAAGTCACACTGAGTCTCTGATTCAGAGAGAAGGGCGGGGTATAAATCTGCAGTCGTCTTCTTCTTTACTGCTTGTGGCCTAGTTTCAAGACGTTGTTTTGAATTCTTCAGATGGCTATCATTGGAAGGTGGGTGGGAAAAAGGTAATGAAGAGGCAGGAGACTGGGAAGAAGCATGTAAACCCTGTGCCTCGCTTCCATGGTTAAGAGATCTGGGGAACTTGTGTGCATGCTGGTGGAGAGGTTAGTATTGTCATTGGTTCAGATTCTTATTCTTCCAAGGAAATCAGATTTCAGTGGAAGCCTCGATAGGTGAGTCTGTCCCGCAACTCACAGCAGGCAGGTTGAGTGGGGTCCTAGAAATATCCCTGCTTTGCACCCTGCAAATACCTTTTCTTTATCTCAGTTCTTGACCAAGAAATGTGCATCTAAAACCAAAGTGTTAAAATTGAGGGAATAGTTTTCCTAATTTTATCAGCCACGCTTTGTACAGTGCAATATTTATGGAATAAACACATAAGGAATCTGTGTATTTTTTTTAATGGGGGGGGTTTGTGCATTTTAAACATAATTTCTAGACTCAAATCTGAAATGTGTGCGAAGCTGTGATTTAAAACTATGTTAATGGTACCTTGGATGGACAGATGACTGCTGGAATTGTTATGCATTGACATACACAGTCCTTGCCTCAACCTCTGTGGTGTATTAGGAGAGTCTGCAAGCCGGCGATGATGTCCAGCACCCCAGAGCCGTTCTGGCTGCCAGCAGAATTGGGCACGCTTACCTAAGACTGGGTCATTTGAGGACATTTTCTGGTGCTGCCAGGATGCTCTTATCTCGCCGGCACACGCTCCTTGCTTTGCCGTCTTTCATTCTTTTCACATACTTCGCCAAAGGGGAAGAAAATACCCTCAAGAGATGTGAGAAGGGGATGAGTACGAGGCAAACAGTCCTGTTGGGAGAAAATACAAAGGGAAACCGTTTGGAAATGGCCGTGGGGAAGAAATGAGAGGCTTTTGTAAAGGATCTGCGTTCTGGCAACTGGGGAAAATCCATTGTCCAGGGAATGCAAAATTAGCAGTAATGGGTTCTTAAGAAAATAATGTGTGTTACCCAAACTCTGAGAAGAAACAGATTGACCGTTGAACGAAAGGGAATTAATGACAAAGCAGTGGTTACACAACAGAAACCCTGGTGTTCTGTAATTATTTTTTTTAATTGAACATTTTTTCAAAAGTCAATATTTTCTTCCACTACAGAGAAGGAATTCCTCTGCAGTGTAGTACAAAGGTGTCTAAAATCTGTGGTGTTCATAGAACTGATGGTCTACTGTCTGATTGTATCGGTGTACAGCCAGCCTGCTCAGTATGCATAGAGCACATCATTTCAGACACAGCTGCCTCTCTGGAATTGCACAAACACACATGAGAGATTTTTTTCCTCAGGATCTTCCACATCAAAATGGGATTTCTGTTGAAAAATGTCGCATTGTTAGCTAGGCCTAGAGTTTGCAGTCTACAGTTTTATGCTTCTGATGGTTAATAACTCAACCCTGGAACACTGTGTTGTTGTTTTCCCAACATAATCTGTAATGTTTGAGTTTGGTTCTGCAGCAAACAGTGGCCCATTCTAGCATCTTCTCTGAAGAAATTACCAAGCCAGAATGCATTTGAATATGTTCAGTTATAGTATAGAAATATTCTGCACAGTTTACACCTGTGGGGTTTTTTTTGCAACTAGCTGTCAGAACTTGTAACTTTATTATTGCTAGCTTAATGTAGAACCAGTATAATTGATGGTTGGCAAGTATGCATAGAGTGGACCTGAGCGTTGAACCAGACCGACCCCATATTGTAACCTTTCTTAACCTGAAGTGCCTGAGTAGTAGTTAACCCTGCCCCGATGGTATCCAAAGTATTTGGGGGCTGTGGACTGAATAATGTTGTATCTCTGTACTTTCTCACACTGACACCCTTTGAAGCCGAATCGTGTGGCCTTCAGAGTAAGGAGGCAATGTCTTTGCTGATAGCACTGGTGGGAAGACAGATGTGCCTGTAACGGTGTGAATTAAAGCTTTGTGGGTTGTTTGTTTTACTATATAAAACTGGGCCAGTGCTGGCTCTCGCCATCACTGTTATCTTGTACCTTGTATCTAACAGTTCTTAGTTCTCTCTAATAAAATCCTAGCTTGGAAACTAAGTATGGGATCTGCCTGGAGTTCTTAAGTTCTGACATTATAACAGTGATCCCATTGTTTTGGAGCTTATCTGAACTGGAAACCCGGCCCGATGGCTGCAAAGGTTCCAGACAACGGAGAGCCCACCACTCCAACGGAGGACCCGCCGCTCGACCCGAAGGTGACGGGGGTGAGGCGCAAGATTAAGGTGCCCGCACCTTTCTCGGTGGACGCGTTCGCCGCACCCCGATCCTGGAGCCCGCGGAAGTCCACAGCGGCGATCGACGCGGCGGAGCAGCGGTACAGAAGTATGCTGGGCGACGGGGCAAGCGGAGACGGAGACGACGACCAGGGCGAAGGTCCAGAACCGCGAGGCGGGGACGACCCGGTCCGGAGCCTCCGCAACGACCTGTTCGACTATGTACGGGAAATTCACAACGACGTACACGCCTCCCGAGTTATGATGGCCGAGGAGATGCAACAGAACCTTGGCGCGATCTACGACCAGCTCCGCACCTTGCAAACGGCGGTCCTGGGGATCCCCGTGGGAGGGCTGCCGCTGGGGCAACCGCCCGTGGCTCCACCGGCCCCGCTGGCCCCCGCGCCGCCGGTGGTGCCCGCTCCAGCCCCGCCGGCCCCACAACCAGTGGCGCCTCCGGCCCCGGGGGCCCCCGCGCCGCCGGTCCCAGCGCCCCCGGCGCCGCCAGTTCCGGCGCCCCCGGCGGTCCCCGTGCCCGCACCGCCGGCGCCGCCGGCCCCAGCTGCACCAGCCCTACCGGCCCTGCCGGCCCCGGTGCCCCAACCCGCGGCACCCCCGGCCGCAGGGGGGGGGAGAGAGCTGAAAATTACATTCGACGGGAGCCCAGAAGACGTGGAGTACTTCACCATACAGTGCGACACGTTCTTTACCCACTGGGGTGCGGACTACCCGACCGAAGCCAGCCGGGTGTACCACATTGCGTCCCGACTGAGAGGTCCAGCCCGCAAATGGTACGTCGGGCTGTTCACCGCGAGGAAGCCCGAGCTAGCAACCGTAGCGGGGTTCCTGCACGCAATGCTCCGCCAGTACGGCGACCCGCTCCGCGAGGAGAAAGCCATCGCAGCCCTCCAGCGCATCGAACAAGGCAACCGATCCATTCGCGAGTATGCCACGGAATTCCTGGGCTACTGCGCGGCAGTGAGAGGGTGGAACGAGATTATGAAGTATACTGCTTTTTGTAACGGGCTGAACCCGAACGTCCTCGACCGCTGCTACAGCCACGGGCGACCCGACACCTTGGTCGGGTGGATCCAGCTAGCCGGAGAGGTCGAGACCAACATCCAGCACGTGGGGCTTCGCCGACAGCAACTGGCGAAGAAGGGGTTGAAATCCACACCCACCAAGGCGGAGGGGCGACGGGCCCCGACAACCTCGACCCCTACCACTGCCCGAAAGTGTTACCGGTGCGGCGACCCGGACCACCTCGCCTCCAACTGCCCAGCCAAAGCGGGGTCCACCCCGCCGACAGCCAGGCCAACCGCATCGGGGCCCAAGAAGAAAAAGAGTAATCGGCCGAAAGAGCCCGGACGGGGCTCCGTCGCCACCACCCTGGCGACTGACGAGGATTTTACCGCCGAACCAGAAACCGTGGAAGAATCGACCGGGGAGTCGGACGACACCGAGTCGGCGGGAAACGACAACGACCTGCTTTAATGGGTGCCGCGAAGCAGGTCCAGCAACAGCCGGCACTCCTCACGGTGAGAGCCACTGGGGGTTTATTGTTTATGGCCGTAACCCTTCTCAACCCGAACCTAAAACGGTTTATGCATGCCCGAGCACTAATCGACTCGGGGTGCAACCGGGACTTAATCACCCCCCGCCTAGTAGAGGCGCTAGGATTAGCCACGTCCCCCCTCCCACTACCCATGCTTTTCCAGCAGATGGACGGGGGGCCCATGAGGGGAGAGCCATGTAAGCTAGAAACGCAGGCGGTCCCCGTTGGGACCGAAGAGCATTGGGGGATCGAAACTTTTGTAATTGCCCCCTCTTGCTCGTTTGATGTGGTGATGGGCTCGGGTTGGCTCGCCCGCCACCAGCCAGACATAAGGTGGGAGGAGCAGATCGTCCGATTCCCGGACTGGAGGTGCGAACACCACCATTGGCGCCCCGAATGGGGGCCGCATCCGCCTCCCCGGAATGCGCGAGCCTGCCTCACCCTCGAGGAGGTCGCCTCGATCCCCAAGGAATACCGGGACTTAAAACTGGCCTTTAGTGAGAAGGAGGCGGATGAGTTACCACCTCACCGCCCCACGGACTGTGCAATCGAACTGATCCCGGGGCAGCAACTGCCAAAAGCGAAACTGTACTCCATGGGTTGGGCGGAGAAAGCGGAACTCCGCAAATTTTTGGACAAAAACCTGAAGCGTGGGTTCATACGACCGGCAACAGCCCCCCATGCCGCCCCCGTCCTCTTCAGAAAGAAAAAGGATGGGTCGCTTAGACTTTGCACAGATTTTCGCTCGATAAACGGGATTTCGATGTCTAATGCCTACCCGATCCCATTGATTAAGGACCTATTGAATACTGTGGCCACAGGGAAAATATTCACAAAACTCGACCTCCGAGACGCGTACTTCCGAGTCCGCATCAGGGAGGGGGACGAGTGGAAGACCGCGTTCAATACCCCGCTAGGACAATTTGAGTACTTGGTTATGCCTTTCGGGCTACAGGGGGCCCCTGGGGTATTCATGAACTTTATCAACGAGGTTCTGCGAGAGTTCCTGTTTAAGGGGGTGGTGGTGTACCTTGATGACATCATTATCTATTCGCCAGATCTCAAGTCACATGTACCCCTAGTCAGAAAAGTGTTGAGCACCCTGTGCAAGCACAAGTTGTATGCCAAACTATCAAAATGTGAATTTCACAAGACTGAACTTGACTATCTAGGCTTCCGTGTATCGGGGGAAGGGTTGTCAATGGACCCAGCAAAGGTTCAAGCGGTGCTAGACTGGGAGCCCCCACGAACCCGCAAACAGCTCCAAAGTTTTCTCGGGTTCGCAAATTTTTACCGCGACTTCATAAAGGGGTTCGCCACCATCATGTTACCCCTTACGGAGCTCCTTAAAACAAAGGGGAAGGGGGCAGAGGCAAAAAAGCCGGGCGCGCGCCTAACGTGGACGCCCGAGTGTCAAAAAGCCTTTACAGAATTGAAACGCCTCTTCACCTCGGAGCCCGTGTTAGCCCACCCTGACGAGTTAAAACCTTTCGTGGTTCAATGTGATGCTTCCGACGCCGCCGTCGGAGCCATATTAATGCAAAGGGGGGACAACGGGGTTCTGCGCCCCTGCGCCTACATTTCACGAAAGTTCTCGAACGAGCAGAAAAATTGGTCAGTGTGGGACAAGGAGGCTTTTGCAGTCATGTTTGCCTTGAAAACCTGGCGCTCCTGGCTTGAGGGGGCCAGAGTCCCGTTTGAAATCTGGACTGACCACAAAAATCTCGAGGCTTTGACCGGGCGCCGCAAAATGACTGCAAAGCAAATCAGGTGGGCTGGGTTTTTCGCCAAATTCGACTTTGTACTGAAACACATCCCAGGTACCAAGAATTTCTTGGCGGACGCCCTCTCCCGCCTGCCACAGCACGAGAGCCTCCGCGAGGAGGTGGTGGACTCCCTTATCCCCCCTTCGGCCATCGCGGGGGGGGTCACCACCCGCTCCGGGAAGAGGATCGGCCCCCCGGAGCCGGACCTCTTGTCTCAGTTAGTTGCAGAGACTGCTCGGGAGGCAGACCAACCACCGAACCTCCGTAAAAGCGAGGACGGCCTCCTGTTGCACAACGAAAAGATCTATGTGCCCTCCTCCCTCCGCAAGCAGATTTTAGAGCATTGTCATTCCAGCCGCCTGGCGGGCCATTTCGGCTATGTCAAAACCCTCAACCTCATTACCCGACAGTTCTGGTGGCCTAGGCTCAAAAGAGATGTCTCCGAATTCGTCCTCTCATGTCCCACCTGTCTCATGGCTAAACGAAGAGGGGGTAAGCCTCCCGGCCACCTAGTGCCCCTCCCAACAGCCACCCGGCCTTGGTCGGTAGTGTCTATGGATTTCATTGTGGAGCTCCCGCCGTCGCAGGGCAAAACTGTTGTTTTGGTAGTGGTCGATACATTCTCCAAACAAGCCCACTTCATCCCCTGCAAGCAGCTCCCCACGGCTAAAAAACTTGCCCAACTTTTCTTTACACACATTGTACGCCTACACTCGTTCCCAGACAAGGTCATTAGCGACCGCGGGACGCAGTTCGTTGCCAACTTCTGGCGGGAGTTTTGCAAGCTTGCGGGTATTGAGCAGGGCCTCAGCTCAGCCTACCACTCCCAGTCGGACGGACAGACGGAGAGGGTTAATAGCCTTCTAGAACAGTACCTCCGCTGTTTCATTAACTTCCAACAGTCCAACTGGGTGGACCTACTCCCATTCGCTGAATACGGCTACAACAACAGCCTTCACAGCTCTACTAAAACCTCTCCTTTTCAAATCATAAATGGCTATGAGGGCAAGCCTTTCCCAACGCTTCCCCTCCCTGCCACCTCCTCAGAACCCACATCGTGCCAACAATGGTGGGAGGGCCTTCGGGAGAGCTGGAAGGGAATTCAGGAGAACCTGGAGGAAGCGAAAAAGGCTTACAAAAAACAATTTGATAAAAAACACTCTCCGGAATGGGAATTGAGAGTGGGAGACACTGTCTTTTTGTCCACAAAAAACCTCCCCCTTCCTCAGCCCTGCCGCAAACTTGCGTTGAAGTTTCTTGGGCCTTTTAAGATCAAACGAGTAATCAATAAAGTGACTGCAGAACTCGAGCTGCCCAAGTCTCTAAGCAAAATCCATCCTGTTTTTCATTGCAGCTTACTCCGGAAAGACCCTGGTGCCACGTCCTTCCATCCCAGGGCTCCGCCGCCCCCTCCGACGACAGTGAGGGGTCAGAGTCACCATGAAGTCCACGAAATCCTGGACTCCAAAGTCAAACGGGGGAAGCTGTATTACTTAGTCAGGTGGAAGCACTTCCCCCCGAGCTGTGATGAATGGGTCGAATCTCAGAACGTAGCTGCGCCGCAACTGTTAAAAAAGTTTCACCTGCTGTACCCGCACAAGCCCAAGCCGCCACCCCCCGGGGGAGGGCGCTTAGGGGGGGCAGTATGTCAGAACTTGTAACTTTATTATTGCTAGCTTAATGTAGAACCAGTATAATTGATGGTTGGCAAGTATGCATAGAGTGGACCTGAGCGTTGAACCAGACCGACCCCATATTGTAACCTTTCTTAACCTGAAGTGCCTGAGTAGTAGTTAACCCTGCCCCGATGGTATCCAAAGTATTTGGGGGCTGTGGACTGAATAATGTTGTATCTCTGTACTTTCTCACACTGACACCCTTTGAAGCCGAATCGTGTGGCCTTCAGAGTAAGGAGGCAATGTCTTTGCTGATAGCACTGGTGGGAAGACAGATGTGCCTGTAACGGTGTGAATTAAAGCTTTGTGGGTTGTTTGTTTTACTATATAAAACTGGGCCAGTGCTGGCTCTCGCCATCACTGTTATCTTGTACCTTGTATCTAACAGTTCTTAGTTCTCTCTAATAAAATCCTAGCTTGGAAACTAAGTATGGGATCTGCCTGGAGTTCTTAAGTTCTGACACTAGCCTTCTTCAGTATTTGAGATCCTGTCTACAATGTAATAGAGCCCCGTGGCACAGAGTGGTAAGCTGCAGTCCTGCAGTCCAAGCTCTGCTCACGACCTGAGTTCGATCCCGGCAGAAGCTGGGTTCAGGTAGCAGGCTCAAGATTGACTCAGCCTTCCATCCTTCCGAGGACGGTGAAATGAGTACTGGGGGGAAAGTGTACATGTCTAGGGAAGGCAATGCCAAACCACCCTGCAAAAAGTCTGCTGTGAAAACTTTGTGATGCGGTGTCACCCCAGAGTCGGAAGCTACTGGTGCTTGCACAGGAACCTTTACCTTTTTTTTAACTACAACTTTTAAAAAATCAACATCTCTTAAAGCCACCATTTTATGTATTAAAATAATGAGGGTTGGTTCTGTTGTACCCTCCTTCCTTTTGTTTTTGTTTTTAATTTGAGGGTTTCTTTTTTAAAAAAAATACCAGTTAGACTCCAATTAATTGGAACAGGTGGAAAATTGAAAGCCAAGGTATCATGTTCCCAGCATGTGAAATAATACCTCAGCTTTGATACTGAAGTTCGAAAGATGGTAACCATCCATTGTTTTTGAGTAGTAACTCCAGGAGACCTGGAATTACAGGGGAAAGAGTGCAGATAAGGTATCCCTAGCTCACAAGTTCCCTACAAATCAAGATTGGGAATCATTACAGGCCCAAATGACTGGGCCCAGGATGAGTTGTTTAGCAGTCACCAGGGGAAGGGCCTTCTCAGTTGTGGCCCCTACGCTGTGGAATGCACTTTCAGATGACACCCACGCCTTGATAGATTTGCTTAGTTTCCTTAGGGCATGCAAAGCTGAATTATTTAGGGTGGCCTTTGGAGGGCTAACTGCATGTTTGGGCTGTTTTAATAGTTGTATAGTGATAGCCACATATTTTAATATTAATATTATATATCTGTTATTTTATGTTGACTTTATTGGTTTTAGTGTTGTAAATCACCGTGAGACTGTTTGGGTGAGTGATAACTAAAAATCTAATAAGTAAACAGACTTTTTAATAGAGTTTTATTTGGAGTTATTATCAAATGCGTCTCGTGGGGGGCAGTTGTAGTTGATTTGATTGCAGAACTAGCTTACAAAAGTGCCAGGAATTAAGTAATAATGAGAGCAAGTGTAGTGATTAGAGTGTCAGACTAGGATCTAGGACATGGAGGTTCGAATCCCTGCTCTACCATAGAAGCTTGCTGGGGAACCTTGGGCCAGTCACACACACACACTCTCTCCCCCCCTCCCCCATTGTGAGAAGAAAATGGAGATGAGAGCTTTGGGTCTCCACTTGGGAGAAAGGCAGGATATAAAGTAAAACAAAACCATCTAAAAATAATTACTAATAATAATTCCCAATAAGCAGGAGTCTTGTGGCACATTAAAGATAAACAGATTGACTTCTGTTTAGAGAATGTTTAAAATGTGAACACTTGACAATTTGAGTAAATACACGCAAGCTGGTGTATGCATTTCATATGAAGAGCAAAGCGGATGTTCAGAACAGTATATCTCTGGACACACAGTGTTTCCAGCGACTTAGAGGTAGTTGAAAGGCTGTAGGGTGATAGCCCGTGGTGGGAGAGCAGAGCAGAGCCCTGGTCCTCCCATTGTGGTGGCCAGCGGTGCACGATGTGTCCAGCAATTCAAAGGAGATTGGAAGTTCATAGGTGGGAGAATGGGGCAGAACAATGGTCCCCCCATGGTGGTGCTCAGCGTGTCCAGTGACTCTCAGTCTTCTGTAGTTCATGAAAGCCTATGTGGTGATAAATCTGTGTTTTAAGCTACCTCAAGGTTCTTTTTGTTTTTTGCTACAGCACAGTAACCTAGCTACCCCTCTGGAATATATAATCATGCGTGTGTTGTGCAGTAATTTCTGAAAGGAACATTAGGGCTTTATTTAAAACATTTATATCCCCTACTCTCAGCTACATAGCTCCCAAGGCAACTTCCAGTAACACTTATGGCTGTATAATAGACCATCATAAAAACGTTTTGCAAAATCCAGCTGTAGCAGCTGCAGCAAACTACATTAAAGGACCATTAAAATGAAGATGGTACAAATAGCTTAGTCGAAAGACTAGTTAAGGCTTTCAGCAGCAAAAAGAAATTAAAGTCAGCAGTAAAACAGCACTTGTCGCTAACTTGTCTGATGGGGATCTTATACTCAGGCTGTAGGGTTTTTTCTCTTGCTTCAGGGTATTAATGATTGGATCTTGAGTAAATACAGTCCACATTTTACAGCTTATGCTCCAAAATATTGTTTCAAACTTGAGAGAGGAGAGTTCATGAAAAGTACCACCCCACATTTCAGCAGCATCTCTTCCCAAGAACATTGTGATAAACACAAACTGCACATCTGCTTGTTGTAGCCTTACTGTCACACACGCTTGCCGTTGTGGTTTGCATTTCCTGGTAGACTGAGCTTCCCATGTCCATGTCCATGTTTGTTCCTGTTGTTGCCCCTGCCACTTTTATAATTTGCCTCCTTATATTTTCCACCCCCAGGTTGGGATAAACATTCCTATGGCTACCATGGTGACGATGGACACTCCTTCTGCTCTTCGGGGACGGGGCAGCCCTATGGACCGACATTCACTACTGGAGATGTGATAGGCTGTTGCGTGAACCTCATCAACAACACCTGTTTCTACACAAAGAACGGGCACAGCTTAGGTGAGTAATTAGTAGGCATTTGGCTCAACCATCTGTATTGCAAACCTATGCTGATTACATTGGGTAACTTCCACGGATACCTAGTGTAATTATTTGTTCTAACAGCTAATAGACTGCAACTACTGGCATTGATTATCTAGGCACCCATTAACCATCCTTCTTACTACTGTATCTTCTTCCCTAACTAGCATGAGTTTTCCCTCCTCCCCCAGTCATGTAGAACAGAAAATACCAGGTAATTTTGTTGAACCCCTAGTGATGAATAGGACCCCTTTCCTAGTTTTCTATGAAGGACTCTTTCCACACACACCCCACACAAATACTGTCTCACTGTTCTGATCTCAGCAAAGAGTTCTAGGACAAAATAATTTTATCTGCATACACTCAGGCAGACTTTAATGGGTGTGTGTGTGTATAAGATGAAGATATCCTGATAAACATTCATCCTAAAGTATCGGAAGCTCTGTGTTTTAGTGGCTAGTCCAAGCACCATGCCTGATGAATTAGATGCATTGAATGGAAAAGCAAGGCACTTCCTTGCAGTGTGTTTACTGGCACAAAGGTTCAATAGATGTTCCTTCTGTTGAGTGAGAACATGATGTGGAAATCCATGCTGCTTGATTAGCTTCAGAGATACTTTGTGAACTCTCTAAAATTTGGTGTTCTTCTGTTACTTGGGAACTTAGTTCTCTTGAGATCTCCTGAGACATGTTGCACTGACACAGGATTGGGCATATTTTGACATTCCAGAAATGTGATTTCATGCTCAGTAGATGCAGAGTACCTACAGTACATAAGCATAATCTGCATTCTGATTGCAGTCGAAGGGGGTTCTCAATGGGAAAAGTATTAGCTAGAGGCAAGATTGCAGTGCCTGGTAGTCCCTAAATACTAAGCATATCCCTAAATACTAAGGTAGTCCCTAAATACTAAGCATGTCTCATCTCCCATCACATTAGTTTCCGAACCTCCAAGCAGTTGTGGCCTGAACGTTTCTGTCTTGTAAAACATGAAGTCTTAGAGGAAGGGTCAACTCTGCATCTAATATGGCTCTAGTTAGAGAACAGAGAAACTGATCCTGTAGTAAAAGCACTGGAGGACCTCTTCTAATGCTAGCATTTGAGCAGATTAGGCAGATTTCCTGTTGTGCTCTGTACATCTGTATAGTATGGATAGTGGCTCCTGAATTGTGGTTCCTGCTAGTGCTGATTCTAGGTGCCACTGGAGGTTTGGGAAGGGGCTGTGGCTAAGGAGTGGAGTACTGGCTTGGCATGCAGAATCTCCCAGGTTCAGCCCCCAGCATCTCCAGTTGAAGAGAGCAGGTGGTAGGTGATGTGAAAGACCTCCGCCTGAGACCCTGGAGAGCCGCTGCTGGCCTGGATAGGCAATATTGACCATTGAGGAAGAAGATGATATTGGATTTATATCCTGCCCTATACTCTGAATCTCAGAGTGGTCACAATCTCCTTTACCTTCCCCACACCCACACAACAGACACCCTGTAAGAGCTCTTAAAGCAGCTGCCCTTTCAAGGACATCTCCTGTGAGAGCAATGGCTGATCCAAGGCCATTCCAGCAGTGGAGGAGTGGGGAATCAAACTCAGTTCTCCCAGATAAGAGTTCGTGCACTTAACCACTACACCAAACTGGCTCTGAACCATGATGAACCAGTGGTCTAATTCAGTATAAGGTAGCATCAGGTGTTCTGAAGGTTTCAGTTTCCGGTTATGTTAAGCTCTTGCATTCCTTCTTCAAAGAAGGCATGGATTTTTTTCCTCCCTCTCACTGTGGAGAGGAAGGTTATATTTACCAATATCTGTTCCTTAATCAAATGCTTTGGTGCAGACACATTAATGCTAGTATATTTATATTCTTTTCCCTGACCCTGCTCCTCCTCGTAGATTTGCTGCTTGTCCTCTCCAGCCCTGCAGCACTTGCTGGTCCTGTACGTGTTAAAGCTGCTGTCCTTGGCTAAAACTAGAAGCAGTCTGTCCCGAGATGCTCCTGTTTTGGTGACAGCTTTTTAAAATGCCTATAGAACAACTGTGTCACCAGAGACGGGCGGCTTCTCATGCAAGCCCCAATTAGGGTTAAGTGCAAAGAGCTACGCCAGCAGGAAGGGAAGAAATAGAGCAAAGCATCTCCTGCTAATGTGAACGTGTTCAATGTATTCTTGTCCTTGTGTAGATGGGTCCAGGCTGTTGCCTGAAGTCAGGATAAGAAAGAATCCCAGGGATGGAATTGGGGGTGGGGGGCACAATAACCTTTGTTGTTTTCCAGGCTCGTTAGTCCTAGATGTATACTTCATTCTTATTGGAAGCAGGCATATTGGGTGCCAACTGATCCTGTCCGCAGATCTGCTGGTACAAGTTATTTTGGCCAGTGGGTCAGAACAATAGTTCTTGGAGTGTTGGGCTCCAGAAGCACAGTGGGGTCTTACATTCAATCACAGTCAAAACATAGTTTGCCTCTTCAAGTAATTGTGCAAAGAGAGGAAATCCCCTTAAAATGTTTTCCTTAAAACCCTGTGAAGACCAGAAGACAGTCGGTTGCTTATAGTTGTAGAAGAAGGAACAGAGATCCTGTGAGAATGAATTCTGTCCCAAGGAACCTTCTTCATCAATGGCCTAATTGCTCTCCAGTTTGGGATGCAATAGTAGCATCCCCCAGCAGTAGGCGATGTCTGAAATAGAAGAATTGGTTTTTGTACCTCATTTTTCTACTACCGGAAGGAGTCTCAAGGCAGCTTATAATTGCCTTCTCTTCCTCTCCCTACAACAGACACCCCTCTGAGGTTAGTGGGACTTAGAGAGCTCTGAGAGAACAGTGACTGGCCTGAGGTCACCCAGCTGGCTTCATGTGGAGGGATGGGGAAATCAAACCCTATTCTCCAGATCAGAGTTTACTGCTCATAACCACTACACCACACTGGCTCTCCAGCATGAGTTTGTACAAGGAGAGGTGTCAAAATCCAACTGAATGTTAAGGCAGAATTGTAATTTCAAAACATATGAAAAGTTACCAGTGTTCTGCAAAGACGTCTGTTTAGATCCAGTAGCAGTCCGTTGTTTTAAAAGGAGTCCATTTGAGACCTGTCAAGAGTGACGTTTTCAGGACTTCACCACCAGCTCTAAGGGATAAGCCCATTAGGGGTGGTCTAGGTTGATCCTGCATTGAGCAGGGGGTTGGACTAGATAGCCTATATGGCCCCTTCCAACTCTGTGATTCTGTGATCTGACTTTCTTCCTGCTATGAAATAACTTTTTTCCTGAAATCCTATCATAAAGGATGCTTTGGGATGAAATTCCCCTGAACCCAATGCAGGCATATTCTCCCATGCAGGTTCTATTAGAACAAGGATATTTGCAATACCTTTAAAGAGTGCAAAGCTATTGCTGTCTTTTTGGCCTTACTGGGGTGGGGAGTAGGTATTAGCTGTACAGACAGACAAAAATGACAAGTAGGGGGGAGGAATCCACAGGCAGCTTCTGGAGTTAGGCAGTCTCTGCATTTTAGCTGCTTCATCCTGAATAACCTTCAGGTAAATCCATCAGACCTGAGTTTTTAAAAAATGCATATGTAAATACCTGAGAAATTAGGTTTTAATTTTTTTTTAAATTTTAGTATATTTCTATTCCGCCCATTTCCCGTAGGGCTCAGGGCCGAGTACAGCATATGATAAAACAATAAAATACAATAAAAACATTTTAAAAAAGAGACAGCTCAACAGCACTTAGAGAAGTTTACCATATCACATATTGCCCAGCCTGGCCGTCTCACATCATGATATCTCATAAAAATATTGGCCTGGCACTGAAGAATGGACAGGCTTGTTGCCAAGTGAAGAGTATGGTAGAGGATGTTCCAGAGACAAAGCACCACAGCAGAGAAGTCCCAAACTTTTGTGGCCACCCGCCTCACTTAGAAGACAGAAGAGCACGTGGACCAAGATCTCTGAAGTTCTTGGAGCTCTGGCAGGCTCCTATGGGCACAGGTGGTCCCTAAGGTGCCTTCCCCCTAGTCCTTTTATGCCTTGCTGTTTCTTTTTTGAAGCAGTCTTCAAAGGCAGCCTCGCTAAGAGCATACTACAGTACTCTAACCCTGGAGGGTAACCTGTGTTTAGGTGACTGTTGCCAGATAGTGTTTTTGCAAGGAAGGTCTGCAGCTGGTTAACGGCACTGCAGGCCACAGCTGAAACTTGGACCCCCGTGTGCCATTGTGGGTCCCAAGGCTCTCACAAGCTGCAAACCTGCTTTTTTTGGGGGGGGGGTGTTAGGTGTGGTTGGAGTGCAACTGTGTCCCAGGATGTAGGCTGAATACATCTCTTGTTATGTTCACTTTTGCACACAACAGCTGCCACGTTCAGGGTGTGGAAGAGCTCACAAGCAGTCTTTGCAACTGATCCTTTGAGATCACGGTTATGCTTTGCTTTCTTGGGATGAAAGGATGACGAGGCATGCCCCCATGCTATCAGCAGAAAAATCTATTTATGCGCATCTCTGCCTCTGTCCAGATCTGTAGCAGACTACCAGAAGGAGTTTTCTTTGAAGCAGAAGTTTTTGGGGGATGTTGCTTCAGCAGCAGCCTGGCTCAAAATGTCTAGATGTGCTTTGAAAATATCTTCAAGGTGAAAGGCTCCTGCTTAAGTTACCGCTGGGCATTTCATCGCTTTTGCTACGTAGTTTTCTTTTGAATAAAGGGAGTTGTATCTTGTAGCACTGCGTTCTGCATGCAGAGTACAGAATCTGCACAAGATGTTGAAGGCTTATCTTGGAACAGCTTTTTAGAAGCCAGTGTTGTATGTTTATATCTCACCTTTTGATGTCAGTTTCATTTGAACCACTTATTAGGGCCAGTGAAAATGTTGCAGAGCTTTTGTACTCTACCTTTACATGACTGCTGTGTTTGGATTTTAACATAACCGTCACAGCTATCCGTAATTTCACTGGAGTTTCTTGGCACATTTCTTTCTTTTTCCAAAGAGCAAAATGGATAGGCCACTAACCCAGGGGTCCCCAGCTTTCCTGTGGGCACCTTCAGAGTTCTGCCACTGGGTGGTGGGCACAACTGCAAAATGGCTGCCACCAGAATCTCAGAGTGCTGTCATGCATAGCTCTAATAGTAATTCTTCAACATTTCAGGCAGAAGTTCTGTTTAACAGGACACCTTTTAAAATGAACATATAGTTTAAAAATGCTTTCTTGCACACACAGAGCATTTCACAGTCATACAGGGAAAATCCTTGTACTGCGGTGGCAGCTGCTGCTAAAGCAACTTAAAAAAAAATCTCTATAGCCAATCAGATCTCCAGTGGCTAATCTGAAACCCTGCTGGACAAAAGCTCCACTTGCCCCCCCCCTTTTCTGAAGACACTTGGGAGTGATTCTGCAGGTGCCCGTGTGCACCATGTAGGAGAACCCCGCCAAAGTGACACGCTTGGTAGTGGATCTTTCAAGTACAGTGTGAAAATGCCACTTAGGCTTCATTGTAAGAGATGGGGTTTAATTGGGCAGTGTTGATTAGTGGACATATATTATTGATCCACTAATCAATACTACCCAAATTTAACCCCATCTCTTACAATGAAACCTAAGTGGCAGTTTCACACAGTACCTGAAAGACTATATATATCAGGGGTGGCCAACGGTAGCTCTCCAGATGTTTTTTGCCTACAACTCCCATCAGCTCCAGCTGTTGGCTGTGCTGGCTGGGGCTGAGGGGAGGGATGGTGGCTCAGTGGAAGAGCATCTGCTTGGGTAGCAGAAGGTCCCAGGTTCAATCCCTGCATCTCCAAAAAAAAAGGGTCCAGGCAAATAGGTGTGAAAAACCTCAGCTTGAGACCCTGGAGAGCCGCTGCCGGTCTGAGAAGACAATACTGACTTTGATGGACCAAAGGTCTGGTTCAGTATAAGGCAGCTTCATGTGTTCATATGTTCAATGGAGTTGTAGGCAAAAAAAATCTGGAGAGCTACCATTGGCCACCCCTTATATATATTATTGATAGCAGCCCCGTGGCACAGAGTGGTAAAGCTGCAGTCCTAAGCTCTGCTCACAACCTGAGTTCAATCCTGGCAGAAGTTGCGTTCAGATAGCTGGCTTAAGGTTGACTCAGCCTTCCAACCTTCCGAGGTTGGTAAAATGAGTACCCAGCTTGCTGGGGGGCAGGGAAGTGTAGATGACTGGGTAAGGCAATGGCAAACCAACCCATTAAAAAGTCTGGTGTGAAAACGTCGTGATGCAATGTCACCCCAGAGCCAGAAATGACTGGTGCTTGCACAGAGGACTATCTTTACCTTTTACCTTTATATTACTGATATGCATCACACTGAACAGAAGGGAAAAGGAAAGGCTTTGTCCCCAAAATATAGTGCTTATTAGCAAGGGAGGAACAGGCAAGGTGAAGGGAACAGGATGAATATGGGCAAATGCTGTTGCCAGATATGGTGGCTTCACAATCTAGCTGTAATGACTATGAATGTCTCAATGGCTTCTCTGCCCTGTAACATTTGTACTCTGTCTCTTGCCTTAAGCCTTTTTTTCCCCTGGCTGCATTGTGATTCCTTCACCCTCAGCCTTGATTTTGGCTTTTCAAAGACCTTCCTCCATAACAAAACATGCAGGTTGGAATAAACCAACTTTGTTTGGAAGCGAGTATGTTGCACACACCCATGTTTTTATGATTGTTTTCACCACACAAGACAAAGAAGCATGGGGAAGATAGCAATTCTGCTGACTTGTCTGCCGCCCTGTTGTCAGAATTTACTTTTCTGCTGCCATGATGTGGCTTGCTCACAAGGCATCTTGAAGCATTAGCTCAGTCGCACATACCTTGCAAGATCCTTCTTCTCTTGCACCTCTGTCTGCCTTCCAGCGGCAATCAGTGCAGCTGTTCAGGAATTCCATTGTATCTTTTTGCACCAATTGCTTTCTGTAGCACACTTTTAATTTTTATAGGGGAAAAACCCTCCTGGGGACCTTGAAAACCAGTTTCTGGATGCAGAGGGCTTTCTCTGCCATTAAGAGGCTGGGATTTAAATCCCCCCTCTTCAGTGTAGATTTCCTGTGCAGGCAAATTGTGAGGGAACCTTACTGAGGGTTCCCAATTCAGATCCTCCCAATTCAGTTGTCACAGAATTTGTTCACTCTGGTGCTTCTTTCAGGGGGACAAACATTTTGATAATCCAATGTCTGGTCTGTCTGAAACGGATGCTGGCAGTTTAACCTTCCCAACGCAACATAATGAATTATAATTTCTGTTTACAAAAAATCCCTCATCTGTCACAAGTCGAAGATTAGCTTGAGGACCCGTGTTGCCTTTATGGACACGAAGTCACAAAACACGGGACCGTGAGAGAGATCCTGATAAACTGTGACTTTTTTTTCCCTATGGGGGGCCAATCTGGCAATTGTTGACATGTGATATGTGTAATCAGTGAAAGCTGTAGGTAAATGGGGAGAGAGGAAAAAAATCCTTTGTCTTTTTAATTTTAATATTTTCCCCCCACAGGTATAGCCTTTACAGACCTCCCTGTAAGTACAATTTTCAGTATTTCAATAAAAGATGCAAATTGAAGGGATGGGGGAAATAACTTGAGTTCTGCTGATCTGTCTCCTTTGCCACACCATCTGGAAACGGTTAAAGTTAGGCTGTGCCTGAATGGGGCACTTTCACTGCAGGCAAGTTCCAGAGAAAAACTAAGTTTAAGACAGGGCGTTACTAGTTACCAGTTTTTTATCAGGTTTTTCCTGTTATTTGCTAGGAACATGGCCAGGGGGAAGGGGGCTGTATTAACATACAAGTTCCCAAAAGATGCTTTGTAGGATTCTCTTGAGGTTTTAAAGAAGAGAACAAGAAGGCCCCAACCTGAATAGTTCAGTTCATTTTGGTGCAAGATAAGCTTGAATGTCTACCTACTGTTGCCTTGGCTGTGTCAGGCGGACTAAAAATTAACTTCTAAGCTAATCATCGTATTGCTGGTTAGCGAAGCAAACAAAGATGAGGCATCTCCAGTTTCTGAAGTGTTAGTTTATGTCAGAGCTGTACAGGGCTTTTTTTGTAGCAGGAACTCATTTGCATATCAGGCTGCACACCCCTAATGTAGCCAATCCTCCAAGAGCTTACAGGGCTCTTAGTACAGGACCTACAGTAAGCTCCAGGAGGATTGGCTACATCAGGGGTGTGTAACCTGATATGCAAAGGAGGTCTTGCTACAAAAAATGCCCTGGAGGCGTACACATTTATATAAACCATCTGGTTTATACGTTCATATAAATCATCTTGTCTTGTGGGTTGGCTAGTTGGAATGTGGCCTGGTAGCTAAACTTGGTGAGCACAGTGCAGCAACTCACAGATTTTCCTTTTCAAGCTTGAGCAGAAGCTACCTAGCCACTTTACCCACTTTACAAGAGAATTGGTGTAAGTGGTAGTCCAAAGGCTCTTTGTTCTGTAAACATTTTGTTGTCAAATGCCCAGGTGTGAGCAGGGGGTATGTATTTAAATCACTACTTTCCCATGTATTTTGTACATCAGCGCCAAAATACAGTTGTGCACTGAGATGCACAAATGGGAAATAAAAACCGTAGGGAAGGTGTAGAGCAAGGAAATGTCTTGAACAAATGCAGTGGAAAGAATAATCTAGTGCCAGAATCAGATCAAGGAGCTAAAATTATAATCAAGCAGAGAATATGGGATATCCCCCTTCAGTTGGACAGAGTTAAAGCACATCTTGTCCTGCCTGTTGGGGAATTGCAATCAAAATTTCGCTCTACCCACTTACCTCTCTGTGCTGGAAGACCCTAAACATCACAGAGCCTTCACGCTTGCCCAGTTGAATGTCCTTCCCTCTGCTCTTTTTGAAGGGAGATTTGCTCAGATTCTATATGAGAAACGTCTCTGCTCAAGCCACTCAGATATGGTAGAAATAAGCATGTTTTATTATACTGTCGATTTTTCCAGGATATTTGAAATATTTATATTACCCCAATTTTATCCAATTTCCCAGGTGGAACCAATCAGTTTTATATTTTTCTCCTCCTTGGAGATTGTTGTAATGAAAAGATTATTGCCGATATCGCACGTAACAACTGGTGCGATCCCTCGGCCATGCGATTGTCACTATGGATGTCGTTGGTCTTTAAACGGTGGACGGGCCACCTCGCATTGACCAGCAAAAAACCTTGCAATCAGGGCCTTGTGCCCTCTATGCTAATAGCCAGATTTTGTGCTTGGGCATGTTTAATTAATTAGGCAGAAGCGTATGACCCAGTCTTAATATTTTAAGTCAAGTATGTTTCCTGTATCTAGCATATTTAAATGTTTGCTAACAGCTTTGATTCCAAATTCTGATCTCAGATCGTAATAAACATGACTTGAATCAGATTCCAAAGATAACAGCAAAGATGATTCTGTTACCTGCCTAAGCCGAAGTTTGGGATTTGTTTGTAAATGTTTGGAAAGATCAGTGTTTGGTGTTTTGTAATTTCTGGAAAGAAATCCAACCCAAATCTATAGAATTGCTGGTGTTTATCTATATTCTAGCACAATAGTCTTTGACCTGTCCAGAATCGGGACTCACCCTTAACCCATAGGTGGCAGCATGGGAGTTACTAAACTGCAAGAATGTGACATCGCAGACACATGGTGCACTGACCTCCTGCAAGCCTGGGCAGCAGTTGGGTCTCCTGGCAGTCCCCTCTTTCTGGAGACCATGACTCTGTTGCTGCCCTGCTGCTGTGGAGTGGGTGAGGCAGGTCCTTCCGAAAAGCTGCTGAACAAGTACAGGGGCTCCATGACCCACCTGAAAGCCATGAGCCATGGGTTAAGACTGTTGCAATAGCGCATCAGTTGCAGTGGCTTTAGGTGTGTACACATAATCTGGGAATAGACTGCTGTGCAGTCATTTTTTAAATCAGGGATGACCAAACTGTGGCTCGGGAGCCACATGTGACTCTTTCACAATATTCTGTGTTTCTCGAAGCCCCCACTGCATTTCTCTCTTCAACTCACTTTTCCAAGCCAAGCTTGATGGCTTGGAGAATGCATTTAAAAATAAGTTTGCTTTTTTCCCATCCCTCCCCCCCCCCCTGTTTATTTGCCTCCCTCCCTCCCCTCCTTCCTGTGGCTCTCTTGTGACATTTATTCTGTGTGGCTCTTACGGTGAGCAAGTTTGGCCAACCCTGGTTCAAATATACGTAATTGACTGTAATCCACTGCCGTGTTGCAAGTGCTTATGGAATATGTTTAAAACAGGGAATGCTAAAGCCTTCTTTTGCTGGAGGGGGGAGGGACTAATTATTCCCAAAGTTGTAAACAAGACAAAGGAAAAACAAGTCATGGGAGTAATCATGCCCACCCCGATGGCGTTTTCCATGCGTTATAATAAACAAACTTTCCTACATGGCAACTATGACTTTTTCTGCACGGTATGTAAAGCAGCCCCGGGCTCTTTGGAAATGCAGACCTCTTGAACAGCCGTGTCATGAAGACAAAGAACAGCTGTCTCTGTAATAGCTGAGCTGTCTCCAGTTGCAGGATATCTCATACCTTGCTGGAATCTTGCCCCAAACCACCGTTCCCTTGCTTTGCTTGCGTTTGCTCACTTTGATTGCCTCTGCAGGCATCCATTTAACAACCAAGGAAGAAACATCCCAGGTTTATATTTATTTTTGCCATGTGTGTATATCTTTTTTTTCCTTTGGCCCAAAATCTTTGTGAATGTAGTAGAATTTGCAGTCCAATTTGCCTGCTGGAGATAGTTTTTTTGAGGTCTCCCAGCTGTTCAAATGAGCCTTTCCAATGTCCAATAACAATTCCTTCCCTATTCGCGCCCCCCCCCCCCCTTTTCGGGAAGACATTCAAGAGCAGTTAGATCATGACAAGGTAGCTTTTGAGGTCCTACAGAACTTTTCCTTTGCTGTCGGTACCAGGAGTTGCTGGGGAGGCCCTGGAGACAAAGTTTTCATTGCTGTTCACAATCTGCTTGCTCTTTCTGCGGCTACATTTGCATTTCTCGTCAACTATTGTATCATCATTTCTTTCAGAAAATGTTAATGGTTTGCGTTAGAGCCAGTGAAGAAACCTGGCTTGTCCTTCTGTGTTTTCTTAGATAGCTGTAGCAGACTTCATTCTCAAAAGAAGACATGTGTAGTGCGTTCCTGCCCGGGCCGTTTCCCTCTCCCACGTCTTACAATATATTCCAAGAATTGGGGGTTGTGACTGCAGCATGTCACGCTTGAATATTCCCTATTCTTACTCCATTTGGGCAGCACAGTCTCTCAAAGATTTCTGGACGAAATGCTCACTGGATTAGGTAATAGGAGCTGTTATGCTCTGAAACATATTTCCATTCTACTGCAGAGGGAAATGGAGTCAGGGGATAGTTGAGTGTGTTGATCCTCTCTTCCAAGAAAACCGCTAGAAAGGGCTCTGCCTCTCCCCTGCAAGAACTTTTCAACTGTTCCATGGCATACTTGGCTGTATTAAACTTGTCTTATTCTTATGCCTGTCACTGCTGCAGCATCTATTTATTATCACTTTGTGCTAGAAAAATATTTTTTTTTTTTCAGTTCCCTGAGCTTCACACTGCTGTCTCTTGTCTTACCTTCTCAGGAACAGCAACCTTCTTTTTCTCTTCTTCTAAGTTTTAGCTCTTCAGGTTTATCCCTTGGAGCAGCAGTCCCCAACCTTTTTGGCATCAGGGACCGGTTTTGTGGAAGACAATTTTTCCACAGACCAGGGGGACGGTTTCTGGATCATATGATTATGCACTTTATTTCTATTAGTTTGGTGTGGTGGCTAAGTGCACGGATTCTTATCTGGGAGAACCAGATTTGATTTCCCACTCCTCCACTTGCAGCTGCTGGAATGGCCTTGAGTCAGTCAGAGCTCTCACAGAGCTGTTCTTGAAAGGGCTGCTTCTATCAGAGCTCTCTCAGCCCCACCCACCTCACAGGGTGTCTGTGGTGGGGGAGGAAGGTAGTGAGCCGATCTGAGACTCTGAAATTCAGAGTGAAGGGCAGGATATAAATCCAATGTCATCATCCTTCTTCTTCTTCCTACATTGTAATATATAATTAAATAATTATACAACTCATGGCCCGGTTGCTAACAGGCCATGGACCAGTACCGGTCCACAACTCGGTGGTTGGGGACCTCTGCCTTAGAGTCTATCCCTCTTTCCCTGCACTCAATTTCTTCCATTATTTCCACTCAATTTGCAGTTCTCTTGAAGGTAGCTGCAGTCTCACGAACAAAACAACAACAACCAAAAACATCCAGTATATTTGGAACGTCAGTTTTTTCACAATTGTCGGTCTCTTTGTCTGATAGGATGGCAGTGGCTTTATTTTCTGTTAAAAGGAGAAGCAAACCACAATTTGCCCTTGACTTGCATTAGGAAAACCTTTGGATTAAAATCCATTTGTAGGCTGGCCTAGTCAGATGTGGGTTTAGGCTTTTTTTGTGTGTTCTGAAACTGATGCCCGATAGCGTTGCCTTAGGAAAGGTTTTTTTGTTTTGTGTTTTTAGAAGACTGATAGGAGGGAGTTGCAAAAGATTAGTGCCTCCAGCAGCAGAAACACAAAAGAGCATCTCTGGGGTATGCATATTAAAAACTGAAGAGTGGTGCATAGGGAAAGCAGGGAGAGGAGAAGAAGCTGCTGTGTCTCGAAGATTCTCCACGAGTAGTTAGGGACCAAAGTGGAACTAGAAGACTATTTTGGGATAAGCTAGCAAACCAGACTCAGTGAAGCAAAGTTTGGGTGTCTGACAGAGGGAACTTTGACTCTTGAACGCTTATACCCTGAAAATCCTGGCTGGTCTTTAAGGTGCTACCTACTTGTCCCTTGCTCTGGTACTGCAGACCAAGATGGGTGCCCACCTTAGAACCTATGAAGAGGAACCTCCAGTTCAGGGATCTGAATGCCTCGGTCCTTCTATTAAGTGGTTGGCATGATTCCTCAAAAAAAAATGTGAATACGGACAGAGCGATACCTTGAGGGTTGTTTGCTGGAATTTTCTTATGCATTTTGGCAACCTTCCTCTTCTAGCGAGGGGGACAGTTAGTTCTTGAAGGGTATTTAAAAGCTTGTCTGGAGCCATGGATTTCCATTTGGGTTGGACTGGAACATCTTTCTGCATCAAGTTGCCGGAAGTAGTTTCCTTTGGGTTCTTGCCAGCTGTGCTTTCCAGGCAGCCTTTCTCAAAATTTGAGGCTCTCAGAAGCCTACCCTACACAGTACTCCTTTCTTTAAAAAAGAAAAAAGAAAAAACCAACACCCCCACCCAAGATGTGATGTATAACATAAGGCTGCAGAATAAACAAGGAACTTGATTTTAATTTTTGCAGATCCCAGAAGCATGTTCTATGGCTTTCATTGGGAAGCACACCCTGGTACCATAATCTGTTGCATTCTCATCATCAGTCTCTAGAAAGATGGCAAGTCCTTGTGGGGAAACCTGTGCCCTCTTTCCTTATGCAAGGATTGATGCTGACCTGTGTGTTTTAACATACTGAAAATGGTCAAGGATGCATTCAACTCTAGTTTAGATCAATATCAATTGTAACCAATCAGTCTCCTGTACATTGTATGCACCTGACACGGAGGCTCTATTAAAGCCTAAGAAAATTAACACCTCTGCCTTGGAGGTCTAGGGAAAAAAAGCTATGTTTTTGTCTTCTCGCTGGGTTTGTGACTTGGGTTTCTTTCTTTCGGCAGGCCAATCTGTATCCCACAGTGGGGCTTCAGACACCTGGAGAGATAGTGGATGCCAACTTTGGGCAGCAGCCGTTTGTGTTTGACATTGAAGATTACATGCGGGAGTGGCGAGCGAAGATCCAGGGCACCATTAAGCGTTTTCCTATCGGCGACCGGTTAGGCGAATGGCAAGCCATGTTGCAGAAGTAAGTAGGACCTAGGCCTTTAGAAGGCTCATTAAACTGCCTTTTCTTCCTTATGCCAGTCAAGTCTCCTGCCTGAGCAGTGAGATCCCTTAACGCTCATGGCAAAGAAATGTGCTGCCTGTTCATCCTACATCTATTTTTAAAAGCTGTCAAGGAAGATGAGGCTTATACAGTCTTGAAATGATGTGCTGTTTTCAAAAACTTGTCTGCTTTATTGCTTTTAGTCCCCCTCTGGTGACAAGTCACTAACAAGCCACAGAGCCAGATGTGAGGGGGAGCTGATGGTTTGGAGGAAGGTAGTGAGTTCTATCTGGCAGCCTCCTGTAAGGGCATAAGAGAGAATGAGGCATGCACAGAGCTCCCATGAGCAATGGTGAAAGTAGATGATAGTTTCTGACCCCCCCAATGGAAAACCCGGACAAAGCCTGATCACATTAACAAGCATCCTGTTTTAATATGCAAACACTGGGACCTGTTGTCTAATAATGGGAGACACACAGCTGACTTTTCTGCTGGCGAAGATAGACAAAGGGGGTGGTCCCCTTTGTCTGCTCAAAAAGGACATACCATGGATCATGGGACATGCGTGGACAAAAGTCTTGTGGTACAGAGGGAAGAACCAGGCAAGACAAAGAATGGCTAGATCTGACCCATTATGATTCGCTTTCAAGGAGGATTAGACAGAGGACAGCTTGGTGTAGTGGTTAAGTGCGCAGACTCTCATCTGGGAGAACCGGGTTTGATTCCCCACTCTTCCACTTGCAGCTATTGGAATGCGCTTGGGTTAGTCATAGCTCTGGCAGAGTTGTCCTTGAAAGGGCAGCTGCTGTGAGAGTCCTCTCAGTCCCACCCACCTCACAGGGTGTCTGTTGTGGGGGGAGAAGATATAGGAGATTGTAAGCCACTCTGAGTCTCTGATTCAGAGAGAAGGGTGGGGTATAAATCTGCAGTCTTCTTCAATAGGTGAGACTGTGTACTTCATAGATTCTAATAAAAATCAGCCCTGTGCCCCTAGCTCTTTACTTATGTCAGTGCAGTATCCTTTTGGGTGTTTTCCTGCAGACAGATGCAGATTTTTTAGTCTTTTTGCAATGTTCATATGAGTTTCTTTAATTTAGCCTTCCCATTCTCATAGCCTTCATTCAACTCCTGTCTTATTCTCACTAGGAAGAGCTAAAACGAGGAAGCAATAATGTTAATATAACAGCTGTGCTCTTTGGGGTAAATGTTACAGGACACAAAGGCCTGTTGCTCCCTTCCCAGAATGCCTTTATTCTCCACAAAGCACGGGGCTGTTATATGTATCGCAGGAAGCAAAGCCAGAATAGCTCTGAGATGCTCTCCTCAGTGTAGTGTTTTCCGTCTGGGGATATTTTCTGGAGGTATTTCCCAGCTTGCCAAGGATCCGTACTGGTCAGCGATGCTCATTGTACTTGTTTGCTTTTTTTCTTTCACGTTTGACAGTATGGTTTCTTCTTACCTGGTACATCACGGGTACTGTGCCACGGCGACTGCCTTTGCTAGGGTCACAGAGAGCACAATCCAGGAAGAACAGATCTCCATAAAGAACAGACAAAGTAAGATGATCGTTGTAACCTCCTTTTTTTGTCCCGCATTTCTCAGTCTTACATGGAAGGTCCTTGCTGCCTGCTGCTGGACTGTACTCCGCTGGTAGAACGTTCATGCACCAACCAGAAGGATGCTTCCTGGGGTCAGGTGGTAGTTCTGACCGCATCTGCTGTTCTCTTACCTCCCATCCAATCCCCTTTGCCCTCATTGTTCTCTCGCTTTGAAATTGTGTCCCAGAAGTCTTAGAGAAATATATCCTCAAGAAAACTCAGAAATATTTTATTGGCTTGTTGTTTTTTTTAAACTTGGAATGGTTCCCCTTTGGTTTACTTTGCAAAGAAATTTGAGCTTCTTTTAGCGCAGAATATCTAGAGCCCTGCATCAGATGTTTTGATTTGAGATTTCTAGCAGTAGGGCTCAAGCAGTGCCATGACACATGGGGTGCCTGGCTAGGGACCCCTACTCTAGGTTGGGAAATTCCTGGAGATTTAGGAGAGGAGCTTCGGGAGGGAGCTCCTTGGGGTATAATACCATAGAGTCTACTCTCCAAAGTAGCCATTTTTGTTGATCTTCGTCACCTGGAGATCAGCTGTAATTCCAGAAGATCTCTAGGCTCTGACTGGGGGTTGGCATCCTAGGTGTCCCTGTCATCTGAGGCTAGGTCAGCGACAACCCAAGAAAAGGGTCATCTTGACTGCGGAAGCAAAATGATGGAATCCCCTCCCCAGGGAAGATTTGTCTATCCCCCTCAGTCATAGTCTTCTGCCATTGGGTAAAAATCTTTTCGGTTTCTTCTTGCATACCCTCTCCTCCTTGTTTGTTTTTAATTGCTGGTTTATACAGGGATGTACTGTTTGTAGAAGTTGATTTTTAATGTCCTTTTGATTGCTTTTGCTGCCTTCAGGACCCTAATTGAGCAAAAAGGCAGCATACTGATGCTTTAAATAAATAAAATGACACGGCTTCTCCAAGCGGCTGCCTTGGCTTGGCACCGTTTGTTACTCTTCTTGGCCTCCATTGTGCTGTGTTCTTCTGTGGGGAAAAACTCCGCCTAAATGAGACACCCTTTCTGACAATCTAGAGGTTTGAATTGACTTGCATATGAGCAGGATTATTTATTCCCGGACCTCCTAATGATTCTGTTCTCACATTCCAGGAATACAGAAGCTGGTCTTGGCAGGAAGAGTAGGAGAGGCCATTGAAGCCACACAGCAGTTATACCCAGGACTCCTAGAGCACAACCCTAACCTTCTGTTCATGTTGAAGTAAGTATTATCTGTTCTGGCAGAGCAGAAGTCAAATAAAAATAAAAATGGTCAGAGTCAGCATGGCAACTGTAACTTTGGAGTGCTAAGAGCCTGGCAGCTGGGAGCGTGTAATAGGGCGGCAGGTTGGCATCTTGCTAGGACTTTCCAAAATGACAGATGGAGAGAGGCTGTGGCTCACTGGTAGAGCTCAGTCTTGGCAGGCAGAAAGTCCCAGGTTCAATCCCTGGCATATCTTGCTCGAAGGGTCTCAGGTAACCAGCGCAGAGAAACATCTCCAACACTTTGGGCCATCATTTGGAGAAGGCAGTACTGAATACTGAGAGTCAGTTTGGTGTAGCAGTTAAGCGTGCTCTGAGATTCTGATTCAGAGAGATGGGGGGTATAAATCTGCAATTCTTCTGCTTCTTTAAGAGGAGCAGGTGTCTGTTCGAAGAACTGCTTCACAGCTAATAGATGCTGCTGCAAAAGCATAATCTTTCTAACTGCAGTTTTTTATTCTTCATGGTACTGATGCAGTAGCATTTGCTCCTGTTTTTCAAACGGAATAGAAGATGGAAATGCAAACTTTTTAAAGAAAGTATATAGGATTCTTCAGCAGTCGTAAATGCCCTCTCATCTTTCTGTGGTTTGTCAAATATGTGGAGAGGATAGCTTTCATTTGGTTGGTTGCATTAAACCCCGATCTGGCCCTTTGCTGTTTCCATGGGGGGTCATGCATCATTATATCTTCACAATTAGAGACTGCCTGCCTGCATTTCTGGATTGATGGGATAAGGGAATGGACCTGGATTTCTTGCACTCTCTCAAAAGCAGGGACTATGAAGGAAAATTAATTTAAGACTGATTCGTAATGGTTTTCTTTTTGCGACTTTTAACACAATATTAATCCTTTGCTGTGAAAAATAGTTTATGACATACAGGACCCGTTCACACTAATTGCTGAACCGTGATTTCCTTCCTAATCTGATCAGTTTTAATTCCCATTTGGAGGTAAACTATACCTCCATGCTTCAATTCTGCAGGGCCTGTAAAACAGAGCTGTTTTGCCAGGCTTTTAGTTGAGGCAGTGGACGTCATTTGTTATCGGTCTCCCCCCTTCGTTTCATCCAGAGCTATAAGTCCTGCTGGACTTGGACAATAGGCCATGTCTGTGAGGCAGAATTTGCCATTTTTAGTACCTATTGTTCTCTGTAATTTTAGATTTTACCTATTTTAAATTGGTTTTTTTACTGTTGATTGTTTTTATGATGTAACCCGGCCTGAGCCTGTTCTACGGGAAGGGCGGGCTAAAAATCAAATCTAATAAATAAATATAGTTACATAAGCCAATGAGTCTGGGAGGGAATTGGAGTATGCCAGATGAGCTTGAGAACCCAATGCAGAGTCATCTTGACAGCCAAACTGTTTTGGGGGGGTTATATGTAAAAGCCCCTATTTTAGATATCTGGCTGGCTTTCTCTCTGTCTCTACCGTAGAACTACTAATGTTGAATTCCTAACCTCCTTGTAACATTTCTGACCCCGTCTCCCAAACATCAGCAAGGGAATTTTGCTCTGTGTCTGATTCAGGCTCTTCTTGGGCAAGGTGTGATCTGTCAAAGCTTATTCAACCTCAATGCAAAGCACTGGGCATTTGGGTGGAATATTCAGTTTGTACATCATGGTTTATCATCTTCATAGATTTTTTTGGTTGGCTTTACAGTGCCATCTGTAGCTGCAAGAGACTGGCACGCTTGCCATTGCTTCCTCTGTGTGTTTCTAGGGTTCCTTGCTCTTATCGATTGGCTGCTGTAGAGTTCCAGATTGCTAGTATGCCCTGCACAGACTATTGCACTGTTTTTATTTCTGAATACAATTTTTTCTCTTGTGTCGCAGGTGCCGGCAGTTTGTGGAGATGGTAAATGGGACAGACAGTGAAGTACGTTGTTTCAGTGCCCGCAGCCCCAAATCCCAGGACAGCTACCCAGATTCCCCCAACCTCAGCCCCAGGCACGGCTCTAACAATTTGCACATTCGCAGCACTGGTAAGAGTTTCCTAGATAGGTCAGTTAATCAACTTCATGCAGTATCCGTTCTTCTTGTGGAAGCCCATATTGGATTACATCTCTCAGATTTTGAATTGCTCCTTGCGCAGGGGAGATTTTTGGATGTACATGTTGCACTGCTTGGAGCGCAGAGAGCAGATCTTCAGTACAGGAGAGTTCACCCCTCATCTCTGTGCGCATTCGTGCTCTGTTTGAACTGTAAATTCACAGTGAGTGAATTTCAAAAGGGCAACAGTGAGTGAATCTCATAAGGGCCCTCCTCACTCATGAGAGCCATTACTTTCAGGCCGGCATCTGTCCTTCTGAAATCACATTGTGATCTTAAAGACAGAGCTGCTTGCTTCTGAATTACTTCCCCAGCCCTCATCAAAGAAAGTCTGAAGCAGAGTCAGGGGGGGAAAAAACCCTATCTTTACTCTTCTGTTTTCAGGAGCAGACAGCCCAAGCTGTAGCAATGGAGTTACCTCCCTGAAAAACAAACAGAGCCACAGTAAATACCCAGCACTGAGTTCGTCCTCATCGTCCTCTTCCTCGTCGTCTCCCTCGTCAGTCAACTACTCAGAGTCCAACTCCACAGATTCCACCAAATCCCAACAGCACAGCAGCACCAGCAACCAAGAGACCAGGTAGTGCGCCATCAGTTCCCTTTCTAGGAGAGAACAGTGAAGCAGCCAGCTGTCACAGCAGTGGGCTCAGATATTCACCCCAGTCCTTGGTGTTTGCTTCTTTAGCATGCAGGCTTTGAGCTTGGAGGGGGGGGGGGCAGTGTTCACAGTGCACAGACTGTCAGTCATGCTCCAGTCAACTTCTCAGGTGGACTGAAATTTCCTCTTAGCGAGGCTTTCTTTGTAGCAGGAACTCCTTTGCATATTAGGCCACACACCCCTGATGTAGCCAATCCTCCAAGAGCTTACTATAGGCTCTGTTAGAAGAGCCCTGTAAACTGCAGGAGGATTGGCTACATCAGGGGGTGTGGCCTAATATGCAAGGAGTTCCTGCTACTAAAAATATGCAAGGAGTTCCTGCCTCTTAACTGGCTGTTTGTCAACAGCTTGAAAATCCGCCCAGCACGTTAGATCAGTTTGCTGTCTCCCTCTCCTTGCTAGCCTTTGGCCCCTTTTTTGGAGAGCGTCTTTAACTTTCCTGACATCATCATTCTCTCCCCCTTTCGATGTAGTGACAGTGAGATGGAGATGGAGGCAGAGCATTATCCGAACGGAGTTCTGGAGAATTCTGCGACGAGGATAATGAATGGCACTTACAAGCATGAGGAGATTCTGCAGACGGACGATTCCAGCATGGGTAAAGTCTTAGGATGGGGGAGGCGTGTTCTTCTGCCATTCTTAGGAGGGGTAAAAGAATAAACTTAGCAGGTGTGGGTGATGCAGTCTTGGAGAAACAAGGCTCCTTGGGAGGGCTTTTCCGGTCCTGGCATGTAGATAGAAGGCAAGGGCTGCAAAAATCTTCAGAACTGTCTTCAGGCAGTTGCATAGCTTACGCCAAAGCAGGGGTGTCAAACTCATTTGTTATCAGGGCTGGATCTGACATAAATGAGACCTTGCCGGACCGGGCCATGTGTGTCATAAAATGTAATGCCAGGTAGCGAAGATAAAAACTTTATAAAGGACACAAAACACACACAATTAAAGACTTTTTAAAAAACTTAAAATAAAACATGCTTAAAAGATTAGCACTCTTGCAGTATTTTGTTTATTTAACAATTTCTGATAACTGAAACCTCTCATTCTGAATAATTGCATCAAAATATGGAGACAATGTCTGTGCTGTAGCAATCTTGAGTATGCTGTTCAGGTGTGTGTTTGTAAGGTGCAAACCTACTTTTGATTTATTGACATTCATTCGAGAAATCTCATGGTCAATGCTTTGAGCCTCAGACCTGGGGAAAAACATGAAATGGCTGGGCATTGCGAGCTTTTGTACATAAGTTGGTTTGTGTGCTAGTCAGCCAATGGAGAAACTAGAGACTTGCTCTGTAGCTTGTATGCAAGCCTGGCAAAGCTAACTGTGATGCAGAAGGAAGCAAGAGAGCAAGAAGGAAGTAAGTGACAACAAGTTGCTCACGGGCCTGATAGGAGCCCTGTGGGGGCCTGAGTTGGCCCTTGGGCCACACGTTTGACACCCCTGCACTAAAGGATGTGGGCATTCCACGTTGTATATAGGTTTTGTTCTGTGGCAGAGAATTCCTTCCTGAAAAATCACATGCTTCTGTTCAAACAAGAAAGCACTGGCATTTGCAGAGATTCGGCCTGGGTTTGGAAAGCCAGACTTCAGATTATGTTTATAGCAGCGGGTGCTACTCAAGAGTCTTCCATAGTTGCTTGCCTTGGGGGCCTCCCCCACTAGAATTGTGCTGATGACTTTTTTTTGTGGGGGGGGTGGAGAAGATGATGTATAAGGGAGGAGTTGCTTTGGAGCTGCCTTGTTTACACCTATGCGAATCAGCCCTTCTCTCCTCTTGCGCTCCAGAAGACGGCTGTCCCCAGAGGCAGCTCTGTGGGGGGAACCACGCTGCCACGGAGCGGATGATCCAGTTTGGGCGGGAACTGCAGACCCTGAGCGAGCAGCTGTGCCGAGAGTACGGCAAGAACACGACACACAAAAAAATGTTACAGGTGCGACGTCGCTTATCTCCTTCGTTTGTTCCTCGCTTTCTTCCCCAACGAGGGCTCAGAGCGGCTTATAACATTCTCCCCTTCTCCATTTCATCCTCACAGCAAGCCTAGGAGGGTTGTTTAGGCTTAGAATGCGTGACTGGCTCAAGGTCACCCAGCAGACTTCCATGGCGGAGAGGAGATTTGAACCGGGGTCTCTCAAATCCTAGTCTGCACTCTAACCACTACGCCACACTGGCCACGATATGGCTGGGATCCTGCCCCGTAGCCAGGATTTCCAATGTCTAAGGGAATGAGCAAAAGTCAGGGAGCAGCCCCCTCCCCATGGCAGGAAGTGCAGCTGCTCCTGCCCCTCCTGCATGTTTTAAACAGCCTTCCCTTCCCCCACTGCCCCTCCTGAGGGGCCATGAAGGCAAAAGCTAAGAGGGTGGAAGCCGCCCCCTCCCTCGCAGGCAATATAAATTGCACAGGAGGTGATCTGCTTTGTTTAAAATGTGTGGGAAGGGCAGCAGGAGCTGCTACCAGCCTCCCGTGTGATTTAAAGAGCCCACCGATCAGCCAATTGGGCCCTTTAAATGTTGCCAGAGTGGGTGGCCACGGTAGCAACAGGGGAAGGCTGTGGGTTGGGGGGCCTGTCGGGAAGTTGGAGGGCAGGGGAGGTACGATGACTCAGTGGTAGGGCATCTGCTTGGTAAGCAGAACGTCCCAGGTTCAATCCCTGGCATCTCCAACTAAAAAGGGTCCAGGCAAATAGGAGTGAAAAACCTCAGCTTGAGACCCTGGAGAGCCGCTGTCAGTCTGAGTAGACAATACTGACTTTGATGGACCAAGGGTCTGATTCAGTAGAAGGCAGCTTCATAAGTTCATATGCTCCCATAGGGCCCCCTCCCAGTAGCTACAGGCTTGCAGGGATCTCTGCCTCATGTATGGCTGTTTAGTTGATGTAGACTGCCATGGGGGTGATGTGCAGAGACTATAGCTAATATCCTCCCCGCCCCCGCCCCCAAACATGAGGAGTGAACATGTGCTGGTCAGCCAATGGAGAAAATAGAAGCTTTGCTCTGTAGCTCCTGTGCGATTGAGCAAGCCTGGCAAAGCAAGCTGGGATGCAGAAGGAAGCGAGAGAGAGGGAGAAGGAAGTAAATGACAATGGGGGAGGAACCTTGCCCCCCTCCATGTACCTTACTGACTGATGAGACTGTGCGTGAGCAGCTGGATACTGGTTGGGTGCATGAGGTTCAGCTGGTAAAAACCTGGGCAAGTTTAATGGTCTTGTGGCATCTCCTGAAAATGTCTAGAGGTAGTTCTTCCCCCCCCCCCTGCCCATTTCTGCCTTGGGCAGCTATTCCACAAAGTGGGAGCTACAGTGGACTCTGCATGAGGTCTGGTTGACACCAGGTGGCCTGCCAGTAGAGGGTAGCCTGAGAACTGTAGCTTGTTCCTGGGGACATATGGGAAGAGATGGTCCTTTAGATAAATGCATAATCCTTTAGATTGCACTCGATCTGCAATTTCTTTACATCTGCTTCCTTCTGAGCAGAAAAGTTAGTGTGCCGAGCTGTGTAGCTTTTGTATGCCGTTCCATTTCGGGACGGCTGGATACCTATTTGGCCTACTATGACTATTCAAGAATGTGCCCCCGCCTTTGTTAGCTCACATATTGCAGTGCTGTCTGAGTCTCCTTCTCTCCTCTCACTCAGGATGCATTCAGTTTGCTAGCCTACTCAGATCCATGGAACTGTCCTGTCGGTCAGCAGCTGGATCCAATCCAGAGGGAACCGGTGTGTGCTGCACTCAATAGCGCTATATTGGGTAAGGCGATGCATGGCAGGCTATCACCGTTGTTGCCTGCCATTTGTGCCTGCTTTCTGTGGTGGGCAGTGGGTGCTGGAGAGCACGTGGCAACATTACTGCTGGGCACATCTCTGCTAGTTGATATGTTCTTGGGTCATCAGAGCAAAAGAGATGCTGAAAACCCAAGTGACATATTGTTAGACTTGCTCATGATCCATATCCACAATATGGAGTATTGTGTTCGGTTTTGGGCACCACATTTTAAGAAGGATATAGACAAGCTGGAACGGGCCTAGAGGAGGGTGACAGATGGTGAGGGGTCTGGAGACCAAGTCCTATGAGGAAAGGTTGAAGGAGCTGGGGATGTTTAGCTTGGAGAGGAGGCGGCTGGGAGGTGATATGATCACCATCTTCAAGTACTTGAAGGGCTGTCATATAGAGGATGGTGTGGAATTGTTTTCTGTGGCCCCAGAAGGTAGGACCAGAACCAATGGGTTGAAATTAAATTAAAAGAGTTTCCGGCTCAACATTAGGAAGAACTTCCTGACTGTTAGAGCGATTCCTCAGTGGAACAAACTTCCTCGGGAGGTGGTGGGCTCTCCTTCCTTGGAGGTTTTTAAACAGAGGCTAGATGGCCATCTGACAGCAATGAAGATCCTGTGAATTTAGGGGGAGGTGTTTGTGATTTTCCTGCATTGTGCAGGGGTTGGACTAGATGACCCTAGAGGTCCCTTCCAACTCTGATTCTATATCACAGAGACCCTTGTCACTCAAGCTCCATACTGCCTCCGTTAGGGGGGCTCCATTTTAAGGCGGCTTTGTGCACTTAGGTGCTTCATGCAGCACCATAATGCAAGATCTTCTCTCTGACTTTTCCCCCTCTGTTTCTTGTTATGGTCACAGTGATCATTTACAGATGCACTGTGAATCTATGCCCCTACGGGCTGTACAGTGGCATTACTAGAAAATGAGAGATGGTAACGTGCAGGGGTTTTTTTGTAGCAGGAACTCCTCTGCATATTGGGCCACACACCCCTCCAAGAACTTACAGGGACTCCTCTTATAGGGCCTACTGTAAGCTCCAGGAGGATTGGCTACATCAGGGATGTGTGGTCTAATATGCAGAGGAGTTCCTGCTACAAAAAAAGCCCTGGTAACCTGCAACGCTCCCTCTAAGCTTGTGGAGTCTTGTGAGCAAAAATTCTGCTTGTTGAGCTACTGGCATTAAAGTTGTGAGCAAGCGATTTGGCTGCTGCATAAATTAGCTTGCTCTGGGGCCATCTTTCCTGAGCTAAAATGAGTCGGAGGCTAGGAAACTGTGAACTAGCTCACACTAACTCCAGCTTAGAGGGAACACTGGTAATGTGTGGTTGTTACCAATTTATATAGTGAACATACAGGGAAGTAAGTACCTGGTTTAAATCTCGCTTTGTCCTGGCACTCATTGTAGTGGCTTCAGACAAGCGGCAGTGTCCCAGTTCCCACTGCAGCATGATAAAGATAGTACTGGCCTGGTGTGGTACAGTATGGATTAATAATAAAATACATGCAAATAATGTGGACATCCCAACAAAAAAGCTTTCCAAACGCTAAGGACACAGCCCAGCTTGAAAGGGTGCACTTTTTTGTCCTCTAGTTTGCCCTGGGAGAATGACAGGCGCCTTCTTGTTTTAATCAGTGGGTCATTAAAAAAAGTCTTATTTTTGGTTGCACAGTGCCCATGGGTTTGTTTGCTTTTGTGATATCAGTAGTTAGGAGTCAGAAGCCTCCTTCAACTCGACAATGGACGCTCCTCCAGTGCTGGAACTAACCTGCAATGCATTCTAGCCCTACCCCTGCAGCTTCATAGGGCACCTACCTGGCTTGCTGGCCTTTTGTAGGGCCTGTAAAATGGAGTTGTTCCACCAGGTTTTGGATGAGGCAGCAGGCATCTCTATTCGATCGGTTGGCCTCCCCTTACTGCACTGTCTTGTGGTACTATTTTTGTGCTAGTCTATAGTACCAATTTGCCGTTCTGTAGTTCCATCTTGCGATATTATTCTGTTATATATCCTGCTGGACCATCCTGTTGCACTTTACTACGTGTTGAAATTGGCTTTATTATGAAGTTATTGTAATTTTATTGTGATTTTTATTACTATTTCGATGTACTCTCTGAGCCCCAAAATGGTGGAATGGGTGGAATATAAATAAACAAATAATAATAATTTTCTACCTGAGCAAGGCTTGCTTACCCTTTATGTTGGAACTCTGCAGCAAAATGTTCCTGCCAGGGAATCAAGATCACAGGGATAGGCCTTCTTAACTGTCCCATCAATCAAAGAAGCTTGTTTGGTGGGTAGGCACGAAAGGGCCTTTTCAGTGGTAGCCCCATGATTTTGGAACAGCCTCCCCAGGGAGATGTGCCTGGCCCCCTCACTTTCACTCTTTAGGAGACAGCTGAAGGCAGTTTTATCTAAGACCACGTTTGTTTGGGATTACTAGCAGTCTTGCATTGTGACTTAAAATTCTGTTTTCCACGTATCTTTCTTTGCATATTTTATCTATATTGTAAGCTGCCTTGTCCTCCATAAGGGAAAAAAGGTGGCTCGTAAGTATTTGAAATAAAAGTGAACAATAAAAAATGCATTGTTCAGAGCTTTCCTTGTAGTTGCCAAGAGAAGCTTATGTTCCAGATACGTTCTTTATTCATGCCACTGACAGTGTCCCTGTTCTCTCTCTCTTTCTTTCTCTCTCTCTCTCGCTCCAGAGTCTCAGAACCTGCCAAAGCAGCCCCCGCTGCTGCTCGCCCTGGGCCAGGCCTCGGAGTGCCTGCGGCTCATGGCTCGCGTGGGCTTGGGCTCCTGCTCCTTTGCCAGAGTGGACGACTATTTGCACTAGCCACTGAGTGAGACAGAGTGACACCCCCTCTCCCAGTGCCGCCGCCATCTCCTCTCTCCCTGCCTCGCATCTTTTTCCCTCCCCACTTCGTACCTCCCCACACGCTGCCCATTGGAAGGACACGTTGCTGACCAAGGGAATTCCTTGCCACGTCTGCAGTTCCTGCCCCCCCCCCCCCGGAAACCGTCGGCAGGGCCCTCGTCACCGCAGCCCCGCTCTGCCCTGCAAGCCGTTGCAGCGTTCAGTATTTCTTTTTCCCACCGGCCATTCTGACCTGTAGCCCCTCTCAACTTTAGGATTTTATCTCTTTTTTCTTTGTTTATTTTTTGTTTCCTGACTGAGCCACCAGTATTTATATCTGGAGAGTTTGTGCTGAGCTGGTTTCTAATTAATTTAGAGGTAAAATATATATATCTGAGTTGGCGACGACCTGTTTTTATTTTCACGAGGGGGAAGCTTGTCCGCAGAGGTGCGCATCACCCACGCAGCGTCACTCTCCAGCGCTAGTCCTCTAAAGGGCTGTGTGTGTGTTTTATTAAATTGAAAACCAACCCACTCCAGAACACCCTCTTACTACTTTGGCCGATCGGCTAACTTTGTTCCTTCCTGGCCGCTAAGACTTCTCTGTTTGACCAACAGCCACTCCTAGGGAAAGCATTCAGCAGTAGCTCATAAGCGTTGCATCCTCCTGATGTTCTGGGGAAAGATGCTGTAACCGAGCCTGATTCTAGATTGGTCAGGCAGCAAGAAAAACCTCTCGGCGGAATGGATCAGGAGAGGGTACAGGAAGGGATTCCCAGGGCCCAGGACAGTTGGAACAGTGAACCCAACCATTTAGGTGGCAACCAGTGCCTACCGAATAGAACCTGACCTATAAAATGTGGAAGAGGCTGAGTGTTTTTTTTACCTCACCCTCCCATTCCATGGTATCGCTCTGAGTCTTTCTTTAGTTCTGCGGGCCAGAGGCCGGCCTTCTCCCAAGAGGCATCCTCTAGTGTTTTGGGATACAGAGGGTTCTGCTTGGGTCAATTCCTCCCCTCCGCACCCAGACACTGACAGCCCCTGTGCAGTCCAGTCACTGCTGGAAGCCTGCCAGTCTAGATCTGAGGCCCAAGCGCAAACCCCAGAAGCCGGCTTGCACAGCATCCCTTGTCGCTTGCAGATCCTGAGTTTCATGTTGAAGTTAAACCTTGAGTTTGCATGATGTTAGGGAAATCTTTTTTTAAAAAAAACCCTAACTAGCTGGTGGTGCAAAATCAGGTGTCTGTGTGTGTGTGTGTTTAAAATCCCCCAAAATTCCCTATGCGTTTCACCAGCAGGCTTCATCAGAAGAATCTTGTTTGTCTTGCAGTAAATTCTTCAAAAGGAGCACAAGATCAGTAGCTACTTTTAACTGAGTAATAAATATATATTTTTTACCTGATTTTGCACTATCGGCCTTGGCCTTATTTTTTTTTTTTTAATCTCCTGGGGTGGCCCTTTTATTTTCTTCTTCTTACTCTAACTGGCCACCAACTAAAATGGGAAGTTGAAGGCACAAGCCAGTTCTTAGTTTTCTTTATAAAAGAAAAAAAATTATGCAGTTTTTACTCCAAGGAGTAGCAGCTATTGGGCTTCCCCCCACCCCTGAGGAAATGAGTTCCTACTTGTACTCCAGGCCTCCTCCTCACAAAGCACTGGCAGGCATTGTGGGTAGAATACCTATACCCCGGCTTAAGGCATGCGAAGGCGTGCTTATGCATCTCATGCAGGCATGTACCAAGGGTTGCTTGCTGTAGCGTTGACTGCTTTTGTCTGGGAACGAGATGGATAAGAAAGTGCAGAATCTTTGGTCCACTGGTATGTTTCAGTACCTTGTCTAGATTTTTTTAAACAATGGGAAATTGGAGGGGGGAAATGTCAGGTTCTCAAAGGTGTTCGAAGAGAGGAAGGCACTTCGTTAAAGCGGGGGGGGGCTTTCAGCATTGCAGAATCTTGCAAAAGAGCAGCTTGGTTATTCTGGCAAGTCACAGGGGCATCTATTGAGGCTGGAACTGGTGGCTAATAATGGAAAGAAAACTTTGTTTGGGGGCTTCTGGAGGTCTTCTGGTTTCACAGAAAGCAGGGGAGATGCAATGCAAGTACCACTGAAAGGATAACGGCAACTGTTCAGGTAATTGGACTGCTCTTTCACAGTCCCCATTTGCTTGAGTGGAATAGTGTAGAACAGGGTGGAATTCTAGCAGGAACTCCTTTACATATTAGGCCACACACCACTGATGTAGCCAATCCTCCAAGAGCTTACAAAAAAAGAGACTTGTAAGCTCTTGGAGGATTGGCTGCATCAGGGGTGTGTGGCCTAATATGCAAAGGAGCTCCTGCTAGAATTCGAACTCTGGTGTAGAACAAGCTCCCAGAGGATTGTGCCTGGGGTGCGTGGTGATCTAAGGAAAGGGCATCTCTGTGAAAGACTGCAGCCCATGCAGGGAAGGAGCAGAGAACATCCTGGGTTTCATCCTTTGTAGAGCTGGACTGAGAAAACCGATCTGCTATATTATTGCACATCAAAGGGAGAACCCTTGAGAACAACCACATATCATAATTCCGTTTCATTCTCTTTTATTGTTTGCTCATCAGTTCATAGCATTCTGTGACTGGCTAGAACTGCCTTCTTGTGCTGGTGCAGTCCAAGCGAAGTGTCATCTTTGGTGCACTTACTCCAGAAATGTCCCATTTCATTTTTCCTGGTGCCAGTGTTCCCTGGCCAGTACACAGTTTATCCTCATTAGCACTTCTCTAGCCGCCGTAGCCCCCAAGGGGCTCTCAAGACAGCTCACCAATTCTGAAACCAAGCAACGAAGTCCAAACAAATACAGCAACTGAACCTGGCTCGATAAGCACAGATCGATTTTGCATAGTCCCTGACAGCATCTTCAGCAGGGCGTCTGAGATGGCAAAGGTCTGTCTTAAAACAGGTGTGTCTTCACACCAGATGCATTGCTTTTGGCCCCTGGACTGTCACTGCAATTCACAAAATCTACACATTTTAGCCATTTTAATTTCCATCCATTTGAGTCTTCAACCAGCAATCTCGTCCCTCTGTCTCATCACAAGATTCACCTTCCCCTTACCCCAGTTTCCATGTTACCTCTGTCTTTCTCGAAGCTAGAGGGGCTGGCTTGCATTGCTGACATCTGTAGCTAGCCTCTCCATTTTCTGGGCGATGACTTTCTCACTCATTGCTGTGGTGGTCTCCTACTAATCCTCCTTGTGGCTTTCCGTGTACTTGGAATGTGTTTCTTAAAGCAGCCACCCAGTTACCCACCGTGCCATAGCCTAACTTGGTGTTGCCCTTGAATTTTTGTCCTAGAAGAACCAACGTCTGATGCACATTTTTGATCTAAAATAGTCTACTCACTTCGATCAACCTTGGAAGCTTGACCTTAAGGCGCTGAAGATAATTTTGTCATCCTTGCAGAAAAGAGTGTCGTTTACCTCATCTGTTGAATTCCGGAGTTTCCTTGGCTAGTTGTTCCTTGGCCAGTGTTCCAGCTAGTTAGAAAGCGTCTGGTCCTGTGCATGGAATGTGAGTGAACAGGTTTGCATGTGTAGAGCAGGATTGTGCCCCTTAGCCCCCACCCACCTTGTGTGTTCAGCTGCACACTGGCACAGACTGCGCTTGTTGGCACTTTCTGCACAACTGGGAGTGCTTCTTTTCTAGGGCTCCTGATATAGTGGACGACTCTGTGATCCCCTGTTGTGTCCACAGTCTGTATGTGAATGCCCCAAGTAAATGACTGGTATGGCAGATGCAGCTCTGTTTATATCAGGCTCCTTGTCCTTGAATGGGTTGTAGTACATATTTTCTGTAAAGGGGGAAATTACAGCAGTATATGTGTGGGGGATTCTTCATATTTCCTTTGACTCCATGCTCTTATCTTAACTGTGAACTTGTCCAGAGATGCAAACATTCCTTTTCTTTGGAAGCAAAATAACCTTACCTTTCCCCAAAAGTTCCTCCATTTAACAGTCTCTCGAGCCTTGACAATCTATGGGGCATCGGGAAATAACGTGTGTGTTTGGACTGTGAGGAGGGAATTGTTGGGTTTGAAACAGTCTCTCCCTCAGACGTTTGTGCTCTCTGACTGGAAGCAGCCTATATTGTACTTTGCGGCTAGTTTAGCCGCTGTCCCTGCTGAAAACTTTAAACTGAGGAGCCCTTCCACATCTGTCTGTAACCAGCTATTCTTTCTCATAACAAGCCTCCCTTACAAACAATTCCCAAAAGAGCATTTGTTTTTTCAGTGGAGAGGGTCAAGTCCCATCCCTCTTAAAACAGCCTGCTTTGGAAATCAACATCAGTTAGTCCCGCCAATGTCTTTCCTTTGGTCCTGGCTATCCTAGACTCACTTTTCTCCCTCATGTCCTTTTTTTGCACAAAAATTAAGTGCTCTTTTTTTGGGGGGGGTGACATCTGGTTGGCGTGCATCTCCCAGAGCAAGATCTAGTGTAATACAGTGACCTATGCACTACCTTAATTCTGTAGGCTTTTGTTCTGATAGGGATGCAGCCGATGCAGTCACTTGACTGTCCTTCCTGATTTTAACAACTGCTGATCCTTCTTTTGCATCCATCTCTTTACCAAACACAGTGTGCTTTCACTTGTCTTCCATTTATATTTTCTGATACCAGAAGGACTTAGTTCCAAATAGTACAGAGGTCACACTCGAGTGGTCTCTGGGACAAAATCTGGTCACCTGACCTTCAGTGTCTGATCCAGAGGAAAATAATGGGGGGAGCAACAGATGTGGCAGGGAGGCACAAGGGTCTTGCTGTTCTCCCTGCCCTCCCCATTTCCTTAAGATCATTCATGCAAAAGTAGTGGCTGATGCCATCGCTTGGCATTTGGATGTTGGGCTCGCACGGTTGGGGGAGCTGGGGGTGAGGCAAGAAGCCTCTGCCTTCTCTTGTAAAGAAAATATTGAGAGGTTTACTAAAGATTGGGTTATTTAAGGTTTTAAATATTTGGGTTGAGTAGTTTTTAGTTAATTTTTGGTGCGCATGTGCACGTGTGTAGATCTGGTGGTACACCTCTTGGATCCGCGGGGCAGCAGGGCACAACAGGATTACCTCTCAGACTTCTCCTCAACAAGCCGGTTTAAAAAATAATAATAAAAACACCCCGATGAAGTGTGCGTTCTGATTTAATTCTCTTCTCCCCTCCCCTCCTGATTGCTCAAAACTCAGGTACCAGCCTTTGCATGGAATGTCAGGTCACATGGGGGTTTTTTTGTTTACTTTTATAGTCTCATTAACTGTACAAAACAGAACCCAACCCGGTCACCGAAACAAAACGGGCCGAGCGGAACCTGGGCTCCTGAGGCTTCCATCGTCACTTTGGGAGTTCTTTCTCTTTGTTGAGGACCTCAGCTCAGTGAACCTCCCGCCAACCTGTGCACATTGGTTCAGTCTACGCTTAGTATGTGTGAAGTTCAGTTATCCAACGCTAGCATGATTTAACCTTCCAAAGGGAAGAAATTTTAACTGAAGAAAAAAAATATTTGGGGGGGGGGGAAAGTACTGGAAAATATGATAAAGAAACCCACATTCTGTTGTATTTTGACAGAATTATTTTTATTAAAATATACATCCATGTGCAGATGCCAGTGTCCTTCTGTGTGATTCTACCCGTCTTTCCATTCTGTCGCTGCTTGTGCACTACATCTCCTGGTGTGCACCACCTGTGTATTTGTGCCTGCGTGAATGTCAGAACATTAAGTACACCTGTGTCTTTAACTGTTTATCTGTGTATTTAGTGGGGTGAGCCTCTTCCCTCCTTCCCTGGTTACCTGAATACAGCAGACCGTTGTAGTGTGATGGTCGGTGGATTATGAAAGATTAAACTGCAAATGGAGGAAATTTTTAGGGAGGCATATGAATATCCCAGATTCTGGGGGGTGGGGTGTCAGCAACATTTAGTACTCGGATTGGACACTACCAAGGAAAACCAAGGTTGCCGTGCAGAGAAAGGAAATAGCAGATCACCTCTGAACAACTCTTGTCTTCGAAAACCCAATGACCTTTTATTGTATATGTCTATACATGCCAATAAAGGCCTGTCTGATATCTGAAAACCCCGTGAAGGGTTGGCATAAGACAGTTGTCACTTGACAGCGCTTGAATATTCCACGTGTATTTCGGTACTTGTATTGAAATACTTTGTGTGTATTATCTGGTGAAATCAAGGAATTGTTTTTTTGAACCACACATAGGGCATCACTTTTAAACCACATCTTCCAGCTACTGTGGAGAAACTATCTCATGATTTACACTGGTGTGATGCTGTCTCAAAAAGCCCAGTTTTGATTCAGCATTTAGGCCCCAGCAGACAAGCAGATGATAATGATGGAACACTCAAGGGGGAAAAGAGACTAACAGTAAGAGGGTGGAAAGGCCTCACGGGAGAGGCAGAATCAAGGATTTGAAGAGGAAGTATTTGCATACCAGGTGTTTGGGTGATGAGGTAAATGTTGGAAACATGAGTCATTCATAAGATCTGAATTCCCTTTTTGTAAATAAGAAAATATTGAAGCTGAGTAAGGAAATATGGAAGCCAGTGAAGCCTTTAATAAATCAGCCCATGGCTAGGGGAAATTAGGCATGGCTGATGTTTTTTAAAAAGGCCTCAAAATATAAACATTTCTGACACTTTTCCACAAAGCCTTTTAAAACCTTAAGAATCATCGATAAATGTCAGCTTCCCTTGAGGTTCTGAAGTGTACCGCTGCATTCTGGACTTCATATAGTCTTGCTGCTGAAGAAGTGTTTGTACCCTTGAGGTGAAGTGCTTCACCAGTTTTATTTGGTGTGTGTCTCAATTTTTGCAGGTAATCATGTATTTTCCCCTGCCCTTCTTCCAAGAAGTTTAGGGTGGTTTTCTTTTTCCTATTTTATCTCAACAGTTCTGTGTCTCAAGCTAGGCAGAGTGTGAGTATGGCAGGTAATGAGCTTCTATGGCAAAGGGATTTTTGCACACTGGTTCTCTGTCATTCAGGTATTGGAAAGCCACCTGGTTTTCATTCTTCAGTTTAACACTTTCTGAAACTGCATTTTTTTCTTATGTTTCTTAAGTTGCCTACCTCTTGCATGTTCATTTGGTTCTCCAAACCTAAGTTTTTTCTCTCCCTTTATTGAAGCACAATTAAGTAGTGATTTAAGAGTGTGTGGTGCCACCTGGGAAATTTTCTGTTCAGATAACGCCTCATTTTTGCTTCCTTGAAGTGGCTCTCATGAAGAAAAAAGGTAAAGGTAGTCCCCTGTGCAAGCACGAGTCATTTTCGACTTTGGGGTGATGTTGCTTTCACAACGTTTTCATTGCAGACTTTTTACAGGGTGGTTTGCGATTGCCTTCCCCAGTCATCTACACTTTCCTCCCAGCAAGCTGGGTACCCATTTAACCAACCTCAGAAGAATAGAAGGCTGAGTCAACCTGAACTCATGAAGAAGAGTTGGTTTTATATCTCACTCTTCACTACTTGAAGGAGTCTCAGAGCTGCTTACAGTCACATTCCCTTCTCCCCACAGCAGAAACCCTGTGAGGTAGGTGGAGCTGAGAGAGCTTGGAGAGAACTGTGACTGACCCAAGGGTACCCAGCTGGCTGCAGGAATCAAACCTGGTTCTCCAGATTGGAGCCCACTACTCTTAATTACTACACCAAGCTGACATACTGTGTTCTTGGAGTGTGGTATTTTTGCAGCATTCTATCCCTGAAAATTATAGTGTAGTCCAGTGCTCATTGACACCTTTCCTGGTACAACACCTCCCCCCAAGTGTTTGTAGAAATTGGATGGGGCTAGATGTGACTTCTCTAGCAAGGCTTCTAACTGGTGCTGCAGATTTTTAAAAATATCACTTTGGCCAGCAGCTTCCTCTACGGCACAAGGATCTTCACTATGTAATTTAGGTAAGCTGCAGCAGCCATTTTGTGGCAAGTTCTTTCAGCAACCATTTTGTGACTGCGTTCACCACATGGCGTCAGAATTCCAAAAGTGCCGTCAAGTTCATAAAGGTCGCGACCTTTGGCATAGTCCTAAATAGAGTTTAAAAGGTAAATGTCCCCTGTGCAAGTACCCAGTTGTTACTGACTCAAGGGGTGATGCCACATCCCAATGTTTTCTTGGCAGACTTTTACGGGGTGGTTTGCCATTGCCTTCCCCAGTCATCTACACTTTACCCCCCAGTAAGCTGGATACTCATTTTACCAATCTCAGAAGGATGGAAGGCTGAGTCAACCTATCTGAACCAGCTGAACTCGGGTCATGAGCAGAGCTTGGACTGCAGTACTGCAGCTTACCACTCTGTGCCACGGGGCTTGCTAAATAGAGTTACACCCTTCTAAGCCCACTTCAATGGAATTAGAAGGATCTCACATTTGTTAGGACTGCACTGATGAACACCAGTATGTTTCAGTCCATCATAGAAAGGAGCATTGCAGGCAAGGAGCGGAGCCAAATTCAAATGTCACTTCTACCACATGGTCAGTAGATGGCACTAAAGTCAAACTTGGGCATTATAATTGCCTACTCTACAGAGCTGTTGCCGTAATTGCCATGATTACCTATGTGATATCGTATGGGAGTGTAAAGTGCTATACAAATTCTGAATATTCCAAATGGCCCTTCTATTAGGGTACAGAGCAGTGTGCTACTGACTAGTGAAAGTATGCTATAAAAATAATCAAATCTGAACAGTTGACCCCAAGTTGAGATCTGTTTTTGAAATGGGTATCTTACTAGCATGGTTTCTAAAAATTCCCAAGTGTGACTTGCAAAACAAAACCTCGCAGTCATAACACTGACTGTATAGGGCAGTGCATTTTTGCTTCAGCCACCAGACTTTCCATTAAAAGTCACCATTAATATCTAGGCAGCAGCTAATTCCCCTGGGCTTGGTTGAAAGGAACACTGTCCAAAACACAAATGGCTTTTAGGGAGGGCATATATTCCCCAAATCTGCACACACCAAATCTACGGCCTGCCACTATATAAGCCCACTCTACCTGCATTGAAAGCTGAGAGAGCCTGGTTTGATCTTCATCGTGGTCTCTGTGCAGTCCCACACATGGGTCTTGCCGCAGGCAACGAATCCATACCTCGGAATCTCCAATAGCTCGCCTAGAGCGGGGGTTTTTTCGTGCTTTCCGCTCGCCCTGGGGAGTAGGCATCGACTGCGCATGCCTGGAGCAAGCGGGAGGCGCCATTCCCACTCAGTTTTTTCCTTTCCGCCACCCAGACAACACCTACCTTGCTGCATTCCTCTCCTCAGCTCGTCTTCTCCTGTTTCGTATCGTACTCTCCTTTTTCTCTTACCTTTCTTCTATCATTTTTCGTCCTTATAATTTTTTTTTTTAAGCCCTTATTTCTGCGCTTTCCTTTCCCTGTTTTTCTCCCCTCCCTCCCTTTCCTTGTCCGGAGCATATGGAAGGGAAAATTACTTTCAAAGTGTCAGAGGTGTGGATCTAAAATCCCTACTTCAGGCGGACATTCTTACTGTCTTTTCTGCTTGGGTGAAGTTCATCGGGTAGATACTTGTCCTCATTGCGCCAACTTTGGTAAACAGGCGCGAAAAAACTGAGCGGCCAGACTTCAAAGTTTCCTGCTCGAAAAATCTCTTCGGGCTATGCCCAGCTCTGATTTGCCGCCTCCCCCACAACGAACGGGAGATTCGGCTGCGTCGGCTGCTCCTCAACTTCACAAGAAGCATAAGTCCGACAAGAGACCATCCAAGCACTCCGACACCAGCCACAAGGCTTTGAAGAAGTCTCGACATATCGATTCGTTGGCCTCGGCTCTGAAGAAATCCCGTGATCCGACAAGGTCGACTCTTGACGACATCCCCAAGGGCTACTGCTTCGACCACTATAGCGACATTGATGGCATCGGTTTCCACACACTTGGCTCCAATCCAACCTCTTGTTCCTCCAGAGCTTTCGGCACCCTCCGACGTCATCTCCGATATGCCTCATCTCACTCCTCACTCCCCAGCTGCAGTCGAGGTGCCGTTCAACATCCTCGAACCCGACCCCCGTTCAGATCCGACTTTCTCTCAGGAGCATCCCTGGTCTTTGCTTCAGGCTGGATCCTTTCGAGACATCAGAGTTTCTCCTCTCTACAGAGAGTCGTCAACACAGGTTTCCACCCAGCATGTCTGATCCCACTCACCGGTTCGACGTCGTGATTTCCGTTCACGCTCCCCAGTCTACTGTGAATACCAGAACTATTTCCAGAGGGGTCAATATGAATATTCTTCGCCATCTCCCAGACACCGCCAGTTTACCATCGCTACTCCCGTTCCCCCTCAGATGAGGGTTTCCCTTGCTCTCAGTACCGTGAATTCGAGGTCACATCCCACAGCCGTGATGTATCAACACCTTGAATCCGTGACTTCGAATCTCCTCAGTATTGTGAGCCTTCTCGAACCAGAGACCCGGAGTATCTCTCTTCTCGAGACCGTGAAGCCCTTTGAGTCCGTGAACCTCCTCGGTACCAAGAATCTTTTATATCCCGCACAGCTTCCGCCACCATATCTGCTGCTCCAGCTACGACTTCTACATCAGCCATGACTTTGACTGCCTTACAAGTACAATCTAAACCTTCCGAGGAATATGCATCCACATCTGCACCTACCAAACCTCTGATCTCCTGCAACCAAGGAATCCCAATCCGACGGGGACAGCTCAGGCTCTTCTGACTCTGAAGATCCTCCTGGCTCTCCTGCCTCAGATTTCATGCAGCCAGCCCGTCTTTCTCCATCGGACGGTTCGAAGGCCTACCTTAGCCTGATTACTACCATGGCTGAAGCCTTGAATGTTACTCTTCCTTCCAACTCACCCAAGGTTTCTGACATAGTCCATGATTTGGTTCAGGCGGATTTCCCAACGGGGTCACTCCTACCTATGTTGCCAGTGCACTTGGAAGGGCTGCATGAGGCCTGGGATAAACCTGCTTCGATTCCACCTACTTCGAAGTGCTTTGACTCCCTGTACAGAGTACATGCTCCTGATTCTAAATTTTTAGCCTCCCATCCTGCTCCAAACTCCATAATCGTCCACTCAGGGACTAAAGCCAAACCATCCAGGCACCCTACTCCTCCCGATTGTGAGGGACAGAAGTTGGACACCTTGGTTCGCAAGATTTACAAGCTTGCCTCTACTAATTCCAAGCTTAATAATTACTTGGCTTATTTTGCTGCATATACATTTAATCTCGCCAACCAATTTACTCCTCGCATTCCTTCTCTGCCTGAAACTTCTCAGAGAGCTGCATCTAATTTAGTCTCTGAACTATCACGAGTTTCGAAATAGCAGATTAACACCATCAGACATGCAGTTTCCTGCTCATCTAGAGTTTTCGCTTCATCGGTGGCATTGCGTCGACACGCCTGGCTGTGGTCAACCAACCTGCAACCCGACATTAAACAAAAAATCAAAGACCTACCTTTTGATGGTCTTGGTCTCTTTCATGCATCCACTGATGAAGTCCTCTCTTCAGTAGATGATGGCCGCAAGAGGGCAAAGTGCCTTGGAGTCTCTCAGTCAGCCTCTCAGCAGTTCAATCGATCTAAGCCCTGGAGACCATCTTTTCAGAGACGTCAACGCTCTCCTAAGCAATCCGATTACTGGAAGAGGAACCCCCCCCCCAACAAAAGCAACCCTTCCAACAGAGGCCATGCTCTCAGCAGACAAAGAAGTCTTCTCAGCCAGCCAAGCAGTCTCTTTGACTCCCCTCTGCATCTTACTCAACAGCTGAATCCCTGCTATCAAACACGTCTTCTCCCGTTCTATCCAACCTGGAGCTCAGTCACCACGGACACTTGGGTGCTCACCATAATCCGCCTAGGTTACACAATCGAGTTAGTTTTGTCACCTTACCACCACTACTTCACTGTTACGCCACCCTCTCCTAATCTCAAACGAGATTCTGGACTTGCTCCAAAAGAATGCCATAGAACCTGTTCCTCCCCACCATCGGGGGACAGGTTTCTACTCACGATATTTCCTGGTGCCCAAGAGGGACGGGGGCAAGCAACCCGTTCTGGATCTCAGGAGACTAAACAAGCGGATAGTCTACAAGAAATTCAGAATAATATCCGTCCAATCCATCCTTCCCCTAATTCCGCAGGATTCCTGGCTGGCATCCCTCGATCTCCAGGACGCTTATTTCCATGTGACCATCAGACCTCAGCACTGCAAATATCTTTGCTTTGCCGTGTGACAACATCACTTCCACTATCGATCCCTCCCATTCGGGCTGTCCACCGCCCCCAGAGTGTTTACGAAGTGCATGGCAGTAGTCGCAGCTGCCCTGCGTCTTTGCAACATCCCAGTGTTCCCATACATAGGCAACTGGTTACTCATTGCTCCCACAGCACATCAACTGGTGAAGAATTTCAAAACAACACTCTCTCTTCTCACCTCCCTGGGCCTGTGTGTGAATGCTACCAAATCTCACCTCACCCCAACTCAGGACCTACAGTTCATAGGTGCTCGTCTCTGCACATCTCCTCATCTCGTTTTTCTTCCCAGGGATCGTGCCCATACCATTATGTCCCTGGCCCAGGAGGTCATACGTACCCCAACGCAACCTGCAATTACCATTCAACATCTTCTGGGCCTCATGGCCACAACAACCTCGGTTCTTCAATTTGCAAGACTGCATATGCGGCATCTCCAGCTTTGGTTTGTTCGTGCCTACCATCCACACGTTCAACCACAGAATACCATTCTCACTGTATCTCAGAGGGTTCGGCTCTCCCTTGTTAGGTGGACAGTACCAGACAATTTACTTTGCGGAATGCCCTTTGTTCTTCCTCCTCTATCTGTCATCGTGACTACAGATGCCTCCAAGTGGGGATGAGGAGCCCACTTAGAGGACAAGACTGTCAGGGGTTTGTGGACTGCGCCCGAGAGGGCCATGCACATAAACTGCCTAGAACTCATAGCCGTTCACAGGGCTCTTCAATCGTTCCTTCCGTCTGTAATCAACCGACATGTCCAAATCACAACCGACAATATGGCCACAGTTTTCTATGTGAACAAACAGGGCGGTACCAGATCTATCCATCTGTGCCGCATAGCCATACTTGTTTGGGAATCGTGCATCAAAAACAGCATCTACCTGACTGCCATTCACCCCCCAGGGATAGAGAATGTCTTGGCCGATTCTCTCAGCAGGATTCGCATAGACGATCACAAATGGTCCCTCAATCCACGCTACTTACATCGCATCTTTGCATGCTTCGGGACTCCAAAAGTAGATGTTTTTACTACGAAAGACAACTCGAAATGCCCTCTCTTTTATACCAGGAGGGGCAACAATGCTTTCCTCCACAGCCGGAGGGGTCCTCTTATCTTTTTCCACCAACCCCTCTAATTACCCGATCTCTACTCAAAATTGCTTGGGACGATACAGACTGCATACTGATAGTGCCATGGTGGCCACGGCAACCGTGGTTCACGAGACTTCTTCAAATGTCCCATCACACTTATTGCCGCCTTCCCCTGGCAGACGATCTCCTCACCCAAAATCATAGCCAGGTATGGCACCACAACCCCCAAATTCTAGGACTTACGGCTTGGAGAATTCGGCCACATCTTTTTCACCGAGAGTAGTGGAAGTTATCCTGAATGCTAGAAAACCTTCTACCGGGCACTCATACCAGTGCATGTGGAAGCGCTTCTGATCCTTTGCATCCTCTCAACAACTTGATCCAGAGTCTGTACCTCTCCCTTTGATCCTGGAATACCTGCTGTCTCTACAAATGTCGGGGCTCAGCTATTCTTCTTTAAAGGTTCACCTTTCAGCCATTTCTGCTTTCCACGAGCCTACTGACGGTCAGACTGTTTTCTCCCATAGACTGTCCAAATCATTCCTCAAGGGCATGTTGCACCTTCACCCTCCTATCAAACCGATTGTGCCAGTTTGGAGTTTGTCGTTAGTTCTTTCACAACTTATGAATCCCCCGTTTGAACCCTTGGCCACTGCGGACCTTAATCTTCTCTCATGGAAGACTGCCCTGTTGGTTGCTCTCACTTCTGGCAAGCGGGCCAGTGACTTGTGTGCCTTCCGTTCTGACCCACCTTATACAGTTTTTCATAGGAACAAAGTGGTCCTGAGAGCGGATCCTGCTTTCTTACCCAAGGTTGTATCAAAATTTCATCTTTCAACTTCTACGTTGTTGCCCAGGTTTTTTCTAATCCTAAGGGCTCTGGACAAAAAGCTCTACACACCCTCGACGTCAGAAGAGCTTTGTCTTTTTACCTCTCTCGTCCACAACCGTTCCGTAAGGACCCTAACTTATTTGTGGCCTACGGCAATCCTCAAAGAGGACGTAAAATTTCTACCCAGAGACTCTCTAAGTGGGTATCCATTGCAATCCGGTTGTGTTACGAAGTTGTTAAGCAACCTTTACCTGAGGGTCTTAAGGCTCACTCGACTAGAGCAGTCTCGACCTCCTCGCCCTTCCTGGAGGGCGTCTCCTTAGAAGACGTCTGTGCTGCTGCATCATGGTCCTAGCCATCCATGTTCGTCTCGCACTATGCCTTGGACATTCATGCCAGACGGGATGCCTCCTTCGGCCAAGCAGTCCTCAGGTCCATCTTCCACTGAAATCACCCCAGGTGAGTGCATGCATACGTTGTAAGTATGAGAATGTTTTTTTTCTTGTCAGCACCCACCTTCCTTCTTGACTTTCAGCTTGCTAGTCACCCATGTGTAGGACTGCACAGAGACCACGATGAAGATAAACAGGTTGCTTACCTGTAACTGATGATCTTCGAGTGGTCATCTGTGCAGTCACACACGCCCACCCAGCCTTCCCCTCTGCTGGCTTCTTCTGCCTTGGTTTTTACCTTTCTAGACTGTCAGTAGCTGCTGGAAGAAAGTGAGTGGGAATGGTGCCTCCCGCTCACTCCAGGCATGCGCAATCGATGCCTGCTCCTCAGGGCAAGTGGAAAGCGCACACAAAAAAATGCTCTAGGCGAGCTATTGGAGACTCCAAGGTATGGATCCGTTGCCTGCGGCAAGACCCATGTGTGGAACTGCACAGATGACCACTCGAAGATCATCAGTTACAGGTAAGCAACCTGTTTATCTTGGGGCCTGGGGTAGCCTACAGGAGAGGGAATAGACCCCTTTCCTTTGTAATATACCTGAAAGAGTGAAAAATGACTGGCAGAATGCATCAGATGTACTACAGGTCTCACAAATCGGCATTAGGAGACCCAGTTCCAATTTGTTGTGTTTGGGCTAAAGTTTGAGCAGATATAGGAAAAGGATATCCACCCTTCTTCTCCTCCTCAATTTCTTACAAGCCATGGTGACTGAAAGAGGCCAGGCTTTTTGAAAAACTCCTCAGGGAAGCTTATTTTGACACGACATTTCTAAGCTGAAACAAAGCACTCTATAAATATTCAGGTATCCCAGAAGTATGGGATAACCTGATTAATTTTGTCCGGACTAGCGGTGGCCAAACTTGCTTAACATAAGAGCCACATAGAATAAACGTCAGATGTTTGAGAGCTGCAAGACAGGAAGAAAGGAAGACAGGAAAATAGATGAGGGTAGGGAAAGATGGAGAGAAAGCAACTTTAAATACATGCCTTCTCCAAGCTGGCCGACAAGGCGGTGGGGGTTTCAAGAGCCACACAATATGTGTGAAAGAACCACATGTGATTCCTGAGTCACAGTTTGGCCACCCCTGGTCCAGGCTAGGGTGGATGGCTGATGGGTTGAAAGGGAGTTTAGCTAGGCTTTCTTTAGGTCAGGTTTCACCCACGTGGCACTGTGGAACCTGCTAACACCGTTTTTGGTGCCCACCAAGTGCTTTTAGAACGTGGGTGGGGTTAGGTGAGGCGTTTGCTCAACAGGGCTTCTGTGGCAGATCCCCCCCCCCCGCCAAAAAAGTAGCTTCTGGAACAACTGCCCCCATAGTATCAGGATCCTCTCACTACATGACTGAAGGTCAGCTGGGTGTCAGACAAACCATGTTTCTAGACCAGGGGTGGCCAAATTGTGGCTCAGGAGCCACACGTGGCTCTTTCATGCACATGGTGTGGCTCTTGAAGTTCCCACAGCACTTGTTGGCCAGAGGCTTGGAGAATGCATTTAAAGTTGCTTTCTTTCCACCTCTCCCTCCCATCTATTTTCTTCCCTCCCTCCTGTCTTACAGCTCTCAAACATCTAACATTCATGTCTTGCGGCTCTCAAACATCTGACATTTGTTGTGTGTGGCTCTTACATTAAGTAAGTTTGGCCACCCTGTTCTAGACAATCTGCTCCTTTAAAAGGCACCCTGAAAAGCAAAGCTTCTGCCTGAAATGTTGCAGAGTTAACAATTAGAGTTATGCATTACCTCACTCCTTGATGCTGTGTGGCTGGCTCCACCTCTCGTGGCAGACATTTTCTACTTACCTCTCTCATCCTGTGTCCAACTCCAACAGTGCCCATATGCTGAAAAACAATTGAGGACCCCAGGTTTAGGTAACAGATAAACCTTGTTTGTTTACTTATTATAGTTATATCCCGCCCTTCCCTAATGGGCTCAGGGTGGCTAACAACAGTTGCAAGTCCAGACACACAAATTTGTTCTGCTTTGGGGGTGGAGACAGGAGCAAGGTTGTGAGAAGCATGATTGAACTCCAAAGGGAGATCTGGCCATCAATTTTCCATTATACCCTAAGGAAATCAGTCTCCATAGGGAATAATGGAGTGCCCAGCAGACATTTTCCTCCCTCCCCCCCCTGCTTTCTGATGACCCTGAAGTGGGGGGAGGGCCTCCAAACCCTGGGGATTGAGAAAGACACTGTTACAAAAACGGTACACTCAAATTATACACTCAGTTGAATTCCACTTATTTATCACTTGTGTTATTTACATTCCACAACTCTATTTAACACAACTCAAACATAAATGATTTATACCACATAAGAAAACAAAGTCTTTAGCATCCACATTAGCACTGCACTTCCTGGTCGCTGTTAGATGAACGCTGACTCAGAAGTAGACACAATTCAAGTTCTTCTTGCAACAGCCCCTTGAGGTTGAATCAGTTGACCAAGCAACTTGCTCAAGGTCACCTGATGAATTCTGTAGGACACGGGGGATATGAATTTGCCGTTTTCCTTCTCATCCTTTGAACCACTTTGGCCACATTCTGCCATTTCAATCTCAGTCATGATACGGCTCTGAGTGTTTTGTCAAAACGATCAGTTCTGCAACTCTTGTGCAACGTAGAGAGGATGTTCATCTCCAGGATCTGGGGGTGGTAGGAGGGGCCTAATTCCCATAAAAGTTTCTTGGGCAAGGAAGGAAATGCAGAAACCCAAAGTCTGAGAAGATGGCAACAACCAGCCTGAATGTCCACAGCGTTCTGGTGACCGGTTCAAACAGGGGACTTGGCCTAAACCTTGTGAAGCGATTTCTGTATTTGCCAACTCCACCCCAGTGGGTCTTTGCTACCAGCCTGAAGACAGATGGAGCAAAGCTCAAGGTAAGAATTGCTAATAGAGCACCGAAGGCCAAGTTACCCCATTAGACCAGCCAAAAATACCCAAGTATATGGTAGAGATAGCTGGTTGGGGAGAGAGTACAGCTTGATGTCTTTCTAAAGTCCCAGGCCTCTGGTCTCTCCAGTTACAAGATCTTGAGGAGCAGGGGGAAGAATTCTGTGTAAGACCTTGGCATACAACTGCCAATCAGAGAAAATGATACAGAGTCAGGTAGACCAGCGGTTCAGCTCAATATGGGAAAGCTCCGTGCCTGCCTCTGAAAGTTCTCATCCCACTAAGTGGTCACTGTTCTGTGACCACAGACATCTTTGTGGTGTCCACCTGAATGTTTTATTTTAAAAGTGTCTAATCCTGCTTTCGACATAGTCAAGGCTATGGTATTCCCAGTAGTAATGTATGGCTGTGAAAGTTGGACCATAAGGAAGGCTGAGTGCAGAAGAATAGATGCTTTTGAGCTGTGGTGCTGGAGAAGACTCTTGAGAGTCCCTTGGACTGCAAGAAGATCAAATCAGTCAGTCCTAAGGGAAATCAACCCTGACTGTTCCCTGGAAGGTCAGATGCTGAAGCTGAAGCTCAAATACTTTGGCCACAAAATTAGAAGGGAGCACTCACTGGAGAAGGCCCCATGGACCAAGTCATAGCAGGCTCTCCTGTCTTCCACCATCCTCCAAAGTGGCTGTTCATGTTAGTTACATCGGTAACGCTGTCCAGCCATCTCATCTTTTGCTGTCCCCTTGTTCTTTTGCCGTCTGTCTTTCCCAGCATCAGACCAAGACCAAATCAACCCAGACTGTTCCCTGGAAGGTCAGATGCTGAAGCTCAGATACTTTGGCCACCAAATGAGAAGGGAGCACTCACTGGAGAAGACCCTGCTACTGGGAAAGACAGAAGGAAAAGGAAGAAGGGGATGACAAAAGATGAGATGGCTGGACAGTGTTACTGATGTAACTAACACGAATTTGAGCAGACTTCAGAGGATGGTGAAAGACAGGAGGGCCTGGCGTGACTTGGTCCACGGAGTCGCAAAGAGTTGGACTCGACTGTGCAACTGAAAAAAATCCTGGTTTTCTCCTTAACCAAGGACCCCGAGTGGCTAACAATAGGGAAAAAAGCCGCAATTACAATATACAAGGTATTTAAATTGGCATGCATCCTACCAGTGCAGGATGCTTTTAGGCGGTTCTGACCCCAGCGGAGGTATGTTCTGCTTTTGCCTGCTTGCTAGTCAGCTTGTGTTTTTCCAGCAGCTGCTCCCATGTTATGAAACAGCCTTCCAGAGGCAATCAGATCTACGTCTCTCTTGCAGTTTCAGACGGTTTGTGAAAGGGAATTCTTCATACGAGGCCTTGGGCTCCTCAAAAATGATTTATTCTTTGTGGGTACTTTAATGAAGCCTTTGGCTTAATTTCCATTTAGGACAACAAATGTTTATTTCTACAGGACTTGAATGAGTTGAAATCCCAGCACCAGAATTTGGTGGTGTTGCAGTTAGGTAAGTGCATTCTTTATGCCGGGGTGGCCAAACTTGCTTAATGTAAGAGCTTCTACAGGGGTGTCGAACTCATTTGCTATGAGGGCCGAATCTGACATAAATGAGACCTTGCTGGGCTGGACCATGTTGGGTTGGGCTGAGCCATGTTGGGCCAGGCCGTGTGTGAATCTATTTAAGATTAGGTGGCAGAGATATAGACTTTATAAAGGACACAAACACAATTTTATATATATATATATATATATATATATATATATATATATATATATATAAAACCTTAAAACATTAGCATTTGTTGTTCTTAAAGGTGCTTTCTTTGTATTTCTCCCATGGGATGCAGGGAACCGGGCAAAGGAAGCTCTGGCTCTTTCCCTCCTTCTCCAGGGGAGGGGTGGGGGGGAAGCATCAGGCAATAGAAGAAGGAAGAGAGGCTTGTCTCAGTAGCTCCATTGTGCGATTGAGACAGCCTGGAAAAACAAGCTCTGCCTCCCCCCACTTCCTCTCCAAGGGAGGAGCCTCAGCCAAAGGAGGAAATAGAAGATTTGCTCTGTAGCTCCTGTGCAATTTAGCAAGCCTTGCAAAGTAAGCTGAGATACAGAAGCAAGAGATAGGGAGAAGGAAGCAAATGACAGCCAGTTGCTTGGGGGCCTGATAGGAGCTCTCCGAGGGCCTCGTTTGGCCCCCGAAGTGCATGTTTTATACACCTGACATAAAATATAAATGTTAGATGTTTGAGAGCTGTACAACATGAACATCGGATGGATGGATGGATGGAAGGAAGGAAGGAAGGAAGGAAGGAAGGAAGGAAGGAAGGAAAGAAGGAAAAAAGATGGATGGAGAGAGAGGTGAAGATAAAGCAACTTTAACTTTAAATGCATTCTCCAAGCTGCCAGTTGGCTTGGCAGCTCTCCAGGGTCTCAAGCAGAGAGGTCTTTCATATCACTGACTACCTGATCCTTTTAACTCAGGGGTGGCCAAACTGCAGCTCAGAAGCCACATGTGGCTCTTTTACACACATTGTGTGGCTCTCGAAGCCCCCACTGCCCCATCAGCCAACTGGGAGAAGGCATTTGTCTCTTTAAATCACTACTCCAAGTCAAGCCAGCTGGCAGCTTGGAGAATGCATTTGAAGTTAGTTGCTTTCTTTCCACCTCTTCCTCCCTACCTCTCCCCTCCCATCTATTTGCTTTCCTCCCTCCCGGTTCTCAAACATCTGACGTTCATTTCATTTGGCTCTCAAACATCTGACATTTATTCTATGTGGCTCTTAGATTAAGCAGGTTTGGCCACCCCTGTTTTAATTGAAGATAGCGGGGATTGAACCAGTGATCTTCTGCATGCCAAGTAGATGCTCTGCCTGTGAGCTTCATGCCCAATTCACTCTAAGTGCAGATTTAATAGCGGTTCTTGGAAGCCTATGTGCTGCCTTTGCAAAGAAACATTCCACGAAGACCCAGAAAAGCCTCAGGACATGAGGCTTGACATGGAATTCTTTATTTGACCTGTTATTTTGGGTCCTTCAAAGTATAAAGTGGTCTGGAGTTGCAAAGGCCTCCTATAGAGTGGTTGGTGGCTAAATGATTTTATCTTTACAGATCTCAAAACCCACAATTCCCTTCGGCCGCCATTGTCTGCTGTTGCACACAACAGAGCCCACACCCCAGGGCAGATGTGCTTCCCATTTCCATTTGAGATGTGGAAGGTGTCAGCCCATTTCGTGGAACTGATGAGCCAAGGTTGTAAACAGGTTCACCAGGAAGGAAAGTCCTCTTTCCTCAAAACATTGGCAAATTTCCTGTTACCGAATTTCCTGAACAGCCTCTGTGTAGCCAGTTTTAAATAGGCTTTACTCCATTACTTAAGATATTTCTCAGCCGCCTTTTAATGATTACAATGGTAAAGGTAAAGGAAGTCCCCTATGCAAGTACCGAGTCATTACTAACTCATGGGGTGACTGACATCATATCACAATGTTTTCTTGGCAGACTTTTTACAGGGTAGTTTGCCATTGCCTTCCCCAGCCATCTACACAATAGTATTTAAGGCATAAACTAAGAAGCAATGAATTAAAAACAATATTAAAAATGCATAATACCAGACTAGACTCTGGGAGACCAAGGTTCGAATCCTTATTTTGCTATGGGTTCAAACTTCGGGCCAATCATTCTCTCCTTCTCTCTCACCTACTTCACAGAGTTGTTGTGAGGATAAAAGGCATGAGAGAACCATGGATCCTACTATAAGCTATTTGTAAAGAAGGATGGGATACAAGTGTACTTCAAATAAGACAGTCAACAAATCAAAGCATACATCATCTAAGGCAGTCGCCAGCCTTAAAACAGTTAGAAATAGCAGTAAAAACAGTATCAATTTCAAGCTAATAAATAAAGATAGCCAAGTGTGGATACAACAGCAGACCAACAATAAATAGTTAGACTGGCAGCACAGATTTTTAGGTAAATAAAAATATGAAAAGCTCTCTGTAACAGAACAGTTTTCCTTTATTCCAAGAAGACCACAGAGTTGAGGAAGTACAACAAACCTCCAGTGTCAGGGAGTACCACAGGCTGGGGTGTAGGGGTAGGGTTGCCAACCCCCAGGTAGGGGCAGGCTGGGGATCCCCCAGTTTGGAGGTCCTCCCCCCGCTTCAGGGTCATCAGAAAGCGGGGGGAAGGGAGGGAAATGTCTGCTGGGAACTCTGTTGTTCTGTATGGAGTCTAATTCCCATAGGAAATAATGGAGAATTGATCCGCAGGTATCTGGGGCTCTGGGGGGGCTATTTTTGAGGTAGATGCACCAATTTTTCAGTATAGCATCCAGTGCTTCTCCCCAAAATATCCCCCAAGTTTCAAAAAGATTGGACCAAGGGATATAATTCTATGAGCCCCAAAAGAAGTTGCCCTTATCCTTCATTATTTCCTATGGAAGGAAGGCATTTGAAAAGGTGTGCTGCCCCTTTAAATGTGATGGCCAGAACTCTCTTGGAGTTCAATTGTGCTTGTCACACCCTTGCTCCTGGCTCCGCCTCTAATGTCTCCTGGCTCCACCCCAATGTCTCCTGGCTCCACCCCCAAAGTCCCCAGATATTTCTTGAATTGGACTTGGCAACCCTAGGCCACAACATGTATCCATGGTGACTGGCAATTTCTGTTAGTGCCACAGTGCAAAGGAAGGCATTGGTGCCCTTGGGCCTCTTTTGACTTTTAGTTACCTCCCGCCTAGTTCTGAAAGTGTTTGCAAACCATGTTCTTCTATAGACGTCACAAATCCTGAGAGTATCAACAAAGCTGCTGAGCAGGTGCGAGAGCATGTCAGAGAAAGTGGGTTGACCCTGCTGGTGAACAACGCTGCCCTTCGAAGGAAAGGCGACCTGGAGACCGTGACGGCTGAGCAGATGGCAGCGAAATATGCTGTCAACACTATCGGGCCTCATCAAGTCAGCCAGGTAAGCCCTTACTTCTAGTGGACTGGGAAACCCTGTGATTTCCCTGGTAGATCATAGCAGATGGATAGAAAATAAGCTTTGTTCACTTGGGTGAGAATCAGCAGGTGAATATCTTGTAGCGAAGGCCAAGTTGCATAGCTAAATGGGCATATTGAATGTGGTCTGGCGATCCTTGGTGAAGCTAAGCAAGTCCAATTGGTGCCTGGATAGGAAACCACTTTGGAATCGTGCTGTCCAGACTGCCCAGTTCCACACAAAGAAAATGGATAAATGAAAATCATACCCGTACAGCAAGCTCCATTTGTGTGTTTCGAAGTCACTCCCCTTGCAATTTCAAGTTCTGCCACCAGAGGGGGTGCACACACTTCACATTTAAGAGGCTCAAGAAGAGTCAAGGAGCCTGACAGGGTTTTGAAAGCCCACCTCAGTACTGGCCTTCTGCTCTAGTTCACAAGGGGGACTCCATTCAGAGAAGGAGACAGGGCAGAGGGCTACAGAACTCTCATTGCCAGGGCTGGCCCTAGACTCTCTGGCTTCCTAGGCAAGGCTAACCTCTGGCACTAGAGTTGCCAATCCCCAGGTGGGGGCAGGGGATCCCCTGGTTTGGAGACCCTCCCTCTGCTTCAGGATTATTAGAAAGGGGAGGGGAGAGGGAAATGTCTGCTGGGCACTCCATTATTCCCTAACGAGACCGATTCCCATAGGGTGTAATGGAGAATTGATCCACGGGTATCTGGGACTCTGAGGGGGGCTATTTTCTGAGATAGAGGCACCATATTTTCAGCATAGCATCCAGTGCCTCTCTCCAAAATACCCTCCAAGTTAAAAAAGATTGGACCAGAGGATCCAATTCTATGACCCCCAAAAGAAGGTGCCCCTATCCTTCATCATTTCCAATGGAGGGAAGGCATTTAAAAGGTGTGCAGTCCCTTTAAATGTGATGGCCAGAACTCCCTTTGGAGTTCAATCATGCTTGTCACAGCCTTGCTCCTGGCTCCACCCCAATGTCTCCTGGCTCCACCCCAAAGTCCCCTGATATTTCTTGAATTGGACTTGACAACCCTATCTGGCACCCCACCCCCCTGCACTGACAGCATCATCGAATCACATGGGGGATGGCCAGTTCTGCACCCCCAGAAGGCCAGCACCCTAGGCAATTGCCTAGTTTGCCTAGTGGCAGGGCCGGCCCTGCTCATTGCAGTAGCCCTCAAGAGCCAGCCCTCAAGAGCCAGCAGCCCTCAGTGTACAGTGTGGATGGCCTGGACTAGGATCTGGGAGACCCAGGTTCAAATCTCCGCTCCGCTGTGGAAGTTTGCTAAGTCACACACACTCATTTTACCTACCTTGCAGGTTTGTTGTTAGGACAAAACAAAGGAGGGGAGCTGATGCAACCCACTTTGAGTCCCTATTGGGGAGGAAAGTGCAGTATAAATTTGAAACCCAGTGAGATAGAATGCTTAGAGTGTGGGGCTAGGGTTCCAACCTGAAATGTGAAATCGGATTTAAAGTTTTCTGGTGTGCCAACAAGGACAGAGCTATAGTCCTGCTTAGTTGAGCTGGACTTCATGAACCCAAGAAAGCCAGAGAGAATCTTTAGAGGAGGAGTTGTACGGTTCAGCCCTCAGTGGCTATAACTAGGACCACCTCACCTTCATCCCTCTGGCCTCTTCTTCATGGACATCCTCACCCTGCCCCTCTGCATTCTTCTGGCTAGCAAGGGCTACTGTCTGTCCTCTCCCTCTCTCCCCAGGCATTCTTGCCCCTGCTGAAGACGGCAGCTCAGAGGAGCCCTCTGCAAGGACTGAGCTGCAGCAAGGCAGCCGTGGTCAACATCTCCAGCGCTGGAGGCTCCATAGAAGTCATGCTTCTCTGGGAAAAGAGCCAGCGGGTTGGCTACCGGTGCAGTAAGGTACCTATTGTGAAATCAGCACAAGAGCCCTAACGGCAGCAAGGGTGGAGTCCCTCAACCTTGAATTGTTTCTATAATGGCCTTTCCGCCTTAACTTTTGTTTGCAATATACCTTGCTACTTTTTACTACTTATTTGTGAGAATGTCACATGCCTTGTGGTTGCGGCTTCTGTGGCAGGCAAGGCAGGGCTGGATTAAACCCTGTGGAGGCCCCTAGGCAGTTGAAATCTTGGGGGGGCCCCTTGCAAATTATCCCCACCACCAGCACCCATGGCCCCTGCTGCAGCCTGCAGGCACCTTCTTAAAAGCCCCTTTTATTAAGCAGCAGGGGAGAGGCAAAGAGAGGCAAACTTGGTGACGACTCCAGCAGCAGCCGCACCAGGCAAGTCAGGAAAAAGAGCAGCTCAGGCTGGGAGGGCTGCAAGGGGGAAAACTGGGGGGGGGGGAGCCAGTCCGGGGCCCCTAAAGGCGTGGGGGCTCATAGGCCAGTGCCCACTTGGCCTAATTGTTAACCCAGCCCTGAGTCAAGGCATGTTTCTGGGCAGCAGGGTGAGGAAAGGCTTGGCCAGTCTTTGCCAGCATTACCACCAGGGATGTAAAGACAGCAGTGCAGTCTCTGCACAATGAATGAGCTCGTAAGCGCCTGCCCCACAGCCAAATGTAAAGCTGAGATATATGTTAGCAAAATGGTTGAACCGCAGAGGATGTCAGGAAGAGCTGCCGCTCACGTTGCCACTGATGTGCATCGCCAGTGACATCAGAGAGGATCGCAGAATGCCAATGCAAACAAACCACATGGCGCATGACGGTCACAAACACAAAGGCAGAATAATTGAATTGCCCTGCCTATAAAGTATTGCAAGGTTTAAGTTCTTGCTCTGGGAAAGTTTAGATGGAGATGAGACAAGGATGTATTCTTCCCTTGTTCATTCCTGTTGCGCCATCTCCCTCTTTTCTTGTGGTAAGTTGACCTGGTCACAGATTTTAGGTTTCACAGTTCTTGAGATTTTGTAGTCTGAAAAGTGCTACTGGTTTTATTTACTTACAAAATTTGTACCCTGTCTTTCTGCCCTTATAATGGCCACCAAAGCAGCTAACAATTTAAAACATACAGGATAAAACCACACTTTAAAACCAACCCCCCCAGCATATATGATTAAAATAATGTTTTTAAAAGAGTTAAAAAATACATACAAAATATTTTTAAAAAGCAATCCAAACATTTGTTTAGGAAGGAGCAATCGCTGAAGGAATGTCAAGTGAAACAAACAAGTCTTCACCCGCTGGCAGGAGATGGCAATAGATAGGGATGCCAGCCTCCAGGTAGGACCTGGAGATCAACTGGGATTATAGCTCATCTCCAGACTACAGAGCTCAGTTCCCCTGCAGAAAACAGCTGCTTTGGAGGGTAGACTCTATGGCAGAGTCTACTTGCTTAATGTTAGAGCTATATAGAGTATATGTCAGATGCTTGAGAGTCGGAAGGAAGGAAGGAAAGAAGGAAGGCAAATAAATGGGGGAGGGAGAAGTGGAAAGAAAGCAACTTTAAATGCATTCTCTAAGCTGCCAGCTAGCTCGGCTTGGAGAAATGATTTAAAGAGAGAAATGCCTTATCCAAGCTGGCCAACGGGGCAGTGGAGGCTTTGAAAGCTACACAATATGTGTCAAAGAGCCACATGCAGCTTCCGAACATTCCTTCCTTCCTTCCTTTCTCTTGTGGCTCCCAAGCATCTGACGCTCGTGTCTTGCGGCTCTCAAACACCCAACATTTATTCTACATGGCTCTTACATTAAGCAAGTTTAGCCACCCCTGTTCTAGTTTTTGGCTGTAACTGACTAGCACAGTCTGCCCTGTGGAATCCCTGAGAAGATGTTAAAAAAGTAAAGATAGTCCCCTGTGCAAGCACCAGTCGTTTCTGACTCTGGGGTGACGTTGCTTTCACAATGTTTTCATGGCAGACCTTTTACGGGGTGGTTTGCCACTGCCTTCCCCAGTCATCTACACTTTCCTCCCAGCAAGCTGGGTACTCATTTTACTGACCTCAGAAGGAGGGAAGGCTGAGTCAACCTTGAGCTGGCTACCTGAACCCAGCTTCCGCCAGGATCATTAGCTGAGCTTTAATTCTCCTTAGTGGTTAATTGCTGGTCCTTGTTTCCTGTTGGATCCTGTGTCAAGGACTGTTTTTTAGCTCTGTCCCCAGCTTCTAAAGGTGTTCCATGCCCCCTCTTTCATTTAAGGCTCCACAGCATAGTAAGATAGCATCACTTTTCTGGAAGTGATTTATTTGAAGCGTTCCCTCCCACGCCTTTTCCCTGAGTGCATTCTCTGTTCATGGGGTGTGTGTGCATTTTCCCGCTGTAGGCTGCTTTGAACATGCTCACCAAATGTCAGTCATTGGTGTACAAAGATTATGGGATCCTGTGCGTTTGCATCCATCCTGGCTGGGTGAAAACTGGAACGTCAGAGGTAACCGCTTTAACCGTTGAATGATTACTTATTTTAATGTACGTTTGATCCTGCCCTTTCTACATGGAGCTCGGTATGTGGTTCTCCCCTCCATTTTATCCTCACAGCAACCAGGGCAGGGGGTGTAGGTTAGGCTAAGAGAAAATGACTGACCCAACCACTAAGTTTCAGGGCCAGAGGTGATCTGAACTTTGGTCTCCTTGATCCGAAGCTTACACTGTCGATCCTTACACCATGCTAGTTTAAGAAAGGTGGGGGGGACATGGGGACATGTGCTTAGAAAAACCAACGTTGGGCCCCCTAAAAGAATCCGGGCATTTCAGTCTTCTGTTGCTTTATACAGATGAGAAAGGAGAAACAGAGCCCTGACCTGGATAGCCCAGGCAAGACCAGTCTCATCAGATCTCGGAAGCTAAGCAGGGCTGACTCTGGCAAGTACTTGGAATGGAGACCTCCTTGGAATACGAGCAGTCGGGAGGACAGGGGCAGGCTTTATTCAGCCACCTCTCTGAATATCCTCCAGGCAGCCTCCAGTAGGAGTCAGTCACTAGCGGTCGCCATGAATTCCAGGTGTGCACACACACTCACACATGTGCCCAAAAGTCCACCCCAAGAAAAGAGAAAGGAGGAACGGTGATCTCAGGGATGCAAACCGAGCAATGCAAGGCTAGATCTGCATTCTTCATTGGGGATGCCAAAATGTCCCCTGATGGAATCTCTGCTAGCTTCAGTTGCAGGTGAAATTGGTAGATAAGTGGCAGCTGCAGAACACACACTGTTTGCACATCACGGGGCCCAAGTTCAATCCCTTTGCATCTCAAAGACATTAGAAATTCACAGGCAGGACTTTTTTTTGTAGCAAAAGCCCAGCAGGAATTAATTTGCATATTAGCAGGACTTTTTTTTTGAGCAGGAACACAGTTCCGGCTGGTTTGGTGCCAGGAGGTGTTGCCTAATATGTAAATGAGTTCCTGACATCACCACTGTTTCACACAAGACTCTTTGGTAGAAAAAGCCCAGCAGGAACTCATTCCACCTTAGGCCACACCCCTGACACCGAGCAGTCGTAACTATTCCTGTGCATTCTTGCTCAAAAAAAAAGCCCTGCTCACAGGAGATGCCCAAGGTGCTTAAGGATCCACTTGTGGGTGCTTCTGATAATATTCCAAATTGTTCGCAACATCAGGTTGGCCTTTGCTTGAGCAAAGCTGCTTCCCATCAGTATGAAGACTTGGCTGGCTCTGCATCAGGCAACCTCTTCAACAGGGAGCCAAACAACACCATCGAAACACCCAGCCCTTCCAGAGTTGCATAGATATTTGGTACTTTCCCACCAAGGGTTGCCAATCCCCAGGTGGGGGCAGGGGATCCCCCAGTTTGGAGGCCCTCTACCTGCTTTGGGGTCATCAGAAAGTGGGGGAGCAGAGGGAAATGTCTGAGAACTCTATTACCTATGGAGATTTAATCCCATAGAAAATAATGGAAAATTGATCCACGGGTATCTGGGGCTCTGGGGGGGGCTGTTTTATGAGGTAGAGGCACCATATTTTCAGCATAGCATCCAGTGCCTCTCCCCAAAATACTCCCCAAGTTTCAAAAAGATTGGACTGGGGGTCCAATTCTATGAGCCCCAAAAGAAGGTGCCCCTATCCTTATTTCCTATGGAAGGAAGACATTTTAAAAAGTGTGCAGTCCCTTTAAATGTGATGGCCAGAACTCCCTTTGGAGTTCAGTTATGCTTGTCACATCCTTGCTCCTGGCTCCACCACAAACGTCTCCTGGCTCCACCCCCGAAGTCCCCAGATATTTCTTGAATTGGACTTGGCAACCCTATTCCCACCCCACCCTTCAAGGAGCTCAGGGCAGCATGCGCAGCTCTCCCAGCCTCCCTTTTATCCTCACAACCACCCTGTGAGGTAAGGGTGGGTTTAAAGAGGGCGACTGGTCCAAGCTTATCCAGTAACTTTTATAGCAAGTGGGGATTTGAGCCTTGGTCCCCTGGTCTGAAGCCAGCATTCTAGTCACTGCACCACACTGTGGTACTATATAGGGCCTGAACTGGCAGGAGTAGTTTTTCACTCACAGCTTTTTCCCACCTTTTGCTGCAGGCAGACCTGACTGAGGAAGAGAGTACCCAAGGAATCGTTCACGTGCTGGCCACACTTTCCGAGAAGGATAATGGGACCTTTGTGGACTGGGAAGGATGCAAAGTTCCTTGGTGATTTCTCTCACAACATCAACGGGCTTACGACAGAATCCCCAATAAACCACCTGAGCTGTGCCTGTGAGATCAAGTGTCTTTGGCGTTTTCATTCCCCCCCTTCCCAATAAAATATACTTAACACAAGAATCTGGGCAGGGGCAGGGAGGGAGAAAGAAACATGAGAACCAGTTGGTCATTCCCTAGTTGACATGACTTCTGCTAAACACAGCCACAGGCCTGCAACTTTCCCTTACAGGCTTGTCGATCAGGTGGGTATGATCCTCAGGCTGTCTTCAGATCAGGGTTCCCTAATGGGCTGCTCACAGGCACTGTGGTAACCACCAATACTTTCCCTGATCTCTGCCAGGTGTTTTTTAGAAAAAACAAAAGCAAAAAGAAGACTGCAGATTTATACCCTGTCCTTCTCTCTGAATCAGAGACTCAGAGCGGCTTACAATCTCCTATATCTTCTCCCCTCACAACAGACACCCTGTAAGGTGGGTGGGGCTGAGTGGGCTCTCATAGCAGCTGCCCTTTCAAGGACAACTCCTGTGATAGCTATGGCTGACCCAGCAGCTGTAAGTGGAGGAGTGGGGAATCAAACCCGGTTCTCCCAGATGAGACCGCACACTTAACCACTACACCAAACTGGGTAGACCATCAATGTGAATGCTGTTTCTGATATGTATAATCAATTGATTATTGCATAAATACAGATATACAACACAATAACTGGATTGGTGGTCATAATACCTGACACTAAAGTATCATAATAAAGTCTCTGGCAGTGCAATAAGTGAGAAAGTCCACTATAATAAACTAAAGTACAAGAAGATAAGTGGGGAATTTCTCTTACAATTGGCAGTGTCCAAAAGTCCTCAAGAGCTTCCACTTTGCAGTATATATCTGGATAACAGCAGCCGAAAATGCCCTTCCCAGGTATCTTTCTTGGCATTTCAAAACATTTCTTCTTCAGTAATGGTGGTTTAATGGAACCTGATTTCACAAATATATAAGGCACAGCTCAAAATGACAATGGAATCACTAGGCTCTCTGATTACAATAAAATTACAGGAATTTTAAAGAAAGCAGGCATGGTAGGGTTGCCAGCTCTCCCCTGGCCACCGGTGGGGGATGGGGGGGGATGGTTACCAGATCCAGGTGGAAAAACTCCTGAAGATTTGATGATTGAGCCTGCGGAGGACAGGGACCTCAGTAGGGTACAAAGCCATAGAGTCCACCAAAACATCTATTTTATGCAGGAGAACCAATCTCTGTAGTCTGGAGATGGGCTGTAATTCCGGGAGATCCCCAGGTCCTACCTGGAGACTGACATCCCTAGGGCCTGGCCAGGTGGGGCTTTTGTCCAGCAAGGCTTCTGGTTGGCCACTGGAGATTGAAATGGCTGTGCAGATGTTTGTTTTTTTTTAAATGTTGCTTTAGCATCAATGGCTACTGCAGCACAATGATCGTCATGGTTTGACTAAAGGCATGCAGTGGCAGCCATTTTGTGGCTGTGCCAGCCACACTGTGTCTGATTTCCAAAGGTTGTACCCATGAGCTGGAAAAGGCTGGGGCCCTGCTTCAGACATTACATTAGAAGGGAGAGTGAGTGACTCAAATTGCAGTCGAATGCGCCATCTGACCGCCCTTTGGTAAAGAGGGCAAAAAAACCCTCTGGGGTTCTTAACGCAAAAGACATGTGCATGTGTGAATCATGATTTGTAGTAACTTCATTTAGTCACTGTGTCCAAATACAGGAATCCCAGCCAATTCCTATTCTTTCAGTAACCCTGGTCCCCCAGGGCACAGTTGCAGTTGCTGGGTGGGCATAAAAAGAAACAAACCCTCTCACAGGCAGGAAACCAGGATTTCTGAGGAGAGTGGTTTTGACTGCTGCACCAATTGCGGTTATTCAACAAGCTACTGTTTACAACGGTGGTTTCTCCTGGCATCTAAACAGAGCCTGCTGAGAGAGGTTCCAGGTTGAAATCTTTATAATCCAAGGAGCTCGCCTGGAGTTCTTGCCTTCTTCACTGTAGTTCTTATAACAACCCAGCAGGATGGGCAGAGAGTCAGTGACTAGGTAAAGTCACCAACAGAGTTTACCCTCCTGAATGCAGTGCTTCAACTTTGCATTTTGTGGCATGACAGAAGTCCCAGAATCTTCATGACCACATGCACAGGTTATATATAGGGTTGCCAAATCCAATTCAATAAATATCTGGGGACTTTGGGGGTGGAGCCAGGAGCAAGGCTGTGACAAGCATGACTGAACTCCAAAGGGAGTTCTGGCCATTACATTTAAAGGGACTGCACGCCTCCTAAATGCCTTCCCTCCATTGGAAATAATAAAGGATAGGGGCACCTTCTTTGGGGGCTCAGAGACTTGGACCCCCTGGTCCAATCCCTTTGAAATTTGGCGAGTACTTTGGGGAGAGGCACTGGATGCTATGCTGCAAATCTGGTGCCTATAACAACCCCACCCCACCCCAAAAAAACAGCTCCCCCAGAGCCCCAGATACCCGCAGATCAATTCTCCATTATACCCTATGGGAATCAGTCTTCATAGGGAATAATGAAGTGCCCAGCAGACATCCTCCCTCCGCTTTCTGAGGACCTTGAAGCGGGGGAAGGGCCTCCAAACCGGGGGATCCCCTGCCCCCACCTGGGGACTGGCAACCCTAGGCTGCCGGTGCCTCCCCATGCCCAGTGGGAGCGACCGGTGAGCATGCACGTCAACGAGCAGATGCAAGGTGAGATGTTGTTTACCAGGGAAAATTACTTATCTCCCTGCAGCTTCACCTGCCCATTTCACCACCCCGCTCTTAAAGAGGCAGGATTTTTTTAAAAACAACCACCTTATTCATCTCCCCGATTAATCCCCAACCACCTACGGACCAACATATTATCGGCGGAACCCCCAAGTGTCTCAATGCACCTGCAACTAGACACTCCCCCCAAAAAATTTGCACAGAAAAATGTGACGGCCGCGGCTCCTTTAAGAGGCAACGGCGAGCGGAACCCCTCCCCTTTGTTTCTCCTCCCCTCGCCCGCCGCTCTCCTTGCGCATGCGCTCGAGCCGCTCGGGCGGTGGGAGACTTGAGGGCCGGTACGCTGTACTCATTTCGAGAGGACGACGCGCAGGAGGTGCGCACGCGTACGAGAGCGAGCGAGGGGGCACAGCGACCCTTAGGTGAGTTCTGTGCTCCTGGGCTGTATTCTTCCGCGCGCGAGGGGGAAAAAGGGGTCTTAAGGTAAATAAGGTCTTCAGGGAAATGGGATCCCCCCCCCCGTGTGTGTAGGAGAGTCGGTGGAGTATGTAAAAGCGTTGCACTGCGGAGGAAGAATGGGAGAGGGTGGAGCCAGGAGGGGAGGAAAGGCTTGAAGGGGTGGGGGGCTTAAAGAGATAAGTGGCCAGGTGATGGTGTGGAGGGGAGATGTAAACTGGGTGGGTGGGCGGCAGGCAGGCAGGGTGTGTGTTGGTTGTAAACCAGGGGGGGCCAAACTGTGGCTCAGGAACCACGTGTGGTTCTTTCACACATATTGTGTGGCTCTTGAAGCCCCCATCACCCCGTCAGCCGGCTTGGAGAAGGCATTTCTCTGGTTAAATCACTTCTCCAAACCAAGCCAGCTGTTGGCTTGGAGAAGGCATTTAAAGATAAAGTTGCTTCCTTTCCACCTCCCTCCCCAATCTATTTGCCTGCCTTCCTTCTTCCCTCCCTCCCTTCTGTCTTGTGGCTCTCAAACATCTTATGTTTATTCTATGTAGCTCTTATATTAAGCAGGTTTGGCCACCCCTGCTGTAAGTCATGTCTTAGTTAGGTCACTCGTGGTTTGAGGAGTAACTTCTATGCTTCTATTTGCTTTTCTTGCAACAGGTTAAAGAAAGGGGCTTTTTTACAATGGTTAATACTGGCATTTGTGCCTTCTGTCCACACGGATCAGAAATTACCCCCAAAATGTTAGTATTTTCACCATCAAAACTGTTAATGTTATAAAATTTGTATGTGTTGAAACTAAAAAATTTAAAAATTAAATATGACAGCTCAAAGAATTCATCATTTATGGGTATTTATGGTTGGTGTCCCAGTTACCTCCCACTGTCCTTATTTTTCTCTCTTCTTTCAGTTTTTCTTATTGCCACCTTTCCTTGGGCATCTTTTTCATTTTCCAACAACTCTTCTCTTCCCGGTTGTTTATTGACTGAACAAGAGAGCTTGCTGTGTAGCACTTTATAAATATTTACCTGGAAATCACCACATATGTTTTGTGTATGGATTGCTTTCCTGTTTCCTTTAATGTGCCTGAGGTGATGTATAATCAAAAGGCAAGAAATAGGGTATGTGCACACACATACAGACATGTGCATATTTTCAGAGATTCCAAAAGTTTGTGTGTAGGAAGGTGTTTTCCATGCTTGTGGCAGGTTTTGAAGGACAGTTTGGGGAGGGCATTTAAGAGAAGGTATGGAAGGTTTGATGGGGCTAGGAAAGGACACAAGAGCAGTAAAGTGTGGAAAAGAGGGAAAGGCTTTGTGTGTGGAGAACCTGAAGGTAAGTACAGGGACAGAAAGGAGAGGAGTTTCCATTGGCGCATAAAGGTGTAAATGGACTAAAAGTATGAAAGTCAAGAGACTGAAGGGGAAGGGGTGAGTAGGAAAAGGTACCATTATCATCGTTCTCATTGGCTCCATGTTAGGCCCTTGCGGCAAAGCGAAACAGAACGCTGGTGGTGTCTTAAAGCCTAACAAAATGTATTTCAGTATGAGCTTTTGTGAGGTATTTGTTTCTTTCATTCAGTTAATATTCTGCCCTTCCTGAGGCTCAGGGCAGGTTGCAACAAAGTTAAAACAATTTAAATGGGTTAAAAATACCCATAAAACAATTTCAGTTCACGATATAAACAGCATAATTCCAATTCAAAACTCTGCCTCAGCAGTCACAGCCAAACAGGTCCAGAGACTGATCAGATCCTGAGCATCCGAACAGGTGGAGGGAGACCTAATTAAAGCAACTGTTGCCTCCTCAGCTAAAAGCCTGGTGGAAGAGCTCTATTTTGCAGGCCCTGCAGAACTGTAACATCGCACAGGGCCCTGATCTCCAAGGGGAGCTCATTCCATCAGACGGGGGCTAGGCCCCTAGCCCTAGTTGAAGCAAGCTGGACATCTCTGAGACCGGGGACCACCAGAAGACGTTGAGACGCAGATCGTAAGGATCGTGACTTCAAGCATATTTCATCAGTCCACATATAATGAGGACATCAGTATTATATGTTTACTTAACATGTTTGTTTGTTTCATTTATACAGCACTTCTCTCCCCAGTGGAAAGTCACAGTGGCATCCATTCTCCCCTTCTCCATTTTATCCAATAGCCATGTGAGATAGGCCAGGCTGAGTGTGCGTGAGTGGCCCAAGGTTGTCCAGCAAGTTCCCATGGCAGAGTAGGCATTGGAATCTTACTCTTCCCACTCTCAGTCCAACAATAACCCAACCCCCACAATGCTATTAGATTTATATGATGTAGCAGATGCTTTATAGATGTTGCCATTTTCATGGAATTAGGACCTTAGGGAAGTCTGGAGTTGGTTTAGATGTCATTTAAACAATTGCTTAAAAAATCAGGATCGGGAATTTGACTTCCTTGTCTTTGTAGGTTAACCGTTTGTTCACTTCGGGTGCTCAAATTCATAGATGGCCAGCCTTCCCACCTGCTCCAGGCCAGCAGATGAAATGTAGGGAGCAAAAATGATGTCATGCATTGCATCAGCACCTCAGGCAAGATAATTTCGATCCCTTTCCTGCCTCCAAAGCTCCCAGGTGTTTCAGGTTATGACAATTTGGTGTTGTGGTTAAGAGTGTGGGCTCTAATCTGGGAGAACTAAGTTTGATTCTCCATTCCACATGCAGCTGCAGGAGTGATCTTGGGCCAGTCACTGTTGTCTCAGAGCTGTTCTTTCAAAGCCCTCCCTACCCCACCTTCCTCACAGGGAGTCTGTTGTGGAGAGAGTAAAAGAAGGAAATTCTGAACCATTCTAAGTGAAGGGCAGGATATAAATCCAATCTCTTCTTTTCTTCTAACATCCCTGTGCATTTGTCAGCCTTCCATGTTGTTAGCAGTTCTGAATGGGAAAACTTCTGCAACATTTCTGCTGGACAAGCACTGGTCTTAATGGTGCACATAATAATGTGATGTTTGTTCCCTAACAGGGCTGTGGTATGAAATGACATACTTCAGAGTAGGGGCGGCCAAACTGTGGCTCAGGAACTATATATGGCTCTTTCACACATATTGTGCGGCTCTCGAAGCCCCCATCACCCTGTCGGCTGGCTTAGACAAGGCATTTGTCTCTTTCAATCATTTCAATCAGTGGCTTGGAGAATGCATTTAAAGTTGCTTTCTTTACACCTTTCCCTTCCCCATCTGTTTTCCTTTTTTAATTTTATTTATTTATTTAATCGGACTTACGGTACATCCTGCCCTCCCCTTACGAACTCAGGGTGGCTAACAACATTTTAAAACAACCGCATAAAACAATTTAAAAAAATAAAGCCACAATATAACAATTTACAAACTAAAATAAATAATACATAAATTTTTCTTCCTCCCTCCCTCCCTCAAGCATCTGATGTTATTAATGTCTTGTGTCTCTCAAACATCTGATGTTTATTCTATGTACCTTAAGCAAGTTTGGTCACCCCTGCTTCAGAGTGTTTGTAGTCTTTCATTTTTATTCAGTCCTTCCTCACAACAATCAACTATTTTCTCAATCTGTGAGGACGGTTGATTTGGGGAAGGGTTGATACCCATCTATTTCTACTTATTCTAGGAGTAGTTTTATGTGTTTTATGTTTCTTTTCCTTAACTTGATTGATTCTATAATTTCTCAAGAAGAAATTAAGTTTGCATGTAAGTGATGCCCATAAAGATTTTGAAATGATGTAGAAGCTAAAGGCCATTCTGATAAAATTTAAATATATAAAAATAAAGTATAGGAAAGTTATTAAATAGCAGGGATGCTGCATTCTCTGAAAAAAATGAAATGAATGTGTCAAGTAATATTTATTTTATTTTATTTTATTTTATTGGATTTATATCCCGCCCTCCCTGCCGAAGCAGGCTCAGGGTGGCTCACAACAATAAAAACATTTGCAGGTTAAACATTAACTAATTAAAATCTTACAATAAAACATAAGAACATAAGAGAAGCCATGTTGGATCAGGCCAATGGCCCATCCAGTCCAACACTCTGTATCACACAGTGGCCAAAAATTTATATATATATCCACATGTTAATCACCCTTTGGGTGAAGAAGTACCTCCTTTTATCCGTTCTAACCTGACTGCTCAGCAATTTCATTGAATGCCCACGAGTTCTTGTATTGTGAGAAAGGGAGAAAAGTACTTCTTTCTCTGCCTTCTCCATCCCATGCATAATCTTGTAAACCTCTATCATGTCACCCCGCAGTCGACGTTTCTCCAAGCTAAAGAGCCCCAAGCGTTTTAACCTTTCTTCATAGGGAAAGTGTTTCAAACCTGTAATCATTCTAGTTGCCCTTTTCTGCACTTTTTCCAATGCTATAATATCCTTTTTGATGTGCGGTGACCAGAATTGCACACAGTATTCCAAATGAGACCGCACCATCGATTTATACAGGGGCATTATGATACTGGCTTATTTGTTTTCAATTCCCTTCCTAATAATACCCAGCATGGCGTTGGCCTTGTTTATTGGAATCGCACACTGTCTTGACATTTTCAGTGAGTTATCTACTATGACTCCAAGATTTCTCTTTTGGTCAGTCTCTGCCAGTTCACACCCCAAACAATTAAAACAGTTTGGTGCTAATAATAATAATACATTCCAGTAATTTCAGTCTTCTTTACTCTCATATGTGGCTAGCCATTAAAAGCAAGTTGAAATAAAGCTGTCTTGCAAGCCTTGCGGAACTGGACAAGGTCCCGCAAAGCTCTTGCTTCTTCTGGCAGTTGGTTCCACCAACAGGGGGCCGCTGTAGAGAAGGCTCTCTCCCGAGTGATCTTCAGTCTTGCCTCCCTCAGCCCAGGGATCGATAACAGGTTCCGTGTCCCTGATCTAAGTACCCTCTGGGGAACATATGGGAAGAGACGGCCCCTAAGGTTGACAGGTCCTCGGCCATATAAGGCTTTAAAGGTAATAACCAGCACCTTGTTGCGAATCTGGTACACTATCGGCAGCCAGTGCAGTTCCCGCAGCCCAGACTGTATGTGCTCCTGCATGGGGAGCCCCAATAACAGCCTAGCTGCTGAATTCTGCGCCAGCTGCAGTCTCCGGATTTGAGACAAGGGCAGCCCCATGTAGAGGGCGTTACAGTAGTCCAATCTCGAGGTGACCGTAGCATGGATCAGAGTTGCCAGGTCGCCAACTGCCTTGCCCACCTAAGGTGGAAAAGGAAAGGGACCAACTGCCTTGCCCACCTAAGGTGGAAAAAGGCAGATTTGGCAGTGACTGCTATCTGAGCCTCCATTGCCAATGAAAGTTCCAGTAGCACCCCCAAGCTTCTGACCTTGGGCGCCACTACAAGTGGCGCACCATCAAAAGCTGGTAGGGGGATTCCCCTTCCCAGGCCACTGCGACTCAGGCAAAGGACCTCTGTCTTTGTTGGATTCAGCTTCAGTCAACTCAGCTTAAGCCACCCTGTGATGGCCTTCAGCACCAAGTCCAGATTTTCTGGGGTACAGGTAGACCAGCCATCCATCAGTAGATAGAGCTGGGTGTCATCAGCATACTGATGGCAACCCAACCCATACCTCTTGGCAATCGGGGCAAGGAGGCACATATAGATGTTGAACAGCATCGGGGAGAGCACTGCCCCCTGAGGCACACCACAGTTAAGTGGGTGTCTCTGGGATGTCTGTCCCCCGATCGCCACCCTTGGTCCGTGGAGAAAAGAGGAGAGCCATTGTAAGGTCAACCCCTGAATCCCTGCGTCGGCAAGGCGGTGAATCAGGACCGTGTCGAACACAGCCGACAGGTCCAACAACAGCAGTATCGCTGAGCTGCCTCTGTCCAGATGCCACTGGAGATCATCCACAGGGTGACCAGTACTGTCTCCACTCCATGACCTGGGCGAAAGCTGGACTGATGGGGGTCCAGGACGGAAGCGTCCTCCAGAAAACTCTGTACCTGTAGTGCTACAGCCCTCTCAATAATTTTTCCCAGAAAGGGCATATTCGTGACTGGCCGATAGTGTGCCAATTTGGCTGGATCTAGTGATGGTTTTTTCAGGAGAGGGCAGACCACTGCCTCTTTGAGGGGCCCTGGAAAGAGCCCCTCAGAGAGGGATCTAGTTACGATATCCCGTGCTTCTATTTGTGATATTCCCATGCAGCGCTTCTATTTATTAGATGTCCATTAGAGATATTTTCAGGTATTTTACCATTTCCCCTCACCCTGCTTTTACTTTGTATGTGGAAACTATCGACGTAGAAAAGTTGGTTAACTTTGACATTTTTGTTATTCTTTCATTTAACAGCCTATTCCCTTAGGAGTTAGCTTGCGGTAAGACTCCATTGTCTTCAATGGCATCACATTCTTGTTGTAATTTGAGATAGCTTTGGCCAGCCAGCTAAAGGCACATTTAAACGTTTTCTGTTGGAAAGAGATTTGGGGGACAGACTGCTATCATAAGTAGTGAGTTTTGAACAAAAAAACAGTTGCGGTGTTTTAGGTTAAGAATTAGGGTTTTGGACGTCCCTGGTTCAAGTGCCACCTTTGCTTTCCCCCATCTGTACTGTGGAGATAAAAATACATAGAATTCTTGTAAAGATTATAAGACAGTATACACGAATCAGTTTGAACCTTCAGAAACATTGTGGAAATGCTTTTCTGTAGTTAGATGACACATCCTTGAAGTTTTCTTTGCAATAACAGTTGTTACTGGCATAATACATTATATGAGTGCAAACTCTGAAAGTAGGAGGAGGAAACCTAGCTTCGTCCAACTTGAGTATTTAATGATCCACACTGGTCTGTGCTTGTGTTGCTGTTGTACATCCAGGGCCGATCTCTTTATGCAGAGTATGTGAAAGATACCAAGTCCTAATCTTTGCTCTGTCTCTTTCCTTCCTGCCTGTTTTAGGAGCTGTGGACGACACAAGATGCTGAGCTGTTTGGTCTTGGGGCTTGAGGCTTGCGCTGGGAGATCTCCTTGCGAAAACTGCACACAATGAAAATGCTTCCCGGCGTGGGGGTGTTTGGGACCGGGAGCACCGCTCGGGTGCTGGTTCCTCTGCTGCGGGCAGAAGGCTTCTCCATCGAGGCCCTCTGGGGGAAGACCGAAGAGGAAGCGAAGCAACTGGCTGAGGAAATGAATATTTCCTTCTACACCAGCCGGACAGATGATGTTCTGCTGCATCAGGATGTGGACCTGGTTTGCATCAACATTCCCCCACCATTGACACGACAAATTGCGGTGAAAGCTCTAGGTACCGTATATTGGCCGTTGAATGGAAACAAATTGTTCTGGCACTTGAATGAGACCTGCCTTCTTTGTTGTATACAGCAGCTGGCATCTGATGGTGGTCGCTGTGTAATTGATTACCGTAAACCTTATGTTTCATTTTGGAGCATGATTTTGTATCTTATAGCTGTGAAATCCTGCAAAAATCCAGTTTGAATGAGGATCATAAGAGAGCAGAATGTGGCGGTAGAAAGTACTGTCACGTGTCCGCCAACTTAGGGCGGCCCGGTCTCATCAGATCTCAGAAGCTAAACAGGGTTGACTCTGGCAGGTACTTGGATGGGAGACGTCCTTGGAATTCAAGGAGCTGGGAGGTGGGGGCAGGCTTTATCCAGCCACCTCTCTGAATGTCCTCCAGGCCCCCAGTAGGAGTCAGTTCCCAGAGGCTGCCATGACTTCCAGGTGCATACACAACCTCACACATGCACACGTGCACTTAAAAAAAATGTAAACGATTTTCAAGGCAAGAGAGGAGCAGAGGGGATTTGCCATTGCCTGCCTCTGTGTAGCAACCCTGGACTTCCTTGGGGGCCTCCCGTCCAAGCACTAACCTGGGCCAACTTAACTGAGCTTTTGAGATCTGATGAAATAGGGCTAGCCTAGGCCATCCAGGTCAGGGCTAGTGTTACAAAAATAAGCAACTTTCTGCCCTGACTTGTGCATACCAACTGGTGTGACACAAGAGGGGAGCATACCGCACACACAAATGTGTAAGATCTTAGTGGGAAAATAGCTCACTGGAACCCATTTTTGCTGCTGTTATGGATCCGTTTTCAGTGGGTTGGTTAGCCTTTCTGAGGACTGGACAAAGCTAGAGCCCGGTGGCACCTTTAAGACCAACAAAGTTTAACTCAAGGTGTGAGCAACAACATAACAGTAAATCCGTATTCGATAGAAGTAACAGGGTGAGAGCAGTGATTCCCCCCCTGAATTTTGTCAGGCAACCTGAAGACTGGACAAAGTTAGAGTCCAGTGGCACCTTTAAGACCAACGAAGTTTAATTCAAGGTGTGAGCTTTCGTTTGCATGCACAAAAGAGTGATTCATTCCTTATTCAACAGAAGTAACAGGGTAAGAGCAGGGATATTCCCCTCAATTTTGTCAGGCAACAAAGTGATTTTTGTATTGCCTATTAATATATAGGAGAGGTAATGTATAGGAGAGGAAATGTTGCAGTTACGTACTCACAGAAAGGACACAGAGCCCAGTTGTTTCTCTGTGTGCAGCCTTCCCGGTCATTACAAGTATGGCAGAGACTTCTGCGTTCAATAAACAGGAAGCAGCAAGGTGAAAGTATCTTTTGGAACAGATTTCACATTCTTTCTTAAACAGGGCTGATAAACAGGAAGGCTGGCAGGCTTCCAAAGCAAGAATGGTTTTTATAGAGGTTAGAAGTGGAATCTGTGTAATCATGTGATTAAATTAAGTTTCTGCATTCCCACAGCACTTGAAAGACAGAGCAAAAGACACCAGCATATTTCTGCTGCTTCACTGACCACTAGGCGTCTGCAGAGACCGCACTATGGTGCTTGTTTCCCCATGCCCATGGATCAAGGAGAAATTCTGCAGAAGGGGAAGTGGCTGCTACCTCTTGGTGTGGTCTGTTGTTCTTCAGGAAGCAAAAGGCTCATTAAACTTTATAGGGAGCGCCTGCAAGAAATCTGGGCTTGGTGCTTGCTAGAGCGTGGAGTGAAACCCAGCAGCTGCTTTGCCAGTTGCTGAGCAGCAGATCGTGGCTTCTGTTGATGAGACTGGTGCTTGAAGTAGGGAAGGGGCTCAAGTTGTCCTTACTTATTTCTGAAGGACAAGTTAGAATCATAGAGTTGGAAGGGGCCATACAGGCCATCTAGTCCAACCCCCTGCTCAATGCAGGGTCAGCCTTCAGCATCCCTGACAAGATAGAATCATAAAAGCTGGAAGGGGCCATAGTTTAGTTTTACTTGAAATGTGTTATCCGAGCACATGCTTCTTTGGTGCTCATTGGCTGTCTGGATGTAGAGTGGTTGGGATTCCGGGGAGGAGGGAGTATCCCATTCCTGAAAGTCAGGTTGATTCTTTCAAGGCTGCAGTGTGGTACTAAAAATCATGTATAATTTTGAAGAGATTCTGTAAAATTGATCCCAACTGGGATTTGAGACCAGAATGCTGGCATTCTGGTTGGGGTATGGCAGGAACTGGATGGAACGCTGCTATTGTTAGGTTTTATATAAGAGTATTTTTGAAGCGCCTCAGGAATTAAATGATGTGCAAAACATTTTTTAAAAAAAGATGCCCTGTTCACTGGCCTTGCAGTTTTAATTTAGACAGAAATAAAATCAGCAGACTGAAAACTGGAGGAGGTCAAAAGTAATTATTCAGAGGTCAATTGAAACAATTGTGTCTTAAGGCTTTTATTTTTATTTTAAGAAGGATGTTAAATGAATATTGGCTGTTGTAGATAAGGAACAATGGAGAAAGAGCACGAAGATAGGAAACGGAGGGAGAGAGACAAGAGTTTAACCAGCAATTAAGAACCAGCAATTAAGAACCCGAAGAATGCAAGGCCTGGGGAAGAGATTGCAGAGATATTAGAGGCTTGAGATAAGCGGGAGCTTGATAATGAATACGCTTCATAACGAGCTGCAAAATCTTAAATTGAATTCGGAAAGGAAGCGAATGGAAACAGTATGAAAACCTTGACCGAGTGTACAGGCAGGACAAAAAACAGGACAGGTTGTAGAATGCAAAACAGCAACAAGAGGCTTAAGGTAGGAATAAAGGGTATATGTAAAAAAGTGCCATCACATCTCAGCTGTCTTATGGTGACCCAGAAAGAAATGATTTGCCATCATCTTCCTCTTTGTAGTCAGCTTAGTGGTCACCCATCGAAGGACTAATCAAAACCAGCCCTGTTTCATTTTTGAGAAGACTGAATGAGTTTAGGCTATCCAGATCAGGACGAGTGTAAATTGACTAAAAGAGCACTAAAGTTGAGTCAAAATATGACCAGAAAATGGGTGGAATCAGCTGAAAAGAATGATAGGATTTGAGGCAGAGTCCTTCAAGTTAGGAGGTCTAAAATCATTTGCCCAGGACAGAAGTCCTGATCTTTTAGAAGAAGGAATAAGAAGAAGATATTAGATTTATATCCCACCCTTCAGTCTGAAAGAGCGACTCACAATCTCCTTTATCTTCCTCCCCTGCAACAGACACCCTGTGAGGTGGGAGGGCCTGAGAGAGTTCTCACAGAAGCTGCCCTTTCAAGGACAACCTCTGCCAGAGCTATGGCTAACCAAAGGCCATTCCAGCAGGTGCAAGTGGAGGCGTGGGGAATCAAACCCAGTTCTCCCAGATAAGAGTCCGCACACTTAACCACTACACCAAACTGTTTCTCCTGATTTCATGGTTTATAACCATTAAATCAGGGCCATGAAATGCCTGTGCTGTGGCCCAGCTGTATTTAAACTCTGATGCTCTTTGACTTTGGAAAAGGTTCACAGAAAAAAAAAGCAGTTCAGATTAATAATAATAATACATTTTATTTTTATAATACATTTTATTATTACATTAATAATACTTTTCAGGTATTATAAGACAGTTTCAGATTTAGAAATGCTAATTTAAGTTACTCCTGCAGCTAGCAGTTTGAGAGTGCTATCTAATGGATATAACACAGCGTTGTGCTATGTAAGTGCAGTGGATGGCATGTCTAAATATACAAATTATATTGGTTATGCATATTAGCAGTGTTCTCTTGGTTAATTAGCTTTGTTGTCAAGTGTTTATGATTGTGCTAAGCAAACCATCTATCTTTATCAGGAGATGTCATGATGTTTCCAGTCCTATCAACACCTTAGGCTGCCTAAGTTTTAGTCTGCTTACTAAGCCAAAAACTATTTGAAACTTCTAAGAATTTCTCTCTGTTCGGTCCTCACGTGAGTTTAAAAAAGGGGTGCTTGAGGGATCTTCAAAAGCAAGGTGATTCCAGGTTCCCTCTCAACAGTTACTTAAATGCGAATTGTCACAGTTGAAGAATTATTTATTATCTGTTAATTAAGGGACTTATAGTGCAGTCCTTAACTGTAAATCCTGTTTAATGAAAAGGTATGTATACACAGAATGGAACTCTTGCATATAAGAGAAAAAAACAATCAATGTTCTTTCCTGCTTATTTGTGTGTACACACAGCCCAAGTTTTTAGGATGCCAAAAATTTATCAGCTATTCCATTCTGTTTTTAATTAACAAGCAAGACTGTCTTTAGATTTCCATAATCATTTCCCCTCATGATAATTTCTTCCCTATATTTAGCATGCGAGGTAACCTGTAGTAATTCTGAAAAGGTGCGTTGGCTCTTGCATGCCTGAATCCTGCTGTTTGTCTTTGGTTTTTGACACACCTCAAAGGAGATGATATGGCACATTGCATATTTAAATTACAGAATACTGTTTTAACCATGCCACTTCCTTGGAAAGAGATGCTTCAGTTGTTTGGCACCATATATTTTTATGTACTTCTTTTATAACTGTTTAACTGTTTAAATATTTAACTGTTTTATACTTGAAATTGTTTAAATTTTATGTTTGATTAATTGTTGGAAGCCGCCCTGAGCCATTCATGGGAAGGGCGGGATATAAATCCCAAATAAATAAGCACACTTTGCCCCCTCCCTAATGGACCAAAAGTATTTACAACATATTTCCCCTCTCCATTTTATCCTCACAAGAACCCTGTGATGTAGGTTAGGCTGTGTGTGACTGGCCTGTCACCCAGCAAGCTTCTAAGAAGGCAGAGTGGAGATTCAAACTTAGATCTCCTAGATTCTAGTCCAACAGTTCTAGTCCAACAGTCCTAGATTCTAGTCCAACCGTGCTACATCACACTGTCTGGCAATGGCTTTCCCTTAGCCAGCTCTGAGTACTGTGCATTCAAAGGCATAACTGCTGGATGTTTGATCAGCAGACGACATCTACCTGGATCTTTGTAGTTCTCTTGTTCTTCCCAGAAAGTCTGTGTTGGATCTTGTAGGTACTCTCATTTATATCTGATCCCCCTGTTACTGTTTGCCTTGGTCTTCCCCAAAGTGAAATTTTGCTTCTCAGGCAAGAGTTTACATTTTCTTGAGTTGTTTGGCACCCTGGTGACCTCTGAATCAAATCAGTCTCCTGTTTCATCAGGTATCGGAAAGAACGTCATTTGTGAAAAAGCTGCAACTTCTGTGGATACCTTCAGGATGGTGACTGCCGCCAGATACTACCCCAAACTCATGAGCATCGTGGGCAACGTCCTGCGTTTCCTGCCAGCTTTCATCAAAATGAAGCGATTGATAGAAGAGAACTACGTGGGCGACGTCCTGATCTGCGACGTTCGAGTGTGCTGGGGCAGCCTCCTCAGCCACAAGTACAACTGGATCTGTGACGAGCAGATGGGTGGAGGCGGCCTGCACACTATGGGGACCTACATCATAGACCTCCTCACTCACTTGACTGGCCGAAAGGCCGAGAAAGTCCACGGCTTGCTGAAAACCTTCGTGAAGCAGAACTCCGCCATCAACGGGATACGCCACGTCACCAGCGACGACTTCTGCTTTTTCCAGATGCTGATGGCGGGAGACATCTGCAGCACGGTGACCCTCAACTTCAACATGCCCGGATCGTTCATCCACGAGGTCATGATCGTCGGGTCCGCAGGGCGCCTGGTCGCTCGCGGGACAGAACTGTACGGCCAGAAGAACACCGCTCTCCAGGAGGAGCTCCTGTTCGTAGACTCTCTGGACATCGACGTGGGGCTTTCGGGGAAAGGGTTTCAAGACATACCCATGCTGTACCTCAAAGGAATGGTATACCTGGTGCAAGCCCTGCGTCAGTCATTCCAGGACCAGGAGGATCAGCGGACTTGGGATCCCAAGCCAGTCGCTATGGCAGCATCTTTTGAAGATGGCCTCTACATGCAAAGTGTAGTAGATGCGATTAAGAAATCCAGCCGGTCTGGGGAGTGGGAATCTGTGGAAATCATGACAGAAGAGCCAGATGCCAATCAAAACCTCTGTGAGGCGCTTCAGAGAAATAACCTATAATGGGGAAAGTTCCTGGAGAAGCAGGATGGTTGGCAGGAATGGGCAGAAAGCTTCAAAGATGGATACTTTTTGGGGTATCGGGAGGGAAGGATAATGAGGAGCTATACTTGTGGGTAAAAACCTCTAAGGAAACGCTTTTTTGTTTTTAGACTCATTCAGAGGGTTTTAAATATTGCAGATTTGCGTTTGTATGTTTTGGTGGTTTTAACACTAAACTTTCTGAGTTGAGTATCGTTAGGAAAACTTGAATCTCCCTTTGCACTCAGCCATAGCTAAAACAAAAGCGTGGGTAAGTCTGTGTCTCTTCTACGCAGCTTTTGGCACTCTTGCCGGTTTAATACGATAGCACTTCGCACTACAAAAGGCTGTTTTTCATAGGAACACAAGTGTTCTCGACAAGGGGGGGAGGGACCCTCGCAGAAGGGATACGATGAAGCAAGTCTTTCAATTTGACCATCTGGGGGACAGCCTCCAGTCTGAATGTTTTGAATTTACACTGTGAGATTGAGTCTGCTCTGTGACAGTAGCCACTTTCTTCTGGTTGCTAGAAGGAAAACTCGAGTACTTTGTCTACTGTTTCCACATATCAGCGCTGCTCTTCCGTGGCAGGTTGTTTGAGGCTGGAGGAGGCTTTTGCGTGTCTTTCCCCACATTTCTCTCCTGCCCTGTTCAGTGCCACCGAGCAAACTCCATCCATGATCGTCCTCTGGGGAAGCTCACTGGTCAGCAAGTACCAGCCCCGCAGCCAGTTTTGCTCATCCGATCGTTGACTTGTAAAATATCTGGCTGCGTAAATGAGGCAGGTTATCCTCTGTCAAGGGATATGAAGTTAAATACAGAAGAAATATTCGATCGCTTTATTCAGCCATGGGCAGATAGGATAGTTGTTAGCTTGAAGGCGTTAAGGCCAGAAATGGCTTTGGTCAGGCAAGTGGGTGTAATTCAGACACTGGGACAATGTTCTACGCCTCTTCCCTTTCTGACTTGTATTCTTTGAGAATTCTGGTGCTGCTGGCCAAACAAATCTTAGTGCGCATCTACCAGGTCTCAGTGCTGCTGCCCTTTGCTGGGCTGAACCTGAGAAGTCGTAGCTAATTTTTTTTTGTATGAGATATATTGTTTACTTGAATGTTTTTATGGGTTCCTACTAGATTTTAATCCTGTACCTTAATATAAAGCCATTAGCAAGCAATCTTAATGTTTTTTTGCAAGTGGCTGTGTTTGTTGTGCATAAGAGCGCATAAGATCAGGAACTGCTATCAGCTGTTTTCTGATTCCGAAAGAAAAAACTCTGCCGTTCCTCACCCTGTTATTCTGAGCTTTTAAAGTTATTTTTAACTGCAACAGCTGTATCCTTCATTCTAGTTACAGATGTTTATTTTCCTGCCACTGTAGTAACAGGTTGCAGCCCTAGATCCTCTTTTGCAAGGGGGGTGGGGCAGAATCCACATTCTGTACTAATGGAATCTTGATTTTGTGGTCACACTGTCCGGTGATGCAGAATTTCAGAATTGGTACACAGTGTGATGACAAAGGAGGAAATAAGTTGAACATTTTGGGATTGGGTATCACAAACCTTAGTTTGGGAGGACGTGCAAGACCAGCCTCTTTATGCATTGGGAGGTCCCGCTAGAAAACCTTCTTTGATTTCTGATCCTTTTAACTTGAAACTGCCTTGTCATCTTTCAAAAGTTCTTTCTTATCTTTAAGCCAAAATGTGTTTTCACATTAATTCTACTTCAGATTCCTAGTATATGCTTTTAACCCAAGTGCATGGATGTTTGTCTTCATCAAAAGGGCTGGCTCATTACTAGTTGCGAACTCTGTGCCATTGTGAAAGATGTGATCTGTTTGGGCTAAGCGATTCCTCTGTAGTTCGGCATTCATGACTGAGCACTGCCGTCTTGTTCTTTCTGGGAAATGAAGCGTTAATTGAATTCTTCCCTCTCCCTGATGATATAAAAATTCAAACTCTCGTGGTAAGCGTTCCCCACCCACCCACCCACTTTGAAGCTCAGCACAGAAATGGGAATGCCAAAGAATGCCTTTGGTCATATTCCATAGTTCTTTTTGGTGGCAAAAAGAAGAATGCTTCCCTGCCCCCTGCTGCTACCCTTGCATGCTTCCCTTCCATATTACAAGCTGCTGTTTTCTTTAGTATATGGAGGGTTGTAAACTGTTTGGAGGCTGTGTTCTCTGCCATGTCCAGCAAAGTTGGGAAAAAGGAAGAAAACAGTCCTGGAATCCTCATTGCTAGTAGGCAGAAGAGCGTCATTTCAATCCTACGGACATTAAACTGATTCAAACTCCAGCAGAGCCCCCCCCCCATAAGTATATTCAATCACTCTTAAAAGGAGTGTTCCCTTTCCTCCTAGACCAGGGGTGGCCAAACTTGCTTAACGTAAGAGCCGTATAGAATAAACATCAGCTGGCTGAGAGCTGCAAGACATGAACGTCAGATGTTTGAGAGCCACTAGGAAGGAAGGAAAGCAAATAGGCGGGGGGGAGGAGAGGTGGAAAGAAAGCAACTTTAAATGCCTTCTCCAAGCTGCTTGGCTGGCTTAGCTTGGAGAAGTGATTTAAAAAGAAAAATGTCATCTCCAAGCCGGCTGACGAGGTGGTGGGGGCTTTGAGAGCCGCACAATATGTGTGAAGGAACCACATGTGGCTCCTAAGCCATAGTTTGGTCACCCTGTCCTAGACTTTTGGGGAGGAGAGCATGTTGGGTGGGGTGGATAAACTCTATTCCTGTCTCTGGGAACTTCTTAGCAGTTCTGAAGAACTCTGCCTGAACTAGGCTGCTTAAGCCAGCATCTCCAGTTCCCCTTTATTTTATCAGCCAGTGGACAGAGCCAAACGCACAAATACTTGATACCAGAATGTAACGAACCATGTTTGATTAATATATTTGGATGGGGCAAAAGGAACATCTGTTAAAGAGGTGGTCTCCAGGGAGCCTTTTAAAGGAGATTCTGCCAGACGGTGCTACTTGTGCTGTGGCGACAGCGGCGGGACGAGGTGAGCCGCGCAGACGCTGAGCATCTTGTCTATGTCCACCTGAGTAGACTTGTCCACCTCAGCCTTGGCTGCGACTCCCGTATTGGCGCTTTTGGGGCTCCTCAAGTCTCTACCTTTGTCTTCTGCAACTGAACAGGGAATAAAAGGTTGGTATAAAACTGTGTCCACACGAGTCCAACGCGTTGCAGCAATGGTAGTTGATCAGTGGGTTTCTTAGCTGTGCCAGCCAGCTTCCCACTAGCACTCAGCTGCTTGGGACTAAGGAAAGGGGAAGTCTTAACAGCTCATCAGGAACAACCTCTTATATATTTTTTTCACTGGGACTTTGAAAGCCACCATGTTCTGCCAAATTTGTTTGCTCCTTCCATCCCTGGTCACACACCCCCCATTGTGTTTGGGGAAGTGGAGAACATCGTACCCAGGGCTTTTTTTTGTAGCAGGAACTCCTTTGTATATTAGGCCACACACCCCTGATGTAGCCTGTCCTCCAAGAGCTTACAGGGCTCTTCTTACAGGGCCTACTGTAAACTGCTGGAGGATTAGCTACATCGGGGTGGGGGGGGTATAGCCTAATATGCAAAGGAGTTCCTGCTACAAAAAAACCCGATTGTACCTATTCTTTTTGTTCCCAATTTGTTACCTTTGGGTGGAGATATTCTCAGTTCTAGAGGTCCTGTCTTGTTCTCTATAACAGGCTGAATCTCCATTGGGGGAAGGTCACATTCGTTTTCTGACGGACTGTTCATCTCTGGATTGCCATAGTTTATGTACTGGTATAAAGGTCGCAGACGCTGGGATTTTCCTAGAAATAAAGATACGAGCTTTGGATACAGGTAGCCTGTTGAAACTATACGTAGAACAAGAACTGTATTAATCTGTTTTGCTATTGCTTTGCTCTGTTGTCTTCCTTTTGCTATGATGCGGGTTTGAGATGAGGGTGCTGCATTTTTATATCTAGGCTTCACTTAGTAGTTGACCCAGCCAACTGCCAGTTTTGCAAGTTCACATCGCTGTCGGAGTAGCAGTGGCTTTTAACAGCCCTATTTATACTCTTTCAGAAAGGCAAAACCTCTTCCTGAATAGAGGAGTTCTTCTGCACTAGGGTTCTCTTTCCCCCCATGTTAAAGTGAGTTTCAGGGGGGAAATGGTGGGCATCTTAGCAGTAGTTAAAGCAAACACAAAACTGCCTGTTATTAACAAACAGCGTTTGACTGAAGGACTGGAAGCAGCAGCTGTCGGAGGCATATCAGTGCCTGAGCAAGTACACATCGATGACCACCAATATTCCCTGTAAGCTGAGTTAGTGTGAGCTAGCTCAGTTTTTTTAGCCTCCAGCTCACACATTTTTGTCTTAGCTCTGGAAGAATGGCCCCAGAGCAAGCTAATTTATTCAGTAGCTCACAGCTTTAATGCCAGTAGCTCACAAAGTAGAATTTTTGCTCACAAGACTCCGCAGCTTAGAGGGAACATTGCCACTAATGTGTTCAAAACTGGGAGGCGGGGTGGGGAGGCAAGTTAATCATGTGTGTGTTATTGAACTGGTGATTTCCTGAAACACTCACTGTTTTGTGTCAGAAGAATATTCGGCATTAGATATTGCAGCTTCTGGCAAACATGCATGCACGCATGGCTGTGTTAGAGTGTACCAGCTTGGCTTTTGCGTGGGTGTGTTTTTCTGATCTGCAAACTGTGACCTCCTGGGTTCCAGGAGGTCACAGGCTCCTTCTGTCTTCTACAAGCCAGAAGGCTGGCTTCTCCACAGAGGTACTGTGAAGACTGTACTGGGAAATCCTATCCCAAAAACTCCCCTTCCAGAATGCTGTAAGCTCAACAGGGAGCTGTTCCTGTTGGTGGTAGAGAGAGGAGGACTCACAATAATGGTTCTAAAGGTGGGAAGGTACCCACTGAATATCAGGAAAAACTTCTTTACAGCAAAGAGTTGTTCAGCAGTGGAACTGGCAACCTAGGAAGGTGGTGAGTCCCCCGTCACTGGCAGTCTTTAAGCAGCTGTGGGACAAGAACTTTTCAGGGATGCCCTAGGCTAGGGGTGGCCAAACTGTGACTCAGGAGCTGCGTGTGGTTCTTTCACACATAATTGTGCGGCTCTCAAAGCCCCCACTGCCCTGTCAGCCAGCTTGGAGAAGAAGAAGAAGAAGAAGAAGATATTGGATTTATATCCCGCCCTCCACTCCGAAGAGTCTCAGAGCGGCTCACAATCTCCTTTACCTTCCTCCCCCACAACAGACACCCTGTGAGGTGGGCAGGGCTGGAGAGGGCTCTCCCAGCAGCTGCCCTTTCAAGGACAACCTCTGTCAGAGCTATGGCTGACCCAAGGCCATGCCAGCAGGTGCAAGTGGAGGAGTGCTGGAATCCAACCCGGTTCTCCCAGATAAGAGTCCGCACACTTAACCACTACACCAAACTGGCTCTCCAGAAGACATTTGTTTCTTAAAAACTCCAAGCCAAGTCAGCCAGAAGCTTGGAGAATGCATTTAAAGTTGCTTTTCTTCTACCTCCCCTCCCTCCCCTATTTCCTTCCTTCCTCCCTCCCTCCCTCCCATCCAGTGGCTCTCAAACATCTGACGTTCATGTCTTGCAACTCTCAAACATCCAACATTTATTCTACGTAGCTCTTACATTAAGCAAGTTTAGCCACCCCTGCTCTAGGCTGATCCTGCATTGAGCAGGAGGTTGGACTAGATGGCTTGTGTGATCCCTTCCAACTGTGTGATTCTGATGATTCTGTTATTCTCTAGGGATGTTAACCAATTTTCTCCTACCCTTCTTTCACCCATTCTAATTCTCAGCTGCTGTCAACATCCTGTACTCTTGAAGCATGCTCAATTCTCAAGCCTGTTTTGGTTTTACTTCTGTTTAATTTACAGTCCTACTTTTCATTCTGAATTCCTGGGGAGTCCTCCAAGCATGCAGAAAACAAAAGAAACCCTGACTGTGGCTGGCCTGCTTTGCTGCTTTTGTGATTAGCACAAGGTCTAGCTTAGGGGTGTCGAACTCATGAGGGCCAGATGTGACATAAATGAGACCTTGTTGGGCTGAGCTATGTCAGGTTGGGCCAAGCCATGTTGGGCTGGGCCATGTGTGTACTTATTTAAGATTAGGGAGCAGAGATATATTTTTAATAAACTACACAGACAAACACACACACACACACGTATATAAAACTTAAAACATAGCACTCATTGGTCTTAAAGGAAGCTCTGGCTCTTTTCTTCCTTCCTCAGGGAACTAGGGGAGGGGGGGAGGAGCCTCAGCAGATAGAAGGAAGAGATGATTGGCTCAGTATCTCTGCTGTGTGATTGAAAGAGCCTAGCTCTGCCTCCTCCCCCTTCTTCCCCAAGGGAGAAGTCTCAGTCAATGGAGAAAATAGAGGTTTTGCTCTGTAGCTCCTGTGCAGTTGAACAAGCCTTACAAAGCAAACTTATGCAGAAGGAAGCAAGAGGAGGAAGAAGGAAGCAGATGACAGCCAGTTGCTTGGGGGCCAGATAGGAGTCCTCCAGGGCCCTTGGACTGCATGTTTGACACCCCTGGTCTAGCTGATTTAGATACGGTAATATTAGTGTGGCATACGCAGTTGAATTTACACCCCAACTTCAATAACTCCCAGTAGGATTTGTGCTATGAGAGTAGCTTGTTGCTTTTCCTGTTTGCACTCACTCTCTCCGCCTGCAGAATCTGGAGACAGTGTGCTCCCTGTACCGGAAGCCGGGTGCACAATGATATCCAGTGAACTTTTCCTTTTCTTGGATTTCTTGGGCTGCTTTGGGATGAGAGAAGTTTCTGCCTTGGAGCCATCCACTTCCTCCGCCTTGAGAGGGAGTTTCTTGAAATCTGCATGTTGGAAAATGAGGAGCTCAGAGTCCATTCTGCAAAGGGAAAAGAGAAAAGAACTAAGGTGGTTTGAATCCAGTGAGAGCTGCCCACGGCACATCACAGACGATGGGCCCTGTTTGCTAGATCTGTGCTTACTTCCTCCTGGCTGGAGTAATCTGTGTCCCTCAGGCTTGCTTTCTGCTGGTGCAGGTTCTTCCCCCACCCTGTCCTCCAGAGAGTGCTGCTCTGGAATCTAGTGAGTAGCAGCTTTGAGTAATGCTTTCACAGAGTCTTGCAGTTGTTAGTTCATAAGCTCACTGCTAGAAGGGATAACGTATCCCTTATTTGGTGTAGTGGCTAGGTGTGTGGACTCTTTTCTGGGAGAACCGGGTTTGATTCCCCACTCCTCCACTTGCAGCTGCTGCAATAGCCTTGGGTTAGCCATAGCTCTTGCAGGAGTTGTCCTTGAAAGGGCAGCTGCTGTGAGAGCCCTCTCAGCCCCATCCACCTCACAGAGTGTCTGTTGTGGGGGGAGAAGATATAGGAGATAGTAAGCTGCTCTGAGTCTCTGATTCAGAGAGAAGGGCGGGATATAAATCTGCAGTCAGTCTGTTTTATCAGGCCAGTCTGTTTTATCTGTCTCCAGCAACAAAAGAGCCCCATGTATTTTTCAAACACAGACAAATTTTTACAGTGAGTCAGACTACAGTCCCAACCTAGCTGAGTATTTCCCATGCTTTCTGCCAGCAGCTCTCCAAGGCTCTAGGCAGAAGTATTTCTGAGCCCTGCCACCTGACTTTTTTATCCTTTCGGTGTGGTGTGCCAAGAGTGGCACTCAGTTCCTTTGGCACAATTTCCACCTCTCTGCTCTGAGACAAAAAGGAACCAAGGCAGGGCCTACTTTGTTGTTCTCGCTTTAAAGCCGTAGGTCGTCAGCCAGGCCTGGAGCACAGAGACCGATTTCAGATTCTTGAGTTCAGGAAACAGTTCTTGGTGACCTTGGATTTCTTCCTCATACAGTTTGGCATGGAGGAGGATGCTCTTCCCATCTTCATGCCACTGCAGAAGGAGACATACAGTTACTTGGTGGAGGAAGCAAAGATTCAGTTCAGGGCTTGTCCCTGCAGTTTCCTGGAAATAGGGGAGCTGCAGTTTATGTTCTTGGATTGGTACCAAGTCAGAAAAATGCACACTTACATAACAGAATATGACCTCAAGGTGAAATGAGGAGGAAAGGGTAAGTAAAGACAATTACACAGTTAGTTTTGTGGCTTAACTAAATATTATAGTTCTAAGGAAAGTAGGGACATTATCTTAAACAATGTCTTTCCATGAGATCTCAACACTTGATGGAGAATGAAGAGGTTATTTGAAGTTAAAAGGTATAAATGGACTACAAAACATTAATGTTATGCTTTTCTACCCAATGGGAACCCCAAGTGGCTAAATTTCGCCACTATGTCTGGTCTATTTCAATAATAACAGCTCTCCATTTCATCAAGATTAGTGTTTATTGTAAGACAGGATGGTGGCGAAATTAAGGTGGTTCACGGCTGGGTGAATATATATAGAAGCAGTTAGCCATCACATACGCTCCTAACTCTGGTGCGAGATAAGTTCAAAACACCAAATTGTTACAAGGCAGACATTCTCACACTACAATAGCCATTAGCAAAACACTCTTAACAGATAGTAATGATCTTGACAGTCAGATAGTGTTAGAAGGCCTAAATACTTTTGTTTTCCCAGTAAGCCTAGCAGGTGTTTCAGAAGAGAAACAGTAAAATGGCAAGGGATCTTGACAGTTCTATGTATCCTCAGAACAAGCATCCTGTGAGACTGACTAGGCTGAGACTGTCACCAAGGTCACCCAATAAGCTTAGAATCATAGAGTTGGAAGTGACCTCCAGGGTCATCTAGTACAGCTCCCTGCACAATACAGGAAATTCACAAATACCTCCCATACTCCCACACAGCGACTCCTGCAACATGCCCAGAAAACGGCAAAAAACCCCTCCGTGATCCCTTGCCAAACTGGCCTGGAGAAAAATTGCTAGCTGACCCCAGAGTGACAATCAGTGCTTCTTTGGGTGTATAAGAAAGGGCCACGAGAATGAAGCACTGATGCAACCCTCCCTGCCCTTCTCATAATCTGCCTAAATTCACAGAATCAGCATTGCTGTCAGATGGCCATCTAGCCTCAATTTAAAAACCTCCAAAGGAGAGTCCACCACTTCCCAAGGAAGCCTGTTCCACTGAGGAATGGCTCTGTCAAGAAGTTCTTCCTAATGTTTACTTGAAAACTCTTGATTTAATTTCAACTTGCTGGTTCTGGTCCAACCTTCTGGGGCAACGGGAAACAGCTCCACACTATCCTCTATATTGTCACGGCTGGGGCCGGGTCAGGCAAAGTCCAGGGGCAGGCCGAGGTCTGTAGCCAGTAAGCAGGAGGGTCCGAGGCGCCAAATCCGAATCACTGTACAAGTATCGCAGGTCCGAGGTCCAGAAGCCGAGGTCAGGGAGTCCAGAAGTCACAAGCCAAAGTCAGGGAGTCCAGAAACCAAAGTCAAGCCAGAGTGGATGCTAGAACGTCAGGGAGATGACTAGTTGCTTCCACAAAGCCTCCTCCCAAAGCCTACAGCTATATAGCCCTCTGCTGGCTGTTGCCCATTTGGGCTAATTGCTGGTTCAGAGAGGCAGCCAGGATCCTGTTACAACTCAAGCATCCTTGCTCTTAGAAGGGCCAGAATCCTCTCAGGGCTCAGGGAGCGTCTTGCTTGTGAGCGTGCCGCCCTCCTCCGGTCCCTGAGGTCCTGACGGAGGCGGTCACGCACATGCGCCACCCGAGAGGGCGAGGCAGGGGGGCTGGGATCTTCTCCAGCAGGAGGCGGGGGCACTGGTGCAGGTGGCAGGGGCACAGTTTCTTCTGCAGGCTCCACTTCCTCTGCAGGGTCCCCAGCACCCACGACATATATATCCTTCAAGTACTTGAAGATGGTGATTGTATCACCTCACAGTTGTCTCTCCCTGCTAAACATACCCAGCTCCTTCAACCTTTCCTCATAGGACTTGATCTCCTCCAGGCCCCTCACCATCTTCATTGCCCTCCTGTGGACACATTCCAGTTTATATCTAGTGGCCAAAACTGAACACGATATTCTAGGCAACATCCAGAGCAGGGTAAAATGATACCATTAACTTTGCTTAATCTGGATAATTCTTTTGCTTCCCTGCGAGAGTGGAGATTCAAAACTGGGTCCCCCAGATTGCAGTCCCTCGTTATCCTCTGCTCTGCACTGGCAAGTGTGCAGTTTAGAACAATAATGCAATCACAAGAGCATCAACGTTTGCTGGGGAGTTAGCTCTTCATCCTTTTCCACGGAAGTTGTAAAATTAAGCAGAATGCTTCCTACTCAAAGCTGCCTGAAGGTGCATATGAAATGAATCCTCTTGGAGGGTCCGTAATCAGTTTTCAAAGAAGGTATCACCACCCCTTCTTCCAGAAGGGACGGTGACACTGGAGGCCAAACTGATGGCTGACGTAGCTATCACTGCCTCTGGAGCATGTAGTGTGATATTAAAAGTGATTTTGCAATAATTGTGCTCTATCTAGTCACAACCAACTCATGGTGACCCCAGGACCATGAGATTTTCAAGGCAAGAGAGATAGGCAGAAGCGGTTTGCCATTGCCTTCCTCCACAATGGTCTCCCATCCAAGTACTAACGATGGCCAACTCCAATTAGCTTCCAGGCTCTGACAGGATCAGGTTATTCAGGCTGCCTACAGTGATTTGGTTAACTAGGAAAGGCAGGTAGATACTGAGAAGGGCAGGAGCCGTTATGGGTGATTTGAGCTGCAGTGTGGAATGCAACCTAACTTACAACCCAACTATGACAAGGCTCCACTTCTTCCAGATCCACTCTAGCCCCCTCAGATAAAGACTTCTCCTAGGCCTACCCTCTCACCATTCAGCCCATGTTAAAGGTATTTCTGTCTGAAATTTAGTTTTTATGACTCAGTTTGATGGATCTTTGGATTGAAATGAGATTGAGAGAGCCTTTTGTATGAAAACAAAACCATACCTTTATTACTACATGGATGGGGGAACTGGGATAGAAAACAAGGAACTCTTAAGATCTACATCCTAATACGTTGAAAGACACATGGCTAATGGAGGAGATTGTCTCCTTCTCCACCTCTCTACCTGGACAAAGGAAGTCACCTGACTAACCAATTAACACAGATAAGCAAACAGTCTTTCCCAGGCTTTCTTTCTACTGGTAGGGAGCCAAGTTCTTCCTGGGGCAGGCAGACAATAGGGAAACTATTAACCCTATAATGACTGGAACTTAGAACATTGCAAATTCCAACAGCCCAGACATCACAGGGAAATAAAAGGCATGACCTACAGATCTTTCTTGACCCCATTGTGACCAGCATCCCTGAAATGGTGTCCCCTTTCCCGCATCCAAGCTCTCTGGCTTTGGAAACTTCCATGCCCGTGTTCTGCATTGGCTGCAGTCCCAGACAGGGCCCCTCACCCTTTACCTCCAGTGACTTGACTGAAGGGTTGTCCAGAGCTGCTGCCAGCTGGACCAGGAACTGAGGAGGGGTCACCTTCCCCACAGACCTCTTCTCCGTGGTGCTTCTTGCTGAACCAGCCATGACCTGGAGAGAGAGAAAATCTGAAAGTGGACAGTCAAACAGTCTTTTCTATGTGCGTCGGCTGCACTTACAGGCTATAGTTTCATATTTAACAACGAAATCCTAAGCAGAGCTGTACCCATTTCAGCTCACTGATTTCACAAGAGGTAGAAAGGTGTAACTCGGCTTGAGGATGGTGCTGTAATGGTAGCGTTCTTAAGTGTTTCCATTTGGTGTAAGAACTATTGATATCCATTGTGGGTGGAGTTTCAGAACCAGGGAGAGCCAGGTTCAAGTCCCTATTCTGCCATGGAAGCTCACTGGGTGACCTTGAGCCAGTCACACACTCCACCTAATCTCCCTTGCTGGGTTGTTGTGAGGGTAAAAGGGAGGAGAGAATGATGGCAGCCCCTTTGGAGAGAAAGGAAGGGATATAATGAATACTGGGATGGGGGGAAAGCTGTAGGTAGAATGATAATGGAAAAGCTCCTGGAATCTTTAGGGAAACATTTCTTATAACAACTGAATTCTCCTTGCTGACGTGCTTTTACATTAAATGTGATCAGGCCTCAGATTCAGTGGGAGCTCACAAGAGCACAGCTCCTGAACCTTTCTGAGAGCTCCTCCTCCTCCTTCCCACCTTGTCCATTGAATAGTAGGTGCAGCTGCATAACAATCCCTGGATGAGCTCCACCACCTATTTTTCTACAAAACGACCCCTGAATGTGATATTGGCAACTGTTTTTTACATTGCAATTTGCTCGTTTTTTATTTTGCAGCCCCCCCCCCCCCCGAGTGTGTGTGTGTTCCGGCTGGCTTCGTGTCAGGGGTGTGTGGCCCAATATGCAAATGAGTCCCTGCTGGGCTTTTTCTACAAAAAGCCACGTGTGAAACAATTGTGATATTAAGGGGGGTGGCCTAATATGCAAACATGTTTGTGTGTGTGTGTATATAAAATATACACACACATATATGTATATATGTGTGTATATGTGTGTGTGTATCCGTATACATACATATATGTGTGTGTGAGAAAAGGATTATGACAATGCATCAGCTTTCTAATGCACTTTGAAGGAATTCAAATGCAATTGCTTTTAGATCTGTCTAGTACATTTCCTCCAAGGAACTCAGGCTTGGCATGCAGTCTCCCTTCTACCATTTGATCCTCACAGCAGCATTGGCTTTGTGCCCCCCTCCCCACCCGATCATCCGATATTGTGTCATATATTTGTAACTGGGATTGTCTTGCCTGGTCATGAAGCCTGTACTTGTTATATATCTTTGTGTGTGTGTGTGTGTGTGTGTGTGTTTTAGTTAAATAAAATAAAAAAAAGAAGTTTAAAAAAAAGGATGGGACTTTCATAGCGTTGTGCAAGTGCTACCGGTATGTGTGATTACAGCCCCCCCTCCCAGGTGGTAGATTAGGCTGACTGATCCAAGGTCACCCAGCAAGCGTTAAGAGCAGATTTGAATCTGGCAGTGCAGCCCTTAAGAGATTCAGATTAGCCATGCTGGTCTGATTCAGCAGAACAAAGTTTGAATGCAGTTGGCACCTTTAAGGCCAATTAAGTTTTATTCAAGGTATAAGCTTTTGTGTGCAGGCACACTTCTTCAGGTATCTTTAAGGTGCCATTGGACTCAACCTTTCCATGCTAAAAACAGTAACGCTCACCTAAGTCCATTGAAGCCAATGGCATAAGAAGGATATAACTTCTCAGTTGCACCATGCGCTCCAAAGTCCTACTAGTCTTATAGCCGAACCACTCCACCACGCTGCTTCAAGGAAACAAATGCTTCCTAATTTGCAGTCTTGTCTTTCAATCATTGGGAAGCTGTAGCTGTCCTTGTGAGTGCAGAATTGGTGGTTAATGAGGATTTAAGCAGGATGGTTAAATGATCATTAACCGCTCACAATGAGGGCTGGAGAGGCCACCAAGCCAGGTAAGCAGGGGGCAGAGGAAGTTCGCTAGTTTTACACAAGAAACACCCGCTTCACAATAGCCTCTTTCCAGCCTTGCAGCAAGGTTGCTGGAGTCGTCCATGGGCAGAGGCCCTAAATCTTAATACCTTTCCTGAGGCTTTTGAGGACAGCAGGAACCCTGTCGTCCTAAAAGGCCTGCTTGTGGTATATTAATTCTTGATGTGCCCGAGCTAGACAGCTTCTCCCTCCAGCGGATCTGCCCTTAAAATTAAGTGACAGATGTTCCTTCCTCCTTTAACTGAGCTGTTCCTGCTGGGAATTTTATTCAGCGCGAAGGAAGTCAAGCGACAAGGTCGAGGCTTTGCCTCTCAGTTGGATTGTGAGTCATCGGGCTTTTGACAGATTCTTAAACCCTCAAATCCTAAGGATGATGAAAATCGTAGCTTTAAAAAGTTAGAGGGTTTTCTTCCCTCCTCCTTTCCCCTTCTTCATTTCCACATAGCTTTGAAACAGCTGTTGGGGTGGGAGATGCTAGGTCAACTAGAAGGAAAAACAACTCCCCAGAAGAAACATTTCCTACAGTCCCATGTATATTGAAATGGCTTCCTGACCACAGTTTGCCTTGTTTCATGATGGATTCTAGGACATGACGTCAAAGGAAGCTTTCTTCTTGAGGGCACCTCTTAAATACTAGGCCAAAACAGTTATTTTACCTGAAAGGGTTCCATCTTTGAAATCTGTTCCAGCCAGAGGACTTTCAGAAATCAGTTTTAGGCTGCTGAATGTAATTTTGTGCTTTTTATGCCTCTGCCTTGTGTTTGTGCGTATTTTAATATTGATCATTTTAATGTTTTTATTACTTTTGCTTTGCAAGTCCACTTAAGACAGTCTCTGGAGAGGCAGCATACAGATTTTCAAAATAACTGAAATTCCCTTAATATACACCGTGAATCTGTTGGTCTATCTAGGATCAGTATTGATAGATCCCAGTAGGCAGCCGTGTTGGTCTGAAGCAGTAGAACAAAGCAGAAGACAAGTGCACCTTTAAGACCAACTAAGTTTTATTTAGAGTGTAAGCTTTCATATGCTCTTAAGCAGACTTAGGAGCATACGAAAGCTTACATTCTAAATAAAGCTTAGGTTCAGTGTTGTCTGCTCTCCCAGGTGGCAGCTTGGAGGAGAGTATTTCCTTAACACCAGTGGCATTAAACCCTTTTAAAAGAAGATGCCAGAGGCTGAACCTGAGACTTTTTTACATGCAGAGCAGATCTATCACAGACCCCCATCCCCCAGTAAATTAACATGTAAAATTGCCATACACCAACATCAGACCATTATGGGCCCACCTAGTTCAGTATTATCTACCCAGATTGGTGGCAACTTTCCAGAGCCTGGGGCAGATTTCCCTGAGATGCCAGGAACAAAAGCCAGTGTGGTGTTGTGGTAAGTGTGTCAGACTAGGAACTGGGAGACCCAGGTTCGAATCCCCACTCTGCCATGGGAGGTTGCTAGATGTGTGACCTTGGGCCACTCACACACTCTCAGCCTAACCTACTGCATAGGGCTTTTGTGAGGGGAGAGAAGAACAATCTAAGCTGCTTTAGTCCCCCATGGGGGAGGGTTTTGTGACGTTCCTGCATTGTGCAGGGGGCTGGACTAGATGACCCTGGAGGTCCCTTCCAACACCATGATTCTATGAAATAAAATTGACCCAGGGAATTTATATATGTAGAGCTGTGGTCCTTCCCCTCAATACTGTCCTAAGTATACTTATTATACTGGCATATGTTTGGCTCTTTTGTGGGTGTGGAAAAGAAAACAAGAGATTTCCCAACAGCAAGCCAAAGGACAAAAGACCTAGATAAATGCCCAATGTCTTCAGATCAGTTTCCCCCAACAACACTCCCAGGCCAAGAGCCATTGTTCAAAAGAAGGACTTAAGCTGGGTAAATCTTGGGCCTTTGTTCTTACTGATAAGAAGCAGGGGATCAGCCAAGGCTCTGGAACAGTCTGCTCTGACCTGTAGTGGTGGGTTGGTGGACCACGCAGCGCTGCTTGTCCTCCTTTAGCTGCAGTTGCTAGGTTACTCCCGGACTGTACTATTCTGAACACTCCATTGGAAGTTGCTAAGCCCTGTCTCCCCTGCAGCGATGTGTATTTGACCATCTTAATAAATATAGCCAAGAGGCTAAGCGACTTAAGTAGTATATGAAATCAGGAAATATCTGGTTTGAAATCTCACCTTTGTCTTCAGGCAAGCCTTTCTCTCTTGGCTCTTCACCTTCAAATTCAGAGATGATAATATTGGCTTTCCTGGAAAATGGTGGCTATTCATTTTAAAGTATTTGTCTGAGATCATGGTTTCTCTATTTTAAATTTATTAAGGATTGATTAACCTCCTGTTGCAGGTTGTTGTTGTTTTTTAATTGGCTCTGGCACTGGAAAATAGCTAAACTAAGTGCCAGACAAAGAGACAGGGGAAACAAGGTGCTTTCTGTAGGTTTACCAACTCTTAGCTGGCAAACTTCTGGAGATTTGGGAATAGAGCTCTTGGCGGAGAGTCAGGTTTGGGGGAAGGGGGGGGGCTCATTTCACCAATCTCCAGGTGGTGACTGGAGATCTCCCACTAAATTCACAACTGAACTCCAGGCGACAGAGCTCTGTTCACCTGGAGAAAAGAGCTGCTTTGGAAGGTGGACTCTGTGGCATTATGCCCCATTGATGTCCCCCTCCCAACCCTGCCCTCCTCAGTCTCTACCTCCAAAATCTTAAGGTATTTCTCTACCCAGAGCTGGCAACCTGGGTATAATGCTACAGAACCCACTCTCTAATGTGGCTGGTTGTTCCAGGGGAACTAATGTCTGGAGATCAGTTGTAATTCTGGGAGATCTCCAGGCGCCAATCGGAGGTTGGCAACTGTAATCCATGGGCAAGCTTCAACGTGAACAGAACAGGTGCAACTAGACTTCCAAGAAGATAGCGTATGGGAAGTGCTTGTGTGTGAATTTAGTGCTGCTGTATCAGTCGTCGACAACTGGGTTGTCTTGTCCATGCTTGAAAATTCAGTTGTGAATAGTTGTTATAGCGCAACGGTACTGGCATAATATCCAAGTGTGTGAACGCAGCCACAGCCTCTCATATATGATTATATTGTGAACCTATTATCGCAACAAACCAGCAATATAAGCTGTTTTTAAAAAACCAATAAATTGTTGCTTTTTTAAAAAAAAAAGTGCTTGTTTTTCTTTTTTATTTAAGACAATGTAAAATGCAGAGTTTGAAGAACGAAAACTTTCATGATTTCGTTTCTTTCCATTTCAATGACTTACGGACACTTTATCCTAGTACAGTGACGGCTCAAAAGTCAGAAACTTAAACTGTTGTGCCTTCAGGGGAAGGAAATAGGGGTTGAAAATAAAGTGAAAAGCTAACGACGGTTCTTTCACGGTTACGCAAGAATTTCCTCTCCCTTTACGTTGCTGCTATAAAAAATGCAAAATCTGATAAGATGTAGAGCTGCTGAAGTTCTCCTTAGTCCTGATATTTCGGACCACAGAAGGGAAAAACTACCCTTCCCATCAGCCTCTGTTTCTCTTCCCGCCGGCGACTGGAAGTAACTGTTGCTTAGAAACGGGAGGCGGGGAGATCAACTGCTTGGGACTTTGCAGTTTGAGCCACGCAGTGCTCGCAAAGGATACCCAAAATTGTGAGTTGGGGGCAAATCCCGGGTGGGGAGGCGGGAATGGGCTTAGCCTAGCCGCGATTGGGAGATCTTGCTCCGGTTTAACTGAGAAAAGATCTGGAGGTTGCTAGAACAGGAAGCAGCTCGATGCTGGGGTTGACAGCTGACCCTTCTTAAAAGGATTTGCTGCCCTCGACTCCCAGCTTTTGCTTGTGCTGCTGCTTCTTGATTTATGAAATCCACGCAGCGCACTAGTTGTAAAAGGCTCTTCTGGAAAAAACTTTTGTCAGAGAAGGTAGAGGCTGTGATATGTAGTGGTCAGAGTAGGATCTGGGAAACCCACGTTCTAATCCTCTCTGCTTGCTGGGTGACCTTGGGCCGGTTGCTTACTCTCAGCTTGATCTTACTTTGCAGGGTCATTGAGAGGATAAAATGGAGGAAAGGAGAATTAGGCATTCTGGACGCAACTCTGAGCTCCTTGTGGGGGATGAGGAAGATGAAAGAGAAGTGTGCCGAATGAATAATAGCAAAGGTTATGCTGAGCAGGCAGCATACTTAGGGACAGAGTGTGTTCTGATCACTCACATTTTCTTATGACCAGTGTTCCCTCTAAGCTGAGTTAGCGTGAGCTGGCTCACAGATTTTTAGCCTCCAGCTCACACGTTTTTGTCTTAGCTTAGAAAGGATGACCCCAGAGCACACTAATTTATGCAGTAGCTCACAGCTTTAATGCCAGTAGCTCACAAAGTAGAATTTTTGCTCACAAGACTGCAGCTTAAAGGAAAATGTAAATGCTGGGCCACTTCATGCAGCACTCCTTCGGATTGTGGATTTTGCTTTTGCCAAGTTGTAAACCATGCTGAGTCCAGTAGCACCTTTAAGAGCAACAAAGTTATATTGAGAATGTAGGCTGTCATGTGCTAAAAGCACACTTCAGACACTGAAATGGGGTACAGTTAGCAGCGCTACATATAGCTTGTGGGTAGCGGTTAAGCATGCAAAATAGTATAAAGTTGGAATCCAATGGCAAGATAGTGACATTAACAAATTGAAGGAATAGTATAAGTTGCATGGGAAAATAGCAAAAGGCAATAAACTAGTCAGAATTGGAGAATGAAGTCGAAAAGAGTAAGAGTCCAGTAGCGTCTCGAAGACTAGCAAAATTTGTGGTAGGGTAGGAGTTAAGGAGCCCCGTGACGCAGAGTGGTAAGCTGCAGTACTGCAGTCCAAGCTCTGCTCATGCCCTGAGTTTGATCCCAGTGGAAGCTGATTTCAGGTAGCTAGCCACGTCTCAAGGTTGACTCACCCTTCCATCCTTCCGAGGTCGGTAAAATGAGTACCCAGCTTGCTGAGGGGGAAGTGTAGATGACTGGGGAAGGCAATGGCAAACCACCGTGTAAAAAAAAGTCTGCCGTGAAAATGTTGTGATACGTCACGCCAGAGTCGGAAACGACTGGTGCTTGCACAGGGGACTACCTTTACCTTTATGAGTTTTCATGAGTCACTGCTCACTTCTTCAGATAACTTGTGAACAGGCTGATGCTTTGCTGTGTCCAGAATATAGCCCAATGCCAGGACATCTTCAGAGACTTCGGGAACTGTGTGTAAGGCATTTGGTCAGCCTGCTTCCAAGAGGCATGGTCTACTGTCAGTGGAACGGCTGTGAGCCACATAATTAGATGTACACGAATTAGTCAGTTGTGTTTGCATTTCACCCCTTCCACCAGGAGCTTGGCATGGCATGTGTGGTTTTACCTTTTTATCCTTAACAACAATCCTGCAAGGAAGGCTAAGCTTAGAGACTGTGACTGCCCAAGACAGTTCTGTGCAGGAAGGGATCAAAGGTGCAAAATATTAGTATGCTTTAGGACCATTCATTCGCTGCACTCTTTCTGTGGAGCTCGGGACAGTGTTTGTGATTCTGTCTTCCACCTTATTATCTCTACAACAACCACCGTCTGAAGTAGGCTAAGGTGGGGGAGAGCAGAGCTGGCCCTGCTTCTCGGCAAAACTAGGTGATTGCCTAGGGCACCAGCCTTCTAAGGGAATTGGGCACCCCATGTGACTCGGTGATGTTATCAGTGCAGGGGGGTGGGGCACTAGAAGTTAGCCTTGCCTGGGGTCCCAGACAGTCTAGAGCTGGCCCCCAAGAGCTTTGCATCTCTCTCCAGAGGGGGGGAACGGCCTCTATCCTTCAGGGTTACAACAAACATACACTTGATGGTCTCTCTTAACATCTTGGTTGGTATAGAAGCTAAGGCCTTTATCACAACTTGACAGTTGGCTTTTCAGCTAAGCCACCTGTCCATTCATCGCACCATAATAATTGACCCCCAGGGCTTGCTTTCTTTTTTAAATTTGTAGCTGTAGCTTCCCAGGTTCAGGGCAAAAGATCCTTCTTGCCGCCGCTTGTTTGCTCACAGCTCTGAGCAGCCGTTTGCCCTCCAAGCTAACAGAATAAATATGTCTTTGCGCTGCGCCTTGGAAGGCGGCCAAAAGTGCCCTGCTTAGTGCTTTGGCTTTGTTTGGTTGGGGGGGAGGTTGTTTGTTTTACAAGAGAGGTGTGAGGAAGGGCTTTGGCCTTCTGCTGACGGAGGCAGGCTTGGCAGAGAGGCTGGCTTTGCTCCTAATTGTTTCCATCCTTCCTCTGCAAAGGGAGCAAGAACCTGCTTGCCTTTGGCCTCATCCAGGTAGGAGAAGCGATGCTGAAAAGGCACCTTTAAGAACACCTCCGAGGAGGAGGGACCGGGAAGGTGAAAAGAAGCAGACGCTGCTGGAGTGGTTTTTTCTGCGGCTTGTGTGGCTGCTTGAGGGCTTTGTCTTGGGCTGCTGGGGTCACACCTGTTCTTGCAGGCAGAATTCCAAGGCTTTGTGTCCCTTTGTGTGTTTGGAGGCTGGCTCTCTTAGGCACACGCTGCCCACTTGGCCACGCAGGGAGAATGGCTCAGAAGTTACTGCCCTCGTTGCCAGAATATCTGTCAGCAGATGTTCCCCTTCTTTGTCAAGAGCGAAGCCCCAAGGGTCTTCTCCACGATGTTCGGTCAGAGGCTTCCGTGGGCTGTGCTTTTTCTCACTTGCTCGAAAGCTCATCCACCACACATAGAATGATGTTAAAAAGTAGATTACAGTAGGTGGACAAGAACTAGGAAATAGTTTTTAGTTTTACTTAGACTTTCAGCAACAGCAATGAACAGGCAACTTTAATTACCTTTTATTGCTATCCAGACCGAATGGTCTTCCAATTTATTACACTATTTTGCCATTTGATACTAACTTTGTATCAGTTTACACTCTTAACCCACCAACTACATGTATTTCAGCCCACTGTACCCTGTCCCCTCATCTGAAGAAGTGTGCATGCATACGAAAGCTGACATTCTGAATAAAACTTTGTTGGTCTTAATGGTGCAACTTGACTCCTACTTTGTTTCACCTCACAGCCTGTTTTTCTAGCACTTTTGAAAGCCGCCAGTGTGTCTGGGTGAGCCATCTGTGTCTCGAAAATGTGCTTCAGTAGGTAACAACGTCACTTGGTCATGTAACAGATCTTTGAAGCCTGATTCCCCTGTGCCTAGGAACGAGGTGATCAACGGCTGTAGTGGGAGAGACGACAGGTCAGGCTATGGGCAGAGGGTCATATTTTAGAATCATAGAATGGGAAGGGACATCCGGGGTCATCTAGTCCAACCCCCTGCACAATGCAGGAAATTCACAAATACTCCCTCCCACATATCCAGTGACCCGTGCTCCATGCCCAGAGGAAGGCAAAAAAGTCTCCAGGATCCCTGGCCTAAGCAGCCTGGAGAAAAATTGCTTCCTGACCCCAGAGTGGCGATCAGCATTTCCCTGGGCATGTAAGAAAGGGACACTTGAGTACTAAGCACTGCTGTAATACTGCATTGATGCACTACACAGATGCAGAATTTCCCCCTTATGGTTAAAAACTCCCTGCAGGTGGAAGACAAGCAAAGACAGAGGAAAGAACCTTCATTTCTACTGTTCTAGTTTTTCCTTTGCCTGGATTTTTTTTAATGCAAAGAAATATACAAAGCTGGAATCCCTCATGTTACCACTTTGACATTCTACTGCTTCGTTTTCTTGCACGTGAATGCCTGAAGCTGCCTTATACTGAGTCAGACCTTTGGTCTATCAGAGTTAGTGTTGGCTAGTCAGACTTGGAGCAGCTCTCCAGATTCCCTGGAAGAGTCCTTTTACATCTCACCTGCTATGTGATCTTTTTAACTGAAGATGCTGGAGGTTGAGCCTGGGATCTTCTGCATGCCAAGCAGAAACCCAAGTTGAAAATCCACTGGTGCAGACCTGGATTAACAATTAGGCCAAGTAGACACTGGCCTGTGGGCCCCCATACCTTTAGGGACCCCAGATCAGCTCTCCCACCCCCTGCTTGCAGCCCTCCCAGCCTGCACCTGCAGCCAGCAACTGAACTGCTCTTTGCCCAACTTGCTTGGTGCAGCTGCTGCTGCCGTTGTCACCAAGTTTGCCTCTCTCTGCCTCTACCTTGCAGCTTAGTAAAAGGGACTTTTAAGAAGATGGCTGCAGTGGGGGCTGTGGGCAGCAGGGCAGGTGTTCAGACTCTGAGATAATTTGCAAGGGGGGCTCCCAAGGTTTCGACTGCCTAGGGGCCTCCACAGGGTTTAATCCGGCACTGCGTTGGTGTTAGGTCCATAAATAAGAAGACCGCAGATTTATACCCCGCCCTTCTCTCTGAATCAGAGACTCAGAGCGGCTTACAATCTCCTATATCTTCTCCCCCAACAACTGGCACCCTGTGAGGTGAATGGGGCTGAGAGAGCTCTCACAGAGAAGCTGCCGTTTCAAGGACAACCTCTGCCAGAGCTATGGCTAACCCAAGGCCATTCCAGCAGGCTTCAAGTGGAGGAGTGGGGAATCAAACCCGGTTCACCCAGATAAGAGTCTACACACTTAACCACTACACCAAACTGGTGTATTACGACTGTGGCTACAGTTGGAAAGGGCCTTTGGTTGGCCTGGGAGGGGTACTGGAATCACCTCAGCAATGACACGTCTTTAACGGCAGAAGCGGCAACAAGAGACCTGTTTCAGCTGCCTGGGACTTCCAAAGCTGAATTGGCTGCTTCTGTGAGGCAGACCCCCCCCCTGGCCTGGGTGGGCCAGGCTAGCCCGATCTTGCCAGACTTCGGAAGCTAAGCAGGGTCAGCCCTGGTTTGTGCTTGGATGGGAGACCACCAAGAAAGTCCATGGTCACCATGCAGAGGCAGGCAATGGCAAACCACCTCTGAATGTTTCTCGCCTTGAGAACCCTACAGGGTTGCCATGAGTCACTTGAAATGATTGCACCCTTATCTTAGAGTCTCAGAGTGTCCTGCCATCTCCTGCCTTTCTTCTCTCCACAACAGACACCCTGTGAGGGTGGTGGGGCTGAGAGAGCTCTGAGGAAGCTGCTTTTGGGAGAACAGCTCTGAAGAAACTTGTGACCAATGCGCCCTCTAAGCTGTGGAGTCTTGTGAGCAAAAATTCTACTTTGTGAACTACTGGCACTAAAGTTGTGAGTGAGCAAGCTGGCTACTGCATAAATTTGTTTGTTCTGGGGCCATCCTTCCTGAGCTGAGACAAAAATGTGTGCTCTCGAGGCTAAACAATTGTGAGCTAGCTCACACTGACTTGGCTTAGAGGGAATACTGCTTGTGACTGACCCAAGGTCACCCAGCTGGCTCCATGTGGAGGAGTGGGGAATCAAACCTGGTTCTCTAGATTAGAGTCCATGGCTCTTAACCACTACACCACAGGAGCAGAGAGCAGAAGCAAGTTGCCTGTGTGAAGGTTCAGAATGTGGTAGGACGGCAAGAAAGCAACACAACGCAGAAGATGTTGGGCAGATCTAGTTTTGTGCTGTTTGTTGTGTTGATTCTGTGCTGATCCAAGGGTTATTTTTGTCTTTGCAGCAGCAGTAGTTCCTCTCTATCACCTTGTCCCCTCTTACATTGGTTACACTTCTACGCTGACTTGTACAGACAGTGCCCTGCACGAGAGGCCAAAGAAAAACAAGATATTGCACTTCTTGGCTGCAGAGCGGAAGCTGAGATGTCAGAGGGGCCATCCAGGATCACGGGGCCTATTCCTCCAGACCCCACCCTTTGCCCGGATTACTACAGACGACCCCTGTCAGGTGGGTGATCTTGAAAGATGCAGCAGTTTTTACATGTCCTGGAGTGGCAGCTGTTTGCTTGGGTGGGGAGGGGAGTCATCTTTCTTTTCATTAAGTGTTAATACCTCTGAGGAACAGGGCATTCACTAGCCCTAACTAGAGTTCTCCCCAGAATCTAAAATGAAGCTATCATAGAATAAAGCAAGAATCAAAATTCACCTTTAAGACCAACAAAGTTTTATTCAGAATCACAAAACTGAAAAATCCATAGGAGAACATTTTAACCTTCCAGACAGGAATCACAAAACTGAGAAATCCATAGACCATTTTAACCTTTCAGATGAAAGCTTACATTCTGAATAAAACTTTGTTGGTCTTAAAGGCACATCTTGACTCTTGCTTTGTTCTACTGCTTCAGACCGCCATGGCTGCCCACCTGGATGAAGCTATCATACTTGGTCACATCATGAGATGACAAGACTCAGTGCAGAAGACAGTAATGCTTGGGAAATTTGAAGGCAGCAGGAAAAGACATGAGATGGATTTTCTTGATAAAGGCAGCCATGTGGCCCTCAGTTGGCAAGACCTGAGCAAGGCTGTGTTAACGATAGAATGTTAATTCATAGGGCCACCATAAGTCAGAAGTGAGTTGATGGCACTTCACACACATGCACACACACAGAGCTGTACTGCCTTCTGGGGTGTGGGATGGGGGGGAAAGATCATAGAGTTGGAAGGGACCTCAAGGGTCAGATTTTGCTGATACAGATATTTTATGGGTACAGCTAAAGCCCGGTGGGTGTGACTATGCAACTAAACATGATTCTCTCTTTCTATGCCTTTAGCCCGGGGAAGGCTGGAAGGGAACTCCTTGAAGCTGGATCTGCTCCCTGGGCCACTTCCTCCAGACCCGACCCTCTACCCTACCCTGTACAGTGCGCGCCTCACCCAGCCCCCTCCGCGGATCAAGCCCAATGCCAAGGACATCCTGGAGGTGGGCCGCAAAGGTACTGTGGGAGCCCTGCTGCAGCTGGATGGAATTCCCTTCTTCCAGGAGTTGCCACCCAAAAGTAAGTGGGAACAGCTGCATGGAGGCAGGTGCCAGGCTGCTGGTGCCAGTGTGGGGTGCGATGGGGTAAGGGTGGCAGTGGTTGAGAGAGGCTTTGCCCATGTTTGGTTGGTTGATTGGTTGTGCGTGCGGGTTTTTTGTTTTTTTTTTAAAACCACACCTGTACTCCTGTACGGCTGTACTATTCTTCTGTGCTATTCTGTAGTACCATCCTGGTATACTATTCTGTTATGTCATCCTGATGGACCATCCTGTTGTACTTTACTAAATGCTGTAACTGTTTTTTTTATTATGATTCTAATTTTATTGTGATTTTATTACTATTTATGTTGTACTCCACTCTGAGCCTCCAAATGGGGGAAGAAGATGATGATGATATTGGATTTATATCCCGCCCTCCACTCTGAAGAGTCTCAGAGCGGCTCACAATCTCCTTTACCTTCCTCCCCCACAACAGACACCCTGTGGGCATGGGCAGAATATAAATAAACTAATAATAATAACAATAATACATTTATATAGCGCTTTTTCTGCCAATGCACTCAAAGTGGTTTACTGTTTAAAATAACAGGATCACAGACAGGATAGGCAGGATATGTATGTATTTTCTATTATTTTTTAAACATAAAAATAGTGTATGGCAAGCAGAGGTGGTTGGTCATTGCCTTCCTCGGCAGAGCCTTCTGTGGCAGTTCCCCATCCAAATACCAACCCTGCTTAGCGTCTAAGATCTGATAAGATTGGGCTATACCAGGGGTGGCCAAACTTACTTAACGCAAGAGCCACATAGAATAAACATCAGATTTTTGACAGCCTCAAGACAGACGAAGGAAGGAAGGAAGGAAGGAAGGAAGGAAGGAAGGAAGGAAGGAAGGAAGGAAGGAAGGAAGGAAGGAAGGAAGGAAGGAAGGAAGGAAGGAAGGAAATAGTAGAAGGGAGGGAGAGATGGAAAAAAAGCTACTTTACCTTTGAATGCATTCTCCAAGCTGCCAACTGGCTTGGCTTGGAGAAGTGATTTAAAGAGACAAATGCCTTCTCCAAGCTGGGTGGTGGGGGCTTCGAGAACCACACAATATGTGTGAAAGAGCCACATGTGGCTCCTGAGCTGCAGTTTAGCCACTCCTGGGCTATGCATTCTGCACTGTTCCACATTCCAGTAGGCATGACACAAAAGGAATAGTGAATGGGGAGAGCTCAGTAGAAGAGCCTCTGCTTTGCATGCCAAAGGTCCCAGGTTCAATCCCAGGAAACTCCAGCAAAAAAGACCAGATAGAAGGTGATGTGAAAGACCTCAACCTGAGACCCTGGAAAGCCACTGCCAATCTAAGTAGACAGTACTGAACTTGATGGACTGATGGTCTCATTCAGTACAAGGCGGCTTCATGCGTGTTCATGTGTGGAGGGGAAACAAGCTAATTCAGAGACCTATGAAATGAACAGCTGGTGAAAGAGACAGTTCTGGGACAGGAAGAGCCAAATGGCAATGGATCCCTGCCAAGTCGACAGAGCAAGGCATTGCTGAATTGCCTCTCTTCAGATTGCTATTTGAGTGGCCGTAAAGTGCATGTGATGTTTTTCATACCCTGAGCACTGTGGCTTTGTCGCCAAACAGTGCCATCCTCGTCAGAGTGGTACCTTTCAAAGCCCACTGAAGTCGGTGGGCTTTGAAGGATGTAACTGCGCCGAGGATTGCACTCAGCTTGGAGATACTGAGAATGGGACACGGAAGACTGATTCTAACTCGGCGCCTCCTGTGCCATGGCCACTGAGTGACGCTTTGCTTTCCACCGCTAGTCCTCTGCACAGCGGGCGTCGTGTGCACCAGCTGCTTACCATGTGTGTGTGAGCCCAATCACGCGGAAGGCCTCGGTGCCAGGGCCAGCTGCTACTGAGAATGCAGATGGCAGGCATGGGGGCATCTTACGCTGTTGGACTGGCACACATGGTGCTTCTGTAGCAAAAAAAAAGATGCCGTCCAAGCTGGCACCAGATGAGATTTAGGGAGACGTTAGATGTCTCATTCTCTTCACAGTGGCGATAGCAGGTCTTTCATCCACAGTGTGATCCCGGCTTTTCTGTTCGCTTTACATGAATGCATGCATGCAGGGCTTTTTTTGAGCAGGAATGCAGTTCCAGCTGGCTTGGCAGCAGGGGTGTGTGGCCTAATATGCAAATGAGTTCCTGCTGGGCTTTTTCTACCAAAAAAAAGCGCCCTGCATACATGCAAGTCAAAGGGTTGGTCATTTCATATTCTTGTCCCTCCTCATGTTTTTCAAGCAGGCTATCCTCACTTTTTAGCAGGTTATGTTTATATGTGAAAATGTTTTGTTTTGTTTTTAAAGTAAAAGTAGTCCCCTGTGCAGGCACAGAGTCATTACTGACCCTTGGGGTGACATCACATCATGGCATTTTCTTGGCAGACTTTTTATGGGGTGGTTTGCCATTGCCTTCCCTAGTCATCTACGCTTAGACTTTTTATGGGGTGGTTTGCCATTGCCTTCCCTAGTCATCTACGCTTTACCCCCATTAAGCTTTATCTTTCAATTAATATATAAAGCAGTTGCAAAAATTGCTGGAGGGAAGGAGAGAGGGAGAGATTTGTTGGCGATGATACTGACACTAGCCAGTAGGTGCTTAGATTAACGTGAACTATGCATAGAACAGAGCCAGTTTTTCAGAGTTCACCCACAGCATGGAAAGAAAATATCTTTATACCAAATGGAGCAGGACAACTCCCCTGCCTGTTTCATGGCTCTTCAAATATTAAAACTTTGGGTTCTGTTATTTTTGAAATATAAAAATAGTGTATGCTGTTACAACACTAATAAGTAACTTGATGTCAAATAAAATGCACATGTGATGAATTGCTCTTTGTATTAAAAATGCATTGCCACCTATTAAGGCTGGTTCCAGATTTTGAGAGGCCCTGGCCAGAGAGTGCTCATATGCGCTACTAGGCCCCTTTTCTTGCCCACCCACATGCCCCCACCTCCCAGTGTGTCCTCCTTCTGCCCACTTGCAAGCTCTCCCACCACCTGCAGACACAGCTGACCATATTGCCTGTATGCCCTTTCCCTGATGATACCGGGGGGGGGGGCGCAGCTAAGGAGTGCTGCTGCCTTGGCCTCTAGGAACACACACAGGAAGCTGCCTTATCCTGAATCAGACCTTGAGTCCATCAAAGCCAGTGTTGTCCACTCAGACTGGCAGCAGCTCTCCAGGGTCTCACCCAGAGATCTGTCGGATCCTTTAACTGGAGGTGCCGGGGACTGAACTTGGGACCTTCTGCATGCCAAGTGGATGCTCTGCCAATGAGCCATGGTCAGTCCCAGTCTGGTGCTTTGTGCACCACCCTCAGCAGTGGTAGGCAGCCCATGCTGCTGAGAACACAGGTGACGAAGCACTCAGAAGAAGGCAGTGGAACGGAATGAGTGCAGGTGTCAGAGTCAGGAGCAGGGCTTTTATTGAGCCAGAACGCAGTTCCAGCTGGCTCGGTGTCAGGGGGTGGGGCCTAATATGCAAATAAGTTCGTGCTGGGCTTTCCCCACAACAAATCCCTGTGTGAAACAATTGTGATGTCAGGGGGTGTGGCCTAATATGCAAAGGAGTTCCTGTGGGCTTTTTCTACCAAAAAAGCCCTGGTTGAGAGTCATAAGCAGGAGGCCACGGCAGCTGACCCACTTTGAAGCATGCTGACACCAGCCCTGCTGCCACCATACGGCATGCTGTGTTTTGGCTGGGCCCAGTAGCCTGTTGGGTTTTCTCAGTGAGGCTGGAGCTTTTCTCACTTCCGCTGAGAAACCCTCTCGGTTGGGAGTGGGAGGGGGAGAGGAAGGCGAGGCAGGTCTCGTGCGCCCCTTGCAGTAACACCCCCTCCAACCTGATTTGCCAGCTTGCTGCAATTTATCTGCTTCTCATTTTTACAACAGGCGCATTTCCCTCTTAATCGTCCCACGTATGTGTTTGATATTTGCTAGCCACCCTGGGAAGCAGTGATCAGGTTGCGGGGGCGGGGGGATATAAATATTTAAAACAAAGCACAGCAGCCACCTGTGACACAGATGCAGCGTCTCGACTCGCGACTCAGCCTGCCTGGCCTCGTTTTCAAAGAGGCTTCCACTCCCGACTCAGCATTGCTGGCACCTTTTGTTTTTTTAAAGGTATTCTTTACGGTGAAATGACACCCCCTTGCTGGTCACCAGAATTAAATTTATGGTCCAGGGGCTCCTGCAAATGCATTTGGGCTTTTCATGCTTCTTTGAGGATAAATTTCATCGGATAGCCGCTCCTGCCCTTCTGCCTTGGTGCTTCCTCCCTCCCCTTTAGGTGCCCCCCTCCTCCAGGGCACCAGGGATCACTGCCAGCTTAGGGAGCTCCAATCTTGTTTCCGATGCCCAGGAACTTATTTGCATATTAGGCCACACCCCGATGTCACCATTGTTTCACATAGGGCTTTTTCCTAGAAAAGGCCCAGCAGGAATTAATTTACATATTAGGCCACACCCCCTGACACCGAGCCAGCCGGAACTGCGTTCTTGTGTGTTCCTGCTCAAAAAAAGCCCTGCCGACGGCCATTTGAGATCTGTGGGTAAGGGATGAACAGAATGGTCCCTGGTGGCTGACATCTGCATTCAGGGGGTTTTTTTTGCAGCAGGAACTCCTTTGCATATTAGGGTGCACCCTCCTGATGTAGCAAATCCTCCTGGAGCTTACAGTAGGCCCTGTATGAAGAGCCCTGTAAGCTCTTGGAGCAGGGGTGTCAAACTCATTTCTTATGAAGGCCAGATCTGACATTAATGAGGCCTTGTCAGGCCTGGGCCCTGCGTGTCATAAAATGTAATGTCAGGTAGTGGAGATAACTTTACAAAGGATACAGACAGACACAGAGATTTTTTTTTAAAAAAATGTATGCTTACAAGATTAGCACTCTTGCAAAATTTTGTTTATTCGACAGTCTCTGATAACTGACACCTCTTGTTCTGAATGAAGAAAATCGAGGCTTTGCGCCGTAGCCTGCTGTGCAATTAAGCAAGCCTGGCAAAGCAAGCTGTGATGCAGAAAGAAGCTGACAAAAGCCAGTTGCTCGGGGGCCTGATAGGAGCCCTCCAGGGGCCTGATTTGACCCCTGGGCCGCATGTTTGACACCCTTGAGGATTGGCTACATGAGGGGTGTGTGGCCTCATATGCAAATGAGGTCCTGCTACAAAAAAAGCCCTGGCTGCATGGATGCCATCTGGAGGCTGACCCATTGGGAAGCCCCCAGGACATTTGTACCTGCAGCTCAGGGCTTAGGGGAGACCTTCTGTTTGTCTTGCCGGGCAGGGAAGGAGTGCAAAGACTACGAGAAAGTGAATCTCCGACGCCTGAGAGAGATCCAGAGGAAGTGTCGTGAGAAGAAGCAGGCCCAGGAGCTCAGCCAGCCCACGCCTGTGAAGGCCTTGTGGAAGTCCCCCAAGTATGAGAGTGTGGAGTCCAAAGTGAAGATCAAGCTGCAGGTTGGTTAGTTAGTTGACTCCATTTCAACCCTGCTCCATTTTCTGCAAGCAGGACTCTGGGCGGCGTACAACTTATAATGTCCATCAAATCATGATAATCATTGCATGTCAATAAAATACCCACAAACAGGGCTGTGTGTGTGTGTGTGTGTGTGTGTGTGGCAGAGTGCAGCTCCTCTTGGGATGGTCAGGGCTCCGGCAGAAGAAGGCAGCCACGTGTAGCAGGGCTGAGCCAGGCTGTGGTGGCAGCTTCCTAGAGCCCAGCTTGCCAGCCAGGCTTGCAGGGCCGAGCTGCACTGTAGTGGCAGCCTCCTGGAGCCCTGCTGGGTAGCTGCTGCTTCTTCTTCTTCTTCCTCTTCTTCTTCCTCCTCCTCTCCTGCCCTATAGAACAGTTAAATTAGATGATAGCATATGTCCAGGGCTTTTTTTTAAAAAACAAGAACTCCTTTGCATATTAAGCCACACGCCTCTGATGTAGCCAATCCTCCTGGAGCTTACAGGGCTCTTTGTGCAGGGCCTACTGTAAGCTCCAGGAGGATCAGCTACATCAGGAGGGTGTGGCCTAATATGGAAAGGAGTTCCTACTACGAAAAAAGCCCTGCATATATCTGTCCCACAAAGTAAGTGGGATGGCTGGAATAGAATCCACCTTCCCTTCACTGAAGATCTAAACATAGGGGAAGGGGAAGAATATAACAAAACAAAAGTTCGCTGGGAGATCTGGAGCCAGCTGCTGCTCTCTCTCTCTCTCTCTTTTTCCACACTCAGCCTAACCTACCTCATCTGGTTGTTGTGGGAAGGCTAGAGTGGAGGAGGGGTGAACGATGCCATAATCTGCTTGGGAAAGAAAACCATGGCGTGAATGAAACCATCCTAATCAGCCTCTTTCTCTCTCATCTGTCTATCTCAGGAGAATGCTGGTCCTCCAAATCCAGAAGCTCAGAGGTTCCTGAGAGCTTACTCCCGCTGCGGCCCTGGGATTCACCCATGCCGGCCGCTGTCCCAAAACTCTGCTCAGTTGGGAGCAACAGCAGATGCTGCAACAGCGCCAGTCCCAGGCGGGAATGTCAAGGTGAGGGGCTATAGGGGCCTGCCATGTGCTTCCTACTTCCTGTTTCTTACCTGCTAGAACGGGGGAAGCCTTGCCGGAAAAGCATTCCGTCTGCTCTCCCAGCACCTGGAGTTGCTGCTGCCTCTTTTAAGACATACCCTCTTCTTCTTCCAGACCTCAGAGAATGGCAAGGTGGACTTTGTCAGCCACAACGCCCAGAATGCAAAGCGGGCCCACATGCGGCGATCGCGCTCCCTGCAGTCGCTCACCGAAGTGCTGGCGCAGAAGCAGAAGGAGCAGTTGGACTATGACGCCAAGCAGAAAGGCCACGTCCCTCGCTAGTACGTCCAGAGCACCTCCCCTGCCCTCAAGTGCCTGGAGAGAGGCAGGAGTGAGCCTGCTGTCCCACTGTGTAGTGTGGTGGAGTGGTTAGAGTGTCGGCCTGGTACCTGGGAGACCCAGACACAGATCCCTGCTCGCTGGGTGACCTCTGGCCAGTCGTTCTCTTACAAACCCAGGGTTGTTGGGAAGGCAAAATGACTGATGTATGCACTACTGGCTGTGACTCTCAGAATTGTGGTTTTACCAGTGCAAAGGAATTCCATGCGATTGTGCAATCTAATACCCGCTGCCAGGGCTTTTCTTGTTGAAAAAGCCCAGCAGGAACTCATTTATGCCCCCTGATGTCACCATTGTTTCGCACAGGGCTTTTTTGTAGAAATCCCTCAGCAGGAACTCATTTGCATATTAGACAACGCCCTTTGACACCGAGCCAGCCGGGACTGCGTTCCTGCTCAAAAAAAAGCCCTGCCCGCTGCATCGGGCATTCGGAGAATTGTTTTATTTGATCTTTAGCCTGCCCTTCCCATAGAATAGGCTCAGGGCAGGTTACATCATAAAAACAATCAACAGTATAAAACCAATTTAAAATATATAAAGTCTAAAATTACAGAGTAACAATAGGCACTAAAATGGCAAATTATCAGCTCTCTATAGTACTTCTGGCCCGACCTGCATAGCCCAGGCTAGCCTGATCTGGTCAGATCTCAGGACCTAAGCAGGATCAGTCCTGCTTAATAATTGGATGGGAGATTGACAAGGAATACCACGGTCGCTATACAGAGCCAGGCAATGGCAAACTCTCTCTGAATGTGTCTTTTCTCGAACACTTTGTGGGGACACAGTAAGGCAAAATATATATATATATATATATATATATATTAGCAAGCTTTCTTCCCTGTTTTCCTCTGCTTTTTAAAAAAAAAAATCATTTATTTATTTTATTTGACTTATATCCTGCCATACCCCACAAGTGGGCTCAGGGCGGTTACAGCATGGGGCTTTTTTTCGTAGCAGGAACTCTTTTGCATATTAGGCCACACACCCATGATGTAGCCAATCCTCCTGGAGCTTACAGTAGGCCTTGTAAGAAAAGCCCTGTAAGCTCTTGGGGGATTGGCTGCTGCAGGAGTGTGTGGCCTAATATGCAAAGGAGTTCCTGCTACAAAAAAAGCCCTGCTAAGCATATATGAAACATAATAAACATTAAAATGTATAATCTAAAAAACAGATTTAAAACAGTCGGAAACAAAATAGCAACTAAAACAAACAACTGCAAGGCAGTCCATAATTCTTCCTGCAAAATGTTAATTAGATGATCATTAATAGCACCCTTTTTCTGCTGTGCCTTGTTTACAGTCTTGGAAAAGAATACCATATGGGGCACGAAGACAGGTGCTATGAGCAGGGGAGACCGAGATGATTGGGGGTCCACCACTCGATAAAAACTGTAGACCAGGAAAACTGCTGTTTTACAGTCTGCATCAGTTGGGGACGTTCGCATGTGTTCTTTCTGATGTATTTCTGCTGGTTATACGTGGGGGCAAGAAACTGGGAACTGCAACACCCGCCCCGCCCTGCAAACTACACAGAGCTCCCTTGCTGGCTTCTAAGATTCAACAGATATTATTTACAAGCTTTTGAACCTTTGGAGCCATAAGGAATCAAACCTTTCCGAAATGAAAGCTACAGTGCAGATAGACAGGCCCATGGAAACTTCTTGTGGAGGGAGAGCTGGAAGATAAGAGGTTGTTAGTGAGATGAAACCTGAGGGTGTTCTCATTGCTTCCTTGCGACTGCAAAACTGTTCCCTGAATTACAATTATGAAGGGATCAGATGCTGACATTTCATACAGCACTTCTGAGTGCTCATTGTGTTGTAATCCTTATAGTAACCCTGTAAGGTAAGTCAGTGTTAATCAGAGGTGGAATTCTAGCAGGAGCTCTTTTGCATATTAGGCCACACACCCCTGATGTAGCCAGTCCTCTAAGGGCTTACAAGGCTCAATTTTGTAAGCTCTTGGAGGATTGGCTACATCAGAAGTGTGTGGCCTAATATGCAAAGGAGCTCCTGCTAGAATTCCACCCCTGGTGTTAATTATCTCCAGTCAGGGCTTTTTGTGTAGCAGGAGCTCCTAGTACAGTTGGCCCTGTACTAAGAGCCCTGTAAGCGCCAGGAGGATTGGCTACATCAGGGGGTTGTATGGCCTAAAATGCAAAGAAGTCCCTGCTACAAAAAAAAAGCCCTGTCTCCAGTATATCAGATGGAGAACTGAAGTAGTCTTCTAAGCAGATTCCATGTCACAGGTGATATTCACTCCAGGGAGTCCCTGATTCTCAGCTCAGCCTCTTAGCTGCTCTGCTACAGAAGGGCTCTCCATTCCTACTTGTCTCTGGTAATGACAGCCTTGACTCTCAAAAGTTTGTACTCCTAAAATCTTGTTGATTTCTTCTGCTGGGTTTGAATCTAGCTATGCCACAGCAGCTGTCATTGCTGGGTGTGTAACATGACCTTTTTCTCAAGGAAAGCAGTATCTGTTGTTGGTTTGATCTGGATAGCCCAGGCAAGCCCGATCTCATCTCAGGACCTAAACAGGACCAACCCTAGCAAGTACTTGAAAGGAAGACCTTCAAGGAATACCAGGACTGGGATACAGAGGCAGGCAGCAAGCCACCTCTCTGAGCATCCTTGCCTCCCAGCTCCACTAGGGGTCGCCAGAAGTCAGCCATGACTTCCAGGCATGCATGTACACACCCACACACATATTTGTTAAAGGAAAAGCAGTATCTGTTGTTGGCCTGCACTCTCCTCTCCATAGTGCTTTTTGGACCCAAAGTCCACTCTGTGGCAACCTGAAATGAGGAGGGGAGGGCGGGGGACCAGTCCATGTGCCTTTCCTTAGGGGCGAGAAGGCCATGTCCTCTTCCTGGCTTTTTCTGCTGCACTTTCTCGGCTCTCCTGATGTTGTCATTTCTGCCCTGCCAGCCTGATTGAGAGGAAGGATCACTGGCGCAAAGCAGCAGAGGAGCGCCAGCGCAACATGCCCGACCCCTCCATGCCCCCGGGCCATTCCCTGATGCCGGAGAGCCAGCGTGTGGAAACCCTGAACAACCTCAAACAGAGTAAGATGGGAAGAGGGGGGCATGCAAAACTACACGTCGAATCAGACCGTTGCCCCGTCTAGGCCATCATTGCTTGTTCAGACCGGCTGGGGGGTCTCAGATTAAATCTTTCCCATGCTCTGCAATTCCCTTAAGTGGAAATGCCGGGAATTGAAGCTGGCACCCTGTATATGGCTCCTCTCCTTGTGAAAGTTTACAGGAGGAAGGTGGAACAAAGACCGCCTCCTAAATTCACGGCTGGGCTGAGAACTAGCCAATGGAAAGCTCTTGAGTCTGAGAACCTGATTGGCTCCTGGTGCTTCTCAAAGCTGAGTTCTTCTAGGTCTACTTCTAGCTCCTCCCTTACCCTTGAGTCTAACCTAGTTGAACTGGGGATATTGGGTAGGATTCCCAAGAGCGTCTTTGGTAGATTGGCTTCACCAAACTGCCAGTTCCACCATTTTAGTTATTTTAGTGCCCACAGATGGGTTTCCTGGCACCTGTTTACTTCTTAGACAAAGCATCTCTTCTTGAAGCAAAGCACCACACCTGGCATTCCTTCATAAGTTTGCAGGGAACCAGTTTGGTGTAGTGGTTAAGTGCTTGAACTCTTATCTGCAAGAACCAGGTTTGATTTCCCACGCTTCTGCTTGCAGCTGCTGGAATGGCCTTGGGTTAGCCATAGCTCTTGCGGAGCTATCTTTGAAAGGGCAGCTTCTGTGAGAGCTCTCTCAGCCCCACCTACCTCATAGGGTGTCTGTTGTGGGGGAGGAACATAAAAGAGATTATGACTGCTCTGAGACTCTGATATTCAGAGTGAAGGGCGAGGCGGGGTATAAATCCTTCTTCCTCCTCCTCCAATGTCCTACAGTTGGCCCCAGCAACCTATTGTGGCAATTTTGTGGTGTTGCCCACTCATTCTCAGAATTCCCAAACTGCCCACAGACTGAACAGGATTGGAGGACCCCTCCCTTAAACTTGCCGTGATGCCAGGGGAACAGGTTCTCTCTTCTACCATGGGGCTTACTGGGGCTGTAATAGTGCTGTAGCATTCGGTCAGTTGATCAGTTGAGGGAGAAGTGCCCTTGCTTGATCTTGTGGCAGATTTTTGTTAAAAATCAAATCAGTGGCAGGCCTCTCCTTGGAAAAGGCTCCATCCCTCCTCCTTGGAAAAGACATCTCTCCTTCTTCTCAGGGAATGCCTCTTCTGAGACTCTGGCTGATACCACTCACATAATATGAGGTGTTGTTGTTGTTGTTGTTAAGAGCAGTGGACTCTAATCCTGGAGAACCAGGTTTGATTCCCCATTCTTCCTCCACATGAAGCCTGCTGGGTCATCCTGAGTCAGACATGGTTCTCTCAGAACCCCCTCAGCCCCACCTTCTTCACAAGGTCAGCGCCAGCATGTCTGCCACACCAACTGCACGGATTTCCATAAAAACCATGGGTTCGTGAGAGGTTTGTTTCAAGCATGATTGCATAATCTTTGGCTCACTGAGCAATTTTCGTGATTAATTTAAGTTCATGCCTATCCCTATTAAAAAGCACCGTACCTAGTACTGAGTCCTGCGGTACCCCACTGCTTACCGCCTTCCACTCGGAAAACTGCCCATTTATACTTACTCTGTTTCCTGTTAATGAACCAGCTTTCACGCAGGGGGTTGGACTAGATGAGCCTCGAGGTCTCTTCTGACCAATGTTCCCTCTAAGCTGTGGAGTCTTATGAGAAAAAATTCTACTTTGTGAGCTACTGGTATGAAAGTTGTGAGCTACTGTATATATTAGTTTGCTCTGGGGCCATCCTTCCTGAGCTAAGACAAAAATGTGTGAGCCAGAGGCTAAAAAACTGAGAGCTAGTTCACGTTAACTCAGCTTACAGGGAACACTGCTTCCAACTCTATGATTCTAAGATGCCTGTTGGGAATGCGATTGTAAGCCACTTTGAGACTCCTTACGGTAGAGAAAAGTGGGGTATAAAAACCTGCTCCTCTTCATGTGTGCCTAAGACCTTTTTTTCAAACAACACTCTTGTTCTAAGTCATCGGCAGGGCTGACTTCTCAGTCAAACCTGATGCAATTATTCCACTGAGATTCCTTGAACAAACCAGGGACAGGGAGGCCAAGTGTAACCTGTCTGCCCTCCTTCTCTCTCCTTCCTCTGTACAGGCCAAGAGCAACTTCTGAAAGACCTCCTGTTGCTCCCAGTGCGAGCCGACACACTCAACTTGCAGAACAGGCGGGCGGGGCTGGAGAAGAAACTGTCACAGGTTGAGGAGGCCCTCAAGATCTTCTCCCGACCCAAAGTCTTCATCAAGATGGATTCCTAGGCCACGAGAGGCAAGAAAGGAGTGTGTGTGTGTTCCTGCCCTAAGCCAGGCGCTCTCTTCCTCCTCCTCAGTCCCACACCACGCTTGTCGTATTTCACACAGGAGTAGGGAAAACTGCAGAATAGAGGCCAGACGGAGGAGAAGTCTCTCTTCCCAGGAATCTTAGCGCAGAGTTCTAATGACCCTGAACCCTCTGATGATGCAGCTGAAGCTGACCAGAATCTCCGCCAGGATACAGGTGGAGCGTGTGCATGGGAGACAATAGCACAGTCCCCGAGAGCCAGCTCACCCACTGGCATCCGCTGGGCTCCCCTTGGCAGTTCCAGAAACGCAACAGGTAGACGCAACAGCTCGGTGATCGGCTGATGCTGTCAGGCACACATGGGATTTTTAACTGCTTGGAAGGGTTTTAAAATAAAGCCGATATTTTTTCCACGTCCTCGTTCTGGATCGTTATGCTCCCAAACAGGGGCTCTGGGGAGTGTTTTCTCAAGCGCAATCACTGTTTCTGCAATAGGTGTTTTTTTAACATCTTCATGGCAGGTGATTTTGGTTCATTTACAGGTAGGGTTGATCCGGGAAGCAGCCGGCTTGGGTTCAGGTTCCATAGCAAATGTGTCTTTCCTGCTTATCTCGGCGAAGTTATCAGGAAAAGGCACATAACTGCTCGACATTTTTTGGTCCAGGAAGAAAAGTGGGTTCTAAAACATAATTAAATGTTTATTTTAGGAAAACAGGCAAGTTGTATCGTTTCTGTAGTGCTAAGTGAGGAATAATTTGTGCAGGGAAGGGGGCCTTCCATCAGTAGAAGTCGCTTTCCTCCCAGAAGATTTGTCCATTAGAAGGAGGGAATCCTTGGATCCAAACTGCTGTTACTCATCTCTCTAGGGCACAGCATCTGTGGCACTAAAAAAATATCCATCAAATTGTAGATTCACAGCTCAGCATTCCAGACTGCAAAACAGGAAGAGGGGCTTAAAGCCTCTGTACAAAAATCGGAATCCAGGCTCCATTTTACCATCACACGACAGATGCTTAACATAGTTTCTTTCCTCCCGTTTTTTGGAGAAAAAAGGCAAGCTGGATTCCCTCCCCGCCTCCAGTCTTAAACAACAGCTTCAGCAGGGATAGCCAAACTTGCTTAACGTAAGAGCCGCATAGAATAAATCTCAGATGTTTGAGAGCCACAAGACGTGAACATCAGATGTCTGAGAACAGGAGGGAAGGAAGGCAGATAGATGATGAGGAAGAGGTGGATAGAAAGCTTTAAATGCATTTTCCAAGCCACTGAAGAAGGGATTTAAAGAGACAATGCCTTCTCCAAGCTGGCCAATGGGGCGGCCACACAGTTTGTGTGAAAGCCACATGTGGCTCCCAAGCCACAGTTTGGTACCCCTAAGCTATAACAAATCATCCTCTCTACCCCTGCAACTGTGGACATCTTTGGTCTAGGAAAGGCATTTGCAATATAAGTCTTAGCCTCTTCACCAAAGTTTGAGTCCTGTGACACTTTTAAGACCAACAAAGTTTAATTCTGGGTGTACGCTTTTGTGTGCATGCACACTATCTGAAGTTAAGGCACATTTACTGTGTCCAACAATACTACGTGCTATAGGGCTTTGGAAACTCCTGGGGGTTTTTTGGTTTTGTTTTGTTGCGCTGTCTGTTTATTGCTGTTGGCTGCAGAAGAATGTTAGGAAATGTGTGGCTCCAGTTCTCTTACAGAGACAGGACAAAGCTAAGAGTCCAGAGACACCTTTAAAGACCAACAAAGTTTTATTCAAGGTATGAGCTTCTGGATGCAATCACACTTTCTCCAAGACCTTAAAGGTGCCACCGGACTCCGTCCTACTGCTTCAGACCAACATGGCTGCATACCCGGATAGAGACAGGACAATCAGTCTTACCAAGGGGAGGCGGGGTGAGGTCCAGCAACACATGCTGCAGCAAAGACCGGCTTTTGCAAGCACGGTTGCTCCTAAATTCAACCTCAGGCTAAGTAGTTGCAAAAAAACCTCTAATGGTGGCAGATACATTGTCAGAGAAGATACTGAATTTAAATCTGGGAAGCTGCAGTTTGTTCTGTGTCCCTGGAAAGACGTTGCTGGTCTTTGCTCCATTTTTTTGCCACCTGATCATCAGATTGGAGTAAAGCTGTTGCGAAAGGGCTCCACTCTGCAGCTTTGGAAAGCTGGGAGATTTTTGTTTTGTTTTAGAAGCTTGCCTGAGCGCCAAAGGGATGTAAAAACCATCCGTGGCACCAAAGACTCCTCTCTGAAGTAGGTTCGCGGAGAATGAATAAAGCCGACAAGTTACCAAATACACCCGTCTGTGTACTTTCTCCAAAGCAAGGTTAAGTATTTAGCCTGCATCTCTCCCTCCGCCACCAAGGACTGTGCAGGGACAGACTAGCAGGATTAGAAACCTGCTGCTACTCTCTAAGCACATCAGATCTTTGACAAGTGCCTCCTTCCTGTCTGCGGCTGACTGAGATCATCAGCTGTGCAAGGAGGCAGGTCAAGCTCACAACCTCTCCTGCCCCAGCCGATTCTTGGGGCTGCTGTTCAGTGTTGCTCATGGAGTGAGGGCAGGTTAGCCCTACTCAGAGCTTTTTTTGTAGCAGGAACTCCTTTGCCTATTAGGCCACACACCCTGATGTAGCCAATCATCCAAGAGCTTCCAGAGCTCTTAATACAGGGCCTACTAAGGTCCGGGAGGATTGGCTACGTCAGGGGAGGTGTGGCCTAATATGGAAAGGAGTTCCTGTTACAGAAAAAGCCCTGCCTACAGTGCAAGGAAGAGTCAGGGTAGCTGGAGCTGGGCTCCAAAGGTCCAATCACATGGTGGGCCTGGGTGGTACCTGCAGGCCACCAACTTGATCTAGAAGAGAAGTGGGCTACTTAGGAGAAGAAGACGACGACTGCAGATTTATACCCTGCTCTTCTCTCAGAATCAAACTCAGAGCGGCTTACAATCTCCTATATCTTCTCCCCACACAATGGACACCCTGTGAGGTGGGTGGAGCTGGAGAGGGCTCTCACAGCAGCTGCCCTTTCAAGGACAACCTCTGACAAAGCCATGGCTGACCCAGGCCATTCCAGCAGCTGTAAGTGGAGGAGTGGGGAATCAAACCCAGTTCTCCCAGATAAGAGTCCACACACTTAACCGCTGCTCCAAACTGCACTGACTTGGATAGCCCAAGCTAGCCTAATCTCAACAGATCTCAGAAGCCAAGCAGTTAGTACTTGGATGGGAGGCCACCTAGGAAATCCAGGGTTTCAAAGGCAAGCAGTGTTCGTCTCTTGCCTTGAAAACCCTGTGGAGTTGACCATACATCTGCTGCCGCATGAGAGCACATTCCACCACCCTTGTAGAATTGCTGCACAGATGCACCGTGAAGCTAAAACTACCTAGTTTCTAATGACCAAGTTAGCTACTGGAGACTTGGATTTCCCAAGCTGGTCGCATAAGCAAATGTCTTGAACCCTGTTCCTCCCTCTATACAGCTTCATACTGCCCTCTGCTGGCAAGCTCAGCAATCGTATGACCATTCACAACATTTCTAGAGCTTAAGTTGGGAGATCTAAATCAGGGGTGTTAAACTCATGAGGGCCAGACTTTACATACATGAGACTGTATTGTGCTGGGCAATATCAAGCTGGGCCATGTGTGTACCTAATTAAGATTATGTAGCAGAGATATAAACTTTATAAAGGGCACAGACAAACACAATTCCAAGATTTTTAAAAAAACATTAGCACTCACTGGTGTTAAAGGTGCTTTCTTTGTATCTCTCCCATGAGATCCAGGGAGCTGGGCAAAGGAAGCTCCAGCTCATTCTGTCCTTCCCCAAGGGGCCAAGAGGTGGAAGAGCCTCATCCAATAGAAGGAAGAGAGGTTTGGCTCAGTAGCTCTGCTGTGTGATTGAGACGGTCTGGTAAAGCAAGCTCTGCCTTCCCCACTTCCTCCCCAAGGGAGGAGCCTCAGCCAATGGAGAAAATAGAGACTTTGCTCTGTAGCTCCTGTGCAGTTGAGCAAGCTGTTATGCAGAAGGAAGCAAGAGAGAGGCAGAAGGAAGCAGAGGGGCCTGATAGCTTAGGGGCCTGATTCGAGCCCTGGGCTGCATGTTTAACATTCCTGTTCTAAATCTTGAGATAGCCAATACAGTGGAAAGGGATGGGTAGACCTGTCCTCCGGAGACCAGGTCTATACCGATGTAGCGGACCAGGGCAAGTAGACCTATTCTCTGGCCTGCTCCAGTGGACTGGAGTGCTTTTGGCTCACAGGGAATTTTTGCCCCCAACACTCTGTAGCTCGGAGCAAACACTGCACCTGCCATAGATGAATGTGGCAGGATTTAAGTTTCTGACCATCAGGGATTCCAACCCCCCTTATTGCATACCAAAATGATACACACATGTGGACAGTGTAATGCTGTATCCATAGCAAGACATGTTGAGAGACATTCACTGATGTCATAGCAGGGTCAGAGTGAGAGGTTAGCTGTTTCTTCTGGCTCCTGCCACAGATAAGGAGACAGCAGGGATTGTGTGCATACATGCAGACACTTGGTTTTTTGGTCATCCGAAAGCATCCTTTATCGCAAGGCCAGACTGCCCACAGTGCCATTCCGGTAGGGCTGGTAACGGCACCAGCCTCTTCCAACCAAAAGAGCAAGAATCCACCAGTTGTGCAGGAAAAAAAACATTGAACTGGTTGAGTTTTAAACTGAAAAAAGATTATGGGGGAAGAAGGCTGTGCTTCTGGGATTTAAAATTCTAAATTAAACCTGTCACCGCAAACCATTTGGGTGCAAATGAGCTAGACGTAGAAGAGCTGCTGTAGCAACATGCTGCAATCCTGGCTTACCAGAGACTCCTTTTTCCTTTTCACAGTTGCTTTTTTTTCCGCAGGAGAGAATGAAAGAGAGACACAGAGAGGCTTGGGTTGTTCCTGTTAACAGACAGGCAGGTGGGAAAAGCCCCAGTCAAGAATCAACCTAGTAAGGCAGATCAAGTCAGAAGGCAGCCGATCCCAGTGAGTGGTAGCCCAGCTTAACCCATGATGCAATTCTCCCTTCCCCCTTCCTGCCTGCAGCAAGATTTTCAAGCTACACACACACACACACAATTTAAATTAGCATAACATTTACATAATCCACAGACTTTGCCTTCCCATGCCAATTTCTTTTGTCTTCATTGTCACTGAAGGTAAAATAAGCCCTCTCTGTACTCCTTTATCTTGCTAAAGAGTAGGAATTTTGCCAGTAATGAGGAAAAAATAAAAGGGCAAATGGTCTGCCATAGAGATTCACCCGCTGGCCCACCACAAGTCAAAACAGTGACCCCTGTCGCAACACCCCTGTTCATTTTAATACCTTTTAAATGCACACCATTTGGGGGGCTTGTTTCTTAATTTGTGTGTGGACTCCCAAGAGTCAGGCTTTCAAAATGCACAGTCCGATTGAAGTAGAGAGCCAGTGCAGCATACTTGTTACAGTGTCAGATTATTGTCAGGGTAGGATTTGGGAGACCCGGATTCCAATTAGGGATGCCAGCCTCCAGGTGGGACCTGGAGATCCCTTGGAATTACACCTTTTCTGAAAACTACAGAAATCAATTCCCTTGGAGAAAACAAATGCTTTGGAAGCTGGCCTGTAGCCACAGGGGGGCCTGTGGAGGCACTGCCCCTGACTTCCAGGCTGCGCCCCCTGACTTCCAGGGGACCCTCCTAGGCGCAACCTCCTTTCCCCCTCTTTTTTCCGCCCATGGTTGAGCTGGTGAAGTATCATCAGCCAGAGCTGGGAGAGCTGAGCAGGGCGCAGTGCATTGCAGCAGCAGGTGGAAAGGAGGGAGGCAGAGGAAGCTACATGAAATAGGCCGGGGAGGGAGGCAGGATGGGGCTGCTGGCTGCAAAGTGCCAGGGTGGGGGGAGACGGAGGTGGAAGGAAACCCCCCCCCCCCCTGCTTGCACGTAACGTCCTGTTCCTTCTTGACTCCAAAGTTTTAGGCTTGGCTGCCTCAACATGGCCACTTTCAGAGCCTCCAGTTTTTGCCCCTACTCCAAAAAGCTTCTGAGAAGTGGCAAGCCCTGCAATGGATGGGAAAGTGTGCCCCCGTTTTTAAAAAAATTCTGGCTACATTCTGGTTTGGAGGGTGGACTCTACCCCAGTAAGATCCCTGTCCTCCCCAGGCTCCATCCCCAAATTCCCAGGAGTTTCTCAATTTCCAGGAGATTCCGCATACTTTTTTCCACCACAATTTTATCCAGCTCTGCTTTCAGCAGCACATGCCGCAAACCCTTCCAGCGGTCCACACACACAGGTGATGAAAAAGAAACTCCTTGCTCTCAGAGCAGGGGAGAGCCAAAAACTAATTTCCTTTGCCTGCAGGATGAATCAGGATATCCTTTTGATAGATAAGACCAGCTCGTTTGGGTCATTTGGAGGCAAAGGTAACTCAATGTGCTCTGTTGGCTATGTCAATTGACTGGGTGCGTCTACCCAGGAGCTGATTTGCATATTAGGCCACACCTCCTGACATCACCATTGTGTCACACAGGGCTTTTGGGGGGCAACAGCCCAGCAGGAACTCATTTCCATATTAGGTCACACCCCCTGACGCCAAGCCAGCCAGAACTGTGTTCATGTGCACTGCTGCTCAAAAAAAGCCCTGCTCCTACCTATGAACACACACGAAGCTGCTTTATGGGGAAACAGACCCTTGGCCTGTCAAGGTCGGTATAATCTCAGACTGGCGGTGGCTCCCCAGGGTCTCAGGCTGACATCTTTCACATTGCCTGCAAAAGAGCTTTTTTTGTAGCAGGAACTCCATTGCATATTAGGCCACACCCCCTGATGTAGCCAATCCTCTTGGAGCTTACAGTAGGCCCTGTACTAAGAGCCCTGTAAGCTCTTGGAGGATTGGCTACATCAGGGGTGTGTGGCCTAATATGCAAAGGAGTTGCTGCCACAAAAAAAAGCCCTGGCCTGCAACCTGAATGTTTTAGCTGGAGGAACTGGAGATTGAACCTGGGACCTTCTGCGTGCCAAGCAGATGCTCTGCCACTGGGCCACGCCCCCTCCCTCCTTCCCCACAGCATGGTCAACAAATTGCCTCGCCAAAGTGGTTCCGAGCCTTTCCCTCAGGCCTCCTTTGTGTTTTCTCCCCCAACAGATTCCTAAAAACCACTTGAGAGCACGTTTCTTTAAAAAAAATTTAATAGTCCGTTGCAATATATTAATCTGTGATGCATGTTCATCATAAAAACAAACAACTAAAAAGAAACACTTCATGAGAGTGGGTCGGAGCAAAGGGTCATCTGCGTCTGTGAGGGGCAGCCCCCTCTTTCCCCCTGGAGCATGGGCGGGGGCTGATAGGAAGAGATAAGGAAGGTGATAAAAACCCCATAACTTTGGTTCCATGGGGAGGACGAAGGGGACTTGGGGGAAAGGGGACTGCTCCCGCCCACCCCTATTGCTCCAATCCCGGCTGCTGTCTTTTGCAAGAGCAGCTGGAGAAAGCACCTGTTGCGCTCAGGAGGCAGTGTGCACGGAAAGGTCAGAGAGAGAAGAGGGGCTGGGTACGCAGGGCTTTTTTTGTAGCAGGAACTCCTTTGCATATTAGGCCACACCCTCCTGAGGTAGCCAATCCTCCAAGAGCTTATAGGGCTCTTAGTACAAGGTCTACTGTAAGCTCCAGGAGGATTGGCTACCTCAGGAGGGTGCAGCCTAATATGCAGAAGAGTTCCTGCTGGGTAGTGACTCGTGATCCAGATGGAGAAACCCTGCCCGTGCCCTGGATTCCAGTCCCACTGGCCAGGAATAAGGCGGTCACCAAACTGACCTTGGAAATGCTGCGATACAGGGCACAGGGAAGGAGGTGCGCCGAGGGCTATAGAGTGATGACCGTACCATCTTCCCGGAGGCTGCCTGCTCGGCTGCCCCGGATCGGGCTTCCGCTGCCGCTGTGACTGTTCAGGGAAGGCAGCGAGCCCTGAGAGCTGTACAGGGAGAGGCTGTGTTGCAGACTCTCGAGGAGGCCGCCGTTGGGACAACCGGCAGGCAAATCGCTCTCGATCACCAGGTCGCCCTCTTCGTCGCTCTCCCCCTCGGCTGTGCTGCAGTTGCTCAGATACTGGGAAGCCGGGCTGGGTGTCTGTTGGCTGGGGGTGCTGTCCGTGGACACGCCGGAGCTGCCCGAGGCCTTGCTGCTGCGGATCACGTTGTTGCGCTGGTTGGCCGGCTTGACCGTGATGATGAGGTTGTGGCTGTTGGCCACCATCATGTCCGTCACCTGGTCCAGGGACTTGCCCGCCACGTCGATGCCGTTGACCTCCAAGATCTCGTCGTTCACGGCCAGGAGCCCGGTGCTCTCGGCCAGCCCCCCCTTGACCAAGCGTGAGATGAAGATCCCGGGCACCTTCTCAACTCCGTGGGGGGCCACGCGTACGCTGACCCCATCCCGGATGTAGAAGCCCAGAGGTTTGTTGGAGCCGTGCTTGTGCAGTCGCACCCGCCGATGTGTCTCGGGCAGAATGTCCACATCGATGATGGAGGAGATCTGGCGGAAATCCTGCGGCATGCCGATCAGCAGGTGCGGCTTGGCCCGCTGGTGCACGGGGCGCAGCAGTCCCTTCTTTTTCCGCTGCAGGGAGTTGGAGGCAAAGACGCTGGTGTCAGCTTCTGCTGTAAGGAAGGAGGAAAGCAAGCATGGATTAGATGTGAAGGGAATGTGCTGCTCCAAGAAGAAGCTGGTTTTTATACGCCACATTTCAGTACTCAAAGGGGCTTACAATTGCCTTCTTTTCCTCTCTTCACAACATGCACCTTCTGATGTAGGAGGAGCTGAGAGAGCTCTATGGTTGCCAAGCCCAATTCAATAAATATCTGGGGACTTTGGGGGTGGAGCCAGGAGCAAGGTTGTGACAAGCACAATTGATCTCCAAACAGGGCTGGATCTAAGGGGGAATCAGAGGGGACACGTGCCCTGGGTGCCTCCGAAGGAAGGGTGCCAAATTGGGTATGGAGTTCATTCTAGTCTATGGGCCCATAAGGGGGCATCATTTTTTAATCTCCCCCTCAAAAAACATGTACATCTGGTCCTGTCTCCAAAGGGCATTCTGGCCATCACATTTAAAGGGACCACACACATTTTAAATGCCTTCCTTCCATTGGAAATAATGGAGCTCATAGAATTGGACCCCCTGGTCCAATCTTTTTGAAACTTGGGGGTATTTTGAGGAGCAGCACTGGATGCTATGCTGAAAATTTGATGCCTCAAAAAAACAGCCACCTCAGAAACTCACAGATCAATTCTCCATTATACCCTATGGGACTCCATCTCCATAGTGAATAATGCAGTCCCCAGCAGACATTCCCCCCCTCCCACTTTCTGATGACCCTGAAGCAGGGGGAGGGTCTCCAAACCAGGGGATCTCCTGCCCCCACCTGGGGATTGGCAACCTTAGAGAGCTCTGAGACCAAAGTCACCCAATCCTTTCCCCCCTTATCATTAATATCCACCAATCCTGCCTCTCTTGGCAGCAGGTGTCTGGCTTTCCGTATGTCTACAGCTTCCTGGCCCTGACCTGGATGGCTTAGACCAGCCCAACCTTGTCAGCTCTCAAAAGCTAAGCAGGGTCAGTCTTGGTCAGCATTTGAATGGGAGACCACCAAGGAAGCTCAAAGTTGCTATGCAGAGGCAGGCAACAGCAAACCACCTGTGCTCGTTTCTTGCCTTGAAAGCCCTACGGGATCATTGCAAGTCAGCCGCACTTTGATGGCACTTTCTACACATCCCTTTTCCTGCTATGTAGCTCCTCCCAACACCTAGCCTAAATATACATCCTTAAAGTGGCAGAGCTGGAGGTGGGAGTCCCTCTTTTCTCACCACCAGCTCCTGCAGAGGCGGTTGCCAGGCACTGAATGTGTATCTCACTCTGAAGCTCGTCTTTCAGCTCCGTATTTTGCCAGCCTGTCTGCCTAGTGCCTTGGGAGCTGGTCCTCACGGCCTTGGAATCTTGAAACACTGGACGACTCAGTGTTCGGGGAGCAAGACGTTGCATTCAGCAGCACAACCGCTCAAAGTGTACATCATCTGAATACGAAAAAAGGATTTCTGGCTGGTAGGGAAGCATCCATGTTGTAGAATCTTTCCGATTCCATAGCAGTACCGGACTGTGAACCTTAGGTGAATGTTATATAGTCAGCCAGTTTGGTGTAGTGGTTGTGACTCTTATCTGGGAGAACCGGGTTTCATTCCCCACTCCTCCACTTGCACCTGCTGGAATGGCCTTGGGTTAGCCATAGCTCTCGCAGAGCTGTCCTCGAAAGGGCAGCTGCTGTGAGAGCCCTCTCAGCCCACCCACCTCACAGGGTGTCATGGGGGGAGAAGATATAGGCGATTGTAAGCCACTCTGAGTCTCTGATTCAGGGAGGGCAGGTATAAATCTGCACTTCTTCTTCTTCTACGTAACAGGGGTGGCCAAACTTGCTTAATGGAAAAGCCACGCAGAATACATGTGAGACGTTTGAGAGCCGCAAGACATGAACATCAGGTGTTTGAGAGCCACAAGGAAGGAAGGAAAGAAGGATGGAAGGAAAACAACTATATGGAGAGAGGGAAGTGGAGGTGGAAAGAAAGCAACTTTAAATGTATTCTCCAAGCCACTGGCTGGCTTGGCTTGCAGAAGTGATTTAAAGAGACAAATGCCTTCTCCAAACCAGCCAACAGGGCAGTGGGGGCTTTGAGAGCCACACACAATATGTGTGAAAGAGCCACATGTGGCTCCTGAGTCGCAGTTTGGCCACCTGTTAAACACAATGACAGAATCCATTCAGTTTGTCCAGTGGGGTATAAATAGTTCCATTCTGACAGGGCCAGTGGTGGTAAAGAAAGGGTGAAGAGCAAGAGGAAAACACTTGGTCATGCTAAGAAACAGACAGAAGTTCACAGATCTTGGTAGGACTTGTGGGGGGGGGAGCTATTGTTTCTAGTAGCCAGTGAAGTTACAACACTCTCCTGTTCTCCATTCTATCTTTACAACAACCTTCCGGGGTAGGTCAGGCTGAGAGGGTGTGGCTGGTCCAAGGTCGCCCAGGAAGTTGCCATGGCAGAGTCAGAGTCTGAATCTGGCACTCCCATATCCTAATCTGAAAGGAGATTGGATTTATACTCCACCCTTCACTCGGAGTCTCAGAGCAGTTTACAATCTCCTTTCCCTTCATCTCCCCACAACAGACACCCTGTGAGGTAGATGGGGCTGAGAGAGTTCTGAGAGAACTGCTTTGCTGAGAACTTGTGGCCGGCCCAAGGTCATCCAGATGGCTGCGTGTGGAGGAGTGGAGAACCAAAACCAATTCACCCAGATTAGAGTTCGCACTCTTAACCACAACACCAAACAACACCCCACTGGCCCTCTCAAGTACTTTTTCTTTCTGTGGCCTGCTGACTGAGGGTGATCCGGATGTTTGTGTTCCAACCCATGACACATCTTGACACCATTTTGAAAGAGAATTCTGTTCCATTCCCTGTCCCACCCCCACCCCGCTTATATTACCGTCACCTTTGTAAAAACATGTCACTCTTGTCATGGAATATACTGGAACTTTTTGTTTTGGGTCATCAGGGTTTGATGTCTGGTCACCGCTAGCAACTGTATCTATAGGCTCCTAAACAATGGCCATCTTGTACCAGGCCAGCGATGCCTGTGGTGCTTGGGGGGGTAACACTGGGAGGGCTTCTAGTATCCTGGCCCCATTGGTGGACCTCCTGATGGCACCTGGTTGTTTTGGCCACTGTGTGACAGAGTGTTGGAGTGGATGGGCCACTGGTCTGATCCAACGTGGCTTCTCTTATGTTCTTAATTTGAAGCAATGAAGCGATTCGCACCAGGGGCTAGGGCTCCACACAGTTTCAAGGCACCAAAAGATGCTAGCAGGTCAAATGCTGAGCTAGGCTCCCACTACTTGTGAGTGCCCCCTCTGTTCTCTCATCCTCTCCCTGCCATGTCACAGGGCTATTTTTGCATCAGGAACTCATTTGCATATTAGGCTACACACCCCTGATGTAGCCAATCCTCCTTGAGCTTACAGTAGGCCCTGTAAACTCTTGTTGGATTGGCTACATCAGGGCGTGTGGACTAATATGCAAATGAGTTCCTGATGCAAAAAAAGCCCTGCATGTCAGTATGGTATCTGTCAGCCCAGAAGGATCTAACCTCCTCTGAGAGTACATGTTGTGTACCAGGCTGGGATTAAAGAATGAATAATTCCATTTTAATCACTCTTTTGAGGCGTACCCACCCAGCATATTTAAACTTTGAAGCTGCCAGCTCAGAGCACAAAGGACAGGGTTTGGTGTCCCAGCAGTGAAAGTCAGAATCCGTCCACACACACTTTTCTGCCGCAGACCTTGTTCCCAGAGCACATTCTGTCTGTCCCTGCAAGATTCCCACACTTTGGATTTTATCAGAAACAAGCATCACTAAAAAACAAAAAATCACTAACAGAGATAAAAACAGCTCCTTGACTCAAGCATTCTGGTTGCCAATTTATCCAAACAGGGAAAATGAAGAAACCTTTTTTCCATTTCTCATGTTAACACGTTACAATTTAATTAGAAGGATGCAAATCCAAAATGGCCCGTTGTTTATTATAGAGGCTGAGAAAATAAACAGACCAATGAAACAGACCAAGAAGGAGTTACAGAAATTAGTTGGGCTAATTTAAGATTGGCAGTTGGTGATTTATTTATTTATTTACACTCCACCCTTCTCCCTGATGGGGACCCAAAGCCTCTTACATTGTTGTTTTCTCCATCATGTTACCCTCACAACATCCCTGGGAGGCGGGCTTGGTTGAGAGTATGTGACCAGCTCAAGGTCGCCCAGCAAGCTTCCATGGCATAAGTGGGGATTCAAACCTGGGTCTCCTAGATCCAGAAAAATCTGATCACTGCATTACTCAGGTTCCCAGGCATTCTTATCAAAGTTGAAAGGGTGGGGTATGGAATTTGTTATTTGATCATTGTCTAGATCAGGGGTGTCAAATGTGAAGCCCGAGGGCTGGATGAGGCCCGCGGAGAGCTCCTATCAGGCCCACAAGCAACTCATTGTCATTTACTTCCTTCTCTCTCTCTGACTTCCTTTGGCATCACAACTTGCTTTGCCAGGCTTGCTCAATTGCACAGGAGCTACACAGCAAAGCCTCTCCTTCATTGGCTGACCATCATATGAAGAAACTTACATACAAAAGCTCACAATGCCCAGCCATTTGATATTTTCCCCTGGGTCTTAGGCTCAAAGCATTGACCATGAGATTTCTGTAATGAATGCCAATAAATCAAAAGCAGGTTTGCAGCTTACAGACACACACTTGAACAACACCCGGACAGCATACTCAATATTGCTATAGCACAGACATTGTCTCCAGATTTTGATGCAATCATTCAGAGCAAGTGGTGTCAGTTATAAGAAACTGTTAAATAAACAAAATATTGCAAGAGTGCTAACCTTTTAAGCATATTTTAAGTTTTTTAAGCAAATCTTTGTGTTTGTCTGAACTTTATAAAGTTTATATCTCCATTATCTGGCATTACATTTTATGACACGCATGGCCTGGCCAGACAAGGTCTCATTTATGTTGGATCCAACCCTCATAACAAATGAGTTACACCCCTGATCTAGATTATGAACTTAATGCAGTATGAGACATTTCTATTCTGCCTGTCTTCTTCAAGGTGATGTTAGAGGACACCCAGCCAGGTGATGACCAGACCCAGCTCTGCTGCACAAGGCTACGGCATCATCTGCCTTTGGACAATGGCTACTCTTTGCCCTAAGTAGTCACTTGCCACATGCAATCAGTCTTTCTCAAGCCCTCAACGCCAGTTCAGCATAAGACAGGAGGAGAAAACATCGCCCTCCATCTGTGTGGAGACAGGTCCTTCACCCATCACCAGAGAAGCATTCGGGAAGACCTTCTGCAGGGCTCCAGGTAACTGTGGCAGATTGGCTCAGTAAGGTGCTCTTCCCTATTCTGCCAAGGCCTGAGTGCTTGCCATCTGCAACATATGCCAACACTGTGGGAGAAGCGTATCTACACGCAAGGTACGAAGGATCTTGCAAGACCTGAAAGAGTAGCATGTTGGAAGGAACAAGGGAGGGAAACAGTAGCTGAACCCCAGCTGGGGCCCTGATGAGAAATCAGCAGCTGCTGCAAACGGATCTTCAGGGGGGACAGAAGAGGGAATCTTCATGAGGTCTTCCCACATTTCCCTGAGTCCTTCCCTTTAAAATCAGTTATGTTCAGGCCTCATTTTGGGCAGGAGCTCACAGGAGCAGAGCTCTGGAACCTCTAAATTTTATTGTGCTCTTTCTTCCTTACCACCCCCACCCCCAACACTTGCTTCTGGGCTCAATTTTTCAAACCCCCTGTGAGAATTTTGCTGGGCGCTAAGATTTAACAAACTTTCTAATATTTCCCCCCCACCAAAAATGGGAAAATAAACAAAACATATAAAGCAGACAGAAATCTTCATCATGTCACTGTGACCACATAGGAGAAAGTCATTTAAAAAGTATGAGGGAAGTAAGGTTTGATTATGACCGTTACAATTCAAGAAGCATTTTAAGGTAGATGCTGAGCTGATATAACTTAGTACACCTTCTAGTGATGTCCGGGATTGGTGGCATATGCAAATGAGTTGTGCTAATGAGCTCCAGCACCTTTTCCTCTACAAAATGACCCCTGGTTATGTCTACCTGTTCTGGGAGCAGCTGGGGATGTCTTTGGTGGCAGACTTCTGCTTCCAAATTCCAAGGACCCCAAGAACGCAACCCGAGAATGTTCCTTGGCCCAAATGCAGAAGAACAATTCTATTCCTGATCACAGAGACTGCCAGCCCAAATTCCAAGCACTGATGGAATTTTAATTCCAGCAACGGACTCCTCGTTCCCTCAGCGTGGTTTTTGAACCGTCCCTCCCTAAAACCAGAAACCTCTGTGCTGGCTTTCCTGTCCACAGGGGCTTCTCGCTACATTTCCAGGGCAAATCATTCCTCCAGGCTCCTAAAGAGACCAGAGATATTTACTGCAGGCAGGTGGATTTGAAGAAGCTGAGTCAGAACATTCCGGCCAGCCAGGTTAGGACTTTAATAATTGGTCAGGTTGTCATAAATAGCTGGAAGCATCCAAGCAGTCAAGATTTTGCACTCATAAAAATAGAACTCAGGAACTCCAGCAGACAATGATGCTACTTGGTTTGGAACCCACACAAAGCATAATCTGGGGGGAACATCTCTCATGTAGCCGTCTTGGCCTCTGCAGCCTGGCAAAGGAAAGCCCACAAAAGCAATCAGCCCTGGCCTCACAACATCCTGTTACTGTGCATTTGAACTTGGGCTAGGGTGAGCTGCAGGTTTGAATCCCCACTTCCAAAATGAAGGTCATCAGATGGCCTTGGGCCAGTTGGTCATTCCCACCCTAACCTACCTCAGAAGGTTGCTGCAAGAATAACGTGGAGCAGGGAGAAAAACATTGCCAGAAAGGAAAGGCAGATTTAAATGCAATAGGAGAGGAAGTTCCTGAAGACATCCATTGGTGTGCTATTTACTAGGTTGTCCCACTGATAGGACTGAGTGACTGATGGGGAAAGGCAGCAACCGTTGTCGCTTGTGCAGGGTGGGAGCACGGGAGCCAGTGGTGGGAAAATGGGGAGTGGAAAGGAGCCTGAGGAGACCACACAGGGCAACCCCGGCCCTCAGGCAGACACTAGGGCACGAGAGCATTAGGAAGGCAAATTTCAGTTCGGGAATAAATTTGGTGTGGGTTGGGGGTCATGTTCCCTTTAAGCTGAGTTAGTGTGAGCTAGCTCACAGTTTTCTAGCCTCCGGTTCGAACATTGTTGTCTTAGCTCAGGAAGGATGACTCCAGAGCAAACTAATTCATACAGTAGCTGACAACTTTAATGCCAACAGCTCATGAAGTAGAATTTTTGCTCACAAGACTCCACAGCTTAGAGGGAGTATTGGTCATGAGGGGAAATTATAGCAACAGGGGTGTGTGTGTATCATTGGCACTACACTGGGAATGAGGAGGAAAGAAAAGGGAAATTTCATTTTTATATCCCAAACAATGAAAGAATCAAATTTGAGGGGCTGTGGCTCAGTGGTAGATCATCTGCTTGGCATGTCCCAGGTTCAATTCCTGCTGTCACCTGTTAAAAGTTCTGGCAGTAGGTGATGTGGAAGACCTCTGCCTAAGACCCTGAAGGGCTGCTGCCGGTCTGAGCAGACAATACTGACTTTGATAGACAGAGGGTCTGATTCAGCAGAAGGCAGTTTCATTTGTTCCTGACACTCCCTGCGTGGAGTTCGTTGCTGGGGGTATTACCCGCTCATAAAAACTTACCAAAGCGGAAGGGAGAGGCTTTACCAGGTCATTGCGCCTAAGTGGCACACACCTTGTTTCTCAAAGCTCATCAGATGGGGCTCCTGAGCTAAAAATACCACACTGTTTATTGGAACACTGCCTATTTTTGGTCCCAGGAGAGTGTACAAGGCTGAGGAAATCTTCCCTCCCTCTCAGTAAATTTCTCTATAAAGCCAGCAGTTCCGCACTCAGCATTCCCATCACAGACAAGGGAGCAGAGGTAGGCTGCGTGGCTATCCTTTGACATCTCAAGTTTGCTCTCAGTAACTCTTGTCAGCTTATGGTGACAAACCTCAAATATTTCCCTCTTCCCTGTTAGATCTCCAAATTTTAGCCCCAGCACATTAGGGGCCTACAGCAATGGTTTTCAGTGTTTCTAGACCTGGTGCCCACTTTTACCCCTGGATGAGAGCATGGGACCCAGCAAGCTGCAAGCCTGTGACAGGAAGTCACATGACATCACAGCTCTAGGACAGGAAGCGGAGGAGCCAGAGTATTTGAACCTGCCTCTACTAAAAAGAAATCTTCTCTCCTGCCAAGCGTTTTCACTTTGCTATCTAGCTAAGATTGCCAATGTCCGGGGGGGACCTGGATATCCCCCAGTATGACAGCTGATCTCCAGATAAGTTCCCCTGGAGAAAATGGCTGCTTTGGAAAGTTGACTGTACGGAATTACACCCTGCTGAGGTTCCCACCTCCCTAAACCCTGCCTTCCTAAGGCTCAGATTGCTGGAATTTCGCAGTCTGTTATAGTACATCCACATCATCTGTAGCACATGTGCACAGACAGCATGAAGCCCTTTTACACATGAGCACTACAAGTAGATCCTTCCAAAAAGCGAGGAGAGGCAGCTAGGTGTGTGTTCACCACCCCATAAGAAGGACTCCATGGATTAAGAAGACCACTCTACTGTGCGGATTTATTGAACCTCAAGCCATAACATTCACACTTCATGTGAATACCAAAATCCTTGTTCCTCTAGTCTAAACAATGCTTTTTTCCCATTTCACCACTCAAGCCGCTCTTAGAATCGTCCCTCTTGGTTTCTGAAGCAGCGGGAAAGCAGAAAGCTTCACGGAGGGCCCTTCACAAGAAGGTCTTACAAAATGTCTCCAGTGGGCAAAACAAGAGAATATCTGGAGGTCGGCGGCATTTGAAGCACTTCCCCCAGTGTTTTATCCATCCCTTCCCTGCTGCTCCCACCCAATCGCCACAAGAAACACTTCAGGATGCAACATTCTAGGATTGAGGGCAACTGCATAATGCATTTATGCAACAGATTTACTTTGCATCACTTATTTGGATAGCAGATTTTGGCAGGGGGGACAGCATGGTTTTGGTTTTTGCATACATTTGTTGTTGTTTCGGCTGTGCTCTGAAGCATGGCAGCACTGCTCTAGCACTTGGGGCAGCAAGATTGCTTCCTGAGACCATGACCAATTTCCCACTTACCTTACGCTGCTCTCACATTCCTCTTCTCAGAGGACCTTCCTTCCGATTTCACACTATCTGCCCCAGGGCTGCAAGTAAGGTCGGCGTTTTCACGCAGCAAACAGAAACCTCTAAAAACCAGTTTCTGTTTGCTGTGCGAAAACGCCGATGTTACTTGCAGCCCCGGGGCAGATAGTGTGAAATCGGAAGGAAGCCCTGCTGAGAAGAGGAACGTGAGAATGGCGTAAGGTGTGTGGGAAATCAGTTCATGTCTGTCTCCCGCTAGGCACCCCCTTGAAATGGATTCTGGAGTCCTCTCCAACCCCTGAACAAGCAGGGAGAGAGAATTGGCTAACTCTCCCAGGCTATTAAAAGAACCTCTGTTATAATTAGTATTATTGCTGCCTTCTAGAGTCTAGAAATAAGCCCGTTCCTGCAGGCTGGCCAGCAGAATCATTAGAGAAAGAAACATTTTATTGGTTTAGAAAGGAAAGTTCCTCCGATTTGAAGCGTACCTTGGCTTGACTCAGGACAGCAGCACTAATTGTTACAGAAAGCTGAACAAGTTCCGTTTGTACAGGCCCGTGCCTTTCAAAAGGCACGTGACTCACATGGAGAGCTCTCTAAACACAGATCGACTTGCTTTTGTCCACAACCAACCGATTTCCAACACCAGAGCATCTTTCCCAGAGCTGGACAAAGGATGGCATACCATTCCTGTGAAGTCACAGTGTCCCCCCCCCGCACCCGCATCTCCCCATTAGCCTACCCACAGCCCCTCCAAACGTTCAGGAGAGTTCTAGAGGGACATGCTGCACAAACATCATGAATTAAGGAGACTTTTCACCCCATGCTGAGTCAGCGGGAAAGCAACCAGTGACACCCACAGCCTCTGGGCATCCTTCCATGCCTCACACAGGTCAATCCCCAATCTGTCAGCTGTTTCAATACTGCAGCTGTGGCTTTGTTTACAGGCTGAAATAGTCACACGTGGGAATTCACCAGCACCAGTATACCTGGGTACTGCCATAATCCAGTCGTACACTGAGGGCCAAATTAGACAGTCTACTGTTTACAGGTTGGCCACCGGCCTTGTGGAACAGACGTATCCTGGGAGTTTCACACAGGGGGGAGCTGGCCATTAATACCACCATGAAACATCCTGGCAGACCAGTGGCCTGGGACCATTTCAGCTGAGGCCTTCCCCATGCACTGGGCCAGCCCTAAGCAAGTTGCCAGCAGCCAGAACCAAAAGCCAGACCTCCTTTCATGGGGAGTGGGCAGTGGAGCATGGCACAGTCCTTTTCCTGGTTTGTTGTGGCTTTCCTTGCCTTCATGGGGGGGAGAGGGGCTACATAGCTCTTAAGTTTGTGTAAATGTTATTTCCATAATGGGATGCCTCTCTTTATTTCAGTTTGGGAGCTGCTCTCTGACCCTTCTTCTCATCCTGTGCCCTTTGTTCTATCCCACTATCCACATGGCACTTCATGGAGCCTCACATTTCTACAGGTCTCTCCAGTAAAAGCAATGTCCTCATGCTCCCACATACGTGATGCCGGATTTAGCAGGCCACTTGTGATAGAGAACAGACTTCTTTAGATTAGGATTCTCTCTCTTCTTTCGATCACAACAATGGATGTGAACCGAGACTACTTGAATAAATGTAAGTTTTACTTTTTGCAATATACGTCTTATTTTTACTTTATTTATAATGCTGGTTTCTAAGACCACCTTCCCACAAAGCATTGGGGCTCTAGGCGGTGTACAGCATCTCCTAAAATAAATTCAAATCAAATTTAAATACAATGAACAATAAAACCATAAAATAGTAAAACGATTCAAAAGTAAATACAAATAAATAAATAAAATAAAAACCCCAAACTCTTGGGAGTCCACTAGCACCTTTAAGACCAACAAAGTTTTATAGAGAATGTAAGCTTTCGTGTGCATGCACACGGAAGCTTACATTCTCTGTAAAACTTTGTTAGTCTTAAAGGCGCTAGTGGACCCCAACTTTGTTCTATTGCTTCAGACCAACAAGGTTGCCCACCTGGATCTAAACTCTTGGGAGTTTATTTACTACATACAATAACGTTTCTAAAACTCAGCTAATTTCGCTATATTAACTACATGTCCCCAATATTATCCACCTTTTGAGGTCTCTGGTCAGATAGCACACCACCTTCCAGCCTCACACACATAGCAGGGGTGGAATTCTAGCAGGAGCTCCTTCGCCTATTAGGCCACACACCCCTGATGTAGCCAATCCTCCAAGAGCTTACAAAAAAAGAGCCTTGTAAGCTCTTGGGAGGATTGGCTACATCAGGGGGTGGGGTTTAATAAGGCAAAGGAGCTCCTGCTAGAATTCTACCCTTTCATATAAGCGAAAGAAGAAACCCTGGTCTCTTGGGTGCCACCTTACCCCGTTTCTGGATGATGACCCGGAGCAGAGGATTGGCCGAGGAGAGTGCTTTGTGGTAATTATCATCGTTGTTGATAGGCAGCAAATCTCCATGGATGTCTGTATAGCCAAGAAGAACATCCACAGAGGGGATTTGGTGGACTGTCTGAATCAGCTGGTAGAATTCCTGGAAGCCACCTATGCTGGAGCGCTTCATGGCAAACCGGCGAAACTCAGCATCAAACTAGAGGGAAAGAGAAAAAAGAGGGATCACAGCCAAGAAGAAAGAAACCAGATAGAATGTGGTCCAGCACCAGTCTGCCACTCAGGGCTTTTTTTTTTTAGCAGGAACTCCTTTGCATATTAGGCCACACACCCGATGTAGCCAATCCTCCAAGAGCTTACAAGGCTTTTAGTACAAGGCCTACTGTAAGCTCCATGAGGATTGGCTACATCAGGGGTGTGTGGCCTAATATGCAAAGGAGTTCCTGCTACAAAAAACCCCCTGCTGCCACGTGAAACAGCCCTTGGAGATATCAAGGATGCTGCATTCTACTTTGAAATATTCACAGATTCACTTTTAGATTTTTTCCCCCCAAGCCTGGAGAGACATTTATTGATTGCATTCATTTATACCCTGCTTTTCTCCCTAACAGAGACCCAAAGCAGCTTCCATTGTATTCCTCTCCTCTATTTCAATCTCACAACAGCCCTGTGAGGTAGGCTAGGATAAAAGAGTATAACTGGTCCAAGGTCATCTAGGGAGCTTCCATGGTATGAGCAGAGATTCGAACCTGGGTCTCCCGCATGCTAATCTGATATTCTTAACCACTACACCACACTGGCTCTCATGTGGCATCTTTAACTTGGGCATTCAAACCCAACACCTGGGAATTAAATCCATAATCTTATACATTTTATTAATTTACAGTATTTACATACCATAAAAAATCCTCAAAGCGGCCAATATTTAATTTTACTTCATTTAATTTTTATTAATTAATCCATTTGTACCTTGCGTTTCTCCCCAATGAAGATCCAAAGAGGCTGACTTCCTTCTCCCTGCAACTATTTTATTCTCACAACAACCCTGTGAAATAGAACAGTTCAGTGGCACCTTCAAGACCAACAAAGTTTTATTCAAGGCATGAGCTTTGAATAAATCGCCACACTCACAAACCAGTGGGAGAACGTTTTAATTTTCCAAAGTGTTCCATTGCTGATTTAAGCGCAGTAGTCCTGAAACAGACGCTTCGAGGGGCAATTACAACGTGAGATTGCTGAACTTGAGTTCATTCACAAGTTCAGCGCAATGGATCTCCTAGGGATGAATAAGGAAATAGGATTCTTATCTCATGACAGAGGCTAATGTCTCTCCTAATCAATCTTGATTACCTTTTTGCATTGTACTTGGCCAATATAATATCATGGATTTTCATTCCCACTTGTATCTAACAAAGGGAATTTCAGCTCAACCAAAACTTATACCTTGAGAATCCTGTTGGGCTCTAAAGTGCTAATGGGCTAGGATTTAACTGTGCCCAAACACAACCTCAGACAAAGGGGACACTGGACTCAAACGTCGTTCTGCTGCTTCAGACCAACACGGCTACCCACCTGGACCTGTGAAGTAGATGAGACTAAGATGGTATGTCTGGCCCAAGGTTGCCCTCTGTGTTTCCATGGCACAAGTGTGGATTCCAACATGGGCTTCCCTGATCCTAATCTAACCATTATACCACGCTGGCTCACTTTCGACTACTATTTTCTGCTCTTCTCTTTGAACAGGATGTTCCCTGAGTCTTATACCTCACTAGATAGATATTATCAGATGATTCTGGAAATATCAGTGGCTTACAGAGAGGAGGACAATGTGTAAAGTTCTCTGCACAGTCATTGCTAAGTCCACAGTGCTTATGGGAAAAACCCTTGGAAGTGTGTTGCGGCTGTCATGCTCCAGGGCCCAGGTAAGTCGAGAAACAGGACAAAGTTCTAAACTAAAATCCTGAGGTCGCACTAGCATCTGTCTACTCTAAAGTCTTTCTCCATAAGAAAGAAAAAGCCATTTGCAGTCACAACTGGTCTTGTCCCGATACCCATTCTAAGTCCAGCAAACCTCCCATCCTGCCCAGTGAAAGAATTCTGTCGAACTCAAAAGCCTGCAGCACAAAGCCACCAGGACTGGGCTCAGGAAAAGAGCATGCTCTTTTTATTCCATAGTCCTTCTGCAGTCAAAGCATCTCCTACAAGTAACTGCCAAAGCCTCTCCTTAAAGAACGGAACAAGATATCGAACCTACAGTTGCATCTTGGTTACATAATCAAAACATGCAGGGGTGTTATCATGAATCAGCAGTTCCCTTCACAAGTTTGATATGTTATGGCCACATCTTCTGTGGTCACAACCTTGGGATCAGCAGGAGCTGATGAGCCTGCCCACGAAAGAGTGCAGGATTTGATCCAGGTCATGCTAACAGAGCCAGCTGCTTCCCCACACAGGATGCATGGTGGGAAAAGAGCCTCTAATTCAACTGAGCCCTTTTCCTTTGCCATTTAACTCTCTTTAATCTCAGGCATACACCCCAGTCATATAGAAGACAGTTTATAGCCACAAGAGAGGGCTGTGCCGCTCAGTGGCAGGGCATCTGCTTGGCATGCGGAAGGTCCCAGGTTCAATCCTTGGCATCTCTAGGTGAAAGGATCAGGTGATAGGTCTTGTGAAAGACCTCTGTCTGAGGTCTTGGAGAGCCTCTGTCTGTCTGACTAGACAGTACTGACTCTGCTCGACCAAAAGTCCGATTCAGTATAAGGCCAAACTTGCTTAACGTAAGAGCCATATGGAATAAATGTCAGATGTTTGAGAGAAGGAAGGAAAATAGGTGGGGAGGAGAGGTCGAAAGAAAGCACCTTTAACTTTAAATGCATTGTCCATGCCACCAGCTGGCTTGGTTTAAGAGAAGTGATTTAAAGAGAACAAATGCTTTCTCCAAGCTGGCCAACAGGGTGATGGGGGCTTCAAGAGCCACACAATTGGTGTGAAAGAGCCACATGTGGCTCCCGAGCTGCAGTTTGGCCACCCCTGGTATAAGGTAATTTGATGGTAGAAGCAACTGTATAGATAAGCTCTTCATACAGTCTCTGTCCCAAAGAAGCAAAAATTATCAGTTCAGAGGAGCACAGAACAGCAAAGTCCAATTCAGCAGCAGCAAGAAATTGGCTATGTATGTATGCAAGCTATAAAGAAATTAATCAGCAATAATGTAATTTGCTATTGCAGTTGGATACATCTATCAATAGCAGGACTGTGTCAGGCTTTGCTGTCATCCAATGGCAGGTGCCGGATTCCAGAGGGCCCAAGAAACAGCAGTTTTCCTCCAGGCCAGCCACCGGTTTTGCCCCATCCTGCTTCCCATAGGCTCCTAGGAAAGGACAGCCCCCCAACCCCTGGATTTAGGGCAAGGGAAGCCCCAGAAAATGCTCAGCAGCTTCAGTTCTGGTTCCTTACAGAAAAGCTGTGTCCCTCTACAGGGGACAGAGAAATGCCAGCACCCTCTCCCTGGCACTGCAATCCTCCGGGCAGAGGGGCCAAAATACCTATTCCCCTTTCGTTGTTTGGGGGGGAGGGATAAGGCATTGGTCTTGTGAAGCCTTTGAAGGAGTCAAAGGTCTCAGGTCCAGGCTAAGGCAGTCCTACCCAGGCCCCTAGCTACAGTGGGGCCCAGAAGGGGCCAGGCCCATCCTTCTACCCCCCCCCCCTCCAACTGCATGGCCCCTCCATTGGAGGGCCCCCAATCTGTCCCCTTTGCCACTCTAAACAAGTAGTAAACATTGCTGCTGGTCTTTTTGCTTTTTTCTCTCCCCTTCCCTAACACACCTTGCAGAGCAAAAGGGGGGAGGGGAAAGAGTCAAGAGGGCTCTGAGAGAGGGGCACATAAGAAAGGGGTGGAGGGAGCAGAGCTGCTGTGACTGCCCAGGCAAAGGGGGAGGTGTTAGCTTGTGGAACTCAAGGCAGCTTAAAGTGCTGAGAGCCCAAGGCCACCAAACTGGGTGGCCCCCCTGGTCCTCCCCCCAACAACAAATCCTACACTGGGCCCCACCAAATATGAAACTCTAGCTAGGGTCCTGGTCCTCCCCACCCCCGCCTTGTCAAGAGAGAGTTTTCAAGGGCTTCCCACCGTCGCCAGTTATCGAGCTCCCAAAAGCGCAGGGATCAAGGCAGTCCCGCATCCCTGCCGACCACACAGGCACTTTGAAACCGGATCCCCCGTGCAACACTATCCAGCATATCACCGATGCGTTCAGGAGGAGGAAAGACTCCTCCTCGGTGTCGAGGGGCGGGGGGGGGGGGGGAAGCATGCATCGCTTTCCCAGGCCCTGCTGCTCAGTCGCCACCGGCTGCAGGCTGGTGCACCATTGCATAACCTGCGGGAAGGCAATACGAGGGGGGGGGGGGAGCCGGTGCTTGCTCGGGTTCGCCTAGAAAGCTCGCGCCGAAAGGCAGAGCTCTCTCCGCTCCCCCCCCCCCGAGCCATAATCCTATTCTAGCAGGCGAGGGATTGAGAAAGGGAGCGGGGGGGGGCATAAACAATCGCGAGTTCCACCAGCCGCTAGGCCGGACGAGACGCCCAGCAGGCACCCGGGACGGTGGGGGGGGGGGGGGAGAGATGGGTCTGCGCTGCAAAGCTGCGAAAGCGCCTTGAGTCTGGCAAAGCAGCTGAGCCCGGCCAGGGAGGGACGGCGGCAGCAGGCGATTCCCCCAATGCACCTGCTGCAAATCGGATCGCGGCTGCCCCCAGCAGGGCAAAAGGAGCCGCCGGCGCTAACCTGGGCCCGAGGGAAACCCGGGGGCGGCGCGGGGAGGAGCGGGAGCTCGACCGAGCTTGCATCTCAAGCGCTCCTGAAGCGGGGAGGCTCCGGCTCTGTGCAGCCTCTTTCCCTCCCCCCCGCTCCGGAGGCAGCGAGCCCCGCACGGCAGCAATAGATCCCTCCTCCCCGCCCACCCCCCGGGGTAAGCAAGCGCCGCCCGGCCCCTCACCTTGCTCTTGACCTCGATGACGGGCTCCGGGCTGCGCGCCGGAGTGCGGTGGTGCTTAGCCATGCTGCGCTGCCGGGGCAGGGCCGGGCTGGGCCGGCGGCTGCTCCTCCCGACCCGCCGCCGCCGCCGCCGCACTGCCTGCCGCCGCTCCACCAGCGGGCACCGCGAGCAGCAGGCGAAGGAGGAGGAGGAGGGAGGGAGCGCTCACCGGCCATGACGTCACCCCCAGCAGGTTGGGGGATGCCGCGCGATTGGCGTGGGCCGGCCGAAGGGGGCGGGCTCAGAACGTCCCAGGCGCTTGGATGGAAGGTTGCTGACAACGTCGCCTAGGTAACCGCGGCCCGGGCGTTCCACCGTGTAAGTGACCGGCTGGACGGCGAGAGGAGGGAGCCGTCCGAAAGGCCGCGCGGCTGCGGGGCAGGCGCCGTTTATCCCCCGCCCCCGGGGCGCGCCTGCGGGAGCGAAGTTTTCCTCTCTCCCGCGCGTATTGTTTCTGTTCGCCAGGAGGAATCCGCCCGCCAGCCTTCGCTTCCAGAATTCACAGACGGTGGTGCCAGCCTGCCTGTTCGCCCTGCTGCGGACGCCAAATGCAAAGCAGTTCATAAAGGCGCTTATATTCGCGGTCGTCCCGCAGAAATCAAGGGAAACGCCAGGATGTGGGTGGGGACCTTTTGACTCCAAGCCAATTTCGGCCGGGGGAGGCGGAAGGAGAGAGCTTGGGAGCACACCTTGCCCAGGGGTAATGCAGTGGGCTAGGGAGAAGGTCTGGGTGCATTTTAACCTTCAAGAGCCGGGCGGCATTAGATGAAGCCCCTGCCTGACGGTGGGCACTCAATATTTCCGTTCGGCCCCATTTTGACCTGGGATAGCAATTAGGATTTAACTTTTATTTTTAAACTTTTTGCGCATGTCTGGGTTTGACCCTTGTTGCTGCTGAGATAGTGAACAAAAGGAAGTCATGCAGTGGAGTTAGGGTTTTTTTCTTTTTTTTTTCTTCTTGTGTGGATGAAATGGAAGGGCAGAAAGGCTTTTATGTTTTGCTGACCCGAAACATTCCATGCTGCACAGTTTGAAGGCCTTTGTTCTGAACCATTGGACTTCTTCACTGGAACAGACCTGCAGAACTCCCTGCTAAGGGATCGGCCAGCAGATCTCTTTAAAATGCTAGTCAGGTTAACAGATATGGTGGCCCTAGAGTCTTAGACGTTTCCATTTTAAAATTCCAGATTTTGAATAAAACCGGATATTTGAGGAAAAATAACTTATTCACAAAGACATTTTTTCCATAAATGGATAACATGTAGGCCTTTAAATATACTGTGTTGAATTTTCTGGATTAACAGGGGAATGAGTGGAAAGTGATTGTTATCAGTTATGGGAGCTAAGAATTTGTGGAAGTGCAAAAGGAAACCAAGCTCTTGATAAGGTGAAGAATGACTAGATTCCGTGTTAGATTAGGGGCAATGCTGCATGACGCGCGGTTTTTTTCATAAAGAAACATGAAAATGAAGGAATAGAGTTTTCCAAATTATATTAAGTACTCTTAAGATGGAGAGTGATGTGGCCTGAAGTGCTCTTGCTGGATTTGTAAAGGCAGAAGGGCACAGATTTTGAAAGAACCAAATGAACCTTGGGGATCAGTATGTAGTAAAGATTTTGTGAGTTCTGTTCTTTGGTGTCTGAAGCTGTTTTCTCTTTGCTCCAGTATCTATTCTTGTAGCCTTCAGCTCTGGGAGTGCTAAGGGAGTGCAATGATTACTTGCTGGCCAGGATCTGGGAGACCAGAGTTCAAGTCCCCATGCTGCCACGGGAGCTTGTTGAGTGACCTTGTGCTAGTCACTCTCTCCCAGCCTAACCAACCTGGCTGATAGATTTGAGTAGGGCTGTAGCCAGGATTTTAAAAGTCAGGGGGCACCCTTTCCCATCTGCTGTGGGGCTTGCTGCTTCTCAGAAGCTTTCTGGGGTAGGGGCAAAAGCTGGAGGCTCTGAATGCGGCCAAGTCGAGGCAGCCAGCTCTAAAACTTTGGAGTCAAGAAGGGATTGCAGCATGCGTGGGCGTTATCATGGGGTTTCCTTCCACAGACCTCTCCCCCACCCTGGCACTTTGCAGCCAACAGCTCCATCCATCCCACCTCTCCGCCTGCTGCTTTTGCTGCTGCAGTGCCCCGTGCCCTGCGTCTGGCCGCAACTAATGATGCTTCATTAGCTCAGCTGTGGCAAAAAGAAAAAAAAGCAGGGTGTACCCCAGAGGGCTCCCTGGGAGTCAGGGGCCCTGCCTGGAAGTCAGTGGGCAATGCCTCCACAGCCCCACCCCCCATGGCTACAGGCCTGGATTCGGGTGAGTAGCTGTGTTGGCCTAAAGCAGCAGAGCAAAGTTTGAGTCCAGTGCAACTGACATTTGTTCTCCTCCATTTTATCCTCACAACAACCCTGTGAGGTAGGTTGGGCTGAGAGAGTATGAGTGGCCCAACGTCACCCAGCAAGTTTCCACGGCAGAGCACAAATTCGAACCTGGGTCTCCCAGATCCCAGTCTGATGTGCTAACTGCTACACCACGCAGGCACTTGTGAGCAGAGTTTCAAAACGGGAAGCAGTGATCGGCTCAGTCCCAAATTCGTGCATGAGATGGAGATGTTCAGTGCTCAACCAAGTGAGGCCTGAGGCCCACCCCGATGGCAGTGGTCAGTGTCCCATTCAGATGTGCCAAAGATGTATTCTTGCAGTGAAGTGACCTTGAGCACATCAGTCTTGCAACATCATTCCTCCCCCTATTTATGCTTCCACTGATCCAAGGAAAGGAGGGAAGCTGCCAGCGGCAAGCCCTCAAAACCACACGGTCCCTCCTTCCCAGGCCCCATGAGATTGTTTTAATGCCACGAAATTTTAACTTTAAAAAAAAGTTTCTTGATGTACTTACTTCCTTTATTTATTTTTGGATCAAAGCCTTGAGTTTTTTTTTTATTTTGCTGTCAAATTGACATTTGCCAAGTTTTTCATCCACCACAGGGGTTGGAAATGTGCTTTTTAAACATGAAAGGGATTCTTCTCACAGCTTTATCGCATGCCTTTTTGTTTGATTTTACGCTTTGAAAGGATCTACAGTCTGGGGAAGCCTGCAATAAAATCGCAAGACTTGGCAACTACCTTCCTCAAAATAGCTTTCTTGTGTTCTGTTATGTAAAATATCTCTTGCAGGATTCTGGGTGCCAAGCGCTTTATGCTTTTTAAAAATGCCTTGCACAAGGGACTGTAGCTTTGTCAGAATCACTGCATCAACCTCCCCCCCCCCAAAAAAAATAATTATTTGAAATATTTATACTCCATTTTTTGGCCTGCATCCTCAAGGCAGCTTACAATAGTACCTAAAAAAAAAAAGCTACACAGCATAGAAACAATAAAATGCACTAATCCCAATGACAGCAGCAAGATATCTAAATCTACCTGTGAGGTGGGTGAGGCTGAGAGAGAGGGACTAGCACAAGGTCACTCAACAAGCTCCTGTGGCAGTTTAGGGACTTGGAACTTTGCTCTCCCAGATCCTACTCCAGAGCGGCCAAACTTGCTTAATGCAAGAGCCACACAGAATAAACATCAGATGTTTGAGAGCTATGAGACAGGAAGGAAGGGAGGGAAATAGATGGAGAGGAGAGAGGTGGAAAGAAAGCAGCTTTAGCTTTACATGCATTCTCCAAGCATTGGTGCCATATAGCCTTTGTTTAAAAATCTCCAAGGAAGCACTGGAGAAATGCCTTCTCCAAGCCAACTGATGGGGCAGTGGGGGAGGATGTATGAGAGTAAATGCTGTTATCAATGGTGTTCCTGCCTGGCTCATTGGAGCCTGAAGGATTGAGCTTGGGGACTTAGGAACACTGGGCAGTAGGATCCAAATCCAAACTGCCCTGCTCCAATCACAGGCCCCCTGCTGGTTTGAACAACCCAATAACGTGCTAGCGTGGAAACCCAGTGTTGTATATAGTTGGCCAGTTTGGTGTAGTGGACTCTTATCTGGGAGAGCGGGGTTTGATTCTCCACTCCTCCACTTGCACCTGCTAGCATGGCCTTGGGTCAGCCATAGCTCTGGCAGAGGTTGTCCTTGAAAGGGCAGCTGCTGTGAGAGCCCTCTCCAGCCCCACCCACCTCACAGGGTGTCTGTTGTGGGGGAGGAAGGTAAAGGAGATTGTGAGCCGCTCTGAGACTCTTCGGAATGGAGGGTGGGATATAAATCCAATATCTTCTTCTTCTTGGCCCAGCAGGCCTCGTTCTTCAGTCTTGTTAGTGCAGCCACCTTCCATACTGTACTCAATAAGAGCTTGTTATCACTACCACCTCACCTCTTCAATGCCTAAGAACCCACTATATGATTGAATGATAGATAGATAGATAGATAGATAGATAGATAGATAGATAGATAGATAGATAGATAGATAGATAGATAGATAGATAGATAGATAGATAGATAGATGATAGGAGGATGATGGAAGATGGAAAGATAGATACTGGAGCACAACTCTGTTGAGTCAGACACCACAAAGAGTTGATGCTACTGTAGCAATCTACACTGCCCGTAGAAAACAGCTGCAGACACCAAAGAACAGAACTCACCAAATCTTTACTACTTGATAAGCAAGAGACATGCCAAGCCCACTCAGACTGTTCTGAGCCTGGGCTTTGGGATGTTAAGCATCTTGCCTGTACTTAAAGAACTTTTCTGCTGAGTGGTTTATTTTCAGTGTGATTTAAAGTGCTGGTTCTGACCTACACAGCCTAGGACCAGAACTGAAGGAACATCTTGTGCCTGACTGATAAGATCTTGGTCAGAGTCTCTGCTCTGGGGTTTTACCCTGGGTGCCCAATTTCTTAGGTTAGGCAGGTGACGATCCAGCCACAGCCTATTCTATAGTGGCTCCCTGCCTATGGATCTCTCCTCCCTTCAATTGTCTGCCTGGCAGGCATTTAAAAATTGTTTTTCCTGGTATGCCCAAAACTGTTCACTTCCTTGGGCTTTCACTGGACTTCTGTGTTATATGATGTGATCATGGAAGAAGTTCGGAGCAGAATCAATGGGTTGAAATTAAAAGTTTCCAGATAAACATTAGGAAGAACTTCCTAACAGTTACAATGGTCCCTCAGTGGAACAGGCTTCCTTGGAGGGTGGTGGGCTCTCCATCCTTGGAGATTTTTAAACAGAGGCTAGATGACCATCTGACAGCAATGCTGATTCTGTGAACTTAGGCAGATCATGAGAGGGAGGGCAGGAAGGGTTGCATCAGTGCTTATTTCTCATGGTCCTTTCTTACATGCCCAGGGGAATGCCAATGACCACTTCAGGGTCAGGAAGCAATTTTTCACCATGCCGATTTGGCCAGGGATTCTAAGAACATAAGAAAAGCCATGTTGGATCAGGCCAATGGCCCATCCAGTCCAACACTCTGTCACACAATGGCCAACCCCCCCCCCCCCCAAGTGCCATCAGGATGTTCACAAGTGGGGCTAGAAGCCCTTCCACTTTGCCCCCCTCCAAAGCACCAAGAATACAGAACATCACTGCCCCAGACAGTTCCTGGAGATTTTCTGCCATCTTCTGGGCATGGAGCAAGGGTCACTAGGTGTGTGTAGGGGGGGGGAGGAAGGTATTTGTGAATTTCCTGCATGTGCAGGTGGTTGGGCTAGAGGTCCCTTCCAATTCTATACTATGAACCCCCAGGTTTTTTTATGTATACAACTCCCTTAATGAGATTAAGGTGCGATCCTGTTCCTATGAAGCAGTGCTGTATTCAGTGGTGGAGTACCCTGTTTGCGTGCAGCAGGTTCAGTCCCCAACATCTCCAGTGAAAAGGATCAAGCAGTAGGTGGACCTCCTGATGGCACTTGGTTTTTTTGCCACTGTGTGACACAGTGTGTTGGACTGGATTGGCCTGATCCAATATGGCGTCTCTTATGTTCTTATGTTTAGGTGATATGGGAGACCTCTCTGTGTGCGACCCTGGAGATCTGTTCCCAGTCAGAGTAGAAGATCCTGACTTTGAGAGACCTCTGGTCTGGCTCAGCAGAAGGCAGGTCTCCATTTATCAAGATGCCAGTGGCCGGAAACTTTTGTTTGGTGGCCTCATGTGACCAGCACACTGAAGCTGGTTGCACCATCTCTAGATTGAAGTGGAGAAAGAGGGAAAAAGCTAGCCAGAGGTGGAGGGTTGAAGGCTACAGTGGCTTCATCTGTAGGTAACCTGATAAGTGAGGGACACTCCAAGCCCACTCAGAGACTGTTCTAAGCCTAGGCTTTGGCATCTTCCGCACTTCCTTCAGGGCTGGCCCTAGACCAGGGATGTCAAACGCATTTGCTATGAGGGCCGGATCTTGACCTTGTTGGGCCAGACCATATTTGTCATAAATTGTAATGCCAGGTCAGGGAGATTATAAACTATAAAGAATACAGACAAACACACACACTCAGCCTAATCCACTTCATTGGCTTGCTGAGCCTCAGCCAACAGAAGGAAGAGACGCTTGGCTCAGTAGCTCTGCTGTGCAACTGAGAGAGCCTGGCAAAGCTGGTTCACCTTCCCCCACAAGGGAGGAGCTTTGCTCTGTTGCTCCTGTGCGATTGAGCAAGCCTGGCAAAGCAAATTATGATGCAGAAAGAAGCAAGAGAGGGAGAAGGAAGCAGATGACAGTGAGTTACTCATGGGCCCGATAGAAGCCCTCTGGGGGCCTGAGTTGGCCTGGGGCCACACGTTTGACACCCCTGCCCTACAGTGACTGTCACATTGGGGGTGCCCAATTTGACACCCCCAGAAGTCTGGCACCCTAAGCAATTGTCTAGTTCGCCTGGCCTTTTTTATTTGCATGGCAAAAAAGAAAGAGTTCACTCCATTTCTTGGATGAAGAGAACACTGCTCTCACTTGTCCACATCTTAAAAGTCTCAACCCAGGTCCCCAGCTCAGTTGACACTGACTTGCCTTGTCTGCTTCCTGCCGGGGAGAAGAGAAACAATAAATGAAGGGATCCCAGGAAGCCCCATAAGCAGGAGGGTGATGTCCTTCACTGGCAGCCCAGCTACTTCTCTGGGCTGAGCTTCCAGCATCACCTTGGGTAGCTGCTTCTCTTTGCAGGGAGCCTGGCTCATGCCGTAGGACATGGGGGAAACGTGCTAATGCCTTGCAGCAGAAATGGGAACGTCTTGGTCTGTTTCCCTCCACAGGATTTATTGCAAGCCGCCAGCCCCGCTGATGCAGTGACCGGATACGCTGACCTGAGAAGCATTTTCACTTTTCAGACTTCAAGCACGTTAACTTTGCTTTCAGGTGACCCTGGAAGCTCCTTCGCCTCATCGCTCAGGACTTGGCCACTGCAACAAACAGGCATGGGTGCCAGGCTGCTATGGGTCCCTGCTATGGGTCCCTCCTCTACTATCTCCTGAGCTCACCAATGTTCTTTTCTGTGTTTCTTTTGTATTTGGTCATCCTAAAGACAGGAGAAAGAAAAACAGAGCTTAAATACTTAAAAGAAGTCTGCGGTGCAAGACAAATCCTGGTTTCAGATGACAAGAATGGACATTTTCAGGGGTAATTTTGTAGAAAATTAGGTGGTAGAGCTCATTAGCACAACTTATTAGCATATGCTACTTCCCCCCTGCCAAAAGCAACCGGATGCAAGAAAGGAGAGCCCTGGGTGAGTGAGGCCTACTTGGGCTGGCTAGAGATCCAGCCAGCCCAAGCAGGCCTCGCTCGCCTGGGGCTCTCCTGGGTCACCCTCCCAGTCAAAAGGCCAGCAAGCCACCTGCTGCCCAAAATCACATAAGAAGTGGAGAAAGGGTGGCACGGGCTTCTCCAGGGGTTAATGAGGGCTGCTGGGGGCATGGCAAAGCTCCTGGTGGCTGGCTGGCTGCCCTCTCTCCTAATCCAGGGATTGTTATGCAGCTGCACCTACTATTCAATGGACAAGGTAGGTGGGGAGGAAGAAGGGAAACCATCAGAAAGGTTCAAGAGCTGTACTCCTGTGAGCTCCTGCTGAATCTGAGGCCTGGACATTTTAGAGCTAAGCCACAGGGATTCCTGGCTCAAATTAACACTATTCCTACAGGGCAGGTTCATAAGACATTGGATGGTGAGGAACAGTGTCTTTCACTGCCTGCATGGGAACCATCTACAATCCAACTCAGTTTTGTGAAGGCATAAAAGTGGAAACTGCAGCACACAAAATCGAGCTCCAAAGATTTCAGCAACAATGCTTCCCCACACTTATTCTGCAAAGGTTTGTGGCTTTTCCAAAAGTCAACATCTCTGCATTTTAAATACTAGTTTCAATAGCGTGCTTGTGTCTGTGGAGATCCTGTCCCTGGCCTTCCCACATGAACAAGTGTTCATCCAAAAGCAAAACCCAAAAACATAATCTATGTAATGATAACTTTCATTAGAACCAACCCAATGACACATAACAATGCACGAGCTTCCGGATTCCTCAGAAGCAGGGCTTTTTTTGAGCAGGAATGTACAGGAACACAGTTCCAACTGGCTTGGCATCAGGGGGTGTGGCCTAATATGCAAATTAGTTCCTGCTGGGCCTTTTCTACCAAAAAAAAAAGCGCTGCCCGGAAGTCTTCTTCAGGCCACATGGTACAAAATGAAAAAAAAAGAGGAGAAAAAGCAGATTTTAAAGAGATTTTTGAGAGCATATATCAAGATTGGCTCATGTCAGGGTATGGTGAATATTCTGGCAGGCAACAAAAGTGTGTCAAGTGGCTACAGGCCAGGAGCCATAAAAACAAGAGGCAATAGAGCAATTAAATTCCATAGCAACAATTCCATGCAAAGTTTTAATTCTTCCCCCTTATCCGATGAACATCAGTCTGTTTTCTGAAGATAGCAGACACAACATGCCTTTTGCACTGGGTTATGGATGCTGCAAACACCCCTGGCTTAACGGGTTGGGAATCTTTTTGTTTCCAGATTTGCTGCTTTGGGGAAATCTGCACATATGGTTGCACACCAAGTCGAAACTAACAGTGTGATCTGCTGCATCATGTTATGAATCCACTGCTGTTTGCCAGCACATTACAGAAAAACATGCTCCACAGTGGAAGTTAGCACTCTTTGTGGTGCCAAAACAGTTGCTGGGTTATGCTGCATCACATTTATTTATTTAGTACTTAAAAAAAAAAAAGCTTGGTCTCCTCCTAGCAACTTCAGGGTGACATACACCAGCCTCTGTCCTCCACCATTTTATCCTCACAACAACCCTGTGAAGTAGGCGAGACTGAGAGATGATTGGCCCCAGGTCTCCCAGTGAGTTTCTTGGTGAGTCGGGATCTGAAGCTGGGACTTCCAGGTCCTCGTCTAACACTGCAGCCTGGGGATCTCCAAAATGGCATCTGTGGGCACTGTGGGACTCACTAACACCTTTCCTAGCACCCACCAAGTGTTTTTAGAAAGCAGATGGGGCCAGGTCAGGCAATTGCCCAGCAGGGCTTCTGAATGGCAACTGGAGATTTGACTGGATGGGCAGGTTAAAAAAATGTTTCAGTGGCAGCTGCTGCCATGGTGCTGGTTTTATTCTTTTTCATTCATCTTTCCCAGTCTTTTAAACCACTCCCTTTCCCTGCTGCACTTGGACTTGCTCTTTGCACGTGGCTCTGCCTTCTGTAGCAGCCATTTGGGGATTGGCTCCACATCTTGTGGCAGCCATTTTGTGGTTGTGCTCAACACCCTGTGCCAGAATTTCAAAGATGTCCATGAGCTCAGAAAGGTTGAGGATCTCTGCTCTAGTGGGGTTGCCAGGTCCCCTCTTTGCACCAGTGGGGGGATTTTTTTTGGGGGGGGGGGGTTCTGGGATGTCCCCAATGCAATCATGTCGCCTGGAAGTGACATCATCACTTTAGGGACATTGCACAGTGACACTCTGGCTTTTGGGCAAAACTTTATGGTAAAACCGGCTTCAAGCCATAGAGTTTTGTCCTCAAACCAGAGCATCACAGCTCCCTGATATGATGACATCATTGCATCAGGGATGTCCTGCAGTGACATCAATGTTTGGGGGCAGCAGGCAGAAGCCCTGAAAACCAGAGGGAACCCCTGCAAGGACCTGGGCATTGGCAACCCCAATGCCCTGTAGCCATTATGGCACATTGGCTCCAAACAGTTTCTTGCTACGCTAGTTCCTATTTCTTGCTACACTGCACCTCCTTTTCTGTGCTGCACACGTAAGAGCTTTCGGATGACCTTGGCTGTCCATGCAGGAGGCTGCAAGTCGCCCAGGGCAGAAAGAGCACAGCTTGCCTGGGGTTCACCCTCATGAAGGAGCCTCCCTCCTGCCCTCACCCTGGCAGTAGCTCTTGCAGCAGTCCTTAACAGCTCACAAACTGGGCTGGGTACAACAACGCATTGAAGGCAGTTCCACATATTTGGCAGCCTGTTAAGGGCCTTATCTCTGGTGGGAATGCAGGTCGCCAAAAGCCCTGCCGATATCTCAGTCCCCCAGCCTGGTGTTGAGCTTGTGTCTATCTACCGTTCAGTCGAATTCTTCTGCCTGCCTGAAGGCAGCACTGAGCAGATGCAGCGCGATGACAGAGCTCAACGGCTCTCTCCACATTGTGCTTTTCTGGCTTTTGCATTGCACAAATGCTTTCAGTCGGGCCAATGGCCACATGTCACCCAAGGCAGCCTCTCTTCCAAACCAAACTCCCCCACGGCTGCTCTGTGCTGCTGGTGCAGGTTGTGCCTTGTAGGTGAGGCTGAATTTGAACAAAACACAACACAAAAACATGTCTTCTGCTTTGGTGCTATGGTACATAGCCATGAGCACCTCATGGCTCTGGGATGAAAGGCCTCAGGCTGTTGGCTAAGTGTTACTGTTATGCACACTGCCATGGTTTTTGTCATGCAATCCAGTTGGGCGGAATTGATTTATTCATTTCATTTATACCTCCCTTTCTCCCCAACAGAGATCCAAGGTGGATTTTTTATCCTCACAACAACGCTACAAGGTAGGTCAGGTGGAGAGGGTGTGACTGACTTGCGGTCACCCAGCAAGTATCCATTAAATGACAGACTGAGAATTCGAACCTGATCCTAGCTTGACACTCTAACCACTACACCATGCTGGTTTCCCTTGCGTATATGCACTGAAAGACAACAGAGGCATATCAAATGCCTACAGTAGTGTGCTTTTAAAAACAGACCTTCAGAGGCTTAATTTCTCTCCTTTCTACAAATGCTTCAAAGGTGTTACTGTACACATTACATTGTCTCTGTCACTAAAAAGTCCTTACAGAGGTATTTGTAGGCATATAATTGGAACCTAAGCAGAGTTACACCTTTCTAAGTTGGAAGTCAGCTCCAAAGGGTGTAACACTCCTTAGGATGGCTCTGGTATTTTGCAAGTACAAAACAGTGCATATAAATCCCCTAAACCAGGAGCGTCAAACATGTGGCCCGAGGGCTGTATTGGGCCCCTGGAGGGCTCCTATCAGGCCCATGAGTAACTCACTGCTTTTCCAGGCTTGCTCAACTGCACACGAGTTACAGAGCAAAGTCTCTAGTTTCTCCATTGGCTGACTAGCACATGAAGCAATTTATGTAGAAAACCTTGCAATGCCCAGCCATTTCATGTTTTCCCCCAGGGTCTTAGGCTCAAAGCATTGGCCATGAGATTCTGTAATGAATGTCAATAAATCAAAAGTAGGTTTGCAGTTTACAGACATACACCTGAAGAACACCTGAACAGCATACTCAGGATTGCTAGAAGACAACATTGGATTTATATTCCGCCCTCCACTCAAGAGTCTCAGAGCGGCTCACAATCTCCTTTATCTCCCTCTCCCACAACAGACACCCTGTGAGGTGGGTGGGGCTGAGAGGACTCTCACAGCAGCTGCCCTTTCAAGGACAACCTCTGCCAGAGCTATGGCTGACCCAAGGCCATGCCAGCAGGTGCAAGTGGAGGAGTGGGGAATCAAACCCAGTTCTCCCAGATAAGAGTCTGTGCATTTAACCACTACACCAAACTGGCTAAAGCACAGACATTGTCTCCAGATTTTGATGCAATAATTCAGAACAAGAGGTGTCAGTTATCAGAAACTGTTAAACCAACAAAATATTGCAAGAGTGCTACTTTTGTGTTTGTCTGTGTCCTTTCTTAAGTTTATCTCTCTGCTGCTTGGCATTACATTTTATGACATGCATGGCCCTGCTTGACAAGGTCTCATTTATATCCAGGGGTAGCTTTGTAGAAAAATAGGTGTCAGAGCTCATTAGCATAACTCATTAGCATATGAGCCCCCCCAGCCAAAAGCAACCCGATGCAAGAAAGGAGAACCCGGGGTGAGCAAGGGCTGCTTGATCTATGTAGAGATCCAGCCAGCCCAAGCAGGCCTCACTCACCTAGGGCTCTCCTGCCCCCCCCCCCCGTCAAAAGGCCAGCAAGCTACCTGCTGCCCAGAATCACATAAGAAGTGGAGAAAGGGGCTTCTCCAGGGGTTAATGAGGGCTGCTGGGGGCATGGCAGAGCTCCTGGTGGCTGCCTGCTCTCCTAATCCAGGGATTGTTATGCAGCTGCACCTACTATTCAATGGACAAGGTAGGTGGGGAGGAAGAGGGGGAACCCTCAGAAAGGTTCAGGAGCTGTGCTCCTGTGAGGCCTGTTTATGTCAGATTTGGCCATCATAACAAATGAGTTTGACTCCACTACCCTAAACAAATAATCAAGGAGCTATGCATTTACTAGTTAACATAATAGAAGCCATGTTGGATCAGGCCAATGGCCCATCCAGTCCAACACTCTGTGTCACACAGTGGCCCAAAAAAAAATTATATATATATATATACACACGCACACACTGCGGCTAATAGCCACAGGATAAATTCTGCACACAGCTTCTTCCTACTCTCCCCTGTTGTGTCAATCCGTGTTTAATTTCTAGGAAGAGAGTTCAGATCCTGCCAAAGTGATGTGGGAAGTTCCTCCCAAGCCGAGAGAGAGCAGTCTAGCCTCAAGTCTCAGCTGCGGCTTCAGGCATTTAAATTCCAGCTCTGTTGTTGACCCAGCGGCAATCCCCCAGCACGGTACTTGCCATGTGTTGAAAGGAAACCCTTGATCTGTCGCAGGCCCCTTGGGAGAGGATGAATGAGCTTTGTGAGACAGGCGGTTTGTCTCCTTCTCTTGGAGATGCACAAGGCTGAGTCATGCTAGCGGAGTCGCAAGAGGGATGTATTCCCCTCTCCTGCAAGCCTGCCCTTGGGATTCCTTCTCACTGGGGACACACCAGAGTACAAGTGTCACAGTGGGGGAGAGAGGGGGACAGAGAGAGCCATTCAGTCCAGAACGGCTGGCAGCTTTTGAAACTCACACGGCTTGATTTGTGTCCCTGCCTCTTCTGCTAATACGCCCGTGCTTTAGCTGTATGCTAGGCATGCTCTATCACACCCAATTACACACACCAGTTCACATTACCTTCGCACTGTAGTGTAAATTGCTGATATCATTTTTGGCAGCTAACAAATTTGCATCTGCTTTCAGCAGCTCGGCTCTGCCGCTGCTCTGTTAATGGGGCTGATCTGCCAGCGGTGGATTACGTTTCACTTCCACTCGATCCAAAAGGGCCGAAATGATGCAGGAGCCAGAGGGAAATTGTACGACGTCTCAGTAGCACTGCTAGTACAGGGCACTTTAATAATATAATAAATGACTTCATAGCTAGGCCCAGCCCTAGATTGTCTGGCATCCTAGGCAAGGCTAGCTCCTGGCACACACATCCACTCTCCCCCCACGCTGATAACGTCACCGAGTCACAAGGCGAGTGTCCAGTTCGGCACCCCCAGAAGGCCAGCGCCCTACGCAATCGCCTAGTTTGCCTAGTGGCAGGGTCAGCCCTGTTCATAGCATTCAGCAGTTAAAATGGTTGGGGTAAATCTGTGTTTTTATTAGCGTTGCCAGCTCTGGGTTGGGCAATACCTGAAGGTTTTGGAGGTGGAGCTTGAGAAAGGTGGGGTTTGGGGAGGGGACAGATCTCAGCAGGGTACAATGCCACAAAGGTGACCATCCCCCAAGCAACCATTTTCTCCAGGGGAACTTGTCTCTATTGCCTGGCAAACAACTGTAATAGTGGGAGATCCCCAGGTCCCACTTGGAGGCTGGCAACTATAGATTCTTCCAAGAAACACAAGTTCGCCCTTCCTCTATTCTGTCATCATAGCAACCCTGGGAAGCAGGTTGAGCTGAGACCTGTGTGGTTGGTAGGGTTGCCAAGTCCCTCTGCCGCCAGAAGTGACATCATTGCTGCCGGGGACATGACGCTAGCGATGCTCTAGAACAGGGGTGGCCAATGGTAGCTCTCGAGATGTTTTTTGCCTACAACTCCCATCAGCCCCAGCCATTGGCCACGATGTCACTTCTGGGTGATGTCATGGTGCTGGGGATGGCACATGCCAATGGAGCTCTTCGGGGGCAGGGATCCCGCCCCCCCAGTGGCCTGCTCCCTGCCAGTGGGTTGGGGCCCTCCAGGGTGGGGGATCCCCTGCCCCCAGTGGGAGCTTGGCAGCTGTAGTGGTTGGCCCAAGGTAATGGTTTAGTGGGGATCCTACTTTGGGTCCCCCAAATCCCCCACTCCTATTTCCTTGCTTTGTTTATAACCTGCCTCTTTCCCCAGGGACCCAAAGCAACTCACATCTTTTTCCTCTCCTCCATTTTATCTTTACATCAACTGCTGGGAGGTAGGTTAGGCTGAGAGTGTGTGACTGAACCAAGGTCACCCAAGTAGACCATGGTAGAGTCAGGATTCAAACCTGTAGATCCTGGTCCATCACTGAAACCAGTAGTATACATTAGAAGAAGAAGATGATATTGGATTTATATCCCGCCCTCCACTCCGAAGAGTCTCAGAGTGGCTCACAATCACCTTTACCTTCCTCCCCAACAACAGACACCCTGTAAGGTGGGTGGGGCTGGAGAGGGCTCTCACAACAGCTGCCCTTTCAAGGACCTTGAAAGGTGCAAGTGGAGGAGTGGAGAATCAAACCCGGTTCTCCCAGATAAGAGTCCACGCACCAAAGGTCCCCAACATCTTTGAGCCTGTGGTAAGGATGCCAGCCTCCAAGTGGGACCTGGGGACCCCCCAGAATTACAACTCATCTTCTGACTACGGAGATCAGTTCCCCTGAAGGAAATGGATGTTTTGGAGGGTGGGCTCCATGGCAATATACCCCACTCTCTATGAGCTTTCTCAGCCCTACCTACCTTGCAGGGTGTCTGTTGTGGGGAGAGGAAAGGAAGGAGATTGTAAGCTGCTCTGAGACTCTGAGTGAAGGGCGGGGTATAAACCACTCTCTTCCTCTTCACCAGACCACACCTGACCTTGCCACAATAAAACCAGGGGTGGGGGGGGGGGACATATGCATTGTTCCTGGTTGAGTACGGCTAGTGGGGCAAGAGAGAATTGCAGAACTGCCTTGAACAGATTGTGGTATCTTAAAATACTGAGCTGCACATTCTTCAATATCCAACAGGTGGCAATACTGAAAAAGAAATGCTTTTTTTGAGATGCTGTTTCTTTCTGGTAAGATTAACTCCTGTGCAGTAGCTGTAAAATAAGACAGGGATCCAATGGAACCTTAAAGACACTAATTCTAGCATGAACTTTTGTGAGTCAGACTCACTTAATTGGAAGCATGAAGTGGACAACTATTTGAGAGATTAATCTATATTCAAAACAACACAACAGAAAGCTGTGGGAGTTAAGAGGGAAGTTGTTATAAAGAGAGGCACTTCTACAATTCCGTGTTCTATTTTGTTTGATATATCAGATTCAGTGAAAAAAGCATATAAAGCAAATAAATAAAATATAAGTAACTTAAAACAGACCAGTGGCACCTTTAAGACCAACAACGATTTATTCAAGGTATAAGCTTTTGTAGAAATGCACATTTCTTCAGATACTTCTGCACTGTATCTGAAGAAGTGTGCATGCACACGGAAGTTTATAACTTGAATAAAACCTTGTTGGTCTTAAAGGAGCCACTGGACTAAAACTTTGTTCTGCTGCTTCAGACCAACCTAAATCTATAAAATAGGTCTACTGCAGGTGAATCATGCTACGCAGATCTAGTTAGAAAAGTACACAAACCCCCCCAGAACTAATTAAAAGCTGTAAGAGATGGGATATCAAGACAATACATGCACCAACTGATATTACATCCTATAGTTGCCAACCTCAAGGTAGTAGATGGGGGTCCCCCACTATTACAACTGACCTCTAGGCAACAGAGTTCAGTTCACCTGGAGAAAATGACCGCTTTGGAAGGTAGATTTCCATTAGACCACATTAAACCCCACCCCTCTAAGTTCAACCCCAAATCTCCAGGAGTCTCCAATCTGGTACTGGTAACTATATCCCCCCAACCTCCAGTAGTGGCCTGGGGGGACCAGTCAACCCTAGCATTGCACAAGGCAGGGGCCACCACCAAGGAAGCTATGGTCATTCAGATATCAGTAAGATTACATCGCTTATTTTGATGCCTTCTTATATATAGAATTATTATTACTATAAACCACCTTGAACTGTGAGAAAAGGTGGGATATATACCTCCAGGTCTTAAAAACAGCCTGTATCTATGTGCTCTTCCTACCTATCCAGGCTTGTTCCCTCTTGCAACAGGAGACATTTGCTGGGCTTGTTTAGATGGAGAGTATATTTCTGATCCTATTTCCCACCCAAAGTGTGGTGTGCTTATAAATTTACTATTTCTTGTAGAGGCATCTTGTGACTCAAGAAGCTGAGCAGTCAAATCAAATGAGTTTGCTGGTCAAATCTCCCACCCAAGATTTTTTGCAGTAAAGCACCCATGTGAATATTTTGAAGCCACAGGGTTGCCAGTTTTGAGTTGAGAAATTGTTGGAGATTTGGGAGTAGCGGCTGGAAAGGGAGCTCAGTAAGGATTATTTATTTACTGTATGGCAGAGTTACACACAGGAAGTATGCAGTAATCTTATAAAATAGGTAACCAAGTTGATACAATGGATATATGGACCAATTAGGCAATCCCCCTAAATGCTAATATCTAGATTTGCAATCCACATAGTCGCAGCTGGGGAGCTTCATCATATCACGCTGGAAAGCACAACACTTGTATTCCTGTGACAGATGGAAAACAGTTTGGTTGGCTTTTAAACAACAAGTCTGCACAACTGACAAAGCCTGTTCATATTCTATTAGCCATCTTCCGTATGTTATATGGCGAGTCAAACCCTGAGAAGATGATGAATAAGAAATTGGATTTACATGCTGCCCTCCACTCCGAATCTCAGAGCGGCTCACAATCTCCTTTGTCTTCCTCCCCCACAACAAACACCCTGTGAGGTGGGAGGGGCTGAGAGGGCTCTCACAGCAGCTGCCCTTTTTCAAGGACAACTCCTACGAAAGCTATGGCTAACCCAAGGCCATTCCAGCAGGAATAAGTGGAGGAGTGGGGATTCAAATCCGGTTCTCTTAGTCTGAGCACTTAACCAATACACTAAACTGAGGGCCTCTCATTGGTGTTCATCGGGTTTAGGTGGAACTGACTGCATCCATGTTTGCAGCCATTCATTCCTTAGAATGAAATTTTGTGATTGCAGAATTCGTGCAGATCTTATTGCTGGGTGCTGGGATCTTCATTTGGATAGGCCTGCATCAGCCATGTCTTTGTGAATAAGCAACTCTCTGTGATCTTTCTATATTCACGAAAAAGAACATCTTGTCTTTGGAGATGCAGGGGAGTGATGTGGCACAACTTGGATAGCAAATAGGTTGGAGTGAGTTTAATACATCTGCTGATGATTCTCATTGCTGGACTGGACATCAAGTTTGCAAACATGGGGTCTGTTGAGCCATGCTGAAGCATGCACCATATTCTGTGGTACTATACACTAACCCCAAAGCTGAGCATCTAAGTGCATTTCTAGCTTGCCTCCTCATGGTGCACTGTGAATAATGCTAAAGAGCTATAATATCTGACAGCCAGACAACTGTAGGACCTCCTGGCTACACTACACACATACATAGTAAAGTAAGTAAAGTAAAGTAAATTTTATTCTTATATCCCGCCCTCCCCCGCCAGAAGGCGGGCTCAGGGTGGCTCACAGACATGGCAAGCCATGATTTGGTTAAAACAGAGAACAATAATTTAAAATATGGTTCAATTACATAAATTAATTGAAGTTTAAAAATATAAAATATAAAAATAGATAGAAATAGGTGCTATACTTCTATCAGTCACAAATTACACATTGTCATACATCAGTTTCAGTTATACATAAGGTGGCTAAAATTACAATAGTTAATCAATTTGGTCTGGTCCTGATTTGAATGCGAGCTGAAAAAGAGAGGTTTTGCAAGCCCTGCGGAACTGGTTCAGGTCCCGCAGGGCTCGCACCATCTCTGGAAGTTGGTTCCACCAACGAGGGGCCATTAGTGAAAAGGCTTGCTCCCGGGTTATCTTCAGTCTGGCCTCTCTTGGCCCAGGGATTTGTAGGAGGTTTTGGGAGCTGGATCTTAGTGCTCTCTGGGGAATATATGGGGAGAGGCGGTCCCTGAGGTAGGCAGGTCCTCGGCCATATAGGGCTTTAAAGGTAATAACCAGCACCTTATAATGAACACGGTAGACGACCGGCAGCCAATGCAGATCCCGCAGCACAGGCCGCACGTGTTCCCGTCTAGGTAGTCCCACCAGCAGCCTGGCCGCCGCATTCTGCACCACCTGAAGTCTCCGTGTTCGACACAAGGGCAGCCCCATGTAGAGGGCATTGCAGTAGTCTAATCTTGAGGTGACCGTTGCGTGGATCACAGTTGCTAAGTCGTCGCGTTCCAAGAAGGGAGCTAACTGCCTCGCCCTCTTGAGATGGAAGAAGGCGGATCTTGCGGTGGCAGCTATCTGGGCCTCCATTGATAGCAAGGATTCCAGTAGCACCCCCAAGCTCTTGACCCTGCGCACTGGTATCAGTGGCGCACTGTCAAAAGCCGGCAGAATGATCTCCCCTCCTGGTCCGTCTCGGCCCACGCAAAGGACCTCAGTCTTCGTTGGGTTCAACTTCAGCCCACTCAGCCTGAGCCAGCCAGCCACGGCCTGTAGCGCCCGGTCCACATAGAAACAATCAACAAATCAAACAGCCCCTCTCAGGACTAATTAACACTGGGTATAGGAGTCTGCATCTGAATCTGCCAAATTAATTTCAGGCCCTATTGAGAGTATAAGCAAAGCTAAATGCCAGTACATGTCACAAATCTTACTGGCCAATAAAATAGATTCAGCTCTTATTCAAGAAGCTCAGTAAGGACCTGATTGCATAATACAGCTCTTTCACACATATTGTGTGACTCTTGAAGCCCCTACCATCCCGTCAGCCAGTTTGAAGAAGGCTTTGTCTCTTTAAATCACTTCACCAAACCAAACCAGTCGGCAGTTTGGAGCATGCATTTAAAGTTGCTTTCTTTCCACCTCTCTCTCTCTCTCCTCCAATCTCTTTCCTTCCTTCCGGCTCTCAAACATCTTGCATTCATGTCTTGCAGCTCTCAAACATCTGACGTTTATTCTATGGTAAGCAAGTTCAGCCTCCCTTGGCATAATGCCTGCAAAGCTGCCACCCATTCTCGCTCCTGTCTGTAACCTGGAGAGCAGCTGTAATCCCAGGGGAACTCCAGTCCCCACCTGGAGGTTGACAACCCTACCAAGAGGTCTGCACTTCCGGTCCAAAGATACTATCCAAAGTACAAAAGTAATAAATTGGCAAACAGCGTTCTCCCCTCCTGTGCCAACTACTTTTCCTGGCTTAAAATCTTGGCAGAAACTTTGTAACCATAAGTCAGGATTGCGCCCCACTCCCCTCTGTGCCTTTAGCAACTGCGCAGGCCTCGCGTGCAAGGTCTAACCCTGCACTTACCAACCGTAAATAGCACCTGCTCAACCGGCGTCTGAAACTTTGGGCAGGCTGGGCGGTGAATTTAGGCACTCGAGCGGCTGTCGTCACTTCCTCTTCCTGCTTCGCATAAATGTCTCTTGCAGGATCTGGCACAAAGGCTGGCCTCTCGGGCTGTGCGCATTGAATTGTCGGTGGAAGAAGGAGCAACTGGTCAGAGGCACGGGAATGAGGGCTTCTTTCCGCCGGCGGAAGGGAGCATTTGGGCGCAGCTCGTTGCGGGGTTTCAGAAGCCGCTATGAATCCAGGGCGGTCTCCGTATTGCTTGCGGGAGCGGAGGTCGCCGCGGCGCTTGCGTTGCGATGCGTCGAGCCCGGAGTAAGTTTGCAAATCCCCGGGGGTGGCTGGTGGGGTGCGCGCGGGAGAGCATCTAGTAAAACGCGAAGAGGGGGCGACAACAAGCGGAGGCTGGTGTTGAACGTCTGGGTGCATTGCGAATCCCGCTTGCAGGGTACGGCCTCTGGTCCCATCAATGGGCATTTCCTCTGAGAACCGTTAACTGGATCGAAGTTGGTTTTGAGCTGCACCTGCGTGGATGAAGCGGCTTTCTGCTGAGTTAGACCAGTGGTCTGTCAAGGTTAACTCTGACTGGCAACAGCTCTCGAGGGTTTCAGGTCGTCGTCGTCGTCGACTAGAGTTGCTGGGGATGCTTTGGTTTTGGTGCCCTTCTTGGAAGATTGGTTTATTTCAGTTCCAAAAACCTTTATTGGCATAATGATTGGTTTATTTCAGTGGAACTGGTACCCTGGTAATGTGGAACCCCGGGGGATCTTGGAATGAACTGTGTTGCCCACTCATCTATTTCTTCTGCCCATCAGAAGTAAGTTTGAAGAAAATTGGTAAAAGTTTGCTTTAGATAATGGAGATTTTCTGTCTGCAGTAACTGCTTGTAATTCTTGTTGATGATCAAAATAAAACTGGTGTTTGGTGACACCTTAGGTCAGGGGTGGCCAAACTGTGGCTCAGGAGCCACATGTGGCTCTTTCACACATCTTGTGTGGCTCTCAACGCCCCCTCCCCACCCCATCAGCCAGCTTGGAGATGGCATTTGTCTCTTTAAATCACTTCTCCAATCCAGGTGGTGGTTTGGCTAATGCATTTAAAGTTAAAGTTGCTTTATTTCTACCTCTCCATCCCTCCTTTCTCCCCCCCATCTATTTCCCTTTCTTTCTGTCTTGATGTTCATATCTGATGTTCACGTCTTTCAGCTGTCAAACATCTGACGTCTATTCTGGTAGCTCTTACATTAAGCAAGTTTGGCCACCCCTGCCTTTGGTCAAGAGTGGCCAAACTTGCTTAATGTAAGAGCCACATAGAATAAATGTCAGATGTTTGACAGCTGAATTACATGAACATCAGATGAACATATGAAGCTGCCTTATACTGAATCAGACCTTTGGTCCATCAAAGTCAGTATTGTCTTCTCAGACTGGCAGCAGCTCTCCAGGGTCTCAAGCTGAGGCTTTTTCACACCTATTTGCCTGGACCCTTTTTTGGAGATCCCAGGGATTGAACCTGGGACCCTCTGCTTCCCAAGCAGATGCTTTACCACTGAGCCACTGTCCCTCCCCGATGTTGGAGAGCAGGAAGGAAACAGGGGAAGAGGGGGAGGTAGAATGAAAGCAACTTTAACTGTATTCTCCCAAGTCGCTGGCTTGGCTTGGAGAAGTGATTTAAAGAGACAGTTGTCTTCTCCAAGCCTGCTGAAGGGATGGTGGGAGCTTCAAGAGCCACACAATATGCGTGAGAGAGCCACATGTGGCTCCCAAGTCACAGTTTGGCTGTCCCTGCCTTAGGTCTTTAAGGTGTTACTCACCTCCTATTTTATTTTTCTGCTACAGATTAACGTGGCTACGCATCTGGGATTAGCATAGGGAATGGCAGGTCTCCCTGGATTGGGATGGGGTTCATCCAGATAGGGAAACTCCTGGAGATTTGGGAGTGGAGCCTGGGGAGGACAGGGACTTCAGTGAAGTACAATGCCATTACAGTCCACTCTCCAAAGCACATATTTTCTCTAGGGGACGGATCTCTCTAGTCTGGAGATGAGCTGTAGTTTGGGGGCATCCCCAGGTCCTACCTTGAGGCTGGCATTCCTAGATTATTAGCATAGTGTTGGGTGTAAGAACTCCCAGTTTTAATACTTTCTTGCCCACAATACATCTGGAAAGGGTTTGCAGCAGTATTCAGTGGTTTACCTTCTGCTCACAGCCTTGCAGATCCAATGACCCATTTTTGATCAGTGTAATAGCAACTGTTGAGTGTCTTATTTAGTTTATTTAAGTAATATTCCAATGGCTGCCATGTGACATATTTTAGGCTAAGAGACAATGATTGACTCAAGATCAGTGCTTAGTTCTGCTGACCCTTTCTTACATGCTCAGGGAAGGCTGTTCACCACTTTGGAGTCAGGCAGCAATTTTTGTGCAGGCCAGTTTGGTCGGGGATCCTGGAAAGTTTTTTGTTTTATTTTGTTGCATCTTTTGGGCCTGGAGCAGGTGTCATTGAGGGTGCATGGGGGGAGGTATCTGTGAGTTTCCTGTATTGTGCAAAGGGTTGGACTAAATCAGGTCTGTGGACCGGTCCGTGGCCTGTTAGTAACTGGGCCGCAAGTTGTATAATTATTTCATTATATATTACAATATGATGATGACAACATTGGATTTATATCCTGCTCAATTCCTATGACAGCTATGGCTGACCCAAGGTCATTCCAGCATCTGGAAGTGGCGGAATGGGGAATCAAATATGGTTTTCCCAGATAAGAGTGCACACACTTAAGCACCACACCAAACTAATAGAAATAAAGTGCACAATTGTATCATCCCGAAACCATCGCACCCTGCCCCCCCAAAGTCTGTGGACAAACTGTCTTCCGCAGAACTGGTCCCTGGTGCCAAAAAGGTCGGGGATCACTGGACTAAATGACTCTGGAGATCCCTTCCAGCTCTATGATTCTAAGATCTCCCAGTCCATTTTTGGTATCTCTGAAGGATTGAATCTGGGTTTCCGCAGCCCTTATCCATTGTGTTAATTGCTGTGGGGGTAATCTGCAATTTTGTGTTGTTGTTTCTAATTGTGCTGTTTTAATTGTGATTTGTAAGCTGTCAGGAGGAAAAGTAGGATATAAATATTTAAATAAATAAATGTCACTGTAGTCTAGGGCTTTTTAGTTGTGCTTCTGAGAGACAGCATGGTGTAGTGGTTAAAGTGATGGACTAAGATCTGAGAGACTCAGGTTTGCACCCCACTCATGCTTGTAAAATTGCTGGGTGACGTTAGGCCAGTCACACACTCTCAGCCTAGTCTACCTTACAGGTTTGTTGTGAGGATAAAATGGGAAGAGGAGAATGATGTAAGCTGCTTTGGGTCCCCTTTTGGGGAGAAAGGTGGGATATGAATTAAGCAAAATTCTTTAAGTAATTCATTCGGGCACATGTGTGAATTATGGGTGCAGTTCCTCTGCCTGTTCCCACAATGCACATGAAGAGCTGCAACAGCTCAAGCAAGAGAAAGACACCCTCCTGTGTGTAATGGAGTGCATTTCTTCACAAGGGCTGCTTCCTGTTCAGTTCTGAAGTTCTATAAATCTGACTTCCGATGTCGAATTTACTTTCATTGGTCTCATAGCATTCGTGGCTATAAATTGAGTTCCTTGCCCTTGAAAAGCTGTTTGAAAGCATTCCCCCCCCCTCTTGTGCAAAAATAAGAGCCCCGTGGCGCAGAGTGTTAAAGCTGCAATACTGCAGTCCTAAGCTCTGCTCATGACCTGAGTTCGATCCCCAGCAGTAGCTGGGTTTTCAGGTAGCCGGCTCCAGGTTGACTCAGCCTTCCATCCTTCTGAGGTCGGTAAAATGAGTACCAAGCTTGCTGGGGGGAAAGTGTAGATGACTGGGGAAGGCAATGGCAAACCACCCTGAAAAAGTCTGCCGTCAAAACGTTGTGAAAGCCACATCACCACAGGGTTGGAAATGGCTAGTGCTTACAAAGGGGACCTTTCCTTTCCTTTGTGCAATTAAAAGTGTGCAGATGAAGAGTATTTAAATATGTTAAAGTGTCTAATTTATTCCAAAACACTGGTTTGGCTTTAAGAGATGCAGAATTTGGATTTCATTTTGCACAGAATATGCTCAGCTTGGAATATAGTGTGTGAGTGTATTGATGACTTGGTGAAGCAGTACTTGACATCTTTAAGAATCCATGACTTAAACAAATACCGTAACTGTTTGAGGAAAAGGCTCCAGAAAGTTCTCCTGACCGCCTATCTAGAGGCTGATAGAAATAACCAGGGTTGCTGTTGACTGTTGGTTGTGCCTACTGTTCATGCTACACAGGCTTTGTTCTTGGGGGGAGGGGAGGGGAGGAGGAGAGGAGTGCTACTGAGTTTCATCCCTGCCTCTTCACTCTGTCAGCAAACATCCACAGTCTTCTGATTTGTTAACCCTTATTCTTTCAGATCAGACACTGATGACATCCTGCGGGACAAATTCAGGCCCTGCTATGTGGAGCCTTGGATTGTGAATCTTCTGTTGGAGTACAATGAATCAGAAGAAAAGCCAGAAGCTCAATATGGGCAAGTCGTAAAGGTGGGTTAAAGCTGCAATGAAGATGGATGTCTTTATCGAAACACAGAAACTTGTCTCCTTTCTGCTTTTTCTTGATGATCTATTTTTAAAATTGCACTGCCAAATCCCACTACTCCCCCACCTTTCCATTTTAAACAAAATAGTGCAATAATGTTAAGTATGTTTGTATTTTATGCTTTAAAAATACTTTTAATTGTGTTTGCCTGTGTCCTTTATAAAGTTTATATCTCCACAACCTAACATTATATTTTATGGGACACATGGCTTGGCCCCACAAAGTCCCATTTGTGTCAGATCTGGCCCTCCAAACAAATGAGTTCAACACCCCTTGCATAAATGGTGTCTCTAGCCATATAGGAGACAAGCAAGGATCAGTTGGCTTCTCTAAATACTGAGGACATGTTCTGCTTCAGCACAAAGTTTGTTGATGCTTGGATGTGCGATAATTAGTGGTCCTTGCTCGCTCCTTATTCTTGTTTTGCTGAAGCCTAGAATGCAGAACAATTCTTCCCAGAACTGAATTGTATGCTTTCCTGTCCATACCAAGAAGTAAGTGATGCTACTACCTTCCACGAAGAAGCAGGTGGCACTACAACCTTCCGTATGTGAATTAACAAATCATTTATTGGGCTTCCCAAGCTTACTGCCCATTTAAAAATGTACTCCTCTGTTTTTCTTAACCAGTTTCTGTTTCTTATTCTAGCTAATTACTTGCTGTTTACTGGGCACCACAGTTTTCCTACTTATTGCTGAATTATGAAACAGTTTAGTCTTTTCATGATTATCATGAATTTTCCCTCATCCCTCCTGGAAAATGAATTGCTTAAGGAAGGCCACTTGAGTGAGCAAGGAAGTAATGAGTTAAGCACAGAGAAGAAGCAGTGGCTGTGGAACAAACAGCATGGTTTTAAGGGGCAATTGTGGGGAAGGTGTGGCATCTTTGCTAAACAGGGCTCTCTGGTTAAACAAATATAATATTAGGATCTTGCACATTGCTGGCTTTTATGGGGAGCATTGCACTATGTTAATTGCAATCTAAAACCACCAGTCCTCCTTGTGGCAGGTATGGGAAAAGGGATCCTTCAACCACTTGAAATAGAAATAATTAAAGTTTAGTTGTCTGGGTTACGTGGCAAAATCAGATTTGTTTTAGATTTTGCAGGGAATGTCCCCTGTAGCAGTGGCTCTCAACCTTTCATATCTGTCAGACAGAAGACTGGGTTCCACTTTTATACATTAAAAAGTTTTCTGTTCTTACTGCTAGCGTGCTGAAAGATTACAGATGTATAATCTACGGCATGTAAGGTTGGAGATTGCATATCACATCTGCAGGTGACTTGGGGATTAAGGGAGAGCAAATTCCTAATAATATGTTACAAAGACCCTGTATCTGAATAATAGTAGTATATGTACCACCACTGGTATCTCCAAATTCAGGAGTCTTATATGTGCATCCTTTACTAAACAAAGAACTGGGTTTCTCTGCCTTGGGTCCCTGTTTCTCATGACGTATGCTGGAAATGCTTGACCTTATTCCTGTCATATTGCATAAATTTGCCCCTAGGTTTTGAATGAGGCAAGCCGTCACCGTCAAGATGGGCAGGACCTAGCAGCTGTTGTGTACATTGCAGATGGGCGTCACTACATCCACACGGTTGTTCCAGTTAGAGCCATTCAGACGGCAAAAGAGTAAGTGTCAACTTTCCTTTGGGTTCTCAAGTATCTGGTTGTTAGGTTATTATTTATAGAGGGGTCAAACTCACAGCCCATGGGACAGAACCATCCCACCAAGGGTTTTAATCAGACTTGCAGCTGTCTTCCCTCTACTCCCTCCCCTGCCTGTCGTCACCCTTTCAAGATTGAGCTGCAGGAAGCAGAGGACAGGTCTGCCTTCATTGTCACTGGCTTATCTTCTGGGCTGCATTGAAAACACATAGAAAGCTGCAAAGAAAACGTTGGGTGGATTTTCCATTTCCCAGAGTAATCTGTCTGTGCCCAGAGACCTTAATGGAAAATCCATTCCGCATTTTCTTCTGCAATTTTTTGTATGTAATGGAACAGTCTACTCCCCCCTAATATCTGTATGATTTAGTTTGGTCCTATTGGGTGGAACATTTGTTTCAGTTTCTGGTTTTGTATGTTAACTCCAAAAAACAACAGCTTCAGCTGCCTCCTTGCAAATAGCTGATGTTTTGAGCCAGCTATTCTCTGCTGAATTCATCTGAAGAATGGGTGCCTGAGTGACTACTATAATCTGGGAACCAAAGGCCAAAGGGGAATATTACACCTTGAGAACCACAGGAATTTTGAGTAGACGGGGGGCAGGGAGAGAAGCTTGCAGTGCCCAGCCATTTCATGTTTTTTAGCCTCAGAGCAATTGATATTTTTTAGTTAAAAATATAGTTTCTGCTGTGATCTTTGTTTTTTTTCTTTGTTTTATTTTTTAAAATTGCATTGCCAAATCCAGTGATTCTCCCACCTCTCCATTTTAGGCTGCCATCTTTTAAGTGGGGGAGGGAGGAGGTTTGGGACCAACAGAGTTCTACAAACTCAAGGAACTCCAGTTTTGCAGAAAAATATTATTTTCAACACACACACACACACGCTTCTAATATGGGGCTCCATTGCAGAACAAGCGCTGAAGAGGACAACCAAAATTATCTCAAACCAACTTGTAAAGAACCCTGAAACCCTGGAGAGCTACAGCCACTCTGAGTAGACCAGGGATGGGGGGAGAAACTTGCAATGCCCAGCCATTTCATATGTTCCTAGGCTCAGAGCATTTTATATTTTTAGTTTCCATTGTGGTACTTGTGTTTTTTCTTGGTGTTTCATTTTAATAATTGCATCACCCAATCCTCCTATTCCCCCACCTTTCAATTTTTGGCAGGCATCTTTTAAGGGCAAGGGGAAAGGTTTGGGAGGTGTCAGTTATCAAAGACTACTAAATATAGCAAGAGTGTTATTATTTTAAGCATGTTTGTATTTTAAGTTTAAAAATATCTTTTTATTATGTTTTATCTGTATCCTTTATAAAGTTTATGTCTGCGCTACCTGGCATTACATTTTATGAAACACGTGGCCTGGCCCAACAAAGTCCCATTTATGTCAGATCCGGCCCTCATAACAAATCAGTTCTACACCCCTGATTTAGGAGGTTGTTGGGTTATTATTTAACTTCATTTGTTATTGGTGGAGAAGGTGCCATCAAATTGCAGCCAATTTATGGTAATCTGTAGGGTTTTAAGACAGGGGACAAAGCAAGGTGGTTTGCTGTTGCTGCCCTGCATAGCAACCCTGGATCTCTTTGGTGGTCTCCCATCCTAGTGCTAAGCAGAACTGATCCTGCTAGCTTTCAACATCTGATGAGATCAGGCTAGCCTAGGCCATCCAGGTCAGGGTGTTATTCATTGCTAAGTTGTTATTAGTGATCTATCACCTTCTTAGTGAGTCTCAAGACCAGTTACAAAAGATGAAGAGCCATTCAACAAGACAACAAAGACTTACAATAAACAATGCTGTAGGACTAGGTTTACAGAACTGGAAAAAAACAATGCAAACAAGAATCTAAGGCAAGAAAAGCTATTTTAAGGCATAGAATACAATATTGATGAAAGGGGATTACAAAGATCAAGGACATTGCAATAGAAGGGGAGGAGATATGTGTGATCAACCCTGCAATAAACTACAGTATTTAGGCCCTGTTCACATAGTGTGTTGAGTCTGTGTTAAACTGACCCGGTTCTGCTCCAAATATCTTTGTTCCGGATATTATTGATCAGACTGCCATACTGCAATTCAAATCACTCTGCAGTGAAACCGTCTTCTGCCGTCCACATGATGGCACCATGCAGTTCTTTATCCACTTTTATGTGCATGCACATATGCGCACATGCACATAGGTTAAAACGTGGTTATGCACATATAGCTAAGTAGTTTTAAAAAATGGCAACCGTAAACCAGATGTCTGAGGCTCCTTTTGCTCCGGGACAGTTGGTCGAGAACTATCCAGACAGGGAAACTATGTGAAACCGGAGAACTCAAAAAACACCGCAAAGGAGCAGGTAACAAAATACTCCGGTTCCAAGAAGGATTGGGGGGGGGGGGGGGGGGCTGCCTACTACGAGTTAATACCAGGAGGCAGATGTTGCTGTCTGATCAGCCCCTTTTAATCCGGTATGAAATAGCAGCGAGAACTGATTATACTGTGCATCTGAATAGCCCCATATAGAAGCAACCTCCTGTAGTGTTCCATTGTACCATCGTTCTAGTCCCTTGGTGAAAATGCCCTCCTGATTATTTCTTCTTCACACATTCTACGAAATGAGACAAGCATGGTGGTTACATTGGGTTCCTTGGTGTTTGAAACAGCCTATGTTAAGAAGACTGGTACTTCTTGTCATATATGTCCTCAGTACACATACTTCATTTTACATTCCTCGTTTGATTTTTTGCCAATCTTGGTATTATTTATTTTGAAAACCCGTAAAGAACTGTGTAGTGCAGAGACAAACTTAGGGGCAATATGCAGTTATGGCTAGAGATGTGAGGAAATATGTTCATAGATGCATAAACTCAAGCCTTCTTTCTGTGGCATTTTACAGACACAGCTTGTATGTATTTTTATATAAATCAGCATAACCATTCTCTTTCCCCCCACTTAGCTTTCCTCCAAAGTCTGGGTTTTCCAGTATTATGGGCCAGTTCATTGTCCTCCAGAATTTTAGGGTGTGTGTTAAAGAGGCAGCCAAAGAGGTAAGGCTTATGATACTCTGGTTATGTTTTTGTGCATGGCTTTTGAGAGACAGTGCTGACTTATATGATGTATATAATTTTTTGCTAGTGATTTTTCTGTCAGAATATTCTGGTCCCCAACATGGAATTTTGCTATAAGTGTTTGGTAACATAGGACTGGTCAACTGGCCACCAGTGGGAGTGGAATGGGGTGTGAGAGGCCGAATCTGTATGTTTGACCTAATTTTGTTATGCAAAAAATTTGTTACACATTTTGTTATGCAGATGAGACTTCATCTTCCATGTAGCTAACTGATATATTCCACTGTTACAGTTCAAATGGCCTTTGTGGGTAAACTATCAGGGTGGGGGGCAATGTTCCCTCTAAGCTGAGTTAGCGAGAGCTAGCTCATAGATTTTTAGCCTCCAGCTCACACATTTTTGTCTTAGCTCAGGAAAAATGACCCCAGAGCACACTAATGTAAGTTCAAGTTTATTTATATCCCGCCCTTCCCACCGAAGTGGCTCGGGGCGGCTCACAACACATAAAAATCTAGCATAATTTGAATTTAAAACATCTTACACAGTTAAAACAGTAGAATAATAAAACATATAAAACATATAACGGCGGTCTATCAGAACTACACTCAGCTTCCAATGCCAGTTAATTATAAGCCAGCCGGATTTATGCAGTAGCTCACAACTTCAATGCCAGTAGCTCACAAAGTAGAATTTTTGCTCACAAGATTCTGCAGCTTAGAGGGAACGTTGGTGGGGGGTGGCTGCAATAAAGAAAAGGAAGGATGAAACACCACCTTCTTCTGCAAGAGTGGCTCAGCTGATGGGAGAAGAATGGGTTTGGCTTTGTTATATTCCTCAGTGCAGACGCAACCCATGTGACTGTCCATATGAGTCCTGTAACCCCAGGAATCATCATCGTTGGAACCAAAAGGAAAGTTGCTACCTTCCAGGTGGTGGCTGGAGTTCTCCCACTATTACAGCTGATCTCCAGGATCAGTTCTTCTGGAGAAAATGGCCCCTGTGGAAGGTGGACTTTATGGGTTATACCTCATTGAAGTCCCTCCCCTCCCCAAACTGCCCTTCTCAGGCTCCACCCCCAAAATCTCCAGGTATTTCCAAACCCCAAGCTGACAAACCTACCAAAAGGGAGTGAGAGAAAAATCTACATTCATGGGTGCATTCTTCTCACAGATTGCTTCATCCAGGTGATTGGAATTAGACAATTTAAAAAAAGAAACACCTTGCTCAGTGGGCAGAGTTAGAGATTTTCTGGGCTAGGAAAGGTCTGCCAGCCTGCTATCTCCATGTTGTGATGCTCTTTTCCTTGTTCTCAAATGCCCATGACTGGATATTTTGTGTATAGGTTGTGTCTAACTAGTATGATGTTTAATGTTTGTATTTGGCTTGGGATGGGTATTGGTTGGGGTAGAAGAGATATGAAGTTTATGTTACTAGTTCAAATCTGTGTGGGTTTTGTTCTACTGAAGGAAGATGTATTGTGTTATATATACCATAAATAATATCTTAAATAAATAAATAATAAATAATACCCTCCCCTATCTTAATGCCCTTCCGAGGCCAGACCAAACATTTATTTACTTACTTACTTGCCCAGGCTTTTAACTGAAAAGATTCTTTTTAAAGCTGTTTTATGGTCTGCTTCTCACTTGTTTATAGATATCATTTTAGACTGGTGGATATTTTACACTGTTTTTATGGCTTGTTTTGCATCTTTACTCTGGGGATGTTTTAATATCAATATCGTTTTTATGATCTTATTTTGTTTTTACTAGGTGGCATATAAATTTTCATAATAAACAAAAATGTATTAAAGCCAGTGTGATGTACAGGTTAATAGAGTCAGGCTAGGATCTAGAATACCTGGGTTTAAGCTCCCACACTTCTATGGAAACTGGCTGGGTGACATTGAACCAGTCATTCTCTCTCAGCCTAACCTACCTCACAGGGTTGTTGTGAAGATAAAATGAAGGCGGGAAGAAGGATGTAATCCGATTTGGATTCTTGTTGGGGAGAAATGAAGGGTATAAAGATATGAATAAATATTTTGTTTTAATAAACTATCACTTTAAAAAATCAGGCCAGGAAAAAAATGGATCTTTACACTCTTGCATATATTAAGTTCCATCAAATCACTTCTGTCTTAAAACAACTGCTATGAATTAATGTCTTCCAAAACACCTTTTTAACAACCTTGCTCAGGTCTTGCAAATTGAGGGCTGCAGCTTCCTTTTTGGAGTCAATCCATCTCTTTTTAGCGTTATATTACAACCCTCTCTTCACTCAGTTTAGATATTTCTGCAACATTTGGGAAATATAATTATAAGAGACATGATAAAATTTGAAATGTTAAAAGAAAGTCTGAATCTCTCAAGAGAAATATATTACTAACTGCAAATGTGGAATTTGGGCATAATTTGAGGGAAACGGAGAAGATCTTCACAGAAACTCTTTGGTTTTGTCCTTGACTGCTGTTTATTTAGGTTAGCTCATTTAAATGGGAATTTTTAATAACGTCCTCTGTAGGTGGCATCTGATACTATCCAAGCTAATTTATCAAAGATGGTTACAAACATGGGGAATTGAGAGATTATTTTTAGCGTTGCAGGAAGACTTTTAAAAATGAAAAGATTTGTGCATGCAATCGGGGGAAAATCTTAATCAGTTGTTAATCTTGTGAGATCACAGCAGAAAAAAGGGAGATCTAGAAATGACTGGATTTTGTTAAGCTGTGATATACAGCGCTTTAAAAATAAAATATTTGAAGCCCTTGTGGTCCATCATTGTTCAGAACATTCCCAGATCTAGTTTTAACAAAGTTGCTAATGTACTAGAAAGACAAGAAACAGCTTTCAGTTGAAAAGACACATCTGTCATGCTTCTTTTATTAACAGTGCTTGGTCTTCTTAGTAAATAGGATTTCCAGCTCCAGTTTGGGGCAATTCCTGGAGATTTGGGAGAAGCGCCTGGAGTTTGGGAAGGTGCTTGACAGGCATGTGACGCCATTGAGTCTAGGCCTTCTGAAGTTGCCATTTCCTCCTGAGGGGACTGATCTTTGTAGCCTGGAGATCACTTGTGATTTTTGAGAGAACTCCAGGCCTAACCTGGAGTTTGGTAACCCTAAGAGTGATTGGGCCTCCTGAGGCCTAGTAGGCCAGCCTGTGTGAGGAAAGAGTTCTGTGGAGATTTCATTCTTTGTCTGCTGTTGAAGGCAACATAGGCCAGGCCTGTGGTAGGAAAAGGCTGGTATGACCTGGGCCTAGCCAATGAGCCCAGAAGGAAGGTGGCCAGGCAGAGCTAGGACTGAGGCGCAGCGTAGAGTTCCTGACAAAAAATTGGCGGGAAAATTTTTGACAGCTTCACTTGGTTTCCAAATAGTGGCGCACATGCGTGTGAGAGAGAATGAGGGACTGTGTGTGTTCTTTCAGTCTCCTTAGGGAATGTTCTAGGATCACAGTCAGTGTTAGGGGCTTGGGTTTCTCAGCTGTTCTAGATAACAGGGCATCCTCCAGGGCAGCTCTGTCTTTCTCTGAACTGTTTGGGATTTTGAGTGGCTCCCATTTTTGAGACAATTGTGGGGTGACTACTCAAACTTCGTTCTATTGCTTCAGACCAACACAGCTTCCCACCTGAATCTATCCTCTTTTCTATATTAACTGTGGCAAAAAAAGCCTTGTGGAAATACACTCTAATAGGAAAGTAGTAGGGATGCCAACCTCCAGGTGGGACCTGGGGATTCCCCAGAATTATGTCTCATCTCCAGACTACAGAGACCAGTTCCTCTGGAGCAAATGGAAGCCTTGGAGGGTGGACTCTGTGGCATGGTACCCATGTCCTCCCCAGGCCCCATCCCTGAATCTCCAGGAGTTTCCTAATCTGGATCTGGCAACCATACTCTCCATCCCCCACTGATGACCAGGAGGGACCTGGCAATTCTAGAAAGTAGCGTTATATGCATCCTAAAATATTTTGTTTCCTTTTTTGATAACATCTAAGGAATGAGCCTCCCTTTTATATGAGAAAAGACTAATGCATTGAGGGCTGCTTGCTGCTCTTCTCCCATTATTTCTGACTTTAAAAATAATTCTGAGGGAGAATTCTCCAAGGCCTTTTCTTTCCAAGTTTTTATTAAGGAAGCATTCTACATTGGGAAAATATCTCTGTCAGTTGTCGTATTTAAGGCTGAGCCCTCATCTGGGCAAGGTATGCCTAACTGTGCCTTTTCTTTCACTTTCAGGAAGACAGTGGATTCTACTTCAGACTTGATTCTTTCTATGTCACAACCATGAAGAGATGTGCAACAAGGCAGCAGGACTGGTATAATAATTTTTCTGTGCTCTGTTTCAGAGTTAGTAAAGGAGAGAGCCTAAACTTGGTAGTTTTTAACAAACCTGCATGAATTTGTCTCAGGGCTGAGAAATACCTGGAAGTGGTAGGGGGGAAGAAGCTGGGTTTGGGGAGGGGTCTCAACAGGGTATAATGCCATAGAGTCCATCCTCCAAATTAGTTATTTTCTCCAGGGCAACTGATCTTGATCACCTGGAGATCAATTGTAATTGTGGGCAATCTTTAGGTGCCACCTGGAGGTTGGCAACCCTAGAAGGGATAATGGAGCCAGGTTGTAGAATGAATTCTGTAAGACCTTACCAAACAGTGTGCGATAATTTTGTTGACCTGTCAAAGATACAGAATTTTTGGAAGAGACAGGTGAGTTGAGTGGTCAGTTAATTTGGAGACAGACAACAGCTTTTGAGAAGGAGACTTTGCTTCCCATGATGTGTATGCATATACCTTTACTTTTATTCCAGCAGTGCCACTGTTAAGACAGGCTTTGCTAGTCTTTATGACATTTTTTATTGTTTTAGTTGGAAGTTACCATGGCAGGATTGCAGCAAGGTCACAATGTTGAGGGAGGAGCAATTAATTCTTCCCTCTGTGTGGTCCCCCCCCCCATTTTCCTCAAAGAGGAAAACATACAGGTACTGTATAGCCACTATGCATGTTTCCTCCTTGAGGGGTAAATAAAATGAAATTGTTGCATTTGGATGCAAGTCTTGAATTTTATGCTTAATAGTTCCAAAGTTTACAAGCAAACATATAAGCAAATTATGCAATTATAGAGGGGGGGGGAAACATAACTTGCACAGTTACCTTATAGCTGTAAATTAATGAGGGGCTTGCAGAGTTTGGATAGAAGTGCTGCAACCTTGGTTGTGGTGGAAATTGTATTGGAGGGAAATTTTCTATCCCTTGGCTCAGTTTCAAGTTGTTATTGGAAATTATCTGTATGAATCTTAGACTTTTCCCCCCAAGCTACGAATTGGATGGTGGAGGAAGAATTCTCAGGTTTCAGTAGCTGGTAAGATCTTAACCACCTCCATAGAGTAAAAACATCCTGCAATTTGTAGAGACATTACAGTTAAGCAGACCTCTGGACAGCTTCCTTAGTAATTTTCTGCTTGAAAAACATCACTAAGTACAAGTTGACCCTGCAGGGCAGCTATTTTATGATGTGAAGATTTTGACTATAACTGCAAATGTTAAAAGTGTCTTCCTTTTTTGCAGCAATCGGGAGCCATCAGTGCTGCAGAAGATAAAGGAACTGTGGCTGTAAGTACATCGTTCAGTCATTGCTCATTTCTACTTAGTTCTGTGAGTTGCCTTTCCACTGTAGTACTCAGCCTTTTCAGCCCAGAACCCACCTCTAACTGCACCATTCTTTATGGGATCAACTAATTACTCACTCACATCTGTCAGTTTTCTTGCTTTACTCTGCTGAACAGCCAGATGTAAGGGAAGACAAGAGTTCCTTTATATTAAATAGATGCACCTTGTCGGGTGAAAAAATTCTCTTTTCAGGGCACTTTTTGTAGACAAAGCGCGGAGGAACTAATCTGCATATTAGGCTACACCCCCTGATGGCACCATTGTTTCATACTGAGCTTTTTTGCAGAAAAAACCAGCAGGAACTCATTTGCATATTAGGCCACACACCGCTGAGAACAAGCAAGCTAGAAGAGCATTCCTGTGCATTTGCACTCAAAAAAGTCCTGCTTTTGGCATAACTGTTAAAGATACAAGAGTCTGGCCCATCTTTGCCTCTTGTCACCCTCTTTTAGCCTTTCTCTTGAAAAGAAATAACAGCCCCCTAACAAGAAAATGATGGGGATGTTACCACTGTCACTTTAGGTAGGCTGCAACCAGCTGGTGAGTCCTGACTCACCAGCTGAAGACCAGTCACTTGAAGTCTAATCAGAAGGAATATAGGGCTTATAATTGGCCTGTGCGGTGTGTGTTACTGAAGGATGAAAGCCTTTGTGATGTAGACAGACTGGAATTGGAGAGAGCTAAATTCTAATCCCAACTGAGCCACGAAGCTCGCTGGGTAACATTGGGCCATTTGCTATCTCTCAGTGTAATTGATCTTGAAGGGCTGGTGTCAGGATAAAACAAAATAATCCTCATGAACGTATCAACCTGAGCTCTTTGAAGGGAGGGTAGTGCAGCAGATGAAAGGCAGATGGTAGTAACTAGATCGTTATGCTTAAGGCTGTATACAGAACATTTTCACTGGATGGTTTGCCAAAAAGGTCAACAACCCAACCCAGGTTGCCAAGAGGGCAGCAAATACAAGTTACAAAATATTGGGGTGCACCTGCATGTACCTCAGTCTGGTAGGCTGCCACCAGTCCTTTGTTCTTTCCCTCCAGTCAGGAGCCAAAGGACTAATTCCTGACCTACCTGGGAATTACTAGGGAGGCCACCCTGCAATGTAGGCTCATAGGAGGAATTCCCAAAAAGTTTAGTGGTAGGTGGCCTGCCAGTCTAGGCACTAGATACTGATTGCGAGCCGTGAAAGCAAATGACCAGAGGTTATATGTAAAATATATTTTTATTAACGTGCAAAGAATACTTAAAATAAGAACAGTTTGTGTAAGGAGAAAAACAGTAAATCTAGGTATTAAGTTACTAGCTAAACACTTTAAAACATTGGTTCACGAAGTATAAGATGTTACAAAGCAAGTCAGCAAAGCCAGTTCTGGTTGGCTTCAGCAAACAGAATCCAAGATGGCTGAAATGAGCCAGGACTTACCAGCATGTCTAGATAACATGTAGACACCTTCCAGTCTGAAGAATAGGTTTGAAGATGGTTCCTTTATTGTTAAGGCCTACAAATGTTGCTATGCCTTTGCACCAGTCAAGGCCTTCAGCAATTACCTGTAGCCAAATTAATGAGCCAGTCGCTGACCAGATGACTGAATGGTTCCTCTGATCATGTGAGAAAGGAGAGGGGTCTGTCTGCAGCCAGGCTGAACTGTTTTCCCACAGAATGGAGTGTTAACTGGGAGACAGAAGCAAGAGATGATTCTGACACAGCTATCTTATTTCCCCAGTGTGCTCTTCTCAGCATGGCTGTGTCTCTGGGAAATAACACCCCCAAAGCAAGCTTCAGAAGCCTGAACCAAACTTTTAAATAAGAACTCCATTTTGAATTAACCAAAAATCCATGACATAGCTTTACTCTAATTAATTTGCATGCCCATTTCTTCTGTTCCATTATCTGAAATATGATGCTTGTAGATGAACAGAATTGTGATTCTAGTTCAGGAAGTTTGTAAACCAAAGAATCTTAATAAAGATGATATATAGCTCTTTTTCCAGGTTGTCCTGGCAGACATTTTGGAACAGTCAGCTGGCCTAGAGACATTGTAAATATATCTTCCTTATGCAGACTGAGGTATAATATGGGATTTTAAAAATCATTTATTTATGTTACCTATAATCTCACTGAGGCCCAAGGCAGATTATGTAGTTTAAATAAGTATAAAGAATGGGATGGGACATCCAGTAAGCAATATAATAGGATGCAGAAATTAAAACCAAGTTTAAAAAAAAAAACCCTAGAAGTTGAAGCAAGGCATAAATATTAACATGGCACATTAAACAATGCAGAAATTACATAATAGAAATTAGTGGGAAATGGAACAGATAAGATATATGTAGGAGTTTTGGAGGTTCAGATGTGAAAGTGAAGGGGAAAGAAAGTTTTGCAAACCTTATGAACTCTGAATTTTGCCTTGTTTGCCTATTTCAGAAGAGGCCTTTCTCTGCAGCCTTTGCCCAGCACAGGTATGTATGGTGAGCACCATCCTCTTTGTTAGAATTGCTAGGAATGAAAATGTAATTGTATGTAGACCAGACCACTACAAACAATAAGTATTTTGCACATAACAAAGTAAGATCTGTTCAACAACTTTATACATAGAAAAATGTTATTAGTTACAATTCCTTAGACAAATATTGATGATTATAAACGATAGATTTTCTCTGATTTTTATGTTTTAGTCAACCAAAATATGACTGCTTTTGTAAAAATTAAACTTTGTGGTATTTCTATCTTACCTTTTTCAATGTTTGTATTTATATAAAATAAAAAACATACTATCTTTGTGACGTACAAGTGACAGTTTGTGGAAGGGGTTGTTTTGGTATAGAACTGAATTCCTGTTAGTCTTCAGGAGTTCTTGCAGCATGCAGTTAATGTACTCTTTTTGGCTGCATTCATTTTTCATGACAAACTTGTTTGTCCACAGCTGGCACAGATGCAGTCTGTTCTTATATTAGCATGTCTCCTCCTGCTTCTCTTCCTTCCCAATTCTTCGCTTATACATGAGGTGAAAGCTCCCTTCCTTGGGAAGCCTTGAATTGAACTTTGACTTGCTATTATGTTCCAGTTATGCTATCTGGGCGAATTGGAGGTTGTTTCCTCCCCACAAATGAGATTAAACCAAAGTTTAGAATCCTCATTTTTGTTTTTTGTTGTGTAACAGCCATTTGCAAGGGAAGAGGATGAAAAAGGAGCTGTATACATCCATCATTGACAGAGTGTTGATGATATGGTCTCTTTTTCTGTTTTCATCAATCACAACCAGTTCATTGGTTCTTGTGATAAGGAAGAATCCTGTCTCTTGCATGCCTGTAGTCCTGTGTCCTTTTGATTTTGTCCTTTTACATTTAGCCTCTGGATCTTTTATTGCAGAGAGAAGACACTTTGTGTTCCACTTGCTTATCTCAAAACTCCCTTCTGATTTACCTTTTTGCTTACCTTACAATTCTTTCACCTCGTTATTTCTAAAACATGCTTACAGAGAGGCCAGTGCAGTTACAAAAAGCCTGACGTAAGCATGTTTCTGTCTTGTTACTACTTTAATTAGTCTAGTGATTCCATCTGTTTCATTTTCATTTAGCTGTAAAATGTGTAAATTTTGTGGGCCTCTAATTCCTGAGCTAAAGTCACACAATGTATTTTATTAGGACCATGGAAAATGACATAAAACTGTGTGAATTTTAAAAGGGACAGGGATGAAGGGGAAAAAGATGCCTCGGGTCATGATCTTAAAGCCTTGTTTCATAAGTGTCCTGTGGGAAGTGCTGAGTAGGTATGCAGATTTAAAATGGTGCTGGTGTGGTGTCAGGATGCTCCCTTGGCTTTCTGGGAAGAAGGGAAAGAAATGGAAGCATCTCTCTCTTTACTCATGTGCCTTTCTTTTTCTTGTGAAGAGCCATCATCGCTTTCTGAAGTACTGGGAGAAATGAAGCAGGATAAGCTCAGCATCTTAAAACAAAATGTTGAGGATTGCTTCAGTTCATTGGATCCCAGCAGCCCATTGAATTCTGAGCAACTAGCTGTATATCCTGACACCAAATGGCAGGCAGAACGCAAGCAAGATAAGGTCTGTCTTAATGCATTTTCTGTGTTTTGATTGGACAAGCCAAATGAAATTATGGGGATTGGAGAAGGGGGAATGGGGGCCTTGAGCTTCTGGTTAGTGGCAAAATGTGGTTAGAATTAAAAACATGATCAAAAAGCAAAGCTAGTGAAATGTTGATCCCTGAAAAGGAAGTGGGTGCTGGGTTTGAAAGTTTTTCAAAGCAGATAATATGGTAGGATTTCTGTTCCATCAGCATGACTCCAATTTGCTCTTTTCCTTCTAGTTTATTGAATTGGGGGAGATTCTGTTGTTCATGGAACCTATTAGGGCTGTATTAAGAATGTATGAATCTAATGTGTTGTGCATGGGGAGCAGAAAATAGTTAATAGCTTTCATTTCAGATGCAGGGCCGGGACATTTTTACAGTCCCTGGCAAACTCCTGGTGATTGGTGAAGAAGAGGAGGCAACATTTTCCAGGGCCTATCCACCAAGTGAGTGCTAGCAGACTCTCCTTTTTGCAAAGAAATGCAAGGAAGGTTGCTCCAGGTTGTGAGTGGAGGGTTGAGTATTTAAAGATCTTTATGTAGATGCAGTCCTCATCAAAGAGTACCCAACTCTATAGAATTTCATAACTGAATATTAAAGGCCTTAGTCAACAAGGAATGACAAAGCCCAGGTGCTTTTGAAGCCCTAAGCCTGAAGTTTTGTCATCAAAGAACTCTGTGGCAACAGTCAGCTGCTGCCTATGGTTTTTTGTGTTGATACACAACAGCACAAAGAACCATCTTTATTTAGATACATACTGGTTATTTGTATCATCCACTTCTGCTGAATTTGTGAACAGTTTTGTGGATTCAGGAGTTTGACTGTCATTAAAATGACCACAGAGCTTGTGTGCTTTCTGTTAAGCTGAGAATGATGTCTGTAGTTAGGTTGAGGTGATCATGTTAAATCTTATATATGGCTCTCAGCGTTTGTTGTATTGACATCCAACATCAATATTTTTGAAGCTATAAATTCAAGATGCTGCAAGATAAATTCTGAAATCAGAACTGAGTGAGCTTCAGCTGTGTTGTGCAATATTCTGTACTCCTCATAACATATTTGTTACAATTTTTTGATTTTCCTTCTTCATAGAATTTGGAATCTGCTTATCTGTAGGTGTCATGTGATAGGTGAAACTTCCCTCCAAGCATTGCTTCACATTCTAGTGACATAAAAACTGGATGGCTGCTAGAGTAGATGGTGTTGAGAGAGAATGCTTTTAGTATAACACAGTTTATCTGATGGAATCGGGAAATTAGATCCCAAGTTACATTCCAGTAGGAGTGTCAGGTATATGGTAATTGACGAGCAAGGAAGGAAATAAAATCTCAGACCCAGTTTTCCCATTTGGCTGTCAAATGACCCTTGATGGATTATTACTGGCCTCTCCCCCTTGGTGAGTCTATTTGGAGGGAAAATACGAACTGATATCCCAGCTTTTCATTGGCTCTGGAAGGGAACTCCAAGGCTAAAGAAAAGTCCATTAATAAGTTGGTCTGATGCAGTTATGTGTTGAGGTTGAAATTGGAAAGAGGATTTAAGTCTTATCAAAATTCTCAGTCTTTGACCCATTTCCAGGAAGAGGAATGTAATGAGTGTAAGTATGAGGAAGCTAGCAAAATACCTTTTGAGTTCCTTTGTAGTGTTCTACCTTAATTCTACCTGTTTATACATTGTTTCCAAATATTTGTGATTTCTAGGATTTGTGCATAATAAAGTACATTTATAGTGAGGATACTTTGGATTTTACTGGGGATTGTTTGGGGGAGAATCCCCCCCCCCCCGCATTTGTCACGAAATGCTGCTCTGTTATGATGATCAAAATTGACTGGCACTAACAAGGACAACTTCTGTCAGAGAAAAAAGTGAGATGCAGATAAAGGGAAGAGAGCCTTCCCCCTTGCTGTCACACAAAACACACATGCACATAGTCTTCAGCCTTGCATGGGAAGGCTATGGAAAAGAGGAAGCAGGGACAGATCCTCATGATCCCAAAATAATTCCTTTGCTGGTGGCAGTTGGTTCCCAAAATATTCCTGGGAAGAAAGAGAAGACATTCTAGGCCGGTGTGGTGCAGTGGTTAGAACTTGGAACTTGGGTTCAGATCTGTACTCTGCCATGGAAGCTTGCTGGGTGACCTTGAGGCAGTCACTCACAGCTTAACCTAACTCACAGGGTCGCTGTGAGAATAAAAAGGAGGAAAAGGGAACAATGTACACATGGAACTGCCTTTTACTGAATCAGACTGTTGGTCCATCAGAGTCGATATTGTGCGCTCTGACCAGCAGCAGCTCTCTGAGGTCTCAAGGTAGGTCTTTCACCTCACTTGTTACTTGATCTTTTTAACTGAAAATAGTGGGGACTGAACTTGGGACTTTTATCAGATGTTTTTCCACTGAGCCATGACCCCTTCTGCAAGCCACTACAGGTCCCCATTGTGGAGAAAGGTGGGAAGAATGAAGAAGGCAAAGAAAAAAATTCTTAGCCAAGTCAATATGTGGGGCTAAATCCCAAGCAGAGTGGAGGAAGCAGGGAGGCAAGTAGGTCTGTGACAGATGGTTCTTGGGCATGTGCTTTTTTTAGGACCGGTACAAAGTTGGAACATATTTTTTCTTACAGAGCCTTCTCACGTTGCTTCTGATAATGAAAGCAGTTCAGATGAGGATCACAGCACTGTATCATTTGTCAGTGGTGAGCAGCAACTAAAATCCTTTGTGTTCTGGCAGGCAGAGACATGTTCTGGCTTTCCTGCTAAGACCCTCTTCTCTGACAGTAGGTTGCATTGATTTAAAAAAAACCCCATATTTTTGCTCGCAAGTTGCTTTTGAGAGAGGAAGAGAACAAAAGTGATATTCCTGCACGGGCAACCTTAAAGTGTATGGTGAGCAGAGAACTGTTTTTAGTGTACAACTGATGAAATGATGAAGTTGACCAACTGTCTAAGATTTTGAATGGTTGCCCCCAACACCCTCTGGTTGGGATGGCATTGGCAGGTAATGGATTTACCTGCCTGTGCTGCTTTCTGTCCCTCTTGAAGATGAGGTAGCGGTCCAGCCCTGCTAATTTTTTGCTTCATACCACTTATCTGTCCTAAAACCTCCATGCTGTTTGTTCATAAGGTGAAACCTTGTTGTGAGATGAGCGCCTTGAACTGACAGAGAAGACACAGTTGCATGTGTTCCAGGGCAGAATAGGAATAGACAAAACATTCATTATTAAGAATGGCTTTGTGTGGTTCCTTCACATGTGGCCACAGAATCTAGGGAGGACCCTTTGGTGTACCAAGGAATGTCCCAGAGCAGCAGCACTTGCTCCCAGTTGAAGGCTATTCTTGTTTATCAGTTTTTGTTTATCCACTTTGTAAGACTTACATAGAAGTTCGTATTAGAGACATGCCCTTTGCCAGATCAATTTTTCAGTGACCTTATTGGTAATTATTCTTCCATTCATGATTTTTGGAAAAGTGGCCTACCTTGATGTAGTTTAGCAGTATTCTGAGAACTTCAGGAGCTGTGGCTCTGACTTGCTTTGGGTATAGTTGGTGGTCTCTTTGAAAGAGTAATCCTAGGATGTTTGTAGTACCTGTTGCTGTCTCCAAGGCTTTATCTTGCCCACAGTGTTTCCTGTACCTTTCTGAGGTCTAGTTGCAGGAAAATTATTTCTTAAACCTTTGATTTTGGCAGCAGAAGCTGAAACTGTTGATGGCTCCTTGGAAAACCCTTGGGACATATTTCCAGGGATGACTTTGACCTCTTCCAAGGGTGAGTACTTAAGAGTTATATCCTTACAGTCTGAGGAAAGGACATTTCCCCCCTTTTCCTTGCACTATTTGTATCCATCATGTTTTTATTTAACTTCTAAGAGCTCAGGGAAGTGTATACATGGGTTTCTTTTCCTCCTCTTTTATCCTCAACGGCCTGTGAGGCAGGTTAGGCCAAAGCCACCCACGGTGCTTCATGCATGAGTGGAGACTTGAATCCAAGTGTTCTGGCACATGAACACTAAGCAGGCAGTTATTTCTGTTGGTCTTGTGAGGACGGATGGGGCCACATTAGAGCAGGTCACAGTTCTCTAGATAAAGAAATGGCAGAATTTTTTACTGTATTTTTCAAATATAAATGGTATGAATAAATAATACTTGTCCATTTTAATGACCTTTCAGTTTATTAAAATAAGTGCTTGTATACTGCTAAAATTAAACTCTTATTTCTAAAACAAAACCAGTATGGCTAAAGAAGCTGCATATAAAAACTGTAGCTGATTCCGCACTAGACCTTGCTCCATGCCAGGCTTCCGTTACTCCTCGGAGCAAGCTGGCGATTTCACACCAGTTGCTCTGTGCAGCCATTTTGGGCGGGGAAAACCTGGGATTTGCCATGTTGCAATGTAAACCTGAAAAAACAAGTTTATACTGCGGCGCAGCAAATCATGGATTTTCCTGCGCAAAATGGTGGTGCAGAGCAATTGGTGCGAAATTGCCAGCTTGCTCTAGGGAGAAACCGAAGCCTGGCATGGAGCAAGGTCTAGTGCGGAATCAACCTAAAAGTACATAAGTAAGAGGGCAGAAACAGTTAAGTATGGGCGTTGTCCTGTCAAAGGTATATGCTGTGGCATAAACCCTAAATGTGCTTCACGTTGGCTGGTTCATGTCCAAAATTTCAAAAATGGTCTCTCAGTTTTCTTGGAAAGAGACATTTGAAAAAAGAAGTGTGCATTTAATTCACAGTGAAGCAAAAATGGGCAGAGGCTTAGTAGCACAGTGGCTACTGTTTGTGCTAGACCACACGATAGCCGAAATAGTCTCATTTTGTTTCAGCCCTACTTGCAGTGCTTCTGTCTTAGCTCATGCAGGGGCCTGACCAGTGGAGCTGCATAATTAAAGGAGAGCTCTCCAAAGCCTTTGTGGCTGTTCCCATTAGAGCAGAGAGGGATTCAAGAACTCTCTTGCCTGTGTCTCCACTTGTAATAGAAGACAGTGTGTAGAGCAGGGGTCCCTAGACTTCTTGAACCTGCAGACACCAGTGTGGTTGGTGTAGCCAACAAATGGCTGCTGTAGCAGGCAGAGCCAACCACAAAATGTCTGTAGCTCACCTTCAGTCTTAGTCTTTGTGCTGTGGTCCAGTCAGAAGCCTTGCTGGGCAAAAGGCCTACCTGGTCCCGCTCACTTTCTAAAACACTTAGGAGGCATCAGGAAAGGTGTTGATTGGAACCACATTGTGGACCTCTGGTACCGAATCAGTGTTGCTGACCTTTCAACCCTTGTTCAGACTGAAATATGGCCCTGTTAGCCATTGAACTTACAGGGAAATTTCCCAGTGGGCCACTGAATACCAGGAGCAAACAGAGCCAAGCCCCAGCAACTCTGCTTGAACCCCAGACACAGCTTGTACCCAGCCCTCATCAGTTTCTCAGCTCACCATCTCCTCCTGCACTGCTTTCAGTTCAGGGGATGATGCAGTAGGTGAGCAAATGGCCACTGTTGGCCCCACTAAGCTGAGTGGTCCTGCAGTGCTGGCTTGTAAACACAGAAGGAGCCACTCAGTTTGACTTACTCCGTGGCCATTTTGATTTCCCAGTCTGCTCCTGGATGTTGTTCACCTGTCTAACCCATTCTTGGTGGGGAATGGCATACACCATAACAATGGATACACCATAACAATGCTGTTTTGAATGTATCTATAAGGACCAGTGTTCCTATTTGGATCTGAGTTTGTTGGGTAAACATACTTATTGCACTGCATAACCTGTCTTATCTTGCACATTTGTATGCTTTAAAATAGCTAGTTTATGTTTTGAGCATTTGCTGTTTGTTGTGATTTGACAGAAATGTCAGACACGCAGCCCAGCCTTCCCAATGCGCAGCAGATGCTCCTGGCTAGCACTGCCGAGGTAGAGGAAGCCACAAGCTCCAGTAGCTGCACTCCAGATGGCCTGCAGTCTTGTGATCCTGCGCCTCACTGTAGTTTTGCTCAGGTTGAACCAGTGAAGGTCACCTCCCCATCGCTGCTTCCTCCTTACAAAGAAAGTGCCAATCAGGAATCAAGATCCAAAGCGCTAAACAGGGCACATAATACCAGCATAATATCAGATACTGATGGGAGCATTCCCTGTGACCAGCCATTGAACAACTCACATTCCCATGCCAGTGTGCATGGCCTCTCTCCTGTCTGCCCCACCATTAGGAGCAACTTCCTTTCTAAGACTTCAGCTGGAGATGTGGAAGAAAATCATCCAGTGCATTTACAAAGGGAGACGGTGGTGTTGAGAGGAGCTGGAGAAAAATCCAGAGAGACCTGCAGGAAATGGGGACAAGCTAAAAGAAAACAGCTGACACCAGATGAGGAGCAATCTATTGAAACTATCAGCTGCAAAGCCCAAGACTTGCCTTCCGCAACAGTCTTTCCAAAATCCAGTCGTTTAGATAGAAAGGAAGTGGCTTGGAAGCCGCCTTTGAAATTTGTTACAGAGAGCACACCCAAGAAAAGCCGGATCGATGACACCCTTGGCCAGCCACTTCAGGCATCTGCTCAGTCCAGATGTTCCACGAGGCACCTAGAAAAGCTGAAGGAGCGGACAGCTGATTTCTGTGGGGGCCAGCTTGGAGCTCAACAACAGGTAAACCTGGGTGAAGGGCAATGGTGGGTTGTTAGTAACACTCCTTGTCAGTATTGGTTCTGGCCAGGAATCTAATGGGAGGAAGGATTCCTTTAAGCAGTTGCTTGGAAACTTTCAAGTTGCTTTGCAGTTTTGTATATGCATTTTGCTGTGTCTGCTTCTGTGTGCTCAAATGGACTGGTATGTGGACAAAAATGTTGGGCGCAGAGCCTAGTGGTGGAAAGTGTTGTCAAGTCTTAGCCAACTTGTGGCAACCTTGTAGTTTTCAAGGAAAAACACTTCAGAGGTGGTTTGCCATTACCTGCTTCCAGGCCTTGAATTCAGCAGAAGCTCACAGGAGCACAGCTCCTAAACCTTTTTGACGGCCCCTCCTCCTCCCCACCTACTTACCTTGTCCATTAAATAGTGGGTACAGCAGCATAACAGTCTCTGGATTAGGAGAGCAGGCAGCCAGTCATCCACCAGGAGCTTTGCCACACCCCCAGCAAACTCTGGAGAAGCCCACGCCACCCTTTCTCCACTTCTTATGTGATTTTGGGTGGTGAGTGACTTGCTGGCCTTTTGACTGTGAGGACACGGGGCGGCCAAGGAGAGCCTCAGGTGAGCGAGGTCTGCTTCGGCTGGCTGGATCTCTAGCCAGCCCAAGCAGGCCTTGCTCGCTTGGGGCTTTCCTTTTTTGCATTGGGTTGCTTTTGGCTGGTTTTTTTTGGGTGGGGGGGAAGCAGCATGTGCTAATGAACTCCACCACCTATTTTTCTACAAACAACCCGTGCCTACCTCTGCATAGTTATCTCTGGACATCTATCCAATACTGACTAGGGCTAGCACTGTTTAGCTTCTGAGATCTGATGAGGTTGTATTAGCCTGTGCCATCCAGGTCAAGGTGTGCAGTCTAACAGGCACTATATATTGGGAAGGGACAGTGGCTCAGTGGTAGAGCATCTGCTTGGTAAGCAGAAGGTCCCAGGTTCAATCCCCCGCATCTCCACTAAAAAAGGGTCCAGGCAAATAGGTGTGAAAAACCTCCACTTGAGACCCTGGAGAGCCACTGCCATTGTCTGAGTAGACAATGCTGACTTTGATGGACCGAGGGTCTGATTCAGTATAAGGCAGCTTCATATGTTCATATATATGCTCTCTTTGTATTCAATTCAGTATAACATGGGTGGATCTTTGGATTTCTAATGTGTTAATTGTAGTGGCACTGTTGTAACCCTGTTCCCCCCCCTCCCACAAATGTCTGGGGAAGAAAGAGCCTCAGAACCTGTGAACACTTATTTCAGACTCATCCCACTTCCCTTTCTCCTTGCTAGGAGCGTGTGAGGAGAACCGTTTCTCATCATGTATATCAGCCAGCAACAGCTGAACTTTGCTCCCAAGTACATTCGACAAGGTCAGCATCTTTCTTAACTAGCAGAACTTGAAATGAGGAGGGGCAAAGGCAGATATCTTTAAACGAATTGTCTCCAAAGTCACTGCTGTGCCCAGCAGGTAAGGGGCACTGTGCCATCTGCTGCTGGACCCGTAGAGCACTAGCCATGGACAATGAAAATTGTCCCCAGGTCCTTATTTACTGTTGCATTTTACCAGCAGGTAGCAGGGTGAGTAGGGCAGTGGTTCTTCAGGGAAAAAGCAGTTGGTTATTTTGTTTTTGTTTTCAAATCCATCAAAAATTGACAACAATTCCATTGCCTATGGGAAAAGCCTGCACAGAAGTTGTAAAACTATGCAAGTCAGCGGAACCCTGTGCTACAGCGGTGTGTATGATATGGGCTGTTACAGTTGCAGAGCTTGAAGCCTTTTTAGCACAGGGTTGCAGGCCTGGGCCAGATTAACAATAAGGCCAATTAGGCACTGGCCTGTGGGCCCCCATGCCTTTAGGGGCCCCGGGCCGGCTTCCCCCCCACCCCAGGTTTCCCTCTGCTTGCAGCCCTCCCAGCCAGCAACTGAGCCACTCCTTGCCCAACTTGCCTGGTGCGGCTGCTGTTGGCATCGTCGCCAAGTTTGCTTCTCTCCGCCTTCCCCCCCCCCCGCAGCTTTGTCAAAGGGGCTTTTGGGAAAGTGGCTGCAGCGAGGGCCACAGGTGGCAGGGTGGGTGCTCCAACTCTGAGATAATTTGCAAGGGGCCCCCCAGGATTTTGACTGCCTAAGGGCCTCCTCAGGGTTTAATCCGGCACTGTTGCAGGCTTCCATTTTGTAACTGACATAAGATCTTGCCAATGATCAGGGCCTGGCAGGATTGATCTGCTCATCTCCACACCTGGTGCTCACATTTTTCACAGCCTTTGTTTTTAATTTACAGGATCTCGAAAGCACTGCTTGGATGGGCACGCTGGGTTTGCAGGAACAGGCAGAAGCTGTAGTCTTGAATGAAGCTTTTCGGGCCACTAGGGCTAGACAAATACCTATACTTTACTTTAAAGATGTTAATTTAATGTTAATCAGTCATGATACTTGATACTGACTCTAATGAAACCTAAGGAAAGAAAATGAATTCATTTCATTGTCTCATCCAAGGGTTCTGTTTCCAAGAGAAGGCAGCTTTCCTAGGGGCTGATTGGATAGCATTGTTGTCTATGCGCACCCACCCCCACCCGCTTTTAACAAGTTCACCTAAAGAAATAGGTAACAAAGAGAAGCCTAGTCAATTTCTAGTTCTTTATATATTGAAAAACAAAAATGTGGAAGCATAAGGGAAGTCCCTATATTTTATTTCCTATCCAGATAGACTTTTCTTTTAAAAACCATGGCTGGACCATATCCTTAGAAATCCAGTCTTTCTCCACAGATTGGCCAGAACATATCACCATTTGGGCTTTCAATATATGATTCAGGTGACTTGTTTGTAATGTGTATTTTAAAAGCTGTGGTCACAGGCCATATGGCGATATGAATTGCTCCACAAGGGTCACAAAACAGACATGTACAATATTTCAAATTATCTCGAGATATTGCATCTTCTCTGTCCCCAAGATAAACCTACTCATATTATTAAATGACTGTCTTCTGTGCTCTCTAATTTGAGCACTACCCATTCCATTTTGCTAGTATCCCAGAACCATATTTTTTGGCCACAGGCTACAACTGAGTGGGGATTTGTTGTGGAGAACAATCCACAACTCACACTTACCCTGCAGCTTGTCCCATTTATATGATTACAATCATTTTTTGGGGGGTGGGGGGGTGGGCTTGGAATAGAAGACTTCCTGCCTCCTGAAAAGTGCTGTGCAAGTTTAATAATTTTTTTCTGGCTTTCAGAGTTGTATGATTTGTTTCCCACTGAGGCGTTCTGTAAGAGCTGTAGAATTATCAGGGAAGTAGCAGCCCTGCTGGACTTATTTATGGTCAAGAATATTTTCTTGTGCTGATGCAAGAGTAGAGCTTTAATTGTTTTAATCATCTCCCCGTTTCATTTAATTACAAAATATTTCATTTTGCTTACATGCGTGATAGAACGTTCTGGAGAGTAAAACAAAATTAGAAAAACAACACCGCTCTCATAGAAAATAGACTTGTGCACCCTCTTTCCAAACTTGAACATAAGTCAAATGGGGGTGGAGACTGAAATTAAAGGGGGGGGGGAATCTTTGCTCCTCTGCCAAAAAAAAAAATCATGCCCTTAATATAAAGAAAACCAGCTATTTGTGCTAGAATACTTTTAAAAAATATACATGCATTAGTCTCCTGGACAAATACATAAGAATTCATCTGGGCATAAGTGATTTTGTATTTAGGAGTTTGGCAGTTGCATTATTCTTAGGTCAGATTGATATCAACCTGTGTGAAGAAACAAGTTTCCCCCCACCTGCCTGGGCTGCTCTGTGGCTTGCTCATAAGCAGGCTCTAAGAGAGACCCCTCCTCTGTATACTCTCCAGGGCATAAGGTGGGGAGGAGGAGAACGGGGCTTTATGAGCACAGCAACAGTGATACAGCTTTCTGCTGTGTTCCTGCTTCTCAAGATGAAAGTGACAGGCTCCATATGTTGCCTCCATGTATTGTGAGTTTCCTGCAACCAGGACTATGAGTTCCCTGCAACCAGGATTAAATGCACATGTACCTCATCACATACAGTGACTACATGCCCTTGAGAGTGTGTGCGTGCACACACTATACCTGATGGCATTGACTCTTAGTATGGCACAGTAAACTGTGTGTGTTTTTAACCTTCTAGTTCTCTGCAGTGCTCCCACATAAAAGATAAAGGTAGTCCCCTGTGCAAGCACCAGTCATTTCCGACTCTGGGGTGATGTTGCTTTCACAAAGTTTTCACGGCAGACTTTTTACGGGGTGGTTTGCCATTGCCTCCCCCAGTCATCCCATGTAGGAAACTGTTAAACATGTGAAGTAACCCCTTACTTATAGGAATCATAGACACCCATAGGTTCCTTTAAAGCAGACTGAATTAGGGTGAGCTGTTCCCTATTAAGATGGAGCTTGAAAAATCCAACCCAGGCCCAGTGGAAAATCATCTTCACAGAGCAGAAGCGAAGCACAACTTCCCCATGTGCTGGAGTATATAATCTCCTCTTCCCTTACCCACCCTGACTCCTGTAACAGCAAGGCACTGTTGGATCTGGTAGACAGAAGGGAAGCAAAGACAACAATCCTAACCACCACAATAAATGAGACAGGGACAATTCTGCTGATTTGAATTAACCATCCTCATTTAATTGTGGGAAGGAGGGGCCAAGGCTCTCTTTTATTTGTTTTAACTTGCTGAAAGCTGCCAAAAACACATACACACTCATGTTCTCTTGCCTTAGTCATGCCAGATAACCTCACTGGTGCTAGAGATATTCACCTAGAATGGAAGTTTTGTTCCTAGGTGATACCTATGCTATAAAGGGATGCGGCCAGAGGAAGTAGGGACCTTAGGAACAGATCGTTATTATTTTCATCCTGAAGGAAGGAGTAAGATTGTCAACGTGAGAAAGATGAGCCAGGCTTTAAGGCCCAGCTGCACCCTTGCTTTTTAGCCTTTTCTACAAGCCACAGGCGGGCCAAGCCCCGCCCTGTTGCCCAAGTAACAATGCAAGACTGGCAAGTTTAGCATATGTAAAATACTTCTCCCACCCCTGCTGGTGGTGGTTCGTTTTCTGGCACTGGAACATTTTAGCATGTGCACCAGCTCACAGGTGTACAACTGCTGCTGGAAATGGCCTGACTTGGAGGATTCAGCTTTTTTTTGGCTTTTCCCACGTGAGCAGTTAGAACACTGGGCACTTACATGAGAGTATACAAGAGCGAAAGGTGAAGAAAAAGGACAGCCCAGAAGTCGTGCAAGGGTTGGAATGCTACCGTCCCTCTGGAAACACTTCTGGCTTTACCACCCATGGAGCCACCATGGAGCTTGCTTGCCCCCCTGTGCCGAATTGCTCACACCCTTCCAGCTGCTGCAAGTCATTAGCCTTTCCTCTGCACTCCTTCGCTTGAGCTGCCACCATGCAGGAACAACCAGCACCAACTCAGTGCTCCTGTGTCGGTGACTTAGGGGGCAGCACAGCAGTTCTTTGGTCTAGGGCTGTATTCTGTGCATTCTCAAGAGTCTGTTCCAGAGCTGGCTGCAGCTCTTCACCTGTGTCTTTTTTCGGCCTTGCCTCTGTAGCTGCCGTGGTCCTTTCCTGGGGTGGAGTGCCTGCAAGAGAACGCAAAAATCTTATCAACCTAGCACAAGCAGAGCTCGTTCAGCTCCAAGGAAATCGGAATGCAGCACGTATGAGCTGGCATCAATAATATGCTAAACACTTAACTGCTGTCAAAAAGCAAGCGGTAAACACATTGCCAGCTCATCTGTCATCAGTGCAAGACGACAGTAGCAGTAACACCTCGTCAGGAATTGTGGTGTTAGAACTTAGCCTGTGGAGTTCTTACTGAACAGTGATTTGAATTCGCAGCTAGGGGGAAAAAAGGAAGATGTTTTACACACACATCCTTCTGCCATTCCTACCTGGGGAGTCAGATGATGCAGGTGTTTCAGGTTCCAGCAGGGGCTTGGGCTTAATTTTCCATTTCAGGATTGGGGAGCGCTGCAGACAAAGAGGGAGTTTCGTGTCTGCAGGGAAATCAAGCCACATTTAAGATGTTAGCAAACTGTTCAGAAAGGCCTGTTGTGATTGGAACAGAAAAACAGGGCTGGAGATCTGATCATCGCCGAACACCCTGGTGGGGCAGCTGCTGTTCTGCTCCAGGCCTCTTGGCAACAAGAGAACCCATTTTCAGTTTCAGGGAAGAGGGACTAAAGCCATAAGTTAACTGGAAGTAGAGCTTCTTTTTCAATTTTTAAAAAAAATGTATACAAAATGTATATCGGGAGGGGGGGTTCACAAGAGGTCAACGAGGCAGCTAACAGATTTAAAACATACATAAGACCACATCTTAAAACCATTAAAACAGCTGGAATATGTACAAAGACATAAAAGCAATTGAAACGTTTGGTGAGGAAATACCAAACAAACCAAAAAAGACTTCCCTCGCTGGAAGGTGATGGTGGTGCAGCAGCAGCAGCAGCAGGGGACACAAATCTCCCTGGGGAGAGAGTTCCAGAGCTCTGTTGTTTGAGGCTGGGACAGCAGGCTGCTCAACACTTTACGGAATTTTGGATCTGTGCTTCAAGGAACGCACTTAAAATGAAAGAGCAGAGCAAAGTCTTCCAGGCAGGCCTCACCTTAAAAAAACAATCCTGCCCCTAGCTTTTTTGATAGCGTCTGAACCACCTACAACATAGTGCCATGGTGAATTTCAGCCTAGGACCTGGGAGGCCAGGGTTCAACTGCTCACTCTCACAGCGTAACCTTGGCTAGTAGTCTCTCTCTCTAACCAACTTCACAGGATTATACAGGATAAAATGGAGGGAAGAAAGGGGTATAAATGCCTTCCTCCTCCCCTTTCAACAGGAAGCTTACAGAGCTCCTGCTAAACCTATATGGCTGCTCAGGGCTCCCCCCCGCCCCCCGGAAAAAGAGATGCTGGAACTCTCAAGAGGGAAATGAAGGAGAAACTCATGGGTGCCCCTCACGAATGTTTAAACAGTTTCTGAGCATTCTCTCCCCCACAGAGAAGTTCTGGAACTCTGTTCTGCCATGTACCCCCAGAAGTATGTACCCTGTAAATACTTTTTTTTGTTTGTTAGCAGGACACAGGATTGGGATCCACCTCAAACTGAGGAAAGCAAGTCTGATCTGAAAGTTTGACTTTGCTCACAAAATCAAAAATGTGTTTTGAGATTATCTGAGAGGCGCCCAGAGGCAGGCAGCTCTTTCTCTGTACTGTGGGCCATAAGGTTCCTGACACACCTGCCTCCAATTACACCTTGGCCAGTGTTCCCTCTGAGCTAAGTTAGTGTGAGCTAGCTCACAGACTTTTAGCCTCCAGGTCACACATTTTTGTCTGAGCTCAGGAAGGACGACCGCAGAGCACAATCATTTATACAACAGCTGACAACTTTAATGCCAGGAGCTCACAATGTTTGCTCACAAGACTGCAGCTTAGAGGGAACATTGCCCTTGGCCACAGCGTTCTCTCCGTTTCTACTTACGGTGCAGCTCCACTGCACTTGCTTGGTCCCTGAGCTGTTCCTCGTGAACAGACATGGCCCTCCGGTTTGTTGCAGGCTTCGGGCGAGGTTTGGGTTTGAGTTGATTGTCTGAAAGGAAGAGGACACGTTTAAAAAGCACCCAAGCCAGGCCTTGGCAAATGGCAGTTACATTTCCAGAAGAAGCCAAGGTGCTGGCGCATCCCTTCCTTGGCCCAGATTTTGTCAAGATTTGGATTAATTAACTGCACTCCTTGCAGCCTTCCTAGAAATTCAAGCTCACAAAGCAAGCCAGGTTATCATTTCCCTCTACTTTGCCTCTGATTAATGCATCCTTAAGAGAGCTCTGTGGCGCAAAGTGGTAAGCTGCAGTCCAAGCTCTGCTCACAACCTGAGTTCGATCCCAGCAGAAGCTGGGTTCAGGCGGCCAGCTCACAGTTGGCCTTCCATCCTTCTGAGGTCGGTAAAATGAGTCCCCAGCTTGCTGGAGGGAAAGTGTAGATGACTGAGGAAGGCAATGGTAAACCACCCCTTAAAAAGTCTGCCATGAAAACGTTGTGATGCAACATCACCCCAGAGTCAGAAACGACTGGTGCTTGCACAGGGGACTACCTTTTAAAGTTTCTGCAGGGAACAAGGAACTGGATTTTAGAAAGTAAGATTCTGGCACCAGCAAGCATTTTATTCTAGACTTACCTCCCGTAATCGTGTTTATGTCAGCGTATGAATTCTGCAGTTCAGAGAAAGCCCGTCCTTCTTCGGCATTGCTGGTCCTTCTGATGGGAGGAGCGCCTGCAGAACTTCTCCCAATCCTGGGCAAACTGCTGGTCCAGCTCTCCCTGCTTTTTTGCTCTCTGGGGCTGGCTGGCTCCTGAACAGCAAAAGCTCTTCTCGGGGAAGAGCCGAGTTCTGAACATTTGCCTTTGAGCTCTGCGTTCAGTTGCTTCCCAAGAGCTTTCCAGGAGAGTCTCCCTTCACTGAATCCGCCGCTTAGCTCCGTGCTGGTTCTGCTGGTAGCATCAGCAGGCCCTAACCGCACAGAGGGGTCTGTAAAACAGTGATGCAATATGTCGTCTCATGCCAAAGGATGGGCCAGAGTGCCCCAAACATTCTCCCCATGGGCAGGCATACTTGGGTCCATTCTTGGCTCTAAACTCTGCTTGTACCTCCAAAGAAACTTATCCACAGTTTTCTTTTCTGCCCAGGAGAAGGCTGACTAGCCCAACTGAACTGCTGTGAGTCACCCTAAGTGCCTTTTTACTCACATTCAGCTCAGGAGGAACATGAGTGCTACCAGGGCTTTTTTTGTAGCAGGAACTCCTTTGCATGTTAGGCCACACCTCCCTCATGTAGCCAATCTTCAAAGAGCTTACAGGGCTCTTAGTACAGGGCCTACTGTAAGCTCCAGGACAACTGGCTACAGCAGGGGTGTGTGACCTAATATGCAAAGGAGTTCCTGCCTCAAAAAGAAAAGCCGTTAAGTGCTACTGATTTCTTGGTCATGTTGTCACCACTCTCACATGACTACAGTCTGTAGAAACAGTTTCTGTAACTGCCTAGGACATGAAGACATGTTTTCAGACTGCACGTAGGGCACACACTTGCAAGCAAAATAAAATTTTAAAATCCCTGTATATAGAAAAGTAGCACAGCAGAGCTGGGCTAGAATGCTTCTCTCAATACCTGAGGCTAGATAAGAATGTCTCTCAAACAGCGGGTGATAGCTTAGGAGACTGCACTCAAGCTGCAAGACTGGAGGTGAGAACCATGCAAAAGGCTGCCTGAAGAGAGCGAGAACTTCAAGGCAGAGGAGATTCAGAAGCTCACAGCACACCTACCTGTAGACATGGAGTGTGTCCGAGATTTCAGGGTGCAAGGAGGAGGCTCCGCTGAGCTGTCCACGATGTCCCCTAGGAAGGAAATAGCCATATTCAGGGAGCAGGCCAGAAGCTGAGAATCCTTCATTATGGGGTCACACCTAAAGGGAGCTCAAGGGGCACAGCTGTACCCCCCAAAAGGACTCTGAAGTTATCATTTAGGGACCATGCCATTTCAGACTGCATCAATACTCCTGGCATGCAGAAAATAAAAATCCCTGTGCGTAGAAAGAGAGCATAGCAGGGCTAGAATAGAACATGTCTTCCTGTGTGCTTCTTTTCTCTGCATAGAGATTTTTTTTTGGCCCAGAAGTATTCAAATCTTGTGATTCCCCCTCCCCCCTCACACACACACTTGCAGCCTCAAATAGTACAATCCAGATACAAGTTTAACACCACTGTGAGATCTAGCCTTAGTAGCACTCCTACAAGCTGATTTTATGCTACATGGTGAATCGAGGGGATCTGTTTCTTTGTCTATCCTGCTGGCCCAATTTGGAGTCATTTCAGAAATCCTTTCCAAAAAATGCTGTGTCCTCAGGGCCTTTGCTCCAGTTTTGCCCTGGAATAAGCGGCAACACTGCAGGAAACCATCTTGCTTTCAACTGCAGAAAGATCCCTTGAGCTAATTCATGAGGGTTCTTAGGATCCAGTCCTTATAAGGCACTGAATATTTAAAACCTGGCTGATAAATACCTTGTTTGTCACTGAGCAGTAGTTTCTGTTGGATTTGCAATATGCTAACTCCAACAACAGTTTCTCTAGAACAAAGTTGGAGATCCATGGCACTTTTAAGATCAACAAAATTTTATTCAAGGACAGTTCGTCAGGTACACACAAAAAACTTATACTGTAAATAAAACCTTGTTGGTCTTAAAAGTGCCATGGGACTCAATCAGAAACAGTTTATCTACGCAGTGAAAAGCAGCACATTTAAGTGTTGGCAAAGGAAGACCTGCATCACATTTTCTAAAATGTACTGACTTTTCCCTCCACCATGAAAAAAGGTACAAATACAGAACAACCAGCGATACTGTTAATTTCTTTTTAACATGGAAAAGAGCAAATGGCTTGATGTTGATGAAGCCAGGAAGCATCTTCAGGCTATAGAGTGTGGCATTTGCACATTGCAGCCAGTAGATGTCATCCCTGCTCAATATATCCTTGTAGGCAGAGGAAGGTAATTCTTGGTTTGTGTCATTTTACGACTATCGAGTTGTACACATTTCCAGGAGCCAAGCTGGTGTTCAAAGCATTAAACATTGATTCTGCCTAATTCCAGATGTCCAAAGGAGCTTTACACTTGTGTTTTAGAAATTGCAATCATTCAAGCCATATACAAAACAATGTTTCCAAAGTAGCTTTCAATTCAGTATTGGGAGCAGTGTTCCCTCCACACTGAGCAAGTGTGAGCTAGCTCAGTTTTTTAGCCTCTGGCTCACACATTTTTGTCTTTGCTCAGGAAAAATGGCCCCAGAGCAAGCTAATTTATGCAGTAACTCACAGCTTTAAATGCCAGTAGCTCACAAAGTAGAATTTTTGCTCACGAGACTCTAAAGTTTAGAGGGAGTATTGATTCGGAGTGGTGCCTGTTGTGCAAAGATGAGCCAGAAATTTCAAATATTTTTCTGCCCTGATACAGGCAACAATTCTAATGCACTTATTATTTATTACTCACTTTTTTGTCCTACCGCCCCCCGCTTTTATCTTCACTAGAACTCTATAAGAGAGCTAGATTCAAGGTTTTCAGGGCACAAGCTTTCAAGAGTCAGTGCTCCCTTAGTCAGACACAAGTCCTTTGACTCACAAAAGCTTATACCCTGAAAATCTTGTTACCCATTGAAACTGAGAACCCTGTAAACTAGGTTAGACAGAGAGATACTGGGCTATCCCAAAATTTGCAATGCACTTCATGGCATAGTGAGGATAGGTATTTGAACCCAGATCTCTAACCCCTGTACCACCATGAATTAAGACTCACTGCAACAGGCTGACTAGAAAGTGTTCAAGCATCACATTATTCTAACAGCTGGAGAGGGCCAATGATGGTGGGGGGGGGAGGGTTCAAGTGCTACTCACCATCGGAACCAGCTTTCTTGATCTCCCCATCTTTGCTCTGCAAAAGAATCCAAAGAAATTCTCAGAGGTAGATCCTTTTCAGGAAATAAGTACTTATATTTGGTGGGGCTTACATCAAAAAGGTGGTATGGCAAAGGAAACCAAAAGAATCACAGTAGGAGAGAGCACCTTTAAGACTACTTTGGTCTACTACTTCAAACCAACACGGCTGCCCACCTGGATCTATCTCTAAGAGAATCTCAGTTGGTGCAGTGCCAGGATTTGTATATTGGAGGGGGGAAGTTGTAGTGGATGCATGACCGAGGCTGGGTTTCTTGTCTTTATATTATTTTTCATTACTCTCCTGGGGGATACACTCCCCAAAGAGTCTGTGCAGAGACTTGGTAACTGAGTTGTATCTAGAATCATGGAATGGATCAAAAGGCCACAAGGGCTGGCTTCCTGCATGTAGTGATTCCCTGCATGCATTACAATAAAAGAAATCCTGGCAAGTGTGAGCGTGCCAAGAACACTTCCTTTTGGATGTTCATGCAGAGTTGTTCAGAAGAGCTTTTAATGTATGGTTTTAATCTTTGTGCAAGGGATTCAAGGTAATCACTGGGGTATCTGGTCTCAAGACTGGAACGAGCTGTAAGTATGTGCAGGGTCTCCCCCTCTTTACATAGCAGAAATTCTAAAAAAATTATTTTGATTCAAGAAAGCTTTTGATACGATTCAACCCGGAGGGGGAGGCTTTGATTGGTTTTTATATTGTCTGCTTTTGTGATAGAAAGTTTATAGATTAGGATTTGTTTGATGTGGGTTTGTGATACAGTTTTTACATTGAGTTTGTTGCTGACGAAAAAAGATTGTGTAAGCTATTTTAAATAAATATTTATAATGTATTTGTTGAAACAGGCCGCTCAGATTGTGTACTTCCTTTCACAGAGATTTGCATTTGCTGATACTGTTAAGACAATTCAGATTCCTATTATAAGTTATTTTGCAATTTAAGCAAAAACGAGCAGGCTGTGCCTTAGAGTAGCACACGTGGTTTACTCAAAAACTGCACAAATCAAAGCAGACAAAGATATGGCCAGCCTCACAATGGGGGCCCAGGCCTCAAAAATCTCTTCAGTTTTACCATCTCCCTTGGAATTCCTGCGGGACAGCACAAATACAAAACTGTTCGGCAAACTCCTGCTTAGAACCAGTAGCACCAAAGCGAAGAGCCCAACCCCAAAGGCGGCATTGCCGTCTCTCACCTGCTTCTTTTTGCCTTCAGAAGGTAACACCTTGGTGACGCCAATCCGATGCAGCATGACATGGACTCTCTGCTCGAAGGAACTGGGCAGCTCTCCGTCACTTCTCTCAAACGGCCTCTTCTGTGGGGCAAACCATAGGGCAAATCTAGGCACTCTTGCTGGGTCACTGTGACATCACTCAGTCTTTCAGTGGCACAGACCACAACATGCCAGCTTTCACCAACAACCATCTGCTCTTGCCCAGCAGCTCAGGGGGGACCAAATCTTATCCCTCCCCCCAGTCCACCAATGGATCAAAGCGTCTCTTGAGCCTGTAGGTACATCCTTCCCCTCCCTGTAACAGTCATAACCAAAGCCATCTCACCAGTTTCAGGTCTAAATTACTCTTCACTTAAGGCTTTCGCTGCTAAAATTCTGTCTGTTTGGGACAACATATATCTTTGAACATCTCTTTTCTGTAATTAATGTCATAAATGGGCATGGATCCATCTGGTGCTGCACAAACTGCACTGGTTGCCTATTGGGTACCGGGTCCGCTTCAGGGTGCTAGTTCTTACCTTTAAAGATCTCTATGGCAAGGGACCAGCATAGCTTCAAGACTGCCTCTCCCTGCATGAACCCATTTGGTGCTCCCTGCCCCCAGAGCTGTCCCACTGGCCTCAACCAGAGCCAGGGCCTTTTCATCCATGGCTCCTGCCTGGTGGAATGAGCTGCCACTGGAGAGCCAGGCCTTGCAGGACCTGCTTCAGTAGTGCAGGGCCTGTAAAACAGCTCTTTCGGCAGATTTTTGGTTGAAACAGCAGACATCACTTGCTGTTGCCCTCCCCCCCCTTTCATATTGGTAATCCAGGATCGGTTTCCATCAGAATTTGCTTTGAATTGAAGGCTGTTACATCTGAGGCAGAGCTTGTTAACTTAGACCGATTTCGCACTCACCTTACTCCGCCTTCACGTCCGTCTTCTCCGCGCAGAGTCCTCCTGATTTCCCACTATTTGCATCAGGGCTGCAGCAAACATCGCGGTTTTCACACAGCAAATGGAAACTGGTTTTTAGTGGTTTCCGTTTGCTGTGTTTGCTGCAGCCCTGGCGCAAGTTGTGGGAAATCGGGAGGATGCCGCGCAGAGAAGAAGAAGAAGATATTGGATTTATATCCCACCCTCCACTCCAAAGAGTCTCACAATCTCCTTTACCTTCCTCCCCCACAACAGACACCCTGTGAGGTGGGTGGGGCTGGAGAGGGCTCTCACAGCAGCTGCCCTTTCAAGGACAACCTCTGCCAGAGCTATGGCTGACCCAAGGCCATTCCAGCAGGTGCAAGTGGAGGAGTGGGGAATCAACCCCGGTTCTTCCAGATAAGAGTCCGCACACTTAACCACTACACCAAACTGGCGGACATGAGGGCGGAGTAAGGGTGAGTGCAAAATTGGTCACAGTCTATTTTTCTGGATTTTCATGGTTTTAGCTATATGGAATTGCAAATTGTTTTTGTTTAGCTATGATGTAACCCACCCTGAGGGTGGGATATAAGTCAAATAAAATAAATAAAATAAGGAGCCTGCCCTGCCCACCTGCCTGAACAGTATCCTGCTGATGGCGGGGGGAGGGGGGGCACAAATCAGGCAAGGGAGACCCAACGCCCAGCCATATTGTGCCACATCCCCTTCTCTCCAAAGCAGTCAGCAACTACAGGAAACGCAGCTTGTTCATCACCAAATGCAGCTTGATTTGTCTATCAGAAACACTTCCTTTCTGTTCTCTCAGTTGCATTAGCAGTTTTGTCTCTGAACGGAACCAGAGAACAACGCGGGGCCGATTTCCGTACAGCTGCATAGAGAGAGGCTTTCTGTGAGGAAGCCTGGGAAGCCATTTCGGCAACAATGCTTGCCACGTCCCAACCTGAGACGCCACTGAATGTTAAGATTTCCTCCCCCTGGCTGTGAAATAAAAAGCGTATTCTAAATTCTGTGCTAGGCACTTAATCCAAGGCACATGCGGGCCAAATCTGGATTAGGACCACAGTGATGGGGGCTGAAGCTTTTCCCGCCAAGACATGAAACATCCCCAGAGGGACTGCTCTTTGCCCAGTTGGGAGACCTGTGGACCCCATAAGTGTACATGAACCCCAAATGGGACAAACAACAGCTCTCCCAGGGCTTTTTCAGGGTAGGAAATCAGCACAGGGGCAGGCTGAAGCCTCCTCTAAATCGGAGCCATACGTGGTTGGGATGAAGGTTCCAGCACAGAACTCATGATACGCATTTGATCACGCAGATGGGATTGCCAACTGTGACCTGGGAAATTCCTGAAGATTTGGGGGCAGAGCCTGTGGAAGGGAAATCTGGGGACAGATTTCACACCGAACCTATGGTATACCATAGAGTCTGCCCTCTGAAGCTGCCATTCTCTCAAGGGGAATTGATCTCTGTACTCTGGAGATCGGTTGCGATTCCAGATCTCCAAACCCCTCCTGGAGATTGGCAACCCTACGTGCAGACTGGAGGAGGAAAATTTAGCATGTATTTAGGTTCTGAATCACCACACGCTTGACTTTTTCCAGCACGAAAGGAATGGTCTGCCATCTCACTGAGCTGCAACAAAGATAGAACTCTCCATCTTAAAACACAATTCTGACTGTAGAATGAATATATGGTATCAAAACACAAAAAGAGTATCATCAATACAAAACATATCAGTCATGCAGAAAATTAAAACCTCATTCGTTCCAAAATGTTACTACTGTCCTTATATGGCACAAAGCCACTATATTATATTCTAGTGCTATATTTGAGAAAAGGTCCAACGGAGAACCGGTCCACTTAGCAAGCCGTTTCAGATCTCTAATCCTTCTTCTGGGGACCAATCTTGTATTTTATGTGTGATTTTCTAGGTCCAGAAGTGCCAAAAATTATACGATCATCATCCATGTCAATCCAGAATTCCAAGCTAATTTTTATGCATAATAGCGGGAATGCCATAGTTAATCCATTCCATGTCAGCAAAACAGGCATTGGAATGGATTAACTATGGAATGGATTAACTATGGATTGACACAGATGATGATTGTATAATTTTTGGCACTACTGGACCTAGAAAATCACACATAAAATACAAGATTGGTCCCCAGAAGGATTAGAGATCTGAAACGGCTTGCTAAGTGGACCGGTTCGCCGTTGGACCTTTTCTCAAACATAGCACTGGAAAATAATATAGTGGCTTTGTGCCATATAAGGACAGTAGTAGCATTGTGGAACTAATAAGGCTTTAACTTTCTGCATGACTGATATGTTTTGTATTGATGATACTCTTTTTGTGTTTTGATACTATATATTCATTATAGAGTCAGAATTGTGTTTTAACACGGAGAGTTTTATCTTTGTTGTGGTTTAGTATCTCCTCCGTGGTCTCAGTTATACTGTGATCTCATTGAGCTGCACAGGAAAACGAGACTTACTTTCTCATGCCGCACCCCGAGTGTCTCTTCGTCCTCGCCGGACAGGAGTATCAGGGACTGGGATTTCCCTTCCCGGGAGTAGTTCGTCCGAGTCCTGCGAGAACTGTCTGGGGTCTGGCTTTGCTCCAGGGGGCTCCTGCTGTCCCCAGCCAGCCCTCCTTCTTCAGACTTGCTGAGTCCTTTGGGGGATTCGCTGGCTTTGCTGGGGGCCCTCAGAATGTCACTCAGCATCAGCCTCCTGCCCCTCGTTGTGGAAGGGCTGCCCTCAGGCTCCTTCTCCGGCCTGCCAGCCCGGCCCGACTTGGGCTTCTTGAAGGCAAAGAAGTGTCCTATTTTCTTTTTGAGGGTCCGAGAGCCAGAAGACGGTGGGGTGGCCAATGCCGGGGAGGCTTCTGGTGTAACGGGGCTGTAGCCAGGCGGCAGAGAGAAAAACAAGAAAACAACCTTGAAGGGCTGCCCCCAAAACCTGCAGCTTTAGATGGGATGAGGTCAGGGTCCCCAGCGAATAGCCACGGGAGAGGCCCTTGCAGAACAAAATATGCCCATTTCACATTGCGAAAAAAGGTAGTCCCCTGTGCAAGCACCAGTCATTTCCGACTCTGGGGTGACGTTTCATCATGACGTTTTCACTGCAGACTTTTTAATGGGGTGGTTTGCCATTGCCTTCCCCAGTCATCTATGCTTTCCCCCTAGCAAGCTGGGTACTCATTTTACCAACCTCGGAAGGATGGAAGGCTGAGTCAACCTCGAGCTGGCTACCTGAACCCAGCTTCCGCTGAGATCGAACTCAGATCGTGAGCAGAGCTTAGGACTGCAGCTTTACCACTCTGCGCCATGCGGCTCTTTCACATTGGAAAAGGAGCAGGGAAATTCAATTGTCTCTGTAATGGGGACTGATAAGGAAGACTCAAGAGCACTGACTTTTCCGAAGGAGAATCGGGCTATTTAGTGGTGCCTTCACACTACACTGAATAATGCATTTTACATCTGGATTTTTGTTATTCTTACACAGTAAAATCTGGATGTAAAACACATTATTTAGTGTAGTGTGAACGCACCATTGGATCTCTCTTCCCATAAATGTTTTGGGTTGCTGTTGAATTACATGATAATACTTGCTGTGTGATCATGCAGACACCGGACTCCAATTAGAAAGTATATTTTTAGACAGCGGCTATAAGACAACTGTCTTGCTTAACGCGCAAACTGATACATCCAGGACAGCATGCACACAAAAGTTTATGCCTCCTACGAGTTTGTGTAGTCTGAACCTATCAAGCCATAGTACCTGCAGCAGCCTATCACAACATTTTCGTTCCCAGGGATAGAAGAATAGATCAAGCATGGCTGTGGTGGCTGGACTAGGATTTGGTTGACCCAAGTTCGAACCCCCACTCCTCCATGGAAGCTCACCCTGTGACCTTGGGCCAGTCACTCACCCTCAATCCGCCCCACAGGGTCGTTGTTGAGAGGATAAAATGTAGGAGGAGGCAAACAGTGTTGCAAACCACTAGGCATCCTCATTGGAGAGAAAAGCAGGGTAGAAATAAGTGAATAAATAAAAGAAGAAAAGCTCTAGGGCAAGGGTGGCCAAACTGTGGCTCAGGAGCCATATGTGGCTCTTTCACACATATTGTGCGGTTCTCAAAGTCATCCCATTGTCTGGCTTGGAGAAGGCATTTGTCTCTTTAAATCACTTCTCCAAGCCAAGTCAGCTGATGGCTTGGAAAATGCATTTAAAGTTAAAGTTGCTTTCTTTCCATCTCTCCTTCCCATCTCTCCCCATCTATTTCCTTCCTTCCTTCCCTCCCACCCCTCTTCCTTCCTTCCCTCAAACATCTGACGTTGATGTCTTGCAGCTCTCAAACATCTGACATCCATGTCTTGTGGCTCTCAAACACATGACTTTATTCTATGTGGCTCTTCCATTAAGCAAGTCTGGCCAACCCTGTGAGCCTAGGGACTGCTCTGTCAGAGGAAAAATCTGCTCATGAACACTAGTGGAGACTGGCTTACTTCGGATGGACCCCAGAATTTAGAGCATGCCATGTTCTGAGCACTCATTGGCTCTCCGGAGACAGCACTGGGCAATTGTTCAGCATGCTGCTGCAGAAGAAGGTAGGTAAGTTGGCTGCATAGAAACAGTGGGAAGCTACAGTGCTAGAACCATCCCTGGGCCCTTAGATTGCTTCCTCTAGCGTCTCTGCATGTCAGACAGCTTTTGCAGTCTACCCTCAGATTGCATTTTCATGAACATAATTCAAGTTTATAATTCGTTTATAATCCAAGCAATTCCATTTAACCTGCTAAACATATCTACTATAAAAGTGGTCAGCCAACTCTAATAATACTTCCCTTAGCATCAGTTTTACAGTCTTTCTTGAGGATACTGGATCCTTGACTGTCACTGCCTATGGTGAAAAGCACACCGTCTCCACCCTATCCCCAAATTTCAGCCCCCCTCCCCACTTCTCCTTGGCTTGAAGCGCTCCCCTCCCCTGATTAAGTCAAAGTCTTCACTTACGGTAAGTGCTCATGAATCACCTTCTTTGTGAAGAAGTCGTCTAGGCCTTCATCCAACCTCGCAATGCTTCGGTCTTCATCGTTCTCGCGCACCGCTGGCTGCACCTAGGAGCAAGTGCCATAGTTAAAGCAACAGACAGGAGATGTGAGAAAACAGTCAGCTGGAACTGGTTTATTATCTGTTATCCTTTCAAAGTTGTAGAGCGCTTTGCAGGGGTGGGAGTCTATCAGGAGCTCCTTTGCATATTAGGCCACACACCCCTGATGTAGCCAATCCTCCAAGAGCTTACAAAAAAGCCTTGGAGGATTGGCTACATCAGGAGTGTGTGGCCTAATATGCAAAGGAGCTCCTGATAGAATTCCAGCCCTGGCACATTGACAATTTATACTGAAAAAGTGACATATGAATTCAACAAACAACCTGTGTCCCCAGGAAAGCAGAACTGTTATGGAGGATTATTCAGTCTTGCAGCAGACTCAGAGAGAAGAAATAAACTGTTTGTCCAGACAGCCACCACAAGCTTTCAGCTTCATCAAGATTTGGGTGTGGACTTGGATAGCCCAGGCAAGCCTGATCTTGTCATATCTCAGAAGCTCAGCAGGGTCGACTCTGGCAAGAACTTGGATGGGAGACCTCCTTGGAATACCAGAGCCAGGAGGGCAGGGGCAGGCTTTATTCCGTCACGTATCTGAATAGCCTCCATGCTCCAGGTAGGGGACCGTCACTAGAGGTCACTATGACTTACAGGTGTACACATGCATACACACATTAAAAATACAAAATAAGATTTGGGTCTAGAAAACTCTTTGAAACCACATAAAAATTGGTCAGACTTGGTTTGCTCCTGGAAGATCTTCAATTTCCTTTAAAGAGTGGAGAGAAGTTAATATCTTTAGACTATGTGATTTAACTTACAGGGGGAAATTATACTCACAAAAGCAGATGGAGAAAAAAATTGGGTTCAGCATTCCTTGGTTTAAATATCAACAAATATTTTCTATGACTAAGGTGAATGATTTGAAAAATGCTTTTCCAAGGGATCTCACAACTTTTGAAACGTTTGAAAGCCGGCTTTCCTAGATTGAAGGGGGTACTGAAATCCATTTATGAGCTCTTAAATAGAAATAAATGGTCATTGTTATCATCGCAACAAAAGGCTTGGCATAGAAATTAAGATTTAATACCGAGTGAGTCTCAATGGAAAACGATATGGTCTGACTGTTTGTTTAAATCAAAGTCAAACAACATTAGATTTCAAAATTACAAAGTTTTCTCAAGATGGTACATGACTTCGCAAAAACTCTATCACTGCAAGTCAGTAACATCAACAAATTGCTGGAAGCAGTGTGGGGCCCCAGGTTCATTTTTGCACTGCTGGTGGGAATGCAAAATTATAATGTGCTTCTGGAACAAGATTCTGCCAATCATTAACTGTATAGCTGGAGCTACAATTCCTAATTCTCCAGAGTCTATACTCCTAAACTTTTGGGGAAATACAGAAGTTACTAAATTGCAGCAACATTTAGTAGCTTCTTTAATTGGAATAGCTCAGGACTGGAAGAAAAGGTCTACTCCAACAGTTAGAAAGTGGTTTATAAAAGTATGGGATATCCTTGTTTCAGATAAGTTGGCATCACAGATTCTTACATCTGAAAATTCATCGTATAAGTAAAATTTTGAAGAGAAATAGTTTTGCTTTTTTCAATATGTAACTTCCCAAAGTAATCCATGTTGTAAATTCCCAAGGAGATACTTGAATTTTGTTTGCTATCGAGTGTCTGATGGTTTGTCTGTATGGATATACTATGTATGTATTATTTTGCAGTCTTGCTCTATTTTGTTTTAGTTTTAATTTTGCTCTGTAATTTTGAGTTTCACTTTTTATTTTATTTTATTTTTGTATTACTTTGAAATTTTAATAAACTATTTAAAATTTAAAAAAGAAAAAAGAAACCACATAAAAAAGCATCTCATGGGAATCTGGTCAGGGCACAGAAGCCCTTGAAGTGCCAGACCAATTTTGCAAATTGGAAAGGAAAGGTTCCCTGTGCAAGCACCAGTCGTTTCCGACTCTGGGGTGACATTGTTCTCGCCACGTTTTCACGGCAGACTTTCTACGATGTGGTTTGCCATTGCCTTCCCCGAGACAAATTAGCCCTCTTGTATTTAAACACTTGGATCAATAACCTCCCTCACAACTCTGTCCTGGCAAACACTCTTCAAGAAAGGAATGCTTTGGAGATGGGATTGGTTGGTGTACCTTCTGGAAGCCACATGAACAGATAAAGCTGTCTTGTTCTGAACCTACCAAGGGCAGTCTGGCCTTATTCTGATAGGCAATGGCTCTCCAGAGTCACAGGAAGAGGTCTTTCCCAACAGCTGCTACATGGTTCTGCTAACTGGAGGTGCTGAGATCAAATCTAGAACCTTCAGCATGCCAAGCAGATACTCTCACACACTGAGCCAAAGGTCCACCTAAAATGTCAAGTTCCAGAGTCCTGTTCACAGCTTGAACTCATCCCAGGCAGTTTAAACCTTGATTCACCTCCTCAAAAAAGTAATCTGAGGCAGATCTTAACCCTTGGTTATGTTCCCCCTGCACTTTGATTCCTGACTTGGGTAGTCCAGGTGACCTCAATCCTGTCAGATCTCAGAAGCTAAGCAAGGTCAAGTAAGCTAGAAATGGCTAGTAATTGGAAGAATGACCTTGCTGTGTCCCCTCTAAACTGAGTTTGTGTGAGCTAGCTCATAGTTTTTTAGCATTTGGCTCACACTTTTTTGTCTTAGCTCAGGAAAAATGGCCCCAGAGCAAACTAATTTATACAGCAGCTCACAACTTTAATGCCAGGAGCTCACAAAGTAGATTTTTTGCTCACAAAATTTCACAGCTTAGAGGAAATATTTAAGTCGGCTGTGTCTTGACAGGACTTTCCACTATTATCAGGCATGTTGGGCCCAGACTGTGATCACGACTACAGTGTGGAGCGTACAGTTGCCACGTCCTCTCACCTGTCTGGCAGGGTGATTTGGGGGGCATCCCGGGGTGGACAGGGACATTTTTTCAACCTCAAAACCAAAGAGTGTTTTTTTTGCCCTCTAAACCATCGATTCTGCCCAAATACTAGAGCGTACCCATGAAACATCCCCAATGCAATGACATCACTTCTGGGTTATGCCATTGCTCTGAGCAGGGCTTTTTTTTGTAGCAGGAACTCCTTTGCCTATTAGGCCACACACCCCTGATGTAGCTAATCTTCCAAGAGCTCACAGTAGGCCCTATAAGAACAGCCCTGTAAGCTCTTGAAGGACTGGCTACATCAGGAGGATGTAGCCTAATAGGCAAAGGAGTTCCTGGTGCTGAGGATGTTGTGTGGCAATGTCCTTGTTTAGGGAAGGGGTTCCCGCTGCAACCCAGCTGTCCACGGCAGAAAGGAGTCCCTGAAACCAGGGAACCCCTGCTGGGACCTGGGGCAATGAAAATACAAACTGTGATTAGAATCACAGTAATAACGAAAAACAAATTCTTGACACAAACAAATGTGTCTTATTAATATAAATACAAGGAAAAGTGGAAAACCTTATACAAAAATCTATAACGCATACAATCCAAAGACAAGAACTGTCATATAAAAAAAAGAGTGACAACTAATCAGAAACTTAGTAGAATTCAAAAACTCCGTCCAAATAAGGTACTAAAGTTCACAAAACTTTAAAGAGGCCCACAGTCCAATATACAATTCGGATTGTCTTAATCCAAGAATAAGTTGACCTGACAAGGAACAAGGAGTCTGGAGTAGCTGCCCCACATTTCAAAGATAATGAGTCTTCTTCCTCAGCATAAGTAAATTATTGGACATGCAACTGTAAATTCCAGTATGGCAAAAAGCCTCAGTGTAAGTCAGGCAATAAGCCACACAGCTCTGTAGAGCCCCAAGACAATGCATCAATTCTCAATTTTAGATGTTAAATTCGGAATTTTAAATTGCAAAGACCACTCAGAGCATTCAGTGACTTAACATGGTGCTCAACATTTTCAAAGCCTGGGGGGCTGGCAAACCAAAAGGGGGGGGGGGTTAAGCTTTCCCTTATGCTGCTTTCCTGACCTACTAGGGTTGCCAAGTCCAATTCAAGAAATATCTGGGGACTTTGGGAGTGGAGCCAGGAGACATTAGGGGTGGAGCCAAGATCAAGGCTGTGACAAGCATAATTGAACTCCAAAGGGAGTTCTGGCCATCACATTTAAAGGGACCGCGCACCTTTTCAATTCCTTCCTTCCATAGGAAATAATGAAGGACAGGGGCACCTTCTTTTGGGGCTCATAGAATTGGACCCCCTGGTCCAATCATTTTGAAACTTGGGGGTTATTTTGGGGAGAGGTACTAGATGCTATACTGGAAATTTGGTGCCTCTACCCCAAAAAACAGCCCCCCCAGAGCCCCAGATACCCGTGGATCAATTCTCCATGATTTTCTATGGGAATAAATCTCCATAGGGAATAACAGAGTTCCCAGCAGACATTTCCCTCCCCTCCCCCTGCTTTCTGACGACCCTGAAGCGGGGGGAGGGCCTCCAAACTGGGGGATCCCCTGCCCCCACCTGGGGATTGGCAACCCCACCTGGAAGCTGGCAACCCTAGAAGCAAATAGTTCCACTTCAGATCAGAAAAATGGGGGGAGGATGAAGACCAAACACCTCCCTTTCCCTATGCTGCAGTCAGGATCAGCTCCCTGATAAATGCATTAGCTAAAACCCCAGAGGGTCCAGTCACAGGATTCAGAATGTTTTGTCTGCTTTTTTCCTTGACACAGCCTTTTAAGCGTGGAGGCGCTTTCTTAGCCTCAGAACCCGAGTGCCACCCTAATTGATGGCGCCTCTCTTCTTACAAGTTCTTGAGCAGTGGCAGACCTTTGAAACTCACCACCACCTGACCCACTTTGAATGAACAGGCAGCAAAACGGCTTTACTCTTTAGCTATACAAACATGTGATCCTTTTAGACAGGTGTAAAAATACGAGAGGGCGGGAGACTGTATCTCTAGGCTATCTTCAGTGCTGCCTTGGCATGACAGGATCCTTGCTTGCAACTCAACCACTCGTTTATCAGGGCAATGCTAAGCTGCGGAAAACTAGCTTAGAAGCGGCCCTGGAAAACTCAGGCTGAGTTGCCACAGTCAGTTGCACAGACCCATCCCTCCCTCATTTGTTGCTGGCCCCAGAGGAGGGTGGCAGAGCCCTTTGAAGCTTCCAGGTCATTTGCTAGTTTGGTGTTGAGAGCCAGTTTGGTGTAGTGGTTAAGTGTGCAGACTCTTATCTGGGAGAACCGGGTTTGATTCCCCACTTCTCCACTTGCAGCTGCTGGAATGGCCTTGGGTCAGCCATAGCTCTTGCAGAGTTGTCCTTGAAAGGGCAGCTTCTGTGAGAGCTCTCTAAGCCCCATCCACCTCACAAGGTGTCTTTTGTGAGGGAAGGAGATAAAGGAGATTGTGAGCTGCTCTGAGACTCTGATTCAGAGAGAAGGACAGGTATAAATATATGGTCTTCTTCTTTCGATAGTGAACACAGAGGACAGTTGATCAGAACGAGGAAAAGTCCACACGATGGTCACCAAATGGGACTGGCTGGGAAATAATGAGCAAAATATAGCTCTCTGTTAGTGGATCCCTAACGATAATTTGTTGCAGCCCTAAGGATACCAACCTCCAGGTGTCACCTGGATATCGCCTGCTTTTACAACTGATCTCTATCTGGTAGAGATCAGCTCCGCTGGAGAAAATGGCGCTTTGGAGGGTGGACTCTATGGCATTAAAACCTGCTGAGATCCCTCCCCTTCCTAAACCCCACCCTCTAGAGGCTCCACACCCATCTCCATGTATTTCCCAACCCAGATCTGGCAACCCTGTGCAGTCTTAAGCCAATAAAATATGAAATAACTAATTAACAGGGCAATCCTAAACCAAGTGCATAGAAGTCAGTGGGCTTATAAGGGTGTAACTCAGTTTTATATTGCACTAGAAAGCTTTACAACAATTAAAAACATTTAATAAACAACACACACTATATAAAGCTTTTTAAAAATGAGCAATCAGTCCCTGGGACTAAATATGTGATATATAAATCAGAAACAACACGATGATACAAGATTATCATGCAGACAGTATACTAAAAAGTAGCCTAACACAGTCAAGGACATGGAATCTCAATGTGTTTATTTAGTAGGGCTAAAAACACCACTGTTTTTTATTGATCTTGTCCAGGGGTGGCCAAACTTGCTTAATGAAAGAGCCACATAGAATAAATGTCAGAAGTTTGAGAGCCACAAGGCATGAATGTCAGGTGTTTGAGAACAGGCAGGCAGGCAGGCAGAAAGGAAGGAAGGAAAAGAGATGGGGGAGGGAGGAGGGAAGGAGAGGTGGAAAGAAAGCAACTTTAACTTTAAATGCATTCTCCAAGCTGCTGGTTGGCTTGGAGGAGTGATTTAAAGGGAGAAATTCCTTCTCCAAGCCAGCTGATGGGGCAGTAGGGGTCCTCAAGAGCCACACAAGTATGTATGAAAGAGCCACATTTGGCTCCCGAGCCACAGTTTGGCTACCCCTGATCTTGTCAATGCTGTCTGCAAACAGGAAGCCGGTTTTCTCTACCCTTCAACAGGACCTTTCTATTCCAGAAATTCTTTTCCAGAGCAATGAAAGAGTAAACACAAAGATCTACCATCTGCCCTAAACCTCAGATGCAAAACCACAGGTGAGGTGCTGCGATGCAGAAACTGCCATCTTCACCCACGGCGCTAGCTATAAACTGACATGTACAAAGGCTTCTCCCTAAAAGAAACTTGGTTCAGAAAATTAGATCCGCCAATCCAGCATGGCACCAGCACAGTGTAGTACTACAGTGCCAAATGAGGATCTGGAAGAAACAGGTTTGAATCCCCACTTGGTCATGGAAGCTCTCAGTCCATTCTCTCTCTCACACCCCGGCATACCTCACAAGGTTGTTGTTGTGTGCCGACAAAACAGAGGTGGAGAGATGATCCTAAGTGGTTTTGGGAAGAAAAGTAGAGTACAAATAGTTCATTAATCACTCAGAACCTGTGGGCGGTCAAAGGCCTTGTTCACACATGCAGGAAAGTGAGTGGTAGAAGCAACCACCTCTGCAGGTGGGAGACTCCAACTGTGAACCTTCCTTTCTTAAGAAGTAGAGACAAACAGATGCGGTGGCTTAAAAAGCCAATGGGATTTTGGGCTGTATCAACCAAAGTATGGTGTCCAGATCACATGAAGTGATGGTATCGCTTTACTCTGCTCTGGTTAGATCTCACCTAGAGTATTGTGTTCAGTTTTTGGCACCACAATTTAAGAAGAATATAGACAAGCTGGAACGTGTCCAGAGGAGGGCAATGAAGATGGTGAGGGGTCTGGAGACCAAGTCCTACAAGAAAAGGCTGAAGGAGCTGGGTATGTTTACCCTGGAGAGGAGATGACTGAGAGGTGGTATGATCACCATCTTCAAGTACTTGAAGGGCTGTCCTATGGAGGATGATGTGGAGTTGTTTTCTGTTACCCCAGAAGGTCAGACCAGAACTAACGGATTGAAATTAAATCAAAAGAGCTTCTGGCTCAACATTAAGAGGAACTTCCTGACCGTTAGAGCAGTTCCTCAGTGGAACAGACTTCCTTGGGAGATGGTGGGCTTTCCTTCCTTGGAGGTTTTAAAACAGAGACTAGATGGCCATCTGACAGCAATGCTGACTCTGCGTATTAGCTCTCTTGGAGTGAAAACTGGAAGTACACAGCTTTAAAGGAAGTACTGATACAGAATCCTGGAAGAGTGGCTATTGTGAATGTATTGTGAATGTGCTATTATTGTGATTGAATGAATGTATATTGTTGTATTGTTCAGTACTTTGAATATAGTAGTGTGACTGTGTTTCCACCTTAATGAATTACATGACAAATAGTATAAAGAATATTTTGTTTTCTTCAGTGATCTTTTTTTACGGGTTCACAATTCTGTGAATTAAGCAGATTGTGAGAAGGAGGGCAGGAAGGGCAGCATCAGCGCTGAGTACTTGTGGCCCTTTCTTACATGTCCAGGGAAATGTTGATGGCCGCTTTGGGATCGGTCAGCCATGTTTCCCCAGGCCATCTTCCAGGCATGGAGCAGTAGGGTTGCCAATCCCCAGGTGGGGGCAGGGGATCCCCCGGTTTGGAGGCCCTCCCCCCGCTTCAGGTTCGTCAGAAAGCGGGGGGAGGGGAGGGAAATGTCTGCTGGGAACTCTGTTATTCCCTATGGAGATTTATTCCCATAGAAAATCATGAAGAATCGATCTGTGGGTATCTGGGGCTCTGGGGGAGTTGTTTTTTGGGATAGAGGCACCACATTTTCAGTATAGCATCTAGTGCCTCTCCCCAAAATACCCCCCAAGTTTCAAAAAGAGTGAACCAGGAGGTCCAATTCTATGAGCCCCAAAAGAAGGTGCCTCTATCCTTCATTATTTCCTATGGAAGGAAGGAATTGAAAAGGTGTGCGGTCCCTTTAAATGTGATGGCCAAAACTCCCTTTGGAGTTCAATTATGCTTGTCACAGCCCTGATCTTGTCTCCACCCCTAATGTCTCCTGGCTCCACTTCCAAAGTCTCCTGGCTCCACCCCCAAAGCCCCCAGATATTTCTTGAATTGGACTTGGCAACCCTATGGAGCAGGGGTGGAGGGGAGGTATTTGTGAATTCCCTGCATTTTGCAGAGGGTTGGACTAGATGACCCTGGAGGTCCCTATGAAAGAGAAGACTCGCTTCATGTGCTCTGCTGGCTTTCTTTCTGTTCAGGGAGCTTTTAAACATCAAGAGATGTTTCAAAATACAGTCCTCTACCTGCAGACTGAAATGGTGCAGCCAATTAGGCGTCCATAGCTGCATGGCCTGATTCCCCCTGCATGTATGAGCCAGGCCTTAACAGAGACTCAGCATCTGCCGCCGGATGAAGGCATCCTTCAACTTACGCCCAAATTTTGCCTTAGCTGCTTTGCGGTGGGATCTCTTTGGTTAGATATTTGGAAAAACCCTGCTTCAGCACACGGCATATGCTACGAAAGTCAGAACATCTCCTTCCTCAGAACCTGTGGGCGACGGAGAGGAATTTGAGTGGGATATGTTCATGTTAGGAAGGAGACAGAAAGAGCAAGCCTCCAGACTTGTGCTCCACACTGGAAGCTCCAGTCAATGGAATTATCCTTAAGACTGCACATCTCATTTTAGGAAGGCATCCAATATTTCCCCCCTTCCATGACGGTGATGTGCGTTTTCTCTCTCTCTCTCTTGCAACCCCTAGGGAGTCTTGCCTCTGTCTCAAATGGAATCCCAGTGGTGAAGAACTGACAACCTTCCTGTCTGCAGAATCTGAAATAAATTTTGTGAAGTCTCTAAAGTGGCGCTAGATCTGTTCGGTTTTGCTGCAACAGACCAACGCGGCTACCCCTCTGGGATTACTGCCTCTGTGCTTGCCACTGCCCCCCTTCAAGCCGGCACACCCGCAGCAAACATGAGGAGGACTAATGTGCTTTCCCAGTAAAGGACACGAACATTCATAAAAGATAGGAAAGGGCCACGGCTCAGTGGTAGAGCATCTGCTCGGAATGCAGAAGGTCAAAGGTTGCCATCTCCAGTTACAAACATCAGATAGTAGGCAATGTGAATCTGCCTGAGACCCTGGAGAGCTGCTTCTGGTCTAAGTAGGCAATACTCCCTACCAGGGGTCATTCTGTAGAAAAAGAGGTGCCGGAGCTCATTAGCACAACTCACTTGCATATGCCACACACCCCTGGGACCACCAGAAGGTGTTCTAAATTATATCAGCCTTAAAACCCTTCCTGAATTATTATAATTGTCCTAATAAAACCTTATTCCCGTCATACTTTTAAAATTACTTTCTCCGATGTGGCCACAGTGGAATGAGGAAGTTTTCAATCTGTCTGCTTTATATGTTTTGGTTATTCCCCCATTTTTTGTGGGGGGAAATACCAGAAAGTTTGTCAGATCGTAGAGTTCAGCAAAATTCTCACAGGGGGTTTGAACAATGGAGCCCAGAAGCAATTATTTTGGGCAGGGAGAGGGGTAAAGAAAGAAGATGATGATATTGGATTTATATCCCGTCCTCCACTCCGAAGAGTCTCAGAGCTGCTTACAATCTCCTTTACCTCCCCCCCCACAACAGACACCCTGTGAGGTAGATGAAGATATTGGATTTATATCCCGCCCTCCACTCCGAAGAGTCTCACAGTGGCTCACAATCTCCTTTACCTTCCCCCCCCCCCCCACAACAGGCACCCTGTGAGGTAGATGAAGATATTGGATTTATATCCCGCCCTCCACTCCAAAGAGTCTCAGAGCGGCTCACAATCTCCTTTACCTTCCTCCTCCACAACAGACACCCTGTGAGGTGGGTGGGGCTGGAGAGGGCTCTCACAGCAGCTGCCCTTTCAAGGACAACCTCTGCCAGAGCTATGGCCGACCCAAGGACCCTAACAGGTACAATTGGAGGAGTGGGGAATCAAACCCGGTTCTCCCAGATAAGAGTCTGCACACTTCACCACTACACCAAACTGGCTCTCCACAGTGAAATGTAGAGGTTCCGGAGCTTCACTCCTGTGAGCTCTTGCCCAAAATGAGGCCTGCTCCCTTCTTTGATGGCCAAGGATCTGATGCAACATAGGGCATCTTCATGTGTTCCTATGAATGAATGCCTGCAAATTCTATCTGATCAACCTTCTTGTTAAAAAGTAGAAGTTAATCTAGCAAGTGATAAGTGAGGAAGCTGCACCCAGAAGCCCCAGTCTTTGTATCACAGAAGGCATCCATAGGCAAGGGGCACAAATCCTGACAGAATGTGCTGTAGGGCATCATCATCTACCTCATCCTCATGGATGTGACCTGGGCAAGCAAAACAACACAGACCACAGGAGCGTATTACACAGCTGAATGGTCCAACGTTGTATGCCCCCACCCCAAAACTCCTCGCCAGTTCCCTGCTCTGAGATGTAGCAATAAGTTTCCCCTCTCCATGAGGGGAATGCCAACTTGTAGCTGAGAGCTGGCGTTCTGACCCCTCTAGGCAAGGGAAATGTCTTGCTCTCTCTTTGCAGATGCAATGGAGAACATTTGTGCATGACAGAAAGGGCCAGAACACCAACTCTCAGGCAGAATAATAGCTGAGCAATCGCATTTTTACACACACACCCCCCCCCAAGTTTCTCCACTGAAAGCCACTCGAGTACAAAGAGAAATGTTAAGGGTGATGGTGTTGGGATGCAACTTCCTTTAAAAAAAAAAAAAAAAAGAGAAGCCATGTTGGATCAGGCCAATGGCCCATCCAGTCCAACACTCTTTGTCACACAGTGGCCAAAAAACCCAGGTGCCATCAGGAGGTCCACCAGTGGGGCCAGGACACTAGAAGCCCTCCCACAGTTGCCTCCCCCAAGCACCAAGAATACAGAGCATCACTTGCCCCAGACAGAGAGTTCCATCTATATTTTGTGGCTAATAGCCACTGGTGGACTTCTGCTCCATATGTTTATCTCTGAGCCGACAGAACAGCTGAGAAGTGGTATTTTGCCTCTCCCATATAGTTACAAGGGGCGTAGTGGAGCCAGATGATGTAACAGGGAGGTTCACTGTTCCACTCAGGACCCATTAAGGCCAGGGCTGTTTTTTTTGTAGCAGGAACTCCTTTGCATATTAGGCCATACCCTCCTGATGTAGCCAATCCTTCTGGAGCTTACAGTAGGCCCTGTCCTAAGAGCCCTGTAAGCTCTTGGAGGATTGGCTACATGAGGGGGGTGCGACCTAATATGCAAAGGAGTTCCTGCTACAAAAAAAGCCTTCATGGCCACCATAACTGCTTGAGTTGTGAACCCCAACTGCAGACTGTAAAGCAAACCAAAGAAATCAGGGAGTGAAGGAAGGAAGGTCATGTCCCTGTCCCTACCACGAACTAGGTAAAGCCATTCCACATTTCTACAGGAAACATAGTTACAAGGCTCACTCAGTCCGCCTGGCATCAATTGCACTATGAGGCTGGATAATGAAGAAAAAGAAGAAGAGATTGGCTTTATACCCTGCCCTTCACTCAGAGTCTCAGAGTGGCTGACAATCACCTTCCCTTCCTCTCCCCACAACAGACACCCTGTGAGGTAGGAGGGGCTGAGAGATCTTGGAGAGAACTGTGACTGACCCAAGGTTACCCAGCTGGCTGCATGTGGAGGAGGAGTGGGAATCAAACTCAGTTCTCCAGATGAGAGTCCACTACTCCTAACCACTATGCCAAACTGGCTCTCTCAAGCTTGCAGTTCAAACAATGCCTGCTGCTGGGGTGTCCTTATTTTGGAGTTGCTCAGCTTGGAGAGAATATTTACACTGGGCTTCTTTAAAATCTTCTGCATCTCAGAGCACAGAAATTATTTTCTTATTATAAGAGGTGGGAATATGATCACACATTCCCTTCTCCGGGCACATCAGAAACTCTGCTAAGCACAGTGAGGGGAATACTGCCTATATTGCAGAAAGTATCAAGGGAAGAGCTGCAGGTCTTTCGTGTGTTTAGATGTGACTGTGCGTACCTGCCTTTTTCTCAGCACTGGCAGAAGCACTAAGAACATAAGAGAAGCCATGTTGGATCAGGCCAACGGCCCATCCAGTCCAACACTCTGTGACACACAGTGGCAAAATTTTTTATATATACACTCACACTGTGGCTAATAGCCACTGATGGACCTCTGCTCCATATTTTTATCTAAACCCCTCTTGAAGGTGGCTATACTTGTGGCCGCCGCCACCTCCTGTGGTAGTGAATTCCACATGTTAATCACCCTTTGGGTGAAGAAGTACTTCCTTTTATCCATTTTAACCTGTCTGCTCAGCAATTTCATCGAATGCCCACGAGTTCTTGTATTGTGAGAAAGCGAGAAAAGTACTTCTTTCTCTACTTTCTCCATCCCATGCATTATCTTGTAAACCTCTATCATGTCACCCCGCAGTCGACGTTTCTCCAAGCTAAAGAGTCCCAAGCGTTTCAACCTTTCTTCATAGGGAAAGTGCTCCAGCCCTTTAATCATTCTAGTTGCCCTTTTCTGGACTTTCTCCAATGCTATAATATCCTTTTTGAGGTGCGGCAACCAGAACTGCACACAGTACTCCAAATGAGACCGCACCATCGATTTATACAGGGGTATTATGATACTGGCTGATTTGTTTTCAGTTACCTTCCTAATAATTCCCAGCATGGCGTTGGCCTTTTTTATTGCAAACACACACCGTCTTGACATTTTCAGTGAGTTATCTACCATGACCCCAAGATCTCTCTCTTGGCCAGTCTCTGCCAGTTCACACCCCATCAACTTGTATTTGTAGCTGGGATTCTTGGCCCCAATGTGCATTACTTTGCACTTGGCCACATTGAACCGCATCTGGCACGTTGACGCCCACTCACTCAGCCTCAACAGATCCCTTTGGAGTTCCTCACAATCCACTCTGGTTCTCACCACCCTGAAGAATTTAGTGTCATCCGCAAACTTGGCCACTTCACTGCTCACTCCCAACTCTAAATCATTTATGAACAAGTTAAAGAGCATGGGACCCAGTACCGAGCCCTGCGGCACCCCACTGCTTACCGTCCTCCACTGCGAAGACTGCCCATTTATACTCACTCTCTGCTTCCTATTACTCAGCCAGTTTTTGATCCACAAGAGGACACTGTGGCACATTGTCCCAAGTCATGTAGCACCCTACCTAAACCAGGGCTTTTTTTGGTAGCAGGAACTCCTTTGCATATTAGGCCACATCTCCCTGATATAGCCAATCCTCCAAGAGCTTACAGGCATCTTACAAACAGGGCCTACTTTAAGCTCCAGGATTGGCTAAATCAGCGGGGTGTGACCTAATATGCAAAGGAGTTTCTGCTACAAAAAGAGCCTGACCTGAACAGGACTGGTAGCAGCTCTCCAGGGTCAAATGTTGGCTGGAATTACAATTGATCCCCAGACGACACAGACCCCCCCTAGAGAAAATGGCTGCTTTGGAGGGTGAACTGTATGGCATTACACTCCACTGATGTCCCTCCCCTCCCCAAAATTCCACCCTCCCCAGGCTCCCCCTTCTCTCAAATCTCCAGGATTTTCCTAACCTGGAGTGGGCAACCCTACCAGGGTTTCAAAGAAGAGATCTTTTACATCACATCCTTCCTGATCCTTTTAGCTGCAGACTGAACCTGGGACCTTCTGCATGCAAAGCACAATGTCTATTGCTGAGCTAAGGCCCCATTCCAATGTACAGGTCTACAAAGGGATCATGCAGGGCTTTTTTGTAGCAGGAACTCCTTTGCATATTAGGCCACACACCCCTGATGTAGCCAATCCTCCAAGAGTTTACAGTAGGCCTTGTACTAAGAGCCCTGTAAGCTCGGAGTGTTGGCTACATCAGCGTGTGTGTCCTAATATGCAAGAGTTCCTGCTACCAAAAAAGCCCTGCATGTAGCAAACCTTGCTTAGCCCCGACAATGAATATTCTCAATATCTGCAAGAGGCTTGGGCCACGTCTATGCATTTCAAGACCTCTCTTAAGCCTCTTTAACATTACTAAGTTCACTGCTGGCCACTCATCCACACACCGTTGCCATCTGAATGGTTCCTTTGCTTCCCAGGGACTTAATTTTAACCTCAGACATGAAGCTGGGCAACACGTAATTTTGCGTACAGTTCGGAGAATGCACAGAAGCAACTTCAACATTGTCTGGGTTGCACAGTCAACTGAATAATAATAACCACTGTGGTTATAATTTCAGACTAGGAACCGGGGAGACCCAGCTTAGAATTCCTACTCTGCCATGAAAACTTGCTGAGTAACCTTGGTCCAGTCACACACAGGACCAGCCCGGCGCACCCATTAGACAACCTTAAGTGATTGCCTAGGATGCGGCCCTGGGGGGGGGGGGGGCGCCATATTGGATACACTCTGGGAGGGTGGGGGCTGCCCCCTCTCTCCCAGGTGATTTAAATCATGTGGAAGAGCACCCAGGAGCAGCTGCTGCTCTTCCCACACCCTGGAAAGGTCCAACCAATCAGCTGATCAGCAAGGCCTTTAAATTGTCCAGGAGGCCAGCGCCTGCTCCTGTGTGCTTTTCCGATCATGAGGGAATGCCAGCAGGGGCGGCCGGGCTGGCCTCCCCCTCCATTTAAAAAGCCCACCGACCAGCTAGTCAGCTGGGTTTTTAAATTGTGTGGGAAGGGCAGTGACTGCTCCTACCACTCTTCCTGTTCAATTTGAATCACCAGTAGGGGGCAGCCTTCAGAAACCTCCACCACTGTGGCTTGAAGGCCATGGCTGATCAGGGAAACTTTCCCTAGTTATCTTGGTTTTAAAAAATTATATTTTAATTCTATTTGGTCCCCCTTCAAGAACGTCTACAGTTTGCTGGCAGGACAGAAACATTTTAATGGCAACAAAGGCTACAGCCCATAAGCTTGCTGGACTAATTGCAGCAGCCAGGCCTTGGTTTTGCATGCATAGATGGTCGCTGTGACCATCTGGCCGTGGAGCTCAGTCAAGGACTGTTGGATACACTACACAGTGACCGCTCCCCCCCACACACACACAGCTTGCCATCTAGCCCATGGAACTGCAGCTTATCTGCACTGGCCAGCAAGGGGACCTGTCTAAAGGCAGGAGTTTTCAAACACCCATTTGCAACATACATGCTTTTAAGGCGCACACATAAATCTTCAATGTACTCTTAAAAAGAAAAAAAAGGTAAAGAAAAAAAGAAGGAAAAGCTTCTCAAAAGACGAGCAACAGAGGCAAAGCCAAGACCTAATAAACATGAAAAGCAGAGCAAGAAAACACCATATGTGAAATATGTAATTTAAGATATGGTCTATACAGGTGTCATTTCATATATAAAGAGGTGCCAGAGCTCATTAGCACAACTAGCTCATTAGCACAATTAGCATACGCCACGCACCCCTGACATCACCTGAAGTTGTACTAAATTATAGCAGTTCATCATCTACCTTAAAACTTTACTCTCATCATATTTTTAAAATTACTTTCTCCTATTGGCATGAGGAAGATTTCCATCTGTTTTAGTTCTTTCCCCCTTTTTTTGTGGGGAAAAAGATTAGAAAGTTCAGTAAAATTCTCACAGGGGGTTTGAACAATGGAGCCCAGAAGCAAGTTATTTGGGGAAGGGTAAGAAAGAAAGAGCACAATAAAATTAAGAGGTTCTGGAGCGCCGCTCCTGTGAGCACCTGCCCAAAATAAGGCCTGCCTGTGAGAGAGTCAGTGTAGTGTCGTGAATAAAGTGTCAAATTGTATCTGGAAAACCCCAATTCAAATCCTGCCTCTGTCAAGGAAGCTCTTTGGCTCACCTGAGCAGCCGTTCTCTCTTTTCCTGTCATGACAGATTGCCCAGCATTGTGGTGAGAATAAAACAGAGGTGGGGACTGGGAGAATGATGTAAGCCACTTCAGACTGGAGACCAAAGGAGGGTATAAAATATCAAAATAAATAAATGGGGGGTGAGGTGGAGAAGGGTAGGGTCTAATAGGATAGAATCAAAGGGGTTTCATATAGCAGCACCAAGACACAGTTGATGCAGCTGTGGAAACACACAGACACAAACAATTTTGTAGTCCTAGGCACACTGCAAAAAAGTCAGATCTGTTGAGCTACTGGCAACCTGCCATACATGGCAGAAAATCAGCCTTTGGCTTGGCTAGCTGCAAATTGTGCTTACCTGAAACAAAGTCAATTAACTCCTATATTAAATTAGTTAATCCCTTATGCTGGTGCAACAGATGGCAGAGAACAAGTGGACAAGGAATGGCAAAAAACCCTTTTGACCTGCCTCAGCCTGGTCACTCCCAAGGTCTAGTTGTATAGTTCGCTGCCTGCTGTCTCACAGCTTTGACACTTCCTAGAAACTGGTCTCCTCCATGGTCACTCAATGCTTTTGTGCAGGAGAACGTTGCTCCATGACTTGTGTTAAGAACATCAGAACCAGTAGTCCATCAAGTCCAGCTTCCTGTCTCACACAGTGACCAACCAATTCCTCTGGACGTCCAACAAACAGGGCATAGAGGTCAAGGCCTTCCCCTGATGTTGCCTCCAGCTTCTGGAATTCAGACGCCTCTGAATGTAGGGTTGCCATCACCCATCTGGTGGGGAGATTTGAGGGGCATTCCAAGGGTGGGTGGGGACATCACAGGTGGGGGTGCTCTGGTTTTCTGGGCAAACTTTACGGTTAAATTGGGCTTAAACCATAGATTTTGCCTAAAAACCAGTGTGTCTCCCATGCAACATCCCTGTTTAGTGAAGGGGTTTCCCCTGCTAGCCAACTCTCACAGGAGCATTCCTTGCCCACCTTCTGCACACTTGGAGGTCCAGCGCAAAGGAACTGAGGTTGTTAAACAATGCGGATGGATGCAATGGCAGCTGCTGAATTGCACAGCACAAGACAACGCAGCCCAGGGATCAGCCGCACTTTGAACAGACAGTTCCCCCAATGCAATCCCACTACAAAGTATCTTTTGTCAAGAAACCTGCCAACTCCAACATTCAGCTGACTTCATCCTCTTCACCGTTTCTCCTGCCAAAATTAGCAGGATTTCGGTGCACACCTGTGACTTCCTCTTCTTCCCCCCACCCTTAATCCCAAACACAATACCTTTTCCTCCCAGCCCTGGGATGCTTTGAACATAAGAGAAGGCATGTCGGATCAGGCCAATGGCCCATCCAGTCCAACACTCTGTGTCACACAGTAGCCAAAAAACCCAGGTGCCATCAGGAGGTTCACAAGTGGGGCTAGAAACCCTTCCACTTTGCCCTCCTGCCAAGCACCAAAAATATAGAGCATCACTGCTCGACAGTTCCTACAATATGCTGTGGCTAACAGCCACTGATGGACCTCTGCTCCATATTTTTATCCAATCCTCTCCTGAAGCTGGCAATGCTTGTAGCCGCCACCACCTCCTGTGGCAGTGAATTCCACATGTTAATCACCCTTTTATCCGTTCTAACCCAACTGCTCAGCAATTTCATCGAATGCCCACAAGTTCTTGTATTGTGAGAAAAGGAGAAAAGTACTTCTTTCTCTACTTTCTCCATCCCGTGCATGATCTTGTAAACCTCTATCATATCTTTGGGGTATGCAAGCATGCAGAGGAATGCACCTGTGTTCCTCTGCCACAGAAAAACTCTGCTGGCCAGGGGGGCAAAGCTGCTGGTTCCGTTTCCAGACTTCAGCACACAAGACCTACCTACTCTGGACCCAAAAGGCATCCATCTCATCCAGGGTTGGCCAACCTTGCTTAACGTAAGAGCCACACAGAATAAATGTCAGATGTTTGAGAGCCACAAGACAGGGAGGGAGGGAGATGATGATGATTGATAGATGATAGGTAGGTAGATAGATGGGTAGATAGATGATGATGTTGTAGACGGACGGATGGATGGACGGACAGAGAAATGATAGATTATATATAGACAGACAGACAGACAGATGGATAGATATGGAGATGGATAGATGGATGGATGTGGGGAAGGGGTAGGAAGGAAAGGAAAAGATGGAAAGAACTCCAAGCTGCTGATTGGCTTGGCTTTGAAAAATGATTTAAAGAGCCAAATGCTTTCTCCAAGCTAGCCAATGGGGCGGTGGGGGCTTCAAGAGCCACACAATGTGTGTGAAAGAGCCACATGTGGCTCCCAAGTGGCAGTTTGGCCACCCCTGGTCTAATCCAACATGCTGTTTACAACAGCCAACCAAATCCCTCTAGCAAGCTTGCAAGACATCGACTGTTACTTGCCTCCAAATGCCTGGTCAGTGGGGAAAACAGGATATAAAGGTTTTAATAAATAAGCATGCTGGGGGCATCTGGCAGCCAAGGCTAACTCAGCACATGATGAGGAATTTCATATAGTTAAGGGTGTGCTGCCACTTCCTTGGGGTCACTCCCTGAGCCACCTGCCAATCACTTTCATCAAATCACGCAGGGTTTCTAATATTCAACTCTGCTTCTAGTGTTCCAAAGAGGGGAAATCAAGAGAAGGAAATTAGGGTTTTTTTGCTGACAAATCGTGTCAGAACAACCCATTCTGACACTTTCATTGCAGGGCAAAGAGAGAGCCTGCACTGAAAAAGGACATCGCTTTGACTGATAAGAAGAATAAGAATCTTCAGGGGTTGCATCACAGCCCAGAACAATCACGACTATTTGGCTGTCATCTGCAGGCACACAGACACATACAAGGGAGGTGCCAATACCCCATGTATTTACTGTTGGAAGCAGTGTTCCCTCTAAGCTAAGTTAGGGTGAGCTAGCTCACAGTTTTTTAGCCTCTGGCTTACACATTTTTGTCTTCACTCACAAAAAATGGCCCCAGAGCAAACTAATTTATGCAGTAGCTCACAACTTTAATACTAGTAGCTCACAACTTTAATGCTTAAAAAAATAAAAGGTAAAGGTAGTCCCCTGTGCAAGCACCAGTCATTTCCGACTCTGGGGTGACGTCGCATCACGCCGTTTTCATAGTAGACTTTTTACAGGGTGGTTTGCCATTGTCTTCTGAAGTCATTTACCCTTTACCCTCAGCAAGCTGGGTACTCATTTTACCGACTTCGGAAGAAGGCTGAGTCAACCTTGAACTGGCTACCTGAATCCAGCTTCTGCTGGGATCGAACTCAGATTGTGAGCAGAGAGCTCAGACTGCAGTACTGCAACTTTACAACTCTGTGCCACAGGGCTCCTTAACTTTAATGCTAGTCACTCACAAAGTAGAATTTCTGCTCACAAGACTCCACAGCTTAGAGGGAACGTAGGTTGGAAGCACCTGGTGTAATGTTCCTGTGCCTCAGACCTCCAGAAGAAAGTGACTCCAGAGTAGGCAGGGCAGGCAGGAATACACTAAGAGTCTTCCTGTTTACTCTCTACTGTCACAGTCTCCCTGTGACATGCAGATGAACTCCTAGGGAAAAGCAACTTCCTTCTGTCTTCTCTCTCTCCATCTCCCAGGCATACCAGATAGGGAGCCAGGATGCTCTTCTCAGCATCCATCCCCATCTGCCAGGTAGATAGCACAGGACCAGTCTCCTTCTCTTGTCCTGCACTATCTGACATATATTTTTAGAATAAAGTAGATATTGTTTTGTTTCAACTTGAAACAGAGGCTCTGTGTAAATTTGCAACCACGTGGTCTGTTCTGATTCAACACCAGCACTGCTGCATTAAAGTCTTGAGCGCTCTGCTAACCAAAGAAGAAACTGGACCAACCAGAACCAGTACCCTGCCCAGCATCTACTTACCCTTACATACCTCACTTTTCTCCCAAACAGGAACCCAAAGCAGCTCCCAATCTTGTTCTCCCTTCCTCCATTTTACCCTTACAGCAACCACCCAGTGAGGTAGGCAGAGTTGATAGGATATAACTGGCCCAAGGACACCAGGTTTCCATTTGCGCCGCAAAAGTGCCGGGACTTTCCGGCTCTTCTGGGTGCTCCGCGGCAATTAGTGCGAAATCCGCGCAGATCCTGCGCGGTGAAGAGGGTCGTCGCTGCTGATTAAGGTGAGTGCGAAAACGACCCTAGTGAGGTTCAATGACAGAGTGGGGACTTGAACCCAGGTCTCTCAGATCGTAGTCTGATGCTCTGACCACTACACAACGCTGACACCATTTTCCATGCCAGTTTTCCACAGCTGCATGACAGGAAATAGGCTCGGAGCTTTGAGTGTTCAGTCTCCTTAAAGTTTCCCTGAAAGACGCAACAGCCAGAAGTTGTTACTCATAGTTGTTCAAGGGGCTCCTTTGCAAATGGGAGTTAGCTAAGAGCAGCAGGTATCCGTTCCATTGCTGAGAGAGCTTTGTTTCTGAGCAAGGAGCCTTCCCCTGACTTAAAAACAGGCCCGTAGCCAAGGCTTTTTTAATAGCGGGAACTCCTTTGCATATTAGGCTACACCCTCCTGATGTAGCCAATCCTCCTGGAGCTTACAGTAGGCCCTGTACTAAGAGCCCTGTGAGCTCTTGGAGGATTGGCTACATCAGGGGTGTGTGACCTAATATGCAAAGGAGTTACCTGCTACCAAAAAAACCCTGCCCATAGCTAACCAGGGAGCCATGGGGCCTGGTCCCCAGGCAATTTTTTTTGGGAGAGGGCCTTACCCCCATCCCCTCCCTCCCCAACCCAGGGCCACCTCTCCTCTCCTCCTGTGGGATTTAAATCACGCAGGAGGGGTGCCCAGGAACAGCTGATTGGCTGGCCCTTTAAATAGTGCGGAGAGGGCAGCGGTTGCTCTTGCACACCATTCCCACACAATTTAAATTGTGCAGGAGGGGGAAGGGAGAGGGGCAGCCTCCACTTCTCCAACATACTGTTCTCACCCTCTGCCCCCCTTCCCCTGTGGCCCCTAGCTACGGGGCTGTTTAGGAGGCTCCGAGTGCATCTTCCATTAGAAGAAGGCTGCTTCAATCCGAGGAAAGAGCCTCCGCTAGCAGAACGGATCTGTAAGGCCCTCCAACCCCGGAACTGCATTACCTGGAGTCTCTGTGTGTGCACAATTTGGAGGCAAGGATCCCCTAATTGCACCCTTGTGTGAAATGCAGCGTGGTCCAAAAGCACGCTGATTCTGAAGCTGCAAGCTCCAAGGAATTTACTTTCTAGTAACTGTGCTTTGGACAGCTCCATTTCAAGGAGCTTCGTAGGCACCTGCCTGCTAATTTCTAATCTTCTGAATTTGTGCCAGTGTTCAAAGAAGAGATAGTATGCTAATGTAACACAGCGATTAAGAGCTATTTGGTGGAAACTCTCCGGTTTGATTCTCAGTGTAGCCGCAAAGAACCTGGCCTTAGGGGACTCACTGGCTCTCTGCCCTCTGAAAGCAATGCAATAAAACTGACCCGCCTTACAAGCAGTGTTCCCTCTAAGCAAAACCTACCTGCGCAAGCACAGTGCATGGATAGCCACAGCTTATTGTTGGAACTCTGTCTGGGGGCAGTGATGCTCTGTATTCTTGTGCTTGGTGGGGGGGCACAGGGGAAGGGCTTCTAGCCCCACTGGTGGACCTCTTGATGGCATTTGGTTTTTTTGGCCACTGTGTGACACACAGTGTTGGACTGGATGGGCCACTTCCTGATCCAACATGGCTTCTCTTATGTTCTTATGACACTTGGAAGAGCCTCTGTTTTGCAATTGGCAGGGGCTGTGGCTCACTGGACAGAGCCTTTGCTTTGCATGCAGAAGGTCCCAGGACCAATCCCTGGCATCCCCAATTAAAAGGACCAGGCAATAGGTGATGTGGAAGTGGAGATGTCGGGGATTGAACTGAGACTTTCTACATGCCAAGCAGATGCTCTGCTACTGAGCCATGACCCCTTTCCTTCAGCAATTCTCTCCTTCCTCAGCACTTTTGGGAAGAAAAAGCAAACCTTTTGGTACATTTTTTCCTGATCTCAAACCATGCCCCCCCTCACTTCTGGCACAGAGGAAGGATGCCCGCCTCTGCCATCAAAGGAACATGAGTGGGAGGTCTGAGCTCAATCTTTCTTTCAATTTTATTATTGCCTAGATATTTATACCCTGCTTTTTTCTCTAATGAGGACCCAAACATTGTTCTCCTTGCCTCTGTTTTATGCTTACAGCAAACCTGTAAGGCCGTTAGAGAGTGACTGGCCCAAGGTCACTCAGCAAGTTTCCATGGCAGAGTGCGGATTTGAACCTGGGTCTCCCAAATCCTGCTCTTAACCACAATGTCAAGGTTCTCCAAGGCTCTGTTGAATGGCCCTTTCCACCCATCCACCTAGTCTTTGTAGGGTCCCACTTGTACAAATATTAATTAATATATAGCAAGATTACAGTTCAGATGATTTCCACATGGGGACAAGCTTGTGCAGTTTCATAAGAACATAAGAGAAGCCAGTCAAACACTCTGTGTCACACAGTGGCCAAAAAACCAGGTGCCTTCAGGAGGTCCATCAGTGGGGACAGGACACTAGAAGCCCTCCCTCTGTTGCCCCTCCCCCCAGCACCAAGAATACAAAGCATCACTTGCCCCAGACAGAGAGTTCCACTTCCATCTATACCTTGTGGCTAATAGCCACTGATGAACCTCTGCTCCATATTTTTATCCAATACCCTCTTGAAGCGATCTATGCATGTAGCTGCCACTACCTCATGTGGCAGTGAATTCCATGTGTAAATCACTCTTTGGGTGAAAAAGTACTTTCCCTGTTGCTCTTGTGGCTGCCGATACAAGGAAGTAGCAATAGGGCTTCCACATGTTAGATTTCCATGCAGTTCCCTTATCCCTGCCCCCGCCCAGTAGTGGCCATTCCCTCTCTCCCAGGTCACTGGGGCTTTTTTCAAGTTTTTTTTTTAAATGGGAATTGAATATGGTTATATTTATATAACGCTGTAACAAGATGAACAACACAACCCTTGAATTTCCAGCTTTCATTTAGATCAGGTAAGTCTCTAGCCGCTTCCACTGCAGAGAAGATATGCTCTTCCTCTTACATCTCCACAACTAAAAGGGCTAGACTTTTTTTTTTTTAATAATGAAACCTGGGAATGTAGGGAACCTGTTAAACATATTCTTATAACAGTAGAGCGATATAGCAAAAGCCAAATTATGATTTTTAAAAAATTATTAAAAACATCCAAGTAACAGGAGGAAATTGCCCCCAGGAGGACAGTGTCAGGGGAAATGGCTGCCATGGGGGTGGGAAAAATCCCACCTATCCAGACTTTTCAGCAATCCTTCCCCGAACTTCACAGCAAAGCAGGTTTGAGAAAAAAAGAAGAAAAGCTGGAGAAACCCCAGGAGGTGTACAAATGTACCGCAACACTTTGGGGAAGCAAGACCGCCCCCCACCTCCATACACACACTTCCCAACAGCACTGAACGTGAGCCAAATAACCGACGCGGAAATTTGAAGATTTCGAGGGAAGTGTGAACCATAATCAGATTTCAGAGAATTCATAAAATGCCAGCAACACGGTAACTTTGTGTGGGCTCCACCCAAGGATCGCCTGAGTTGGCTATGATGATGTTGGAGCGTTATGCTCCGATACTCTGCTGTTTGATTATTACCATCATTATTCCATTCTTGGGCCGATAGTTGTTTTAATTTGTAGAATGTGCCCTTGCCACCTACGATGTATATTTTATTGCCTCTTGGTATACTGGTTTTATTGTAGTTTTTGGTTTCTAATCTGTAGGTTTGTAATTGTTGTTTAATTTATGTCGTGATCCGCCCTGAGCCCATTTGCAGGAAAGGGCGGAATAGAAGCCTGTAAAAATAAGTCAATAAAATAATTCAGATTGCCAACTCCAATTTGTGAAATTCCTGGAGATTTGGGGGCGGCCCCTGGGAGGACAGAGTTCTGTGGAGACGAGGGAGCTTGAGACTTTAGAGTTGCCATTTCCTCCAGGGGAACTGATCTCTGAGATCTGAAAATCATTCCAGGAGAACTCCAGGCCCCACCTGAAGATTGGCAACCCCATGTTACACAGCCTTCAGGCTTCACTCAACAGACCTTTCAAGGCCATTTCTGCTGCTCAAACAGAGATACCAAATGACGGCCATTGCAGAGGCACCAAATTCCACTCCCCACTCGACACCTGCCAACGCAACACATTGATGCTTGCACGATCTGGGTACACACATTGCTTGCAGCAGGAATGTATCCCAGACCAATGCCCCCTTGAGATAAACAAGTATTTTCCTGTAGTCCTCAAATATCCTGCTGGGTTGCTCTAAAAAGTTTCCCCCACCTTTTCTGATTAACTTCTTGCATACTGCCAAGGGGTTAAACTATTTTTCTATTGATGGACCCATTGACCAGGGAAAGGGTTTCTCCAAGAGCTGACCATACCTCCCTCTCCTTCTAAATGGGGAAACCTATCCGAATAAGGCCCCAGATCTTCCAAGGCCTTTAAACAGATTCGGCCACTAGGTCCTTGGAAGAAACAAACAGCGAATAGGGTGTTTTTAAAAAGAAAAATCCTCAGCTTTTCTAGAAGAGGCAGCAGCCAGCTCATGCAGCAAGTCCCATCTTCGCCCCAAATCCTCTGATTAGCCATAAACATTTCCCTGAGGAGGCAAATGTATGCATGCAGATTGGGATCATACAGTATCTCCTCCCCCCCAACAGACTGCAGTTTTCCTGGATTGGGCACCGCCAGGATTCTCCCCCCCCCTTTTCCCTGCAACACCCAGGCAATAAACAGAAGCAGCCAAGCCCCGCTTCTCCAGCCCCCCCAAATGCAGCAGCATCTCTCCTTCTGATATCAACACCCTTGTCCTCTAACGCAGCGCTGGCCGGTGGAGCAGACAGACAGCTGCCCCTCTCTTCCTTTAGTCTTCCAGCCGGGGCTGCAAGGAGCAGCCAGGGAGACATTTGTCCATCACACACACACACAACGCCCCCCCCCCCTTAAGCCTCGTGCATTTGCAAAAACGAAAAAGCTGCAAGGCGCGCGGGGGGGGGGGGGGGGAGAGGGATCTTACATTGGGCTTGCTGGGGGGCTGCCTGTTCCTGCGGTTGGGCCTGGGCCTGGCTCGGGTGTAGTGCTCCAGTTTCTCTCCAGCGGTCGGCAGGTCCATAAGGGACGGCGCGGCGGGCTCTGGGCGAGGAGGAGGAGGAGGAAGCAGCCGGCTCCCAGCCTCAGCATCCTTTGTGGAGGCAGGGCGTGACTTGGCGGAGGAGGCACGGCTGAGTGACAGCAGCCCAGCAGCGGCCCGGGGACTCCCCGGCCTCTCCTCCGCAGCCCCCTCGACCTTCACCTCCAGCTCCCCCACACCTGGAAGGGAGAAGAGGGACGAGGGGGGGAGAAACCCTTGGAGATGCCTGCCAGGCAGCGGCCGCCCGCCCGCCTGCCCCCCTTTGCAGCTGCAGCAGCGCCACCGGCGTCTCCCCGTCGCAGGCAGATTTGGTGAGCCCCGGCGACTTTATAGCAAGAGGCAGGCTGGGCTCCCGCTGCTTAATGCGCTCCGCGCCTGGATGCGCCAATGAGCGAAGGACGAGGAGGAGCAGTCCAGGAAGAGCGCCACAGCAGCCCCTCTTCGGGACCGGCTGCCGGGCGGGGGAGCACAGCACTCGCACCCCTGACCTCCCCTCCCCACCCCCTCAGTCTCCAGACAGACCCAGCCTCCCTCTGGCTCGGGGTGACCAAACTTGCTTAACATAAGAGCCACATAGAATAAATGTCAGAGGTTGGAGAGCCGCAAGACATCAATGTCAGATGTTTGGGAAAGAAGGTGGTGAAGGGAGAGAGAGGAGGAAAGAAAGCAACTTTTAGAAAGCATTCTCCAAACCAGCCAACAGGGTGGTGAGGACTTCAAGAGCCACACAATATGTGTGAAAGAGCCACATGTGGCTCCTGAGCCACAAGTGCTCTAGCTGAAACGCTGACAGGGTTGTTGTTTCTTCTTCCTCTTCCTCCTCCGGCCCAGATCGTGTTTGGAGGAATGGCTAAGATGTCATTACAGCCTGCAGATCCAACCCAGAAAGGGGGCTGTGCACTGGCCGGCCCTCCTGTGGATGCCTGCATGGGCTGCTCTTTCTCTCTCTCTTTTTTAGCAGCCTCAGGATTCCCACAGAGCAGGAGCCCCCCCCCCCGCCCTTTGCAAAGAACTTAAACCCAGCTCTGTCCTGACTCTCCACACCCAGCTACCTGCTTGAACACATGAAGCTGTAGTCTTACCCTGAGTCCGACTGTGGGATCGGTCACATCCACTGCCTAGGGGGCAGCTGGGTTAATTCTGTTACAGCAGTAGGGGTGGCCAAACTGGCTTAATGTAACAGATGGTTGAGAGCTGTAAGTCAGGAAGGAAGGAAGGAAGGAAGGAAGGAAGGAAGGAAGGAAGGAAGGAAGGAAGGAAGGAAGGAAGGAAGGAAGGAAGGAAGGAAGGAAGGAACTGCATTCTCCAAGCTGCCAGCTGGCTTGGCTTGAAAAGTAATTTAAAGAGACAAATGTCCTCTCCAAGGTGGCCGATGGAGTCGTGGGGGCTTTGAGAGCCACACAATATGTGTGAATGAACCACATGTGGCTCCAAGTCGCAGTTTGGCCACTCCTGTGTTACAGCAAAATAAAAGTCCAGTGGCACTTCAATCACTAAAAACATTTATTTCAATAGGGGCAAGTCTCAGCTCTCTTCCTTAGCTAACAGACCCACAGAAATTCAGACTGGAATAAACATTGTTTGTCGTCTAACGTGCCACTGGACTTTTATTTTATTTTGCAAACAAGGTCAACTCTGGGCACTGGAGGTCTTTCACATCACCATCCACCTGATCCCTTTAACCAGAGATGCTGCCAGGACTGTTTGCATATCAAGGAGATGCTCCGCCCAAGAGCCACAGCTTCACTCGCCTGTGGACAGCAGACAGGTCCTGCCAGGTATGCACGGGCACAAGAAAACAGCCCTGGAGCGAGTGGAGCCAAGTGATTCTGACAACTCTGTAGGCAGGAACAGACAGGGAAGTAAAAGTGGCCCTGTGCAAGCCAAGCTGCACGGACCCTGTGGTACTGCAGGCCACTGTTCAGCGGTGCAAACAATAGATATTGATTAGCCCATCCGTTGCTTCTTCCTGAAAACTGGCAGCAATGAGGAAAGGACAACAGGTGAGTTGACATCTGCTACCATTGCCGATGAAGGGTCTGAGCCTAACGCAGGGGAAACCAAACTGAGACTTGTGAGCCCTTTGTGACTCTTTCACAAATATTGTGTGGCTCTCAAAGCCCCTGCCACCCCTGTTGGCCAGCTTGAAGAAGGCATTTGCCTCTTTTAATCGTTTCTCCAAGCCAGCCAGCGGCTTGGAAAATGCGTTTGAAGTTAATGTTGCTTTCCTTCTACCTCTACCTCCCCCCTCCTCATCTATCCACCTGCCTGCCTTCATGTCTTGCAAATCTCAAGCATCTATTCTATGCGGCTCTTACATTAAGCAAGTTTGGTCACCCCTGCAACCAGGGCTCTGATGAATGTACCTGCAGGACATGTGTATTCTTGAACAAAACTGTCAACTTCATGCTAATTCTTAGGCGGCATTCACCTAAAATGTGTGACATGTGAAGAACACTTTCCAGACTAGTTCACCCACAAACACCGACAAGAGAGCCCGTTTGGGACTGTTGGTGCTTCATCATATCGCTCAATAGGGTATACATAAGCCTTACTATTGATGCGGGACATTGGCAGAGGGCTCAGGTAGCTGTCCCATTTCCATGTTGTTGTCATTTTGTGCTGCAAAGGAAGGAGAACAATAACTTAGGATTCTCACACAGTTAAAGAACTCTTAGTGGATTAACCATATGGATTTTAACTGATTAAATCCATATACATTTGCTTACAAATAAATTGCTCCTGAAGGAAAAGAAATCATTCCTGCTTTCGGTGCACATAGCAGGCACCCTCTCAGGAGTGGCACTCCTTCCTACTATGTGAAAGTGCAATAGGAATACTTCTTGGGAGAGCTGTTCCCTCCTGTATGGATAAGGTGGAGGAAGAATGCCACTTCTAAGAGGATGCCAGCCACTCATGAATTTATAAGACTTTTAAATATATATATATATTAAATCAGTTGTCTACTCAGATTGGCAGCAGCTCTCCAGGGTATCAGGCAGAGGTCTTTCCCATCACTTACTACCTGGTCCTTTCAAACTGGAGATGCTGGATATTGATGCTGGGACCTCAGGATCCTGTCCAGAGTATTTCAAATTGTCCTGGACCACCCCGTGCATAATCACAAAAGGAACCTGCAATCACGCTCACACACTGAGGACTGAAAGCTCCACACCTCCTTGCCTGGGAAGTCCTTCTCAGCAGCCGTCCATAGACTTTCAGGCCTTTCCAGCAAAGCGGACCATTCTGCATTGCCCATCTGCAATTCCTCATCAAGTTTCAGGAGGTCCTTTGCCTGAAACAGTGAAGGTTTTTAAAAAGTATTCTTTTGAACAAAATTCATTGGAGCGTTTGGCAGGCACAGCAGTGGCTCCTGCTGAAGGAATCAGTTCTGCCTCCTGCCCTTTCCTCTGGAGGACTAAGAAGAACTGACTATGGCTTCATCCTAGTACAGAAGGGCAGTTTAGGAGGCTTTAACACAAGCCAATGGGTGATGGAGCCTCCCCTCCAGCAAAGCACCAGAGTGAAAACCTGCACCAGGTTGTCAGCCCTGAGAACTGCCTAGGGCAGGAGGAGGAGGAGGAAATGATGATATTGGATTTATATCCTGCACTATACTCTGAATCTCAGAGTATCAGAGCAGTTTACAATCTCCTTTATCTTCTTCCCCCACAACAGACACCCTGTGATGTCAGTGGGGCTGAGAGCTCTCCCAGAAGCTGCCCTTTCAAGGATAACCTCTGCCAGAGCTATGGCTGACCGAAGGCCATTCCAGAAGCTGCAAGTGGAGGAATGGGGAATCAAACCTAATTCTCCCAGATAAGAGTCTGCACACTTAACCACTACACCAAACTGACTCTCCAACCCTGCAGAGCTTGTGGCCACTCTGGGGATTTTTGTGAGTAATACCCTCATCAGCTACTAATGCCCTTGTGCCCATTTGGGGTCTTGGTGCCTGGAACTCACCAGCTTTTCCTGAATGTTTGTCAGCTCCTCCAAAGTCTTTTCGATGATACCTCGAGCAACGGCCTCAGCGACTGACTGCTTGATCCCCCTTCGAAGGACGGAGATGGTGTTAGCACAGGGCAGAGCAAGGCTGTGGTTCTTGTGATGTCAAATTTTATTTGAAGGCTTTGGGGTCAGGGGTATTTGAGCTGCTGCCCTACAAATATTTATTTATTATTTTATTTTATAGTTCTATCCCGGCCTTCCCAAAAACAGACCATGGGCCCTGCCCTGGATAGTCCAGGCAAGCCTGATCTCGTCAGATCTTGGAAGCTAAGCAGGATCAACCACAGCAAGTACTTAGATGGGAGACCTCCTTGGAATACCAGAAGTTTGGAGGTAGGGGCAGGCTTTATTCAATCACCTCTCTGAATATCCTCCAGGTCCCAGGTAGGGGTCACTCTCCAGAGGTCGACATGACTTCCAGATGCAAACACTCTCTCTCTCTCTCTCTCTCTCTCTCTCTCTCTCTCTCTCTCTCTCTCTCTCTCTCTCTCACACACACACACACACACACACACACACACAAAGAAGACCGTAGATTTAGACCGCACCCTGCTCTCTGAATCAGGGTCTCAGAGCAACTTACAATCTCTTTTATCTGTGAGATGGGTGGGGCTGAGAGAGCTCTCCCAGAAGCTGCCCTTTCAAGGACAACTTCTACAAGAGCTATGGCTAACCCAAGGCCATTCCAGCAGCTGCGTGTGGAGGAGTGTGGAATCAAACCCGGTTCACCCAGATAAGAGTCCACACACTTTGCCACTACACCAAACTACACCAAATAAAAATATTAAAAACACAAATATATATGGGCCCTATCCCACTGTAACTATTATTTCAAAGAAATGTAGGGATTTTTATTTGGTGAGGTGCTGAGAATTCTCTCTTACACAGAACTACATTTCCCAGGTTTCCCCAGAAGAAGAGAATGCCTGTTAAACACGTTTAAGTCTGTCATGTAGATATGCCCCAGGAGCATAAAGGGCTGTCATAAAGATTTATCCCCAGACCAGAGCAGGTAAGAGACCTTCACTGCCACGGAGACAGCTTTGCTGGCTCATATTATCAAGACAGGAGGGGTATAAAACATGCAGTCCAAACCCCCAGAGGGCGAATGGTGCTCACACATAGGAGCATAAAGGACAGTTCTAGGAAACCCACCTCTCCCCAGCACAGCTCCCTGTTGCGAAGCTGTACACTGTGCAAGCTGAAAATCAAGGAGAAACACGGCCTGCGGGTAAAGCCTCTTTCTCCTTCTCCAAAGTCAAATGCTGGGGAGTGAGAAGGCTGGCTCTGGTGTTTGCTTTCAAACCAAGCAGGCTTTTTTTGCCTAGCTGTGAAGAGTGAGGTTAACCTATCACCTACATTTGTTTCCGGTCCACTTCTGCACGCAGCTGGGCCAGGAAGACTCTCTCCGGCACCCTGCGGATCAGGTGGTCCCGTAAGCTGCTTTTCTGCAGGAGTTTTGGGCACAAACTCTGTACAGTATCCAGCATGGTCTGCACGAGAGCCTGCCAAAGAAGCACAGAGAGACAGGCCAGGACAAAAGAAAGAGTTGGATGATGAAGAAGAGGAGATTGGATTTCTACCCCGTCCTTCACTCAGAGCAGCTTACAGTCCTCTTCCTCTCCCCACAACAGATACCCTGTGAGGTTGGTCAGACTGAGAGAGCTCTGAGAGAACTGCTCTTGAGAGAACAGTGACAGGCCCAAGGTCACCCATCTGGCTGCATGTGAAGGAGTGGGGAATCCAAGCCAGTTTCCAGATTAGAGTCTGCTGCTCTTAACCACTACACCAAACTGGCTCTCCACAACTTCCTTTTTTGCTACTCTTGACCAGGGGTGGAATTCTAGCAGGAGCTCCTCTGCATATTAGGCCACACCTGATGTAGCCAATCCTCCAAGAGCTTACAAAAAAGTGCCTCGTAAGCGCTTGGAGGATTGGCTACATCAGGTGTGGCCTAATATGCAGAGGAGCTCCTGCTAGAATTCCATCCCTGCTCTGTCTTGACCATAACAGGAACCTAATAATGTACAGTGCAAAGCATCGATTGTAGGTGATGGGTCACCTACTTCTCAGAACACATTTCTAAAATAATGTCCACATTTTGGTGAACATGATTATGGAAAAATTAACTCAACTTCTGAGAGTCACATGAAGGGTGTGCACAGAGAGGACTGAAGCCCCAGTGTCCCATCAGCAAAGAATCTGCTGCTTTCACATGCATTCAAATAATGCACTCTCAATGGACTATAGCAGGGACCCCCAATGTAGTGCCCACAGACACCTTCCCTGGTGCCAACCAAGTGTTTTTAGAAGGTGGGTGGGGCCAGGTGGAGCTTTTGCCCAGCAAAGCTTCTGATTGGCCACTGGAGATTTGATTGGCTGTGCAGATTTTTAAAGATGTTGCTTTGGCAGAAGCCGCAACCACAATGCAAGGAACTTCGCTGTGTGACTGGTCAGCTGCAACAGTCATTTTGTGGCAGCCATTTTGTTGTTGCACCCATCATGCTGGTGTCAGAATTCCAAAGGTGCCTGCAGGCTCAAAAAGGGTGCAGACCCCTGCACTGTAGCAATCATTTTATGTATGAAACATAAAATGCAATTCAGTTGCAAACAATTGCTATTGTGCACTGAGAGTGTGTTATCCAACGATGCAGGGAAAAGCGTGTGTTATCACGCTTATCTCTGGATCAATAAGGACTAGAAACATTCTTTAAAAAAAAAACAAGATAGCAGGTTTTTCACAATATCAATTTCCACACCAAACACTAAGCTTATGTAGTATAAAACTGCAGACAGTATTATTACACAAAGCCAACAGATTCCAGTGCCGGATTAAAACCTGTGGAGGCCTCTAGGCAGTCGAAATCTTGAGAGCCCCTCGCAAATTATCTCAGAGCTGGAGCACCTGCTCCACTGCTCACAGCCCCCACTACAGCTTGCAGGCACCTTCTTAAAAGCCCCTTTCACTAAGCTGTGGGGGAGAAGCAGAGAGAGGCAAACTTGGTGACGACACCAGCAGCAGCTGCACCAGGCAAGTCGGGCAAAGAGCGGCTCAGTTGCTGGCTGTGCATGCAGGCTGGGAGGGCTGCAAACGGGAGAAAGCCAGCCCAGGGCCCTTAAAGGTACGGGGGCTCATAGGCCAGTGCCTACTTGGCCTAATTGTTAATCCAGCCCTGCCAGAGGGTTAGACCTACCTGGATTTCCCTGCTGTTTGTCCGAGAAACTTCCTCAATGAAGTTTTCCAGCTTGAGCTGAAGCTTGCCATTCTGGTGTGTAACACTTCCTGCCTCATACAGCAAGGGTAAAACCTGTTGTAGGAAAGACAAAAATCTAAAGTGCTTTGTTTTTATTTTACATGTGAGGCTTAAACAAATTTCTGCTTATAAAGTAAAACCAGGATGTCATTGTTCATGAACAGGCAAAAGTTGAAAGACACCCCAGATCCAGAGGAAGAGGAGGAAGAAGACGAAGATGATGAAGATTATGATATTGGATTTATATCCCGCCCTATACTCTGAATCTCAGAGTCTCACTGCGGTCACAATCTCCTTTACTTTCCCCCTCACAACAGACACCCAGTGAGGTACGTGGGGCTGAGAGAGCTCTTACAGCAGCTGTCTTTTCAAGGACAACTCCTACAAGAGCTATGGATGACCCAAGGCCATTCCAGCAGCTGCGAGTTCTCCCAGTTAAGAGTTCGCACACTTAACCACTACACCAAACTGGCTCTTAACCACTACATCTTCAGGACTGATTTGTGTAGGGTTGCCAATCCTCAGGTGGGGACAGGGGATCCCCCCATTTGGAGGCCCTCCCCCCACTTCAAGGTCATCAGAAAGCGGGGGGAGGGGAGGGAAATGTCTGCTGGGAACTCTATTATTCCCTATGGAGATTTATTCCCATAGAAAATAATGGAGAATTGATCCGCGGGTATCTGGGGCTCGGGGGGGGGGGCTGTTTTTTTAAGGTAGACACACCAAATTTTCAGCACAGCATCTAGTGCCTCTCCCCAAAATATCCCCCAAGTTTCAAAACGATTGGACCACGGGGTCCAATTCTATGAGCCCCAAAAGGTGTCCCTTTCCTTCATTATTTCCAATGGAAGGAAGGCATTGAAAAGGTGTGCGGTCCCTTTAAATGTGATGGGCAGAACTCCCTTTGGAGTTCAATTATGCTTGTCACAGCCTTGATCTTGGCTCCACCCCCAATGTCTCCTGGCTCCACCCCCAAAGTCTCCTGGCTCCACCCCCAAAGTCCCCAGATATTTCTTAAATTGGACTTGGCAACCCTAGATTTGTGGCATACATTTTTGTGAACTAAAAAGCCACTTCATCAGAGACTGTATCTGTGGTACTGCCATGAACAACTGAGTGAGCTTAAAAATGAAATTTATTTATTTATTGGGGGGGGGGGGCAGAAAATGTATATCACCTCTCCAGATTCTTGCCTAAGATGGTTCACAATTAAAACAATGGCAAATAAAACGGGGGGTGGGGGGGTGGAGGAAACAACTCAAGACAATAAAAATAAATAAGGAAAGTATTAAGGGTCAATAAAAACATGCCAAGGCATAAAAGCATCAGGGAAAAAAAACCCAGAGAGGTCAAAACTGATATTGATAAAACAATACAAAGGCTAAGAGCAAGGGCATAAAACAGCAAGCAATGATGGGTCCTCCAATCAAAGCCTTGATTCAAAGCAATGTTTGGCTTAGGGCTGCCAGGTCTCCCGTGACCGTTTGCAAAGGAGCAGGATTGCCACCTCCAGGAGATTTGGGAGCGTAAAGTCTGGGGAGAGCACAGACCCCAGCGGGATATAATCACAGAAGCCACCCTCCAAAGCAGGCGTGTCAAACATACAGCCTGGGGGCCGAATCAGGCCCCTGGAGGGCTCCTATCAGGCCCCAGAGCAACTGGCTCTTGTCTGCTTCTTTCTCTCTCTCTCTTGCTTCCTTCTGTATCTCAGCTTGCTCAATCGCACAGGAGCTACAGAGCAAACCCTCTATTTTCTCCATTGGTTGAGTCTCTTCTCCTTCCTGGTCCACTTGGAAGAGAGGGATAGGGTTGCCAAGTCCAACCCCAGAAATATCTGGGGACTTTGGGGGTGGAGCCAGGAGAATTTGGGGGTGGAGCTAGGGGGGAGGGGGGGAAATGGCGCCGGGGAGCGTGGCGAGCCGCCCCGTCTCGGAGCGAGCGACGCTGCCGCGCTGCTGCCGCCTCTTCTCCGCTCGCCGTGGCTGTTCCTCCGAGATGGGCTCAGCCCAAGCCCATCTCGGAGGAGCAGCCACGGCAAGCGGAGAAGAGGCGGCAGCGGCGCGTCGGCCTCGCCCGCTCTGCTCCGCCTCTGGGGTGGAATCGGAGAAGGGGTGGAGGCGGGCCAGGGGCGTGGCGAGCCGCAAGTCCAGGTCCTAGAAGGGCCTGGATTTGCGACTCGCCATGCTCTTGGCCTGCCTCGCCCTCCCCTGTGCTGCTGCTGCCTCTTGGCTGCTCCTCCGAGATGGGCTCAGCCTGGGCCCATCTCAGAGGAGCAGCTGCGGTGGGCGGGGAGGGGGCGGCAGCACGCGGCGGCCTCGCCCGCTCCGGGATGGGGCAGCTCGCCATGCTCCCCAGCGCCGTTTCCCCCCCCCGCTTCCGTTTTTTTGGGGAGCGGGGGAAGAGGGTGGAAATTCTGGGGTCCCCCGCCAGGGCGGGAGGGTTGGGAAGCCTAGGGAGGGAAAGAGCTGTCGGTGCGGGTGTGTGCAGAGTGAGCGGTGTGATATATACAACAGTGAGCCCCAGTAAGTAAGGGAGCCAGACACCTGCAGCTAGTGCTAAAACAGTGTATTTACAGATTATATACAACGTGTTCACTAGTGCAGTAATATACATCAACCGTAGGATCAAAGTGCTCCGCCAGCATGTGACTCCTCAAAGAGAGACCTGTGCACTGGTAGTGCAGTCCATATATAGTTCCATCAGCCAATCCTGGCAGTCCATAGTCATGCTGACTCAGCAGGTACTTTCCACCTGTCCTTTATCGGCTAGAACCGGCTTGTAGATAAGGTCACTGTGACCTAGCCTGCCAGCTAGATCACTTGCTGTGATGTTATAGCTGTAAAACTGTGTAAAGGCAGACTTAATACTAACAAGAGCCAGAGCTCCCTTTGCCCAGTTTCCTGGATCCAATGGGAGAGATACAAGGGAAGCACCTTTAAGACCAACAAGTTTTAAGCATATTTTAAGGGGCTTTTAAAAAAAAATTCAGTCATGTTTGTCTGTGTCCTTTAAAAAGTTTATATTTCTGCTACCTAATCTTAAAAAAGTACTTACATGGCCCGGCCCAACATAGCCTGGCCTGGCCCAACAAGGTCTCATTTATGTCAGATTCAGCCCTCATGAGTTCGACACCCCTGCTCCAAAGCATCTATTTTCTCTGCAGTCTGGAGATGAACTATAATTCCAGGAGATCCCCAGACTGTCATTGCTGCTTGGTTCCTAAAGGATAGTAAGGTAGGTGCCAAAGGCAAGGTGCCACAACAGAAAAAAGCCCCCCATCCCCTGATTCTTAGCTCTGATGTTTGAGGTCCAGAACAGGAGAAGTGCTGGGTGTAAAACTTGCCAGAACTAACATTTATGGGACACTGAAGGGGGCAGACTCACACTGATGGCAAGATGGGCATCCACGATGGCTTCCTTTGCCCGGAGGATGTCAGCTTTCACTTCCACATCCTGGACAGAGCTGAGCATCTCAACACTCTGCTGCACAGACTGGCAGGTCTGCGTCACGACCTAGAACACAGGGCAAGAAGCAGGAGGTCACCAGAAGATGGGGGTTTGCCAAGATTCCAGTCCTGCTGCTTGAAGGGCACTTGGTGTAATTAGCAGACTGATCAAAGCCACCAAGTTATACACGGTCTTTCAGTTTGCAAAAATATATTATAAGGATTGTATACAGCACATAATAAGCAATACAATAATGATAGAGGCTGCTAGGGCCTTTTAAAGTAACAGAAACCCCAAGGGGCCAAAAAATCCGGTCCCCAAATGAATAGATATAAATCCAAATTTGGAAATTGTCCAACTGAAATTCACAAGGTGGGTGCTCCTGAGGAGTGTAACTTCAATGCAGCCGCTTTCTTAAAAAGACATCTCTCTAGATTTTGATGACGTTTCAATTCTTTCTTCAGTTTAACAGCTCAATTATTTAGGAACCCCGTTCTACATTCTCTAATCACAGCATTAAGCTTCTCATTTCAGTGTGAACACCGGGCTCTTTCATCAGGTTCTAGTCCTGGCTCAGTATAGACAGAAACCAGCTTGAAAAATGAAGGCATGGCAATGATTTCCTTCAAAAAAAATCAGGGAACACTTTTGAGAATTATCTGGTTGCAAAGAACTGGGGATCCCTAGTTCGTTTTACAGAGTTCCTTTTTCTAGGTTTTTTTGGTTGGGAGCCATGGCAGTTTCAACAGGATGGAAACAGGCTTATAAACATTCCTTATGAGGATCTATCTTATTCATGCCTCTGTCTTTCTGTTTGAAACCAGCCTCTCCTATTAAAAATTAAACACACTGTGTGAAAGCTGTATAGATCAGGGGTGTCAAACATGCAACCCGGGGTCAGAATCAGGCCCCCAGAGGACTCCTATCAGGCCCCCGAGCAACTGGCTGTCATCTGCTTCCTTCTCCCTCTCTCTTGCTTCCTTTTGAATAACAGCTTGCTTTGCAAGGCTTGCTCAATCACACAGGAACTACAGAGCAAAACCTCTATTTTCTCTATTGGCTGAGGCGCCTCCCTTGGGGAGGAAGGGGCAGGAGGCAGAGCTTGCTTTGCCAGGCTCTCTTAATTGCACAGCAGAGCTACTGAGCCAAGCCTCCCTTCTGTTGGCTGAGGCTCCTCCCCCTCCTGGTCCCCTGGAGAAGGAAGGAAAGAGCCAGAGCTTCCTTTGCCCATTTCCTTGGATTGCACAGGAGAGATACAAGGAAAGCACCTTTAAGACCAACAAGTACTAATGTTTTAAGCATGTTTTATTTTAAGCTTTTATAACCTCAGGTCCTATCCTACTTGTTATCCAGCTTTTTGAAAATAAAATACTTCTTACCCTGAAAAGATCAGAAAACAATACCAAGCCTAAATGGACCAATTCCTGTACACTTGAAAAATAGCATTATGCAGTTTAGCTAAAATAATAATAGCATTATTAAAGAAGTAGATGTGGGTGAGTCATTGACATATAGAATAGATACGATTATGAATCAGAAGTTATAGGACAACTTAATAATCAATCATATTATGTTCCTTGAAGTCATTATTCTGATCAGATACATCCAGAATAACATTAAGATTTGATTGGAAGAAGGCAAAATCATTGGGTGCATCTCTCCATGTGAGAGACAATTTGTAGATAACCCAAATCTCAAACCCAAAAATTATATTTAAAATTCATAAGAATATTCCTCCTTATCCCGGGAGAGTTATTGTTTTTGGCTGTGATTCAGATTTTGAAGCTATTTCCAAATATTTGGGCTTCCTTCCCAGACCATTTGTCCCTATGATACCATTTTATATAAAAGGTATCACTGATTTCATCAACAGGTTGGGTGAAAGATCATGCATTGATGTGAATAAACTGTTACATTACTTTTAACATTGCATCTCTCTATATCAATACCCCCCTAGACAGGGGCATCATCCATCAAAGAAAGCATTTGAAACAAAAAGACAAATATTCTCCTACATCTTTTCCCCTGGCATTACTGGAGATAGCATTACTTCCTATTTAATGATAAATTTTACTGGCAGGTCAAAAGTATTTCCATGTTGTCCCCTATGGCACCAGAGATGGCTAACCTGTACACGGATCATTTTGAAGAACAATTTATCCATGGACAATCCTTTCTGGGAACATATAACTAAATGGAAGTACTATATCGATAGTGTTATCTTCTTGTGGAAAGGTAGTCAGAACCCGGCGTAAGGCTGCCACAACTGTCTAAATGTGCAGGATGAGAATACCAAGCCTGACATGCATTTAAATGACAGGCACATCTACTTTTTGGATGTCGTGGTTAGTAAGAAAGATAAGATGTATATAGTCTACATTTAAAAAAACCAAAAAAATCCCTCGCTGATAAAAATTCTTTCTGCAGGTATGACAGCCACCATCCGCACTGTACATGAAGAATAACCTGCTGTACAGTTAGTTTTTAAGGATTAGGAGAAATTCTGCCAATACACAGGAATTTCAAAAAGAAGCAATACTCTTCAAACAAAATTTGGCAGCTAAAGGGTACCTGAGTCAAGTCTTAAAGGTAAAAGTAATCCCATGTGCAAGCACCAGACATTTCCAACTCTGGGGTGACATTGCTTTCACAAGGTTTTCATGGCAGACTTTTTACAGGGTGATTTGCCATTGCCTTCCCCAGACCCATAGCTACAGTGGGGCCCAGGAGGGGCCAGGCCCATCCTTTTAACCCCCCCTTCCAACTGTATGGCCCCTCATTTGGGGGGCCCTCAATCTGTCCCTTTCGCTCACCACCACTCTAAACAAGGAGTAGCATTGCTGCTGGTCTTTTTGCTTTTCTCTCTCCATAACACAGGGTGCAAAGCAAAGGTGGGGGGGATTCAAGAGGTCTCTGTCTCTGAGAGAGGGGCATGCAAGAAAGGGGTGGGGGAGCAGAGCCGCTGTGACTGTCCAGATGAAGGGGGGTTAGCTTGTGGAACTCAAGGCAGCTTACAGTGCTGAGAGCCCAAGGCCACCAAACAGGGTGGCCCCCAGCCCCCGCAAACAACAAATCGTGCTGTGGGCCCCACCAAACATGAAATTCTAGCTATGGCCTTGGCCTTCTCCAGTACTCATTTTACCAACCTCAGAAGTATGGAAGGCTAAGTCAACCTTGAGCCGGCTACCTGAACCCAGCTTCTGCCGGGATCAAACTCAGGTTGTGAGCAGAGCTTGGACTGCACCACTCTGCGCCACAGGACTCTTCAAAGTCAAGTCCTACGCACAGCTTATTCTAAGGTCACTGCTTGTAGCAGTTTAGGTCTCCTGCAAACCTAGGGGGAAAACTGACCTTAGAAGACTCTCACTTAGCTGAACTTTTAACCACATAAATGTCAGTCATAATAATAATAATAATAATAAGGTAGTCCCCTGTACAAGCACCAGCCATTTCCGACTCTGGGGTGACGTCGCATCATGACATTTTCACAGCAGACTTTTTTACGGGGTGGTTTGCCATTGCCTTCCGCAGTCATCTATTCCAGGGGTGGTCAATGGTAGCTCTCGAGATGTTTTTTGCCTACAACTCCCATCAGCCCCAGCCAGCATGGCCAATGGCTGAGGCTGATGGGAGTTGTAGGCAAAAAAACATCTGGAGATCTACCGTTGGCCACCCCTGATCTATTCTTTTCCCCCAGCAAGCTGGGTACTCATTTTACCAACCTTGGAAGGATGGAAGAGACTATTTAAGTTGACAGATCAATTTGCACATAGCAATCTGTTTCAACCTGCAAGGAACCAATGGTTCTCTCTAGGATCATGTTGCCCCAGGGACACTTTCCCTGTGGAAATGACACATTTTGTTAATTTACACACAGCTTGAAAAGTTTCATTTCTCCTACAGACAAAAAACAATACATTTGTAAGAGTGTTACTATGGGCAGTTCTAACTCAGTTGCTAATATTAAAATGCTCTTGTAAAAAGATGTGAAAAGAAAGGTTCACAGCTCCTGAACCTTTCTGACAGCCCCTCCTCCTCCTGCCTACCTTGTCCATTGAATAGTAGGTGCAGCTACATAACAATCCCTGGACGAACTCCACTACCTATTTTTCTACAAAATTACCCCTGCTTCTAGGAATACACTTTTCTGAACATAAAAGTAATGTTTGTGTAAAATCAAACAAACAAGACATTTCACTGGCCCAACATCTCTAGAGTACAACCATTGTGTACACAGATCCAAGTGGGCAGCCGTGTTGGTCTGAAGCAGTTGAACAAAGCAGGAGTCAAGTCACACCTTTAAGACCAACCAATTGGTTGGTCTTAAAGGTGTGACTTGACTCCTGCTTCATTATGTACACAGATTAGATCATTATAATGACAGAATGTTACTGAAAAATGGCAGAGGAGATTTTGAGACTGAATGCTCTGGTCCCTTATGGGTTAAGCAAAAAGTCAGAGATTTGCTTACGTGAGATAAAGACTGTCCAACTCATTCTTTTTCCTTGAAGCTCAACTGCAATGTTTCTGGCAAAGTGACTCTCCAAGTTAAGTATATTCTACTTCTTAAGCTCTGTGTCTTTCTGAGACTAGTGTCTGTACCTTTTGTTTAAGAACTATGTTCTAATAAATGAGCATCTTAGAATATGCTTTCTCAAAATGGACCTGCTATGAAACTGACGTAGATTTATTCAGTATGCACCAGTTTCTGGCTACTGAACATCCGCTATGTATTTCCTCCATGCTCAGCTAGCATTGTTTTTTTAACACTGTTTAAATACATTATTTGGATGCTACCTGTGCCTATCATTCTTGAGATTTATTTATATTTATTTTTACAGATCCCCTTGATAGGATTGCCTGCTCTGGGCTGGGATATTCCTGGAAATTTGGGAGTGAAGCCTAAGAAGGGCAGAGTTTGGAGAGCAGAGGGACTCGGCAGGGTATAATTCCATATGGTCCACCCTCTAAAGGAGCCATTTTCTCCAAGGGAACTAATCTCTGTAATCTCAACTGTAATTCCAGGAGATCTCCAGGTCCCACCTGGAGGCTGGCAACCTTACCCCTGAAATGCTTTAGTGGGGCTCTTAGGGACTGTCAAGGTTAATAAATTACTTTTCGTGCTGCACAAATTGTTCTTTTGTTTTTCCTTGATCTGGTTATTACTGCAGACCACTTTTCTGCCCTCCACTTTTAAGCCCTCCTTTGCACACTCCACTTTCTGGGCCTGGCGTTTAGATGGGGCTGTACTCCTCCCTGATATAATCTGAAAGGAAGAGACCTCCTGGAGTGAATCATCTATGACAAGCATGAGAAAATGGCCTGCAGCCAGAGAAGAGATTTCAACCCTGGACGGGCTATTCATCAGGTCCAGCTCCTGCATCCTTTAAGGGAGCGGTCCCCAACCTTTTTGGCACCAAGGACCGGTTTTGTGGAAGACCATATTCCCACAAACCGGGGCTGTGTGTGATGCTTTTGGGATAATACAATTGTGTGATTTATTTCTATTAGTTTGGTATGATGGTTAAGTGTGCGGATTCTTATTTGGGAGAACTGGGTTTGATTCCCCACTCCTCCACTTGCACCTGCTGGAACAGCTCTCATGGAGATTGTCCTTGAAAGTGCAGCTACTGTGAGAGCCATCTCAGCCCCACCCACCTCACAGGGTGTCTGTTGTGGGGGAGGGAAGTAAATGAGATTGTGAGCCACTCTGAGAAATTCGGAGTGGAGGGCAGGATATAAATCCAATGTCATCATCTTATTATCATTTCTACATTGTAATATATAATGAAATAATTATACAGCTCACGGCCCTGTTGCTAACAGCCCACGGACCGGTACTGGTCCACGGCCCGGGGTTGGGGACCCCTGCTTTAAGACACTACTTTTTGTCCTTCCCAGAGGTTTCCTACACCCCTTGGAAAACAGAGGGAGGCAAACAAGGACCCCAGAGTTCCCACCTGTTTGGAAGAGCTGGCTATGCTGTCTGACTGCAACTGCAGTTTCTCCTTGGAGAAGATTTCTTGCATTTGATTTCTCGTGAGATAAGACTGTATCTGCAGAATGCAAAAGAGGCATGAGTCACAGCACTGGCACTCCAAAAAAACAGGAAGGATGGAAGGATGGAAAAAAGAAAGAAAGAAAGAAAGAAAGAAAGAAAGAAAGAAAGAAAGAAAGAAAGAAAGAAAGAAAGAAAGAAAGAAAGAAAGAAAGAAAGAAAGAAAGAAAGAAAGAAAGAAAGAAAGAAAGAAAGAAAGAAAAGCATTTCGTGCTGGGTAATGCTGAGCACATCACAATGCACACACCTTGCTTGGAGTATGTTTGGGTCCTAGATGCTCAGAAAGGGTTTCAAGACAATGTGGTAGGTAACTAAAGGGAACCTCCACATTCAGAGGCTCTGAATACCAGTGCTAGGAGGCAACATCAGGAGAAGGCCTTTGCCTCTATGCTCTGTTGTTGGCCTTCCGGAGGAATTTGTTGGCCAGTGTGTGAGACAGGATGCTGGGCTAGGTGGACCACTGGTCTGATCCAGCAGGGCTCTTCTTATATTCTTATATAACCTGTATTTAAATTCCTAACTTTCACCCCCTCCCTCTTTTACCTTGTGCACAACTTCTTCCATTTTCTCTGGTTGGCTTCGATATGCCTGAGCCACATCAGTCATGGGCAAAGGCATAACCTTCAGGGTGAAATTCCTTAGAAACAAACACAGATTTCATCAGATCATCCCAGGCCTCAGTGGGCTTCTGATCCAGACCCACATGGCATAAGAAGTTGCCATGTGCAGCACTGAACACATATGCCAGTTTTCCCAATGAACATGATAAAGGTAAAGGTAGTCCCCTGTGCAAGCACCAGTCGTTTCCAACTCTGGGGTGACGTTGCTTTAACAATGTTTTCACAGCAGACTTTTTACAGGGTGGATTGCCATTACCATCCCCAGTCATCTACACTTTCCCCCCAGCAAGCTGGGTACTCATTTTACCGACCTCGGAAGGATGGAAGGCTGAGTCAACCTGGAGCCGGCTGCTTGAACCCAGCTTCCGCCAGGACTGAACTCAGGTCATGAGCAGAGCTTAGGACTGCAGTACTGCAGCTTTACCACTTTGAGCCACAGGGCTCTAATGAATACTGTAGGCAGGCACATATCATGGTAGACATGAAATTATCACATATGATGTGGCTTGCAGCATATATCTAGCACAGTGTGAACAAAGTTGTAAGCATTGTTTTAAGAAGATATTGGATTTATATCCTGCCCTATACTCTGAATCTCAGAGTCTCAGAGTGGTCACAATCTCCTTGAGCTTTCCCACCCCCACCCCCCACAACAGACACCCTGTGATGTGAGTAGGGCTAAGAGGACTCTCACAGCAGCTGCCCTTTCAAGGACAACTCCTACGAAAGCTATGGCTGACCCAAGGCCATTCCAGCAGCTGCAAGTAGAGGAGTGGGGAATCAAACCCCGTTCTCTGAGAGAAGAGTCCGTGCACTTAACCACTACACCAGACTGGCTCTCTTTGGTTGAGAGGGGTTAATTTTCCCACTGCTCCTTTTTTCAGCATTAATCAAATAAAAAAAATTTGGATAGAAAGTCTGTGAATCAATACTGCAACCCTGGAAAGTCACTCAAGGTTCAAAAGTTAGCAAATTCTTTGCAGTGTGAAGGGACTTATCACTTCCTTCCTTCCCACACCCCGCCCCCCACCCAATTTCCTTTTCTTGGATTAAGTTGCAAGCAAGCAGCTGTCACTGAGGAAAAGATGGACACCCACCTCTCCAAAGCACGGGCCACATCCAGGAATCCGTTCACTGTTGTGTTGTTCCTGTCCCAAATAAGAGTCCTGAGCACAAAAGGGGGAGAAAGGTGCTTTATCAAAGCATGCTGTTTCCTTATTGAAAGACAAGAAGCACGTTTTGTATATAAAGTTACGGGCTTGCATGCTGATGGCTGAGAATCAGACTATCCTGTACAACAAAAGAATGGCAATGATTCTTAATGAGTGTCGATTTCCCCTTAATAAGCCTAAGGACACAGCTCTGAGCCAGGGCTTTTTTGGTTGGCACCCAGCAGGAACTCATTTGCATATTAGGCCACACCCCCTGATACCAAGCCAGCTGGAACTGTATTCCTGTGCGTTCCTGTTCAAAGAAGACCTGGCTCTAGCCAAGTTTCCATCAAGACAGGAAGAGATGAGCTTCCCATCTAGCTGGAGGGAGAGGCTGATGAGTGTCAGACAGATCAGGGACAGAGAGAGAGAGAAACAGATTTGAATGGGTAGCCTGAAGGTGTTGGTCTGAAGCAATCTGACCCTGGAAGAAGTCCCGTCCAACTCTATGATTCTATTATTCTAACCAGGGGTGGAATTCTTTCACCATCAGACACATTCACAGCTGAGTGTCCTTTCGGCTTTGGCCCAGCTGCTTCACTCTTTCTGTGGTTACTTGAACTCTCTTCCAAGTAGCATATTGGGCACCTTCTGACCTGAGGGGCTCATCTTCCAGCATCATATCTTTTAGCCTTTTGTTTCTGTTCATGGGATTTTCTTAGCAAGGATACTGGGGTGGTTTGCCATTTCCTTCTCCAGTGGATCACTTTTAGTCTGGGTTCTCAGCTGTGGCCTGTCCATCTTGGGTGGCCCTGCATGGCATAGCCCACAGCCTCATTGAACCATGCAAGCCCTCTCGCCACAACAAGGCAGTAATCTATGAGAGGGAACCCTATACCATACACTTCTACTTCTCTCACATCCAAAGAGAACCCAGCTGGGTAAAGCATTCCCTCTGGAACCTTTCACAGTTTGGAGAAGCAGCCTGTGCATAGGAATAATCTAAGCTTTCATACAAAAATCAGTCCAACCAAAGTAACCAAAGCCTGGCCCATCAGACTGTTTCCGCAGATGGAACAACTTCCACCTACAGCATACAACTTTCTCTCATTTCTCCCACGTTCTGCAGCCCAAAATGTCTTCCCTAATAGGCTGATGGTCTGTCATGCCCTGGCTGTGTTCATTGTGGCAAGCCACAAGTTGTGTGGGCTGGCAGCAGCTCTTCCCCTCAGAGAGGGTGTGGTGGGGGTGGTAGAAAGCAATGGGATTGACGCACCTGAGCGTAGTGTTCAATGACAAGGCTTTTGCCAGTATCTTGGCACCGAAGTCTCCCATGGTGTTGCCACTGATGTCCAGCGTGACAAGGTTGCTGCTGCTGCTTCCCAAGCTAGCCAAGAGAATGCTGGTTCCCAGCTTCAGGCGGGATTCTGCCACCGACAGGGATCTGACAGACTAAATAAAGGCAAGGAGTTGTATGAACAGGGGTCCCCTTAGTTGCCTGCAGAAGGTACAGTGTGCAGCACACAATGCCGGCCCTAGGGCACATGGCACCCCAGGCAGGCTCCCTGCTCGCCACCCCCCCCTGCTGCTGATGCCACTGCCACCTCCCCCACTCCCTCTGCAGCGCTCCCCTCCCTCCCTCCCTCCCTCTCTCCCTCCAAGAAGCACGACAAGGCTGGGCCCTACTGGCTTCGAGGCAGCTGGCATCCAGAAATGAGGGGGGAGCGAAGCCTCCTCCAGCACTCTCTTCGAAAAACGTGCAGCTGCCTTGAAGCTGGTAGGGCACAGTCTTGTCGCAGTGAGCTTCTCAGAGAGCTTTTTGTAGATAAGCCCAGCAGGAACTCATTTGTATTTTAGGCAGGGGTGGAATTCTAGCAGGAGCTCCTCTGCATATTAGGCCACACACCCCTGATGTAGCCAATCCTCCAAGAGCTTACAAAGATGATCCGTGTAAGCTCTTGGAGGCTTGGCTACATCAGGGGTGTGTGGCCTAATATGCAAAGGAGCTCCTGCTAGAATTCCACCCCTGATTTGAGGCCACCCCCCCCTCTGATGTTACCATTATTTCTCACAGGGATTTGTGGTAGAAAAAGCCCAGCAGGAACTTATTTTCATATTAAGCCACACCCCGATGTCATACTTGTATCTCATGGGGATTTTGGTAGGAAAAGCCTAGCATTAACTCATTTGCATATTAGGCCACCCCCCTTATGTAACTGTTGTTTTGCACAAGGATTTTTAGTAAAAAAAAGCTTTGCAGGGAATCCTTTGCATATTAGGCCAAAGCCCCTGATGCCAAGCCAGCCAGAACCGCATTCCTGTGCGTTCCTGCTCAAAAAAAGCCCTGTCTTGCCATACACTTCTACTTCTCTCACATCCAAAGAGAACCCAGTGCCCACTAGCTGGTGGTTCAACAGTGCCCACTAGCTGGTGGTTGTTGAAGAAGAAGATATTGGATTTATATCCCGCCCTCCACTCCAAAGAGTCTCAGAGCGGCTCCTTTCTCCAATCTCCTTTACCTTCCTCCCCCACAACAGACACCCTGTGAGGTGGGTGGGGCTGGAGAGGGCTCTCACAGCTGCTGCTGCCCTTTCAAGGACAACTCTTGCAATAGCTGTGGCTAACCCAAGGCCATTCCAGCAGCTGTAAGTGGAGGAGTGGGGAATCAAACCCGGTTCTCCCAGATAAGAGTCCACACACTTAACCACTACACCAAACTTGTTGTTTGTTTGTTCAGTTTATTAATCGCCTTATCTCAGCTTATGCCGGGCTCTAGGCAATGTACTACAAAGGAAGACATAATGCCATAAAACAAATATCGAAAGCATTAAAAATCAATATAACAAGTTGAGAAAGTTAGAAAAACAGATTTAAAAATCACAACGATGGCGTCCCTGTAAGTTTCCATCCCCATTTTGGACTGCCTGGCCACTATCTGGGCAAGGCAAGGAGAGAAGGGGTACAAAGTTAGAAGATTATGGAAAAGGGAGGAAAAGAGGGCGCCAGCCTCAGTAGGAAACCATTGCCATCCTCAACCAAAAGCCTGTTGGAACTTCTCTGCCTTACATGGCTCGTGGAATTGCATAAGATCCCGCAGGGCCCTGATGGTGTTAGGCAGAGAGTTCCACCAGGTCGGGACCAGGACCGAAAAGGTTGTTCCTAGCTAGGAAGCTGCTGGTTCTTCTGCTCCAGTCTCAAGGTCCATGTTTGTGGAGACTCTTGCCTTGCCTCCAGGAACCTGCTTCACCCTGGTCATTGCAAGCTTTGCAGCTTCTCTGCTGCATATAAAGGTTTCTGCTTCCTTGCAAGGAGACCACTTCACCACTACAACCTTCTAAGGACTCAGAGACAGTATGCTGTCAGTCACAGCAGGACAGATGCACGTTTTAATAGAGAATCCAGACAATCCTGCCAACCTGATGCATGCCAGTGTATCTTCACTGTCCTCTTCTATTTTTCCAGACTGAATCTGTGACAATGGTTTTTAATATAAAACATAATTGCTGTATCAGGTTGCCAGTGATGACAGGAAAAGTACTATGGGGGTTTCTCAGTGCTAAGGTCTTCTAAAATCTTTCTCCTTTCCTTAACTTCCAGTTTAATTGATTCATGTTCTCATTAAAAAGGTAGTCCCCTGTGCAAGTTTCTGACTCTGGGGTGACATCACATCAGGACGTTTTCTTGGCAGACTTTTTACAGGGTGGTTTGCCATTGCCTTCCCCAGTCATCTACACTTTCCCCCCAGCAAGCTGGGTACTCATTTTACCGACCTCGGAAGAATGGAAGGCTGAGTCAACCTTGAGCCAGCTACCTGAACCCAGCTTCCGCCGGGATCGAACTCAGGTTGTGAGCAGAGAGCTCAGACTGTAGTACTGCAGCTTTACCACTCTCATAACTAGCCATAAAATTTATGTATCATGTTCTCATGGCTAACCATAAAATTCTCATATCAAGTGTTATTAATTTTTGTTTGGAGAGTGTGTGGGGATTAGATGCTGCTTTTCAATTTGCAAGTAATGCCATTTCAATTTTTTAATTTTTTTCCCATTAATTATCACAGTGCTGTTACAAATGATGAGATTTGAAAAAAACATAATGATCAATGGCTCTGTGTACAAAGTAAAAGTCAGTGCTTAATTTCCTCCAGTTCCAATAAGAACCATTTTAGGTTCTGGGGTCATTGATACTGACCAAAAGCAACAAAGAGGGAAGAACCATGGTGTCTGCTTACAGACACTGAGCTGTGAAAATTAACAGTTCATAGAAAAGGCTTTAAGTTTGCCTTACTTCCCACACTTACACAGTCTTCATCCTGAGTGAGCTGAACAATCCGGTGCAAAATATCATCCAGGGCTTCCCTGGGGGGAAGAAACAGAAAGGCTATGTTTTTGTACAATGAATCCAGATTCTGCTAGAATGGGTACACCAAGACTGAATTCACAGCTACCTCCTTGCGCTTTAACCTTGTAAAAAATGATGATGTGCTAGCAAGCTTACCTGGACCGGATATTAAAGTTCTTTCCTAGAGCGATGTGTCTGATGGACCTGCTTCGACAGATTGCCAACACCAATGTCACTATGTCAGAATCAAAGCCTGTGGACAAAGTGGTCACAGTAAGCAACCACAGTGAGCAACCACATGGCACAGACCTCTTCAAGCTAGCCACGGACCTATTTGGACTGCCCTTCTGGGAAGATGGAGAGCTGCAAGCACGCATTGTGCTCTTTTTAACATCCCAGAAAGAGAAGAGTAGCTGTAGATGGAAGTCTACATCCACAGTAACTGTTAATCCACAATCTAAGCACAGCTGGGTAGGTTGTATGTGCCCAAGAGAGCAGGCTCTTAGCTGCAGAGAGCAGAGTCTCACTTTCAAACACAAAGACAAATGCAGCTTGAGCTGTCAAGGCAGAGGAACTGACAGGCCTACCGTTGTCAGACAAATTCAAGTCACCAATGGAGCTGGCATCCACAATCAGGTCCTCGATCACCTGGGCACCGGCCGATCTCAGCTGTGCAATTAACACAAGAGATAAGGAAAATTCAGACCAACCTCTGGCGCATCATAAAGCTGAAAGTTGTCCCTATAGTATATTTAAGGATTCAAGTGATTAAAATATATAAACACACACACACAGACCCACACACTGTGTATGTGCTACAAGGCATCAAGTTGCTTCTGATTTATGGCAACCCTATGAATTAATGACCTCAATGTCCTATCAGCCTTGTTGAGATCTTGCAAATGAAAGCTGTGGCTTCCTTTTTGCTTAATGTAAGAACCACACAGAATAAATGTCAAATGTTTGAGAGCAGGAAGGAAGGAAGGAAAATAGATGAGGGAGAGACGTGGAAAGAAAGCAACTTTAATGTTAAATGCATTCTCCAAGTCACTGGCTGGCTTGGCAAAGTGATTTAAAGAGACAAATGCCTTCTCCAAGCCAGCCAATGGGGTGGTGAGGGCTGGGAGAGCCACATAATATGTGTGGAAGAGCCACATGTAACTCCCAAGCCACAGTTTGGCCTCCCCTGCTTTATAGAGTCATTTCATCTCATGTTGGGTATTCTTCTTTGTCTATGGCCTTCCACTTTTCCTAGTAGTATTGTCTTTTCCAGTCTGTCTTATCATCATGAGCTTAAGCAGGACATGTGCTGGCTAGATTCCTTTGTGCAGACTCCTTTGGAGTGGGGACAGGTTGTGACTCAGTGCTAGAGCAGCTCCTTGGCATGCAGAAAGTCCTAGGTTCTCCAATTAAGGACCTGGCTGTAGGCGATGTGAAATACCCAGGGCTTTTTGGTAGAAAAAGCCCAGCAGGAACTCATCTGCATATTTGGCTACACCCCACTGACATCACCATTGTTACACATAGGGCTTTTTGTAGAAAAAAGCCCAGCAGGAACTCATTTGCATATGAGGCCACACCCCCTGATCCCGAGCCAGCCAGGACTATGTTCCTGCACGTTCCTGCTAAAAAAAAGCTCTGGAAATACCTCTAGCTGCCAAGACCCTGGAGAGCTGCTGCCAATCTGAGTAGCCCAAACTGACCTCGATGGTCCAAGGGCCTGATAAGACAACTTCATGAGTTCATCTGTGTTGGGAGCATCTAATGACCCCAGTATTCAGGCCTGTTACTAAGATATTTTTTAAAAAACTCTTTCTTTTGTGGAGCAAAATGGCTTACAATTCTAAAACCAAATCAACCATAATGCAGTAAACCCCCATTCATTCTGCCCAAAATGTTTGACACACCCTGCTTACACCTAATTAAAAGACCTCACAAACAGAGCAACACCCTCAAAAAGTAGCGCTTTCTTCTCTTCCTTATACAGCCATTTCCAGAAGGTGGGTGCCACTATTGAAAAAGACTGGTCTCTGCTAGATGCTAAGTGGGGTCCCTCACACTGGGGGTGGGGAGGAGACAACCAGCAGGCTAGACGGCCATAACTGGCACACAGAGCCCTCTGTGGAAAGACTCTACCATCTTTTTGTTAGCCGATCAAATCCAGTTATTCCCAATTAGGCTAACTTTTTTGGTTTTGTTAAGTCCCAAGCACTTGTCACCCCTCACAAACAGTAATGCCAGGACAGCCACATCTTCTGTGCTTCAAAACTGCCCCACCAATGCCTAGTGTGTGCACTTTTAGAAGGATTATTTCTCACCTCACAGCTACTGAGGTCCAGGTGCAGGCCGCTCAACTGTGAATTCCGTGCCAAGCCCTGCAGTAAGGCTCTGGAACAAATCAGAAGGAAGAGGAATGCAATGGCCTTCAACATAGTGGGGGGAAACTGGTTTCCTACCACCTCTGTTTTCTTTCTTCCCTGACAACCCAACTCCTCAGGTCCCTACTACACTCTTTCCTTCTGCTCTCCTAACTAGGCTTAGAGGGACTAGAGATCTGTTGCATATGGCTGTCTAGCAGCTTAGTTTCCTCGGCTCCTACTAAATACCAGCACCCTTTCATTGGTGCATACTTGTTTGTGATGAATGAGTTTGTGATGAATGAGTTTCCATTCATAAGTTTATTCATCGTCAGCAAGCCTTTGAAATAGCTGAACCATTTGCAAACAGAAAACTACAGCTGGGGAAACAACGGGCTGGATCCCATCTCAGTTCAGTATATGCAGGGCTTTTTTAAAAGAAAAAGCCCATCAGGAACTAATTTGCATATTAGACCACACCCCCTGACACCAAGCCAGCTGGAGCTGCGTTCCTATGCATTCCTGCTCAAAAAAAGCCCTGTGTAAATGGAGACGGCAATGGCAAACCACCCCATAAAAAGTCTGCCATGAAAACGTTGTGATGTGATGTCACCCCAGAGTCGGAAATGACTGGGGCTTGCACAGTTTTACAATTTTTTATATATGGAAGCACATTTTTTTTATTTTTTATATATGGAAGCACAATTTCTTCATCTCCCTCTTCCTGAAGCAGCCCCCAATGTCCTCTGAATTGCTGATCTGAGGGGACCAGGCACAGCATAATGGGGGGAAGGTGGAGGGCGGTCCCAGAAGAGGGTATTACTCCTCCTTCCACACACAGATCTTTTCAACAAGAATTAGGGTTCCCATCCTCCTGCTGCAAGTGGGTTTTCCCTCAATTTCAGGCCTCCAATCTGCCAACAGAGGATTGGCCAGTGGAGGAGCCCTGTCCCTGAAGAGCTTTGCTGGTGCCCAACATGCCCGGCATGATGATGTCACCCAGAAGTGATGTAATCACATCGAGCATATCGCATGGGGGGATGCTCAAGCATTTTGGTAGAAAACTCTATGGCACCATAGAGTTTTTAAAAACCAAAATGCTAGCACCTCCCTGCACGACATGCCCGGTGTGGTTACATCCCTTCCAGGTGATGTCATCATGCTGCACGTGCTTTGCGCACATAAGGCAAGTCCCCTTGCTGGCAGCCAGGTAAGACCTGGCAACCCTGACAAGAATCCAATCCTATAGTATTCACAAGATCACCCAAGCATGTTCAAGTCTCTTTCTCATCTTTGGAAGCCTGTTCTGGTCACTCCTCCCCTTCTTACCTCAAAGCTTCCGGGGGTAACTTGGTCCCAGCCAATGAAACATGTTGGAGGACAGAAGCCTTCCTGAAGAACTTGCCGACAGCAAGAGGAACTTCTCTGTTCTTTCTGTAAAGGAAAGGTAGCTTGCTCAGGCAAGATTCTCCATTGCTCACAGGACATTCCTCTCGAGGCCGTGTCTGCCAGAGCCAGCTCCAACAGAAACACCTCTGAGGTCAGACCTTGATTTGGAAACTCTGTCAGGAGTCACCAGTACGCAGGTCATGAGGAGATTCATGACGGCCCTGGGTCAAGAAGCTGAGCGTATGACTGAGCAGAAGCTAAGCATTCTGAGGTTACTTCCACATAGAGGGTTTGCTCTGTCTCAGCTATTAGGGTTGGTACCTGGAGATCTTCTGCAGTTACAATTTATCTCTCCAGATGACCAAGATCAGTTCCCCTGGAGAAAATGGCTGCTCTGGAGAGTGAACTCTATGGCATTATACTTTGCTCAGCTCCAGGGGTGGAGTTCTAGCAGGATCTCCTTTGCATATTAGGCCGCACCCCCTGATGTAGCCAATCCTCTCAAGAGCTTACAAGGTTCATGATGTTCATGTTTTTCAGATCTCAAACATCTGGTGTTTATTCTATGTGGCTCTAACATTAAGCAAGTTTGGCCACCCCTGGGTTAGGCTCTGCCTACAAAAGCATAGGATCCAGAGCAAGAATGTGTCTGCAATGTACATTATTGTATAAAACAAATATACACTAGTGTTACAAACAGTTTGTTTAATGTCCTTCAGTGCAACACTGTAGCTGCCCAGTGGCCACATTTTCAGGGTTATCAATATCCAGTGTGGAGCATCTAGCAAAATGTAGCTTCATTGCTCTCTGGATTGCATTGTGGAAAGTGGAAATAACAGACAGAGGGGCAAAGAATAAGGTACATAAGATAATGGGGGGGGGGGCTCTCCCTGTGCAAAGCAGCCCCGTGGCGCAGAGTGATAAACTGCAGTATTGCAGTCCAAGCTCTGCTCACAACCTGAGTTTGATCCTGGCAGAAGCTGGGTTCAGGTAGCCGGCTCAAGGTTGGCTCAGTATAAAGTGTAGATGACTGGGGAAGGCAATGGCAAACCACCTCGTAAAAAAGTCTGCCACGAAAACATTGTGATGGGACGTCACTGCAGAGTCAGAAACGACTGGTGCTTGCACAGGGGACTATTTTTTTACCTTTTTTCCCCTGTGCAAAGGGAACAGAACAGGCACGGATGGCAGGCCCTGAAATCTGCACAGACCATTTTTATAATTCCTGTGCCTTTAGCAGCCACGTTCCCACTTTGATCCAAAAGCTAACGAAAATTGCATGTGTGGGCAGGAGTGAATAAAATTAAAACAAGCTGAAATGTTTGGTGTTGTTCCATCCACCGAGTTCTACATCACACATCACAGGATAACGGCAAACTGGCGAACTTACTTGTGAGAGTACACGTTCTTGGAGAGGTTCAGATGGACAAGGCTCCTGCAGCACCCACCAGCCAAAGCACTGAAGAGCTGGGAAGAGAAAACGCAGCCCTGAGTAATTTTGAATAGTAAACAGGCTAAACCCTTGTTCTGGAAGCAACAATTTGTTTCCAAGTACAGTGGCGGGGTGGGGGGTGGGAGAATATGTTGGTCAGTTCATCCAGGACCATTCTCCAGGGCTTTTGTTGTAGCAGGAACTCCTTTGCATTAGGCCACACCCCCTGATGCAGCCAATACTCCAAGAGCTTACAGGGCTCTTCGTACAGGGCCCACTGTAAGCTCCAGGAGCGTTAGCTACATCAGAGGTGTGTGGCCTAGTATGCAAAGGAGTTCCTGCTACAAAAAAAGCCCTGCCATTCTCTGACCAGAGATGCTTATAAGGCCTGCTGTACTCCATAGGGAAGTGATGTACCTGTGTCACACTTGCTTTTTTTTTTTAGCAGGAACACACTGGAATACAGTTCTGGCTGGCTTGCCTAATATGCAAATTAATTCCTGCTGTTTTTTTCCTGCAAGAGAAACCCTGCCAGACACCATTTCCTCTTCTCTCTCTTCTTTGTAGGAGTTGTCCTTGAAACGGCAGCTGCTGTAAGAGCTTTCTCAGCCCCACCCACCTCACAGGGTGTCTGTTGTGGGGGGGTGGGAAGGTAAAGGAGATTGCGACTGCTCTGAGACTCTGAGATTCAGAGTATAGGGCGGGATATAAATCCAATATCATCATCATCTTTCTTCCAGGTGCCTTTTAGAAATCTTGATCATCTTCTTACCTTGGTATACAAGGCATCCATTGTCCCATCCCTGTGGGGTATTAGGCGCTGAGGGGAGGCTGAGAACAGCTGGCTAAATTATCTACTTCTATTGCTAGGGCTGCCAACGCCAGCTGGGGAATTTCTGAAGATTTGGGGTGGTGCCAGCAGAGGGTGTGGTTTTGGGAGAAAGCTCAGTAGAGATCGGACATCACTCTAGGACTGCTATTTCTTCTAGACTCTATAGTATACCGTAGAGTCCACACACCAAAGTTGCCACTTCCTCCAGGAAAATTGATCTCTGGAGATCAGTTGTAATTCCAGAGAAACCAGACACTATGTAGAGTTTGGTAACCTTATTTGTTGCCCCTGGAATTGCTGAGATACTTTGACATCTTGGCTGCATGGAGTCAGCTGTAAGTCAAAAGGACCATAATTTAGTAGCAGAACATATGCTTTGAATGCAAAACTCCCAGGTTCCAATCTTCAATATCTCCAATTAAAAGAACCTCCAGTAGCCAGAACTGGGAAGGAAAAGACCAACACAAGATTTTGGAGAGATGCTCCCAATCTAAACAGGCAGACTGGAGTTAGATGAACCAACACTCTGACTCACTGTAAGCCAGAATTACATATTTGTCATAACACTCGCTGTACTTGTGATAGCCACCTCTCCCAGTAATGTAAGACCTTCAGTTGAATGGGAAAAGAACAAGATTTAACAGGCTCAGTTGTAAGACACAATAGCACCTGCCAGGCACTCACCAGATCCAAAGCGCAGTCTGTCCCAGATAAGTCAAGGTGAGTCAAGGCATTTGGCTGGCTCAGGAAAAAACACAAGCTCTGGGAGAGAAAAAAGTGTTACTTCAGCTTGTTAACTTGTGATCCATCTATTGTTGCAAGACAGACAGTCCCTGAATGTGGTTTTAGGTTTTCGTACTTGGACCATGTGATGTTCAAAACCAGGCAGAATAGAGGTCATTACTGAGCATGTGCTTTGCAGGCCAAAGGTCATGTAGTTCAGGCCACAGCAGTTTCATTTAGTTCAAAGCTGGGGTGGGGAGGGAGGTAAAGTGTTCCAGGAAAGACTCTGGCAGTCAGCTGGATGCCTTTATGCTGATTCTGCTCTGCCAGTCCCTCCCGCCATAAAAATATAACCAAGCAAACAGACATTTTGCAACCCTATATGGACCACATAGCATGTAGTTCTGGCCTTGCAGGACTGATTTCTCACTAGGCTTGTTCTGGTCTCGGAGCTCTTCCTCCCCCACCCCCAGTGCTTCTGTCCGATTTCACACAAGCTGCCACGGGATTGTGATCTGCCTCACCTCTTTCCTGTGGCAAGCAAGATCCTCTGAACCAGTTTCTGCTTGCCGTGGGAAAGAGGAGCAGCAAGTTGCAGCTTGTGTGAAATTGGACAGATGCGCTGGAAGAAAAAGGGCTCCGAGACCGGAACAAGCCTAGTGAGAAATTGGTCATTATATATTCGGCTATACTATCCAAACTGCTTCTGAGATACCCTGCTGGTACTCCTAAGGGTCTACCTCCAACCAGCTCAGGCTAACCAACTGGGAGCATGACACTCTCCATTTATTACTGTAACAACAGACTCATGATCAAGGACACATCAATCTCCAATTCTGACATATTTATATCCTTGTGATGTTGTCCCGCCACCAGACAAAATCTTAACAGGTGATAGCCATATAATGAAGCTTATTATTCTTTTAATCTGTTTAAAATGTATTTATTTGAATTTATATCCCACCCTCCCCACCAAAGCAGGCTCAGGGCAGCTCACAATACATAGCTTACAATAAAAAACATTTACATTAAAAGCATTAAACAGTTTAAAAATAATTTGGTGTTAGTTTTGATACAGATTTAAGATGGGATTCAATTATCTTAAATATCCATTGGATCTAGCATCTTGGTGGTGGTGGTGGTTTGTTTTTCTTTGTTATTCTATATTCTAATTTACTATCCACCCACTATACGTAAGATATATAAGATATGTGAGGTTCTGATTCTATTTCATACTTGACACACAAAAGTTCACACCCTGAATACAACTTTGTCAGTCTAAAAAGGTGCCACTGGACTCTAACTGCTCTAATAACTACAGTGTCTGCATCTTTTCTGATTAGGCATCTGGACCAGAAAGAAATGCCTCCTTGAGTCCAGTTTCAGACACTGGTAACATTAAGCTATCCGACACCTGCTCCAAATGAGAGGCTGTCTTCAGGGTAGAAGACAGTCATGCTAAATCTCCGCAAGAATTTTGGGTGAGGCAACAATAGAGGGCCAGTGCCGGGAAGAGAAGCTGGAAGAAAGGTCAGAAGACAGTCTGTGCCAAGTACAGACTACAGTGCCACAACAGACCTGACGAGCATTCTGCTACAGAAGAGCGGAAGCTAAGGAAGATGATGACACTTCTGTTCTTGAAATACAGTCATTCCAAGACAGCAGGGATTACACACCCCATCTGTAGCAGACATAGTTCCTGGGCAACTCCCAGATGTTTACTCATACTCACACGTGCATCATCAGTGGCCAAGCTCCCTGGGTTTCCAGAGAGGTCCAGGTGGCACAGGGAGGTTCTGAATAGTCCATTGGATAGCAGTGACTGGCAAAGGGCAGCCATTCCTGGCAACAGAGGTACATTGCAGTAAAAGGTAAAGATAAAAGGTAAAGATAGTCCCCTGTGCAAACACCAAGTTATTATGGACTCAAGGGATGATGTCCCATCATGACGTTTTCTTGGCAAACTTTTTACGGGGTGGTTTGCCATCGCCTTCCCCAGTCATCTACACTTTCCCCCCAGCAAGCTGGGTACTCATTTTACCGACCTCGGAAGGATGGAGGGCTGAGTCACCCTTGAGCCAGCTACCTGGACTCGGCTTCCACCAGGATCGAATGCAGGTCATGAGCAGAGCTTGGACTGCAGTTTGCAGCTGACCACTCTGTGCCATGGGACTCCTACCAACTAAGTTTTAGTAGTGAGACAGAATAGAAGGGGTGTGTGCAAGCACCAAATTATTGTAAAGACTGTTCTGAGACATAAAGGCTGCACAACGGCCTCTCCTGGCTGGTTGGCCCTGCATGGCTCAGAGGATGGCTGCGGAGATTCGGTACACACTAGAAAACTCAGTCTTGAATCAAAGCAAGAAAGCAGGCAGCCTTCCAACCAAATGGGCACAGATGGATGAGATGCTCCAATATGACTTAACAGGATCTACTACGTACAGTACCAGCAACTAGTACATGAGGAGCCTTCCCTATGATGAGACGGATTTAGGGTACCCATAAAAGGCAGCTAAGTGACAAGTCATCTCATTGCCCCCATATGTGTGTAATTTTATAGATTTTTTTGCTTCAGAATCTAAAAAAATCTTTAGTCTGCCCTGGATACATGAAGGGGAGAAAACACATACTGTACTTTATAAAATAATCACTATTTAACAGAACTAACCCTGTCAGTTGAGAAGCAAGATGAAATTAGAAAAGCCAGTAAGGGCAGCAATCATGCAAGTTTTATGCAGGATTAAAAGTTCAGAGGTGTCTGAGTGTCTAACAATATTTAGACTACTTTTAAGGTGCAGTGGATTGCTGTTTAATTTTGCTGCGACAGACAAACCCAGCTATCCCTCTGGAATTATAATTCTATACAGTTATTCCAGTCTAAATCTATTGATTTAGGGCAAGAGTAACTCTGGATAGGACAGCACTGCAAGTCTCAAAAAGGAAGCTGCAAATAATTATGTTAAAGGTATTATAATATACATGTCAAACAGGAGGCTGCATGTATCAGTTCAACCAAGAATCAAGCCAGTGGTAGAAAAAGCCCAGCAGGAACTCATTTGCATATTAGGCCACAGACCCTGATGTCATCATAGTTCCACATAGGACTTTTTATAGAAAAAGCCGAGCACGAATTTATTTGCATATTAGGCCACACACCCTGACACCAAGCCAGCCGGAACTGCATTCCTGCTCAAAAAAAATCCCCTCCATGTTCTCATCTCTGGGCTAAATGCCAACTTCAAGAAGCACCATTCGTGGGCTTCCCAGCCCCTCCCACAACCCATATCAAGTCAACCCACTTGAATTTAAGGTCGGTAGGTGGTACACTGTTTCTTGAGGCTGGCTGCTGCTTCAGAGAGGTTTTTCAACCATCGTACTTCTGAGCGCACTGACAGAGTCTTCTTTATAGCTCTTCAGTGACTGATGACAACTTCTCTGTTTTGGAAGGCTTTTGGCATGGGATGAGTTGATGGTTTGCATTACTACTGACTACTTTTGCTCTTTCCCCTCTGACTGTTTAATTGCTGCCTTTTCCTTTGTTTTCATTTGCTAGTTGTTTGTCTGAAGGTGAGTTTTAAGATACATGAAGCTTCTTTATGCTAAATCAGACCCTTGGTCCAGCAAGGTCAGTAGTACCATCTGTCTAGTCAGACTGAAAGTGGCTCTCCAGCAGTGTTCCCTTTAAGCTGAGTTAGTGTGAGCTGACTCACAATTTTTTAGCCTCTGGCTCACACATTTTTGTCTTAGCTCAGGAAAAATGGCCCCAAAGCAAGCTAATTTATGCAGTACTTCACAACTTTTAATGCCTGTAGCTCACAAAGTAGAATTTTTGCTCACAAGACTCCACAGCTTAGAGGGAGCATTGCTCTCCAGGGTCTCAGTCTTAGGCCTTTCACATCACCTACTACCTGGTGCTTTTTAACTGGAGATGCTGGGGATTGAACCTGGGACCTTCTGCATCCCAAGTAGATGCTCTACTGCTGAGCCACAGCCCCTCCTTAGCAGACAAACCATTTCAAGCTGCCAACTTCCCAGGAGATACAGCCAGGAAAACAACCTGAACATGGAACATAAAAGCCGAAGAGACAGCCTGCTGACTCACAGCAGTGGTCTCTCGCATCCAGCTTTGTGCTTCACAAAGACCATTTCCACATGAGTAAAATTCCCTGTACTGATGTTTTTAAAACTGCATGTTATGGGAAATTTTCCACAGTAGATTTTTCTTCACCAGGTGCAAACCTGAAGTCTTCTCCTTCTTACCCCCGCATTTTTGGAATCTCTAGTTTTAGTGAGTTCTGAAAATGCAGGGCAAGAAGGAGACAAATTTTGCGCCTGGTTAAGGAAAATCTCCTGCGGAAAACTTCACATAATGTGCAGTTTTAAAAACGTCAATGCAGGAGATTCCACTATTGCAGAAATGGTTACAGTGCCTAACTGGCTGCCCCGAGGTATAGAGGCCAAGAGCCAGTTTGGTGTAGTGGTTAAGTGCGTGGACTCTTATCTGGGAGAACCAGGTTTGATTCCCCACTCCTCCACTTGCACCTGCTGGAATGGCCTTGGGTTAGCCATAACTCTTGACAGAGGTTGTCCTTGAAAGGGCAGCTGCTGTGAGAGTCCTCTCAGCCCCATACACTTCACAGGGTGTCTGTTGTGGGGGGAGGTTGTAAGCCACTCTGAGTCTCTGATTCAGAGAGGAGGGCGGGGTATAAATCTGCAATTCTTCCTCTTCCTCCTCCTCGCCAGGGGTGGAATACTAGCAGGAGCTCCTTTGCATATTAGGCCACACACCCCTGATGTAGCCAATCCTCCAAGAGCTTACAAAAAAGAGCTTTGTAAACTCTTGGAGAATTGGCTACATCAGGGGTGTGTGGCCTAATATGCAAAGGAGCTCCTGCTAGAATTCCACACCTGCTCCTACCACGGGTGTACAGAGGCTGATTGCCTCTGGATCTGAAGGCTCTCATTTGTAGTAGTCACTGATTGACCTATTCTCTGTGGATCTACCCAGGTGTCTTTTAAAGCCATCTGGGCTCCTGGCCATCATTATGTCCACTGGCAGTGAACACCACTCTTCCGTCACTCACCGAGTGAAGATGCGCTTCCTTTAGTCCCTCCTGCATCCATCGCTTGGCCGACAAACAAACCAGTTTTTGCTGCTGCTAGTGTTTTGTATTGCATTTGCACGTGGGGGTGGATTTTGTATTATGGGTAGCGTTATATTAATTTTTTTGTGTGAGTGTGAAAGCAAGTTGCCTGGGGAATATTTATACAGAGAATGTCTGACCCAATTAAACTCCATACCTTTTGAAGTCAAAGAGGTTCTGGCGAGGCTCAGGCTGCGAAAGCTCTTGCAGAGTCGCTCAAAGTTCTGGCTCAAAGCAATTATGCCTGAAGAGAGGACAGAATAAGGCGGGAACCCCTCAATCTGGTGATCATTCGCCAGCTCTGCCGCCATTCAACATTCCACCCAAGGCCAGCATCAGTGTACCCTGAGGTACAGCAGCTGCCCTGCCTACCCATCCTTGCACCCCACCCCGCTGGCTTGCAAGCTCCATGCGATCCATGCTGCCAGCTGCAAGCAATGTCAGGAAGTGGGCCTGTGAGTGATGCAGGCATCCTCGAGCGCTGGAGGCAGGGGTCATTTTGTAGAAAAAGAGGTGCTGGAGCTCATTAGCTCAACTCATTAGCTCATGCCACACACACCGATATCACTAGAAGGTGTACTCAGTTATATCAGTTCAGCATCTACCTTTAAATGCTTCTTAAATTAGAGGTGTCATAATAAAACCTTACTCCCATCATACTTTTTAAATTCCTTTCTCCTATGTGGCCACAGCGGCACGAGGAAGGTTTCCATCTGTCTGCTTTATATGTTTTGATTATTCTCCCATTTTTTTTTTGTGGGGAAAAATATTACAAAGTTTGTCAGATCTTAGAGTTCAGCAAAATTCTCACAGGAGGGGGTTGAACAATGGAGCCCAAAAGCAATAGGGGGGTGTGTGTTAAGAAAGAGCACAATAAAATTTAGAAATTCCAGAACTCTGCTCCTGTGAGCTCCTGCTCAAAATGAGGTCTGGCCAGAGGTAAGAGGACTTGTGAGGAGGTGAGGGAAGGATGCTCAGGCATGTGGACCAGCAGGTGGGAAGAGGCCCTCCAAAACCTGAAACCCATTGCACTTCTGCTTGTCACCCAGCTTAGCCAGCACAGGCCAACAGATGGTGAATTTAGCTCGGATCTTAGCGCCAGCCCTGCCTTGTCTGATGATTCACTGTGCAAAGTGTTCTCTCCTAGCCTTAGTTTCCCTTCTGAGAAAGTGGGCAAACTGATTGTCTGCTTTGTAAAGTTATTGCAAGGAGTGGAGGAATCATGATAGGAAACCGTGTTGCAAGCTAGTGCCATACGAAACAATTACAGCCAAAGAACTCAGCCTGATCAGAGTATCCAAAGGCATTGGTGAGGTCTCCTCTTTTTATCTCCCAAGAGTGCAAGAAATGAGAGAGACTCATGCACTCTGGTAAGCTTCGGCAACAGAATTCAGCCAGGAAATTGAGCAACCCAGAGAGACAGCTATGGGAATGCACCCCATTAATGACTGAGAGGATTAATGTTACTATGCAGAAGTGGTCCAGATGATGACCCTACCTCGGTCCTCCAGTAGGTTTCCAGAAAGATTAATCGTGTTCAGGACAAAGTCAGGGTGATTGCTTAGGGCCTGAGCCATCCGGTGAGCAAACTCTCTGTAGGCGAAAAGATTGCTGATAAATGCAACCAAACAACAACAACAAAACCCAACAACCATATGAACATATATGAACATATGAAGCTGCCTTCTACTGAATCAGACCCTGGGTCCACCAAAGTCAGTATTGTCTACTCAGACTGGCAGTGGCTCTCCAGGGTCTCAAGCTGAAGTTTTCCACCCCTATTTGCCTGGACCCCTTTTAGTTGGAGATGCCAGGGATTGAACCTGGGATTTTCTGCTTAGCAAGCAGATGCTCTACCACTGAGTCACCATCCCTCCAAGATGATGGAATTGTTCATTTTAATAAAATGAATAGGAGTATAGCTTTAAATCTGAAAAATTCAAACAGTTCCCCCCCCTCTTTGTAATATTTAACGGATGGACTATACTGTTTTTATTTTATCGTTCTCTTATTCTGTGATAGCTTTCTTGCACAGTTTGCTGTATATATCATGCCCATCTTTATTGTGCTGTTTTCTAAAACTTTCAACTGCCTTTAGTCCCAATGCAAAAGATGGACTACAAAGCAAATAATTTAAAAAGGAGGAAGTAAAAAACAAAGACCCTTTGCTTACACCTTTAAGCCACAGTTTTCTAACACCAGTTCTTCCAAAGTCACAGACTTGCTGAGCACATAGAGGATTTGGTCCAGAATATCCACATTCTAGGGCAGGAGAAGAGAGATATTCATCAGGCTCTCATTGGCAATGCTTTTCAGCTCCTCGCCCCACCCTTTGGTGCACTCACCAACTTGACGTCTTTGCAATACAGCCTCGTGAACCACCGATTAAAAGACAAGGTAGCCACACTGAGAGCCACATCCCTGTATCAGGACAGACCATGAATGCAATTCAGTGCCAATATATTGAGAGCAAGCTACAGCTAGGATAAGACAGAGCAAAGTGTGTGTGGGGGCGGGGGCAGGGCAGAATAGCCGATAAATAGTTGATTTAGATTTTTTGACCTCCTCTGATCAAGAAGGCAAAAAGGCTTAAAATCAATATGTCAAGCATCATTTCAGCTCAGGGCTAATGTTAGGATTTAGAGGTTTTGTTACTATTTAATCCAGCTTTAACCACATGCAAATGGCATTTCCCTGCATTCTTATACTTGCTTCTCCCCCCTCCGGTTTGGTGTAGTGGTAAAGTGTCTGGGAGAAGCGGGTTTGATTCCCCACTCCTCCACTTGCAGCTGCTGGAATGGCCTTGGGTTAGCCATAGCTATCGCAGGAGTGGCCCTTGAAAGGGCAGCTGCTGTGAGAGCCCTCTCAGCCCCACCCACCTCACACGGTGTCTGTTGTGTGGGAGGCAGATAAAGGAGATTGTGAGCCACTCTGAGACTCTGAGATTTGGAGTGGAGGGCGGCATATAAATCCAATATCATCATCATCCTTGTTTCTCTCTGTTGTTTATCTTAGATTGTAAGCTCCTTGGGGACAGGGAATTATCTCTTGTTGTCTATTACGTAGTTTTGAAAGGTGTTATTGTACACTTATATTTGTGAAAAGCAAACAAATGTATTACTATCAACTTGTACACAGGGCCAGTTTGCAGAGACTAATTTCAAGGACATAAGAGTAGAAAAGCCTCCATGGGGTGTGTATGTGTCTTTAAAATGGGACTATTCCACATGTGGTTTGTGGCAACCAAAGAAGAAAGGAAGGTCTTGGGGTTTCACAAAATTTAAAATATAAACATGGGAGTCCTTGGGTTGCTAAAACTGGAGAACCACTGTGATACTAGGTATGTAACATTCTCCAAGCCAACATGAACCTCTTTCCTGAGAGCCAGTGGTGGTTATTGGACTAGAATCTCAGAATCCCAGGTTCTATTGTGCCATGAAAGCTAACAAGGTGGCCTTTGGCCAGACACTCTTTCAGCCTAAAATACTTCACAGGGTTGCTGTACAGATAAAACAGAGGGGAAGAGAACAATGTTGTAAGCTGCTTTGGGTCCACAGTGGTGAGAAAAGTGATGTAAAAATACCTAATAATTACATATAAATACAACACTGACCCTTGTATAGGGCAATCACATTTGACATTACCTGACATGTCCATGGCAATGTGGGTTCCAGACCACACAGAAGCATTTCCCTTGGATACTACCATGTTGCCATGGTGATGTAGAAGTGGGACCTCGGTCACATAGATTAGGCCCAAGCCAAATGACGACAGAAATTTGGCTCAGAAACCTGTTGCTGTGTTAGGGTTGCCAGGTCTGTGTTGGGAAATATCTGGAGATTTTGAGGATGGAGCCTGGGGAGAGTGGAGTTTGGGGAGGGGAGGGCCTCAGCATGGTCCAATGCCATGGAGACCACCCTTCAAAGCTGCTATCTTGTCCAGGGGAGCTGATCTCTGCCAGCTGGAGATCAGTTGTAAAACTAGGAGACCTCCATGCCCCACCTGGAGGCTGGCAACCCTACATTATTAGTTAGCATCCTGGACCTCATCTTGTCACTGAACTGGACTTGCAGGGGCCATGGACATTACACACAGCCTCATTTTTACCATTTCCTCCCCTCTTCACTGAAGTTATTGTGATAACTAAGATTTGGCAGACCAGGTCCAAATCCCCACTGCATGATAGAAGCTCCACTGGATGATGCTGGGCCAGTCACTTTTGTCTAGTCTAGCCTACCTCACAGGGTTGTTATGATGAGGATAACACTGAGGAGGGGGGAATGAGGTGAACTGTGATTGCTCTCTTGAAGTAACTGAATGACTGTTACTTAGAGGAGGACAGGGAGCTGTTCCTGTTGGCAGTAGGGAGCTGTTCCTGTTGGCAGTAGAGGCCACGGCTCAAAATAATGGGTTTAAATTATGGGTTAATTAATTAATTATTGTATGGCAGTGTGTGTAGAGTAGCCAGGAGATCCCAAGACTGCCTGGCAGCCCGGTCTTTTAGCGTCATGCACCACTAGGTGGCGAGCTAGAGTCATTTTAAGGCAAGAGACATTTCAGAGGTGGCTTGCCATTGCCTGACTCTGCCTCACAAGTGGTATTCCTTGCAGGTCTCCCATCCAAATACTAGCCAGGGCTGACCCTGCTTATCTTCCAAGATCTGATGAGACTGGGCTAGCCTGGGCGATCCAATGAGTAGTTCAGCAGTGGAATCAGCTGCATAGGAAAGTGGTGAGTTCCCCCTCACTGGCAGCTCTCCTCACTGACTTCCTGTTTGTTTTCAAGCCCACTTCAAAGAGCGGGTTTTGCTCTTTACTCCAGCGGCTGGATGAACACTTGTCAAGGATGCTGGAGGCTGATCCAGCATTGAGCAGGGGGTTGGACTAGATGGCCTGTATGGCCTCTTCCAACTCTATGATTCTATATTGTAAGCAGTGTTCCTTCAAAGATGAATTAGCTCACAGTTTTTGAGCCTCCGACTCACACATTTTTGTCTTTGCTCAGGAAGAATAGCCCCAGAGCAGACTAATTTGTGCAGTAGCCAAATTGCTTGGTTAGAACTTTAGTGCCAGTAGCTCACAAAGTAGAATTTTTGCTCACAAGACTCCATAGCCTAGAGGGAGCATTGGTTGCAAGTTGTTATTAGTTCACACTGGAGAGAAAAGCAGGCTATGAATATCTAAATAAACAATCAGTGCTGTAGTAGTTCTGAGCAGTGCTGTAGTAGTTCATCCAAACCCACTTATCATTATTATGCATCTGTGCGACTGCACTTTGGTACACTAACAAAAAAGTGAGCAGTGACTCACAGAAGCTCCCGCCCTGCCACAGATGTTGTTAGTCTTTAAGGTGCTACTGGACTCTTGCTACAGACAGACTAACACGGCTCTTGAAAAAATGTATTTGGAGATCCCATTAATTACTATGTCATGTGATTTCAAGGCAGAATGCTCAGAACCAGGGTTTGAATTCAGCAGCAGCTCACAGGAGCACAGCTCCTGAACCTCCAGCCAGGGTCTGCCTGCTGCACACAGATCCTGGGGCATATGCAAATGAGATATGCTACCGACCTCCTGCACCTTTTTTTCTACAAAATGACCCCTGCTCAGAACCAAAGTTAAAAGGAAGGAATGCATTCCTCACTGGTGACAAAAAAGGGAGGAGGAACTGGGAGCCAAAGTTGAGGAGCAAAGAGATACACAGAGCTCAGATACTCTTTTGTCCTGGTCAGACTCAGTAACTCGAGAGATCCCTTTTTGCTGAGCTCACAAAATTCTACAAGCATTTGTTCGCAAACATTTCTTTCTTGAATTCACTCGTACCCCACCTTTCTCCCCAATATGTATCCAAAGCAGCTTACGTCAGTCTTCTCTTCTCCATTTTATCCTCACAACAACCCTGTGAGGTCGGTGAGGCTGAGAGAGTGTAACTGGCTCAAGGTCACCCAGCGAGCTTCCGTGGCACAAATGGGGATTCAAATCTGCATCTTCCAAATACTAATTTGACACTCTTAACCACTACACCACACTAGCTCAGTGTGGTAAGATCCTGGCTATTTTAAAGCAAGAGATGTTGGGCATATTATTTTTCCACTGTGCATTGTGTCTGCTGCCAAGAGCAGGGCTTTTTTTGAGCAGGAACACACAGGACCGTAGTTCCGGTTGGCATTGGTGTCAGGGAGTGTGACCTAATATGCAAATGAGTCCCTGCTGGCCTTTTTCTACAAAAAAGCCCAGTGTGAAACAATGGTGAAATCAGGGGGCATAGCCTAATACGCAAATGAGTTCCTGCTGGGCATTTTCTCCAAAAAAAGCCCTGGCCACGATGATTTCTACCTGCTCACTTGCATTCCCCCACCACACACTTCAACAGGGTCAACACATTCTTGGGCAGACTCACTGGCTGTTCAGGTATCCAAAATTCAGCAGGTTGAACTCTTTGCATCCCTGTTTATGATAGATATTATCCACATCCTGCAAAAGACAGAATTAGCACATGGCCAGGGGGAAGGAAGGAAGGATTCCCTTCTGTTATTCCCACCCCCCAAAAAACAATTCCTAACGTTCAAAAAACAACACTGATGGTCAGTCCAAAGCACATACCAATCTGATCATTTGTTTCCCCAACAAGAGTGCTCCATAAGATTCTCCTGTCACAGAAACTGCATCAGAGGAAGGAGGTGTACCTGCGGCTACCCCTCAGCCGCACATTAGTATGCTGACCCAGATTTTTAGTCGACTGCGGCTTAAGAGGTCTCTTTGTGCCATTTTTAATATACGTTAAAAAACCCAAACGTACACACAATTAGACTGACAGATAACAACCAGGGAAAGAAAATATCTTTAAATTCCCTGACACAGCAAGTGAGGAGGCAGCCCCGCCTTCTCTTGGCTATTACTTCCCTGGTCCTGTCAGATGCGATTTCTCCCCCCCCCCCAGCTATAACAAGCAGGTGTGCTGCAGGGAAGGGGGAGGGGGAACTGTGTCTCTTTCTGTAGGGAGGGAATGTAGAGGTAGACGTCTGCTCTGCAGTTTACAGCAGGGCTACACTAATATACCACCCCCTCCCAAAAACAAACAAACAAAAATCCTGCAGTGAGCTCTTTTCTTTAAGCAATGTTCCTGCTAAAGTCGTGTTAACAGCTCTGATCCACAGGTGAGGTTATGTCCTGCAAACTAGGAATGTTAGGAGGTTTGGAGGGACATAAGCAGCTCTTCTTCAAATGGCAGACCTGTCTACAAACCAGAAAGGTAGGAATATATACAGGCTGCTCCACACGATCCTGGGTTATTTATGGGCCAACGTTTTCAGGAAGAATGACTAATCTCTTCCTTTGCATTCTGCCTTACCCATTGGATCTCCTCTCGCACAGGAAAGCCGCTGTAGTCACACAGCATGGCGTACATCTCGGAGAACCCACCTGCAAGTGTGAAAAGATGCTGGCCGGTTTTTATTTAAGTAGAAAGCAGGGGAAATGTTGGCACAGTGTAAGATTTAAATTGGGGGAGGGGGGAATCAAGTTCCCAAAAGAAAGACAGTCATTCAGATTCCCAAAAGAAAAAGATTACAAAACGCTGTTCGGTTATGGCCAACGTAGCCGATAAAGCTTCTCCTGCAGGATTCCCTGTTGTTTGCTTGGCCTCCATTCTCTTATCGTAAAATGGGAACCACAAAGACCTACCCTCCCCTCACAGGGATTTAATTCTAATTTAATTTGCAATTCATACCTCGCCGTATCCCGCAAGGCAGATATGATGAGGGCCAGTTCCAGGTTTGTGGGGGGACCCTAGGCAGCGTGTGCCTTGGGGCCTCCTTTACTCACTCCTTGCCTATCTACCTGGGTGCCTCCACATGCCTGTGTGCCCTTCTCCCACCCATTCACAAGCTCTCCCACTGCCTGTGCAGTCAGTTGCCCACATTGGCTGCATGCTCTTTCCCCCATGGTGCTGGGCAGCATCATTGCTATGGCCACCAGGAACACCTTTGCTGTACCACTGACGTGCCCATAGCCGGTGCTAGGCAGCTGGGATTGTGGGTGACAGAAGCATTTGCAAGCGGGCAGGGAAGCCCGTGACTGTGGCAGGAAATGTGTGGGTGTCAGCATTAGCAGGCCCCACCAGAAGCTCTGGCCTCTGGGCAGTTGTCCCACCTTATGCCATGCTGATGCCAGCCCTAGGTGTGAGACCAAACAAGATAAAGCCACCAAGGCTGATGCCACATTAGTCTTTGCCCTGGCTCCGACGCTGTGTTTCCCCCGGGGCAGATGTTGGTTTCCGCACATTTTGACCCGGGGCGGCAGTTTGACCCGCCACTGAAGCGGTGCCGCCCCGGATCAAGGTGACTGGCAAAATACCAAGACGTAGACAGGTGTGTTACTCTGCTTGAGACGCCATTGCTGGCATTTTAAAAGTGTCACAAATAAAAAAAATTAAGGTGATCCAAAATGTACTTTGAACACCTGAGCAGGGCTTTTTTGAGCCAGTTTGGTGTTGCGGTCAAGTGCGCGGACTCTTATCTGGGAGAACCGGGTTTGATTCTCCACTCCTCCACTTGCAGCTGCTGGTATGGGTCAGCCATAGCTCTCGCAGGAGTTGTCCTTGAAAGGGCAGCTGCTGTAAGAGCTCTCTTAGCCCCACCTACTTTACAGGGTGTCTGTTGTGGGGGAAGAAGATAAAGGAGACTGTAAACCACTCTGAAACTCTGATTCAGAGAGAAGAGCAGAGTATAAATCTACAGTCTTCTTCTTTTTGAGCAGGAACGCAGTTCCAGCTGCCTTGGCATCAGGGAATGTGGCCTAGTATGCAACTGAGCTCCTGCTGAGCTTTTTCTACAAAAAAGTCCCAGGTGAAACAATGGTGATATTAGGGGGTGTGGCCTGATATGCAAATGAGTTCCTGCTGGGCTTTTTTCCTGCAAAAAAAGCCCATCACCTGAAGAACATGCTTCTGTAGAGCATAACCGTAGAACCGTGACTTATAGTCAAACCACATTTGACACTGAGAGTCGGTTATTGATCCCCCCCCCCATGTGCAATGGGGCCCTCCCAAAAAAGCAAAGATTACCACATGGCCCTTGGTTTTCCTGCAGCACTTCTTCCAAGGAGTTGGTTATCTTTTGTATTCTGTCCAGTAAACTGGGGGAGGCATTCTGGAGTAGATTCCTTTAAGCAAGCAAGCATACATAACATTCAATTTGCATGCCAAACCCCCCCACCTTCCCTCCCCCCCCACCCCCACCCCCACCAACAAAAACCAATTGTTTCCAGCATATTTCTGTGACTGTGCTTTGAAACTGACTTGCTGGCTGGGAAAAGGCAGCTGTAAGAATTCACTGAGTTCGGTCCTAGCCAGGTAATTTGTTGCAGGAGGAGGTCACTAGTCTTATGGCCTTTACACAAGTGGAGAATAAAAGCTTCTGAGCCAACATTGGAAGAGAAATCTGAATACTAAACAGCCTTGCAAGGCACAAAGGAAAAAGTATGCAGAACATGAGAGAAGCCTCAAAGCCTCTGTGATCAGAAGATCTTCACCTATTGGGCAGGTGTCAAAATATTAACTGGAGCTGAGTTTCTTTTTTTCCTGAACTGACAGTGTGCTCTCCTCACTGACTTCCTGTTTGTTTTCAAGTCCACTGCAAAGAGCGGGTTTTGCTCTTTACTCCATAAAGGGGACAGATGTGGAGTCTCCATGCTCTTCCCCTCCTTCTGGTGCCTGGTTCAAATATCACTTCAGTTATCCTTTCAGCCTCAAATCTAATCGGAAGATTATAATACTGCCGTACCTTGTAGTGTAATGTTAAGGGGTATTGAGATAAATGTATGTGATTTTTTGACAACTCTAAAGCAGTAGCCTTCAACCTATGGGTTATTATGACCCTCAGATGGCTGGTGGAAGCCCACCTTCTGGGTCGCAAACTCCTATATAGCCACCATTTTTCATTCAGATTTTTTGAAAGATCTGCGGCTTGTATGAGTGCATAGAGAGCAAAGGCACCACATCTTCAGCCTGTCTTTCCTTTGCACATATGTTGAAACATGCAGCAAGTAATGAAGAGATGTTGCTCCGCCTCACATGGCTGTGACCCTTGGCTTGCTCCTCACTATGGTACACTTCTTGGTACTCAGTTCACAGTCCTGCCTGCTTCCTGTCATGTGACTTTGAAAGCACATGACTTCCTGTCAGGTGTTTGTACTTCTGTAGGTCCCATGCAGTTGCCTGGGGGTTAAAGGTAGCTCCTGAGGTCAGGGAATGTTGAAGAGTCTTGTGGAAAGCACTATATAAATGCTTATAATTAAAAACCTGCACCTGAAACTGGCTTACCTGCATATGAAGGGACTTGCAAGCCCCCGCATCCCCAATTCTTTTGGGTTGGTCCCTGGGAAGTTGTGATTTTATTATTACTTATATTGATGTACTCAGCTCTGAGCTCCCATGGGGGAATGGGCGGAATATAAATAAATAAACTAATAATAAAAGCCTGCAGATGCCCCAAGTCTCTGCTCAGCAATGCCACCCCTTCCCTTCACTCCCAAGGGAGAGTAAAAATAAACTTTGTATCAACCACTGTGACCATTAACTCTGATAATATTTCTTGCTAGACAGAATTTATAATCTCGTTTTGGGATAATCTGTTTTCTCCTGCCCAGGTCACTCTGATCTTCTTGCCACAAGAGGTAGAGATTGTTTTCTAGGCATTTGACTGTCTATGTCCCTTTAGGAGTGACATTCTAGCAAGGTGTGAGATAGTAACTCATTGTCATAGCCAGAATCATTAGCATATGTAAGCACTAAAGATCTGCCTTTGGGTCGATGGTTCAGTCCCCCAGTCTCCTCCTTCCTGACAGCTACAAGTCTGCATTAGGGTTCCAACTTACAAACAGAGTGAGGTCCCAGTAGCTGAAATACTGGGGTGAACTCTAAAGTGAAGGACATTTCTCCGCAGCATTCTTCACAGGATGCTGACAAAAATAACTTAAGATCCTGGGCCTGGCCTGAAAGATCCTTTCCTCTCCCTTACCCTCTTTTTTTTTTTAAATCCAGAATGATGAAGAATTTTGGAGGATTCCAGTGTGCGTGTGTTACATGAACTTTGCTTGTTATACTGGGTTTGTGCCATTATCTACATTTTTGGCCTGAGCGATCTTCAAATACCTCCATAACAAAGCTCAGACATGGGGTGAGGGGAAATAAATTGAGTACTCCCTTACCAAGGTGAAAAATCTGGAAACATCTTCTTAAGGAACTCTGCCATATGAATGACCATGTGCTCCAAATCGTCCAATGAGAGGAACTCAAATTCATAGTTCGTATCTGTTTCTATGACAACCTGGATAGATGGGGGGGGGGGGAATATAAGAGAAGATGTTTCTCAAAGCTTCACTTTCCTCCCCCTGCCCCCACCACCTCATGCTTTGTTACTAGACACTAATGCAGAACCCAAATATAGCCTCTGGCTGTGCCTGAAATCCTGAACGCACTTACCAGAAAGCAAGGGCCATTACCCAGCAGGTAGCCATAGTCAAACTTGGTCTTTGGTCTCAGGCACAGTTTGTAAATGTGAGGAGCACTATACTTATCTATTTTACAGAGCTGTGGTAAGGGTTACAGGGATTATGTGTGTGAAATTTCATTACAGACTTGGGAAAAGTTCTCTGTAAACAGTGAATCTTCAAGACATTACCAGGCAGTGAAGGCTTAAAACTGTGATGTTACCAGGAGAGCGGATGGGTTTGAAAACTGTTTGGCTACCAATCTGACACCATTTTGCCTATTGCTCCCTTTCCAATATACACATTTTCCCCAAGGCTGTTCTGCAGAACTAGTGTTTGTTAGGGTTGCCAGGTCTAACTCAAGAAATATCTGGAGACGTTGGGGGTGGAGTCAGGACACATTGGAGGTGGAGTCAGGAGAAAGGGTGTGACAAGCATGATTGAACTCCAAAGGGAGTTCTGGCCATCACATTTAAAGGGACTGCACGCTTTTTAAATGCCTTTCCTCCATTTGGAAATAATAAAGGATAGGGGCACCTTCTTTGGGTCTCATAGAACTAGACCTCCTGGTCCAATTTTTTTGAAGCTTGAGAGGGTGTTTTGAAGACAGACACCAGATGCTATGCTGAAAATTTGGTGCCTCTATCTCAAAAAACAGGCCCCCCAGATACCCGCAGATCAATTCTCCATTATGCCCTGTGGGAATTGGTCTCCGTAGGGTAGAATGGAGTACCCAGTAGACATTTCCCTCCTCCCCTTCCCGCTTTCTAACAACCCTGAAGTGGGGGGAGGGCATCCAAACCAGGGGATCCCCTGCCCCCACCTGGGGATTGGCAACCCTAATTTGAATTAGGACCTCACAGCATTTATACTCCAAGACCCCAGTCCTATGCATTTATCATTACTTCAGTATCCCAATTAATTAATTAATCAATTTAGAGCATTGATACGCTGCCCAAAGAACCTGTTCGAAGCAGCTGATGAAGTAAAACGTGATACAAATTTTCAAAGCATAAAAAATGTTTTAAAAATTGATTAAAATCCAGCCAGAGGATTAAGAGCATCATGAAACATTTAGCACCCTAAAATTATCCTCACAGAAAAGTTGTCATGCTAGAAGCAAACAGCAGAAACAATTTTAAAAGACGAGGGATCACTGACCCTCAGAATGGTGAAGTTCCAATGAAACGATGCATGACCAGTTCATAATTAATCCTCCTACTCCTTAGCATTAACCTAGAAATTCTACTGGCTCATTAAAATTCATTTGCGGGAGGAAAAAAAAAACCATTGCAAAACTTTCATAAATATATTCCCCAAGGTCTTTAAACTTGTTTTTGCAGAAGAGGAAAGAATTACCCGCTCCCTCTCCTACCACCAAGGAGTAACAAACAGAATGCAAAGAAATGAAGAAATTCATGTTTAAAAAACACAAAAACAGTCCCTTATTGGTGTCTAAAAATAATCAGGCAAGGGGAAAAAATGCATTGCGCAGTGAAAACTCGTATCAAATACATCCCCCCTTCAGATTTGTCTTCACCAGCGGGACAGCATGTTCGAAGCAAGAGAGGATTATACCGGGAATTGTCTGAAATAAATGTGCCTGATGCTATCCTATTGTTGCAGCTAAGAAAGTCAGTGGGGGAACTGTTGGGAGAAAGCGAGGATCCTACGGCTCTGAGCTTTTCAAAAGGAAGAACAACGAGGGCCCTGACAAGGACCAAGAAGATAATAAGAAAACATCTATTCCTTTGCATTGGGGGAAAAAAAAAATCTCCCAGCAAGCAAATTAGTAAAATGTTGAGTATGGCCTTGCAGTGATGTGACAAACAGATGTGGTTTCCTATGGCTCCATGCCATGCTCTTCACAAAACCTGAATCTGAATTAATAAGGACTGTCAGATGCAATAAACCCTCACCAATCCCGGTAACAAATCCAGGCTGCTAGCGATCACCTACAAACTGTCCACCTTCATTCCTAACACCTCCTTTGGATTGTTATTTGGAGGCAAAGGGAGAAATGCATTCATTAGCCTTGCAAATACATGGAAGGTATTTTAGTCATGAAAGTTTAAAACCTGGATTTGGCTGAACCTGGATTGGGCCGTGCAATTTAGCCAGCTGTAGCCTACCCCATCCATTCATTTATCCTTCAGTCTGGAAGGAGACACCAGTGGAATAAGAGACTATTTTGGAATCTGGGCTGGTGAAATTGTCCTTTCTGGTGAGCGTTTATGGAATCTTCCTTGCATTCCTCTGGACCTACTACCCCTCTGCAGTTCACACCTAAACCAATAATGCCTGCTATTGTCATTCACCTGCTATTGTCATTCGACATCTGAAATTACTCTACTCTCCAAATATAAAGAAAGATGGAATCACATTCTAGTTGTATATGGAGAAGTGAGCAGTGACTCATGAAAGCTCCTATCCTGCCACAAATTGTATTAGTCTTTAAGGGTGCCACTGGAGCCCTGCTCTTTTCTTCTTACATCATCAATGAAATTTAGATTTTTGTTCCAAGGGAGATAGTTTGTTGTCTGCTCTTGGGTGTTAATATTTTAATGATATTCAACTCTTTACTGGCAGGTAGGGTTACTAGGGCTTTTTTTAAAAGCAGGAACTCACAGGCATCGGGGTGTGTGGCCTAATATGCAAATAAGTCCCTGTTGGCCTTTTTCTACAAAAAAAAAAACCCTGTGTGAAACAATGATGACGTCAGGGAGTGGGGCCTAATATGCAAATGCATACCTGCTGGGGTTTTTTCTACAAAAAATCTCTGAAGGTTACCAACCTTCAAGTTGGGCCTGGGGTTCTCTCAGAATTACAATTGATTTACAGACTAAAGATCAGTTTCCCTGGAGCAGGGGTGGTCAAACTTGCTTAATGTAAGAGCCACATAGAATACATGTCAGATGTTTGAGAAACATGAACATCAGATAATTGAGAGCCACAAGATGGAAGGCAGGAAGGCAAATAGATGGGAGCAGGCCTTTTTTTTGTAGCAAGAACTCCTTTGCATATTAGGCCACACACCCCTGATGTAGCCAATCCTCCGAGAGCTTACAGTAGGCCCTGTACTAAGAGCCCTGTAAGCTCCAGGAGGATTGGCTACATCAGGGGTGTGTGGCCTAATATGCAAAGGAGTTCCTGCTACAAAAAGAGCCCTGGATAGGAGGAGGAATAGAGAGGTAGAAAGAAAACAACTTTAATTTTAAATGCATTTTCGAAGCTGCCAGCTGGCTTGGCTTAAAGAGACAGATGCTTTTTCCAAGCCATCCAATGGGGTAGTGGGGGCTTCCGGAGACATACAATATGTGTGAAAGAGCCACATGTGGCTCCCAAGCTGCAGTTTGGCCATCCTTGTCCTGGAAGAAATGGCAGCTTCAGAGGGCAGACTCCCACCCCCACCAAGCAACCTTCCCTCCCCAAACTCCACCCTTTCCAGGCATCTGTCGCAAATCTCCAAGAACTACCCCAAGCCAGAGTTGGTAACCCTGAAAAGGCCCTCAGCTGTTTTACCAGATCTATTTCTGTCATTTATTCAGCCTCAGTCTGAGGCATAAAAATCAACATTAACCTTTGCTTATCATTTCATGCCCCCTCCAAGGAAAATGTCACTCGCTTAATCCCTGTATGTTACATGTATGCAAGTGGCCATTTCATCCTGAGTCAGACCCATTTGCCTCTCAAGATCCTAACATTGTCTATTCCAGCGGTGGCCAAACTGTGGCTTGGGAGCCACATGTGGCTCTTTCACAGATATTGTGTGGCTCTTGAAGCCCCCACCACTCTGTTGGCCAGCTTGGAGAAGGCATTCTCTCTTTAAGTCACTTCTCCAAGCCAAGCAAGCCAGCAGCTGGGGGAATGCATTTAACTTAATGTTGCTTTCTTTCCACTTCTTCCTCCCTCCCCCACCTCTTTGCCTTCCTTCCTTCCAGCCCTCAAACATCTGATGTTCATGTCTTGCAGCTCTCAAACATCTGACATTTATTCTATGTGGCTCTTACATTAAGCAAGTTTGGCCACCCCTGGTCTATTCTGTCAGCAACTCTCCAGGGTCTCAGGCTGAGGTCTTTTACATCACCTACTGCCTTATGCTTTCTATCTGGAGATGCTGGGAACTGAACCCGGGACCTTCCGTATGCCCAGCAAATGCTCTGCCACTCAGTCGCAGCCTGAGCTGGTTGTTTCATTTTAAAGCATTTTAGTGGAGCTATTTTAAAAACAGCAGCGCTATAAGAACAGCCTTGAGATTCTTGAAGACGTCATTATAATTCAGCCTGATTTTAGAACATTGCTGCTGCACCTTTCTGGCCAAAGGCAAATTTAAAACAATCAAATAAGAAAATGACAAAAGATCCAGCCACAATGCCAAACAAGGAGCCATCTTAATGAACTGAAACACTGCTAGTGGGATTGTGCAATTTGCAGATTCAAGCTACCCAAGGTCTGAGTTAATCAAAAGGTCCTGGAGGAAAGCTGAAAGGTTGGTAAAGTGGGGCAGCACCAGGAGTCTTGCCAGCTGATCTACAGGCTATTGGCTAATGAACATATGACAGGCTGGTGCATTAATTCTGGGAGAAAAGCACCTGGCATCTCTGCCAGGAAGAAGGCAGGCACTGGGCCTGCTAAGAGGGCGGAAGCAGCCATACAGAGCTGTGGTACATCAGCGTCTGCCCTGGGGTTGCCACCCTCCAAGTGGGCCGAATTACAACTGATCTTCAGACAACAGAAATCAGTTCCCTTGGGGGAAAAGGCTAATTTGGAAGGTGGACACTGTGCTATTATACACTGCTGAGGCCCCTCCCCTTCCCAATCCTTGCCTTCTCCAGCTTAGGGTAGCCAAGTCCAATTCAAGAAATATCTGGGGACTTGGGGGTGGAGCCAGGAAACATCCAGGGTGGAGCCAGGAGCAAGGTTGTGACAAGCACAATTGAACTCCAAAGGGAGTTCTGGCCACCTAATTAAAAGGGACCGCACACCTTTTCAATGCCTTCCCTCCATTAGAAATAATGAAGGATAGGGGCACCTTCTTTGGGGGCTCCTAGAACTGGACCCCCTGGTCCAATCCTTTTGAAGTGGAGGGTGTTTTGAGGAGATGCACTAGATGCTATGCTGAAAATCTGGTGCCTCTACCTCAAAAAAACAGCCCCCCACCCCGAGCCCCAGATACCTGTGGATCAATTCTCCATTATATCCTATGGGAATTAGTCACCATAGAGAATAATGGAATACCCAAGAGACATGCCCCCCCACTTTCTGATGAGTCTGAAGTGTGCAGAGGTCTCCAGGCCAGAGGATCCCCTGCCCCCACCTGGGGATTGGCAACCCTACCTCAGCTCCATTCCCAGCAGTCCAGGAATTTCCCAACCTGGAGTTACCCTAGTCTGCCCCAGTTCTTCTTGCTCTCACCTGGCCAGCTTCTCCCATTTTGATAAGTTGAACTGCTAAGTAGCTGAAGCTTGCTTGTACCTGCAGATGGAGACAAGAAGGAATTAAGTTGTATCTTTTTCTTTAATGTATATGGAACAGGGAGGGGGAGGGAGATCCACATCCTTAAATCGGGTATAATTTTGTCCCTTATAAATTTAGCATTTTGCTACAGGATTTAATGGAAAATTTCGGGGGGGGGGGGACAATGTAGTTGCAAATTTGGATTTCCTATTGCATAATGTGTGAAATGGCCATAGAATACAGCAGGGGTGGCCAAGCTTGCTTAATGGAAGAGCCACATACAATAAGTGTCAGATGTTTCAGAGATGTTTGAGAGCAGGCAGGCAGGCAGGAAGAAAGGCAGGAAGGCAGGAATGGAGGATAAGGGCACTTCCTTTGGGGGCTCATAGAATTGGACCCCCTGGTCCAATATTTCTTAAACTTGGGAGGTAGGTTGAGGAGAGACACCAGATGCCATGCTGAAAATGTGGATGCCTCTACCTCAAAAAGCAGCGCCCCCCCAGCCCCTGATACTCACAGATTGATTCTCCATTATTCCTTATGGTTGACCGGTCTCATAGGATATAATGGAGTGCCCACCAGATTCTCCCCCCCCCCACCGCTTTCTGCTAACCCTGAAGCAGAGGGAGGGTCTCCAAACCAGCGGATCCCCTGCCCTCAACTGGGGATTAAAATACCAAGAGAGAAGTCACTCAGGACAATTTATCAAAAACAACCTACCAAGGTTATAGTGACAAATGACTAGGCTGTATTACAAATTTGTTCTTTTTGGTGAAATATAGGTCACATTACACACACATTGCATATTAGATACATTCTCTATATTCCAAGTTACAATTAAAGTACACAAATAAGTAGACTTCCAATGTACAGGAGGCCGACTAAATATCCTGCTGTGAAGTTTTCTTCCAGCAAAGGTGCACTCTACATTTTTTTTTCCAGCAGAGACAACTCCCACAAGATTTACAACACTCCAATTAGAAGGCACTTCACACTCTTCCTCCTTCAATATTCTACAACATTTCCTTTATACAGCACTTGTAAACAGACACCAAGTCTCAGTATTTTTTACAACCAGCAACTGCTCTAATCATGGCTCAAAGCCACCTCCATGCCTCTCCACAGGTTGGAATTAGGGTCGCCAACATCCAGGTAGGGCCTAGAGATCTCCTGAAGTGACAGTTAACCCCCAGTCAGCCAAGACCAGTTCCCTCGGGGAGAAAATGGCTGCTTTGGAAGATGAACTCCATTGGCATTATACCCTGCTGAGGTGTCTCTCTCTCCTCCCTAAACCCCACCCTCTCCAGACTGTAGCCCCCAAATATCCCACAATTTCCTAACCTGGAGCTGGCAACCCTGTGAAAGGCAGAAATATTAAAAGGTCCTTGTAAGATTGCCAGATAGCTAAAATGCACAAAATTGCCCTGGCAAGAGATGAAGACTTCCTATGAAGGACAGAACAGGACTTACCTTGACAGGGAGTTTTGCTGGAAGCACGAGAGCTCGCCAGGGCAACAAAACCTGCAATGGAAAGGAAAGTCAGAAAACAGAACAGTGGGATGCTGAGGCCTAGGTACATGAGAAAGCCATCAAAAATTGTGTGGTAACATAGGACACAGCTTACTGGCCAACTATTTTTACAAGCAGGGCTTTTTCTGTAGATAAACCTGGCAGGAACTCATTTGCATATTAGGCCACACCCCTGCCATTATTGGAAGTTACATCACCCGTTCAGTAGGTCACTTTCCGCATATTGACATAGAACAGTACAGTGCCATCAGTTGCATTTCATGGAAATGTATTCTCACACAGCCCAATGAAAGACCTTGTTTCCCCCCCACCCAAACATGGCTGGAGAGAAAGAGCCACTTGTGGTGGAGCAAGCCCAGTTTCTCTTGGGAGGGGGCACTTGTGGGTGGCTCCACATCTCTCACTCTCTTCACAAGCCCGTTGGAGGCTGGAGGAGGCAGAGAGGACGGAGTGCGCAGTCTGGAAGCACAGGGTTGCCTAGTGCCTTCCCTCTGCTGGAAACCTGTTTTTGAGCCAGAGCCCTGGCCAAGCCAGCCAGAACTGCATTCCTGATAAAAAAAAAAGGGGGGGAGCCCTGTTTATAAGCGTTCTTACTATGCTTTTAATTGTTAGTGGAAAATAGGATTTTTCCAAGAGGCCTGAAGGAAAACATCATAACCCTTTAACAGAGCCTTTATTTCTGGAAACCTGGTAATTGAAGCTTCTCTTGGCCTGTAGGTAAATAGCATCATTTGGTAACTAACATCCTAGTAAGCCTCAATTAAAAGGATGGGACACTTTCCTATTGGGGTATGTGTGGCATTTTTATACTTTTTATGGGCATGTGTGTGGGTGCACCTGGAAGTCAGGGCGGCCTATGTTGACTGACCCCTACTGAAGGGCTAGAGGATATTCAGAGAGGTAGTTGAATAAATCCTGCCTCTGCCTCCCGGTTCTGGTACTCTTTAGAGGTCTCCCATCCAAGTACTTGTCACAGTCAACCCTGCTTAGCTTTCAAGATCTTACAAGATCAGGCTTGGCCAGGGTGGATGGGACACTTTTCCTTCAGGCAGTTGGCAATCCTAAGGTATTCCACTTTAAGGCCCATTTCCCATTGCCATTCAAATGGGTTATTATGGTACGTGTTACTTCGTACTGCTTTGTTCAGCCCATGCTGGAAGAAATGTGGGGCTTTGAGCTGCCACTAGGTTTCTGTTTGGTTTTGCTGCTGTAAACTAATATAGCCGCTACCCATCCAAACGTGAGCATGAGATATATTTGGCCCAACACATATAAACCCAACTGAGAAGTGAAACTGAGCTGTTGTGACGTACCAGGACAATATCTTCCGCTTTGGATTTGACGTGGAATCGAGCAGGCAGCAGGAAAAGCTCCTGTGTCCCTAGGAAGTTGGTGATGCTGTCTAGGGAAACAACAGAAGAGGCAGAATGGAATAAAGCAGTGTGCTTGTAGGCTGGTATCAACCTCATCCACAGTGACCCCTTGGGAAAGATCCTTGCTGCTGTAAGTACCCAAGTGACACCTTTACTAACACTAATTCCAGATCAATGGGGTTATTGTAAGGGAAGTGTCTAGCATTCTGCACTACAGTCCCATGAGTCTGTGCTGAAACAGATGAAGCCAAGTAGACACATTTGGATTGATTCAGACAGCAAAAGGTTGGAATCGTAGCTAAAGCGGGAGTTTTTAAAAAGTGGGGGAGATGAATACAATGGCTATGGTGAGGCAGAAAGAATGTGTACCAAATGGTTTGGAGTGGGCATTTTTCTATGCTTGCTGGTCCCCTGGGTCAGCTGGTTGGACAGCGTGTAAAACAGGTTCTTGTACTGGTCAGACCACTGATCCAGCAATGCACCTGTGAGCTTGGCTAGGAGCTCTTCTATTTTTTTTCACCCCCCTTTTTACACCCACCTGGGGGTGGTGTTAGCCAGTGGACAAGGGCAGCTGCTTTGGACCCCATGCTGGGAAGGGGGGGGACCATCCAGGGCCCTGCCCTCCACAAAGGGACAGGGAGAAGAAGAGCAGGCTCCTCCCACCACTCCCACCCCATCTGGGGCTTGCGCTGCAGGGCCGTGTCATGGTGTCATTTGCCAGTCTCCAGGTGGTAGCTGGCTATCTCCTGGGGTCACAACTGATCTCCACATGACAGAGATCAGTTTACCTACTGGAAGTGGGCACTTTGGAAGGTGGACTCTGTGGCATTATACACCCTTAAAGTCCCTCTCCTCCCTAAATCTCACCCTTCTCAGGCTCCACCCCCAAAATCTCCAGGTATTTACCAACCCAGAGCTAGCAACCCTAGCAAAACACCCACATGCACCCACCTAGCCTGGGGCAGCTGGGTTCTGCTTGGCCTTGATGGGGAGAAGTTACTCTGGAACCCCACCAACACTAAAGCCATCCTTGCCTCCCTCAATTACTAATTGTAGGGCACGGCTGTGTTGAATAGCAATGTCAAAAGTACGGTTCCCAGTCTCTCGCTGGGGGCGGGGTTTCCCTTGGTTTGGGGGCTTCCAACCTGCTGACACAGGGCTGGCTGCTGGGGAGATCCCCACTCAGGGTTGGAATTCTAGCAGGAGCTCATTTGCATATTAGGCCACCCTCCCTGATGTAGCCAACCTTCCAAGAGCATACAAAAAAGAGCCTTGTAAGCTCTTGAAGGATTGGCTACATCAGGGGGCATGGCTGAACATGCAAAGGAGCTCCTGCTAGAATTCCACCCCACCCCCAAAAGCTCCATGCCCATGCAATGATGTCACCTGGATGTCACATCATTATGCCAGGCATGTTGCACGCAGGACACTCTAGCATTTGGGTAAAAACTCTATGACACAATAGACTTTCCCTTTCCGGTGGCCAGGCAAGACCTGGCAACCCTAGTTAAAGGTGTCACAATTTTAAAAGGGGGGTGTCATGATCCTAGGCCTAGTGTGACCTGTTAGTAACTGGGCCGACATTTCCCAGGATCCCTTCTGTTCCTTTGATTGGGTGGGCAGTAGTTTGGGAGGGAAAACTTGCTCAGAGGGTGTGGGACCTGAGAGAAAACAATAAAAGGCTAGCTAGAGAAAGAAGTGGGTTCACTCTGGAAAAGACTGAGGTGGGGAGAGGTTGCAGTTATGAGAGTTCCCTCATCCAGAGAAGGGTGAGTGAGCTGAAAGCAGAAGGAGGGAAGGTGTAAGTAGTCACATCAGGGCTTTTATTTCTTTGAATCACCTTTACTGACTTGTTTTTCCTTTTTCACTATTGCACTAAAAAAAGTTACAACCCACTTGTTTGTTTGTGAGCAGTTAACAAGAAACTCACTATTGTTATACTGCCTGGGTGTGCATGCCTCTTCAGTCACAGATCAAAGGTGCTTGCTGGGAAGGAAGATGAAGGGGTTGGGTGGGTGCAACGGGGGGGGGGGGGCGGGAATCAAGTGTGTATATGTGTGAGTGTGAGTGTGTTTAAGCAGGAGGCTACACTCCACAACTCCAGCATTGCTCATCCTTTTTCTTTGTATACACAGGGCTTTTTTTGCAGAAAAAGCCCAGCAGGAACTCATTTGCATATTAGGCCACATCCCTGACATCACCCTTGCTTCATGCAGTACTTTAGTAGAAAAACTCCCAGCAGGGGCTAATTTGCATATTGGCCACACCCCCTGACATCACCCTTGTTTCATGCAGGACTTTTTATAGAAAAAGCCCAGCAGGGAATCATTTGCACATTAGGCCACACACCCTGATGCCAAGCTAGCCGGAACTGTGTTCCTGCTCAAAAAAAGTCCTGGGTATAGTGTTCTTCCAATTTCAAACATTTACCAGAACCCAAAAACTTAACTAGTGGTAGGTGTCCTTACATTCCAGTATGCACATTTAAAAAAAAATGAGAGTTGACCTTCTGACTTCCATAACAAAACCCATCTTTGCAGACTCGCTAGTGGAATAAAGATTCAGGGGGAGGGGAACTCAACCAGAAAATGTATTTACTTCATTTCTTTCTTCTCAGTGGAAACTCAAAGCAGCTTACATCGTTTTCTTGACAACCTTGGGAGCAATGTTCCCTCTAAACTGAGTTAGCATGAGCTAGCTCACAGATTTTTAGCCTCCAGCTCACACATATTTGTCTTAGCTAAGGAAGGATGGCCCCAGAGCACACTAATTTATGCAGTAGCTCATAACTTTAATGCCAGTAGCTCACAAAGTAGAATTTTTGCTCACAAGACTCTGCAGTTTAGAGGGAACATTGTTTGGGAGGTAGGTTAAACTGAGAGGTTAAACCCAGCAAGCTTCCAGAGCACACTGGGGATTTGAACTGTGGTCTTCCTACTCGTTAACACCACCACACTGGCTGTCAGTGATCAGCAAAAGGCCTGTAGACTTTGCTGGACTAGGGAGGGTTGTGGCTCGAGTGTAGAACATAGTTTTGCATGTTGAAGAGCCCAGCTCCAGTCCTTGGGATGTCAAGGGGAAGGTGATGGGCTTGATCTCAGACCTTGGAAAGCCAGCCAGGAGGAGACATTACAAGGGTACATGCACAAATAGTCTGATTTGAGCCACAGAACTGTGTAAGGATCAGTATAACAATTTCTGTGTTATCAGCACCATCCAAGAGGTACAGTCATGGTAGTTGGTTGCAGCAAAAACACGGAACAAGGGTCACAGGGCATATTAAAGACTAGTTTTTATTCTACCAACAGCTTTTGTGGATTTCGTCAGTTGCATACGGTGAGACCTCACAGGGCTGTGCTCTTAACAGAGAACGAAGAAAAAACAGCAAGGTTCAAAGGGCTCTGAAATGCAGGAAGTATAACTAGGCTGAGCTGCATGTAAAATTCAGATCATGTAACCAAGCCCAGAGACTATTCACAACAGTAGTAACTGGAGATAACTAACTCAGATAAACTGTAAATCGACAATCGCTCCAGGCACGAAGGGATCCTTGGTCTTTCTTAAGTCCTTGGGAGATAAACTCCTGAAGGTAATTTAGCATTTTGTGCTGAAATTTTATGTAAGAACATTTCACTTGGCACTTTGTGCGTTTTATGACCCATTGGCCATTTACAACTTCGCTTTGTAGTTCACATTCTTATGAGGCAGCATGGTGTAGTGCAGGGGTGGCTAAACTGTGGCTTGGGAGCCACATTTGGCTCTTTTACACATATTGTGTGGCTCTCAAAGCCCCACCCACCTGTTTTTCCAGCTTGGAGAAGGCATTTGTCTCTTTAAATCATTTTTCCAAGCCAAACCAGCCAGCTGCTTGGAAATGCGTTTAAGTTGCCTTCTTTCCATCTCTCCCTCCCTCCCCATCTTCCTTCCTTCCCTCCCTCCCTCCAACATCTGATGTTTATTCTGTGTGGCTCTTATGGTAAGCAAGTGTGGCCACCCCTGGTGTAGTGGTTAGGGTATCAATTAGAGTCAAACCCGCCCTCTGCCATGAAAGCTTGCTGGGGGACTCCTGGCCACTCAGTCTCAGCCTAACTGGCCTCACAGGGCAGCTCTTCCGAGGGTGCAAATGGAAGGGGGAGAGAATGATGCCATCAGCCTTTTAGGGATCACAATGTGGAGAAAAGCAGGAAATAACAAATCTAAACAAAGGGTTACCTTAATAAGAGAATCACTATGCTCATCTGACAAAATGGACTGCCCTCCACAAAGCACAATCCCCACTCATGCTGTGGAAGCTCGCTGGGTGACCTTCAGCCTAACCTACCTCACAGGGTTGTTGGGAGGACAAAAAGGGAGGAGAACGATGTAAGCCATGTTGGGTCCCCCCTTGTGAGGAAGGCTAAGTACAAATGAATTAAATCTTTAAGTTGGTTAGGTTTTTAAGGGCTATATAACTCTTTATTTCTATTACCAGTCTTTCCAAACGTTCTGAAACTACGGTGTGGCTAAACGCACCTTCCTGCAAATGATAGTGGGTGTTGTTCTATTAATTTTAAAAAGGCAATGCCAATCAGTTCCAGGAAACTGGGACACTGGGCTATTTATCACTTAACCCCCCCCCCCCCAACGTTTTGAAGTTTATTAGCTACTAGACTGCAGCCCAGCAAGGTTGACTCAGCCTTCCATCCTTCTGAGGTCAGTAAAATGAGTACCCAGCTTGCTGGGAGTGTGGGGGGGGGGAAGTGTAGATGACTGGGGAAGGCAATGGCAAACCACCCCGTAAAGAGTCTGCCGTGAAAACGTTGTGAAAGGAACGTCACCCCAGAGTCTGAAACGACTGGTGCTTGCACAGAGGACTACCTTTACCTTTTTTAAATCGCAGCACAAGATTTTCTGTGCAACTCAGACTGTGTGGGGGTCACCCCTGGGGCTGCTGGAAGCTTTCTGCTTCTGCAGATGGAAGCTCATGAAGAGGAAGGCGAGAAGAGACAACCACCATGCAGATTAAATGGAATGCATCTCTTTTAGGAAAAGGTGGGCTCTAGTCCTCATGGTCATGAGAAAAAGCTGCTAGCCATCCACAGGTGAAGCCACTCAGTATTTCTCATAGCGGTGCTTCAGCTAGCCTTTTCATATCACCTCACTCTAGAGCAGGGTGGACAAACTTGCTTAATATAAGAGCCACACAGAATAAACATAAAATGTTTGAGAGCCGCAAGATAGGGAGGGAGGGAGACAGATGGGGGGAAAGAAAGCAACTTTAATTTTAAAAGCATTCTCCAAGCCGCTGGCTGCCTTGGTGATTTAAAGAAATGCCTTCTCCAACCCAGCTGGAGTGGTGGGGGCTTTGAGAGCCACGCAATATGTGTAAGAGCCACGTGACTCCTGAGCCAGTTTGGCCACCCCTGCTCTAGAGGAATGCCTTAAAAGAAAAGGGGCCTGATAGAGCTCAGATCGCATCTGGCCTCATAGAAATTAAGCAGCTGAAGTCCAAGGATATAAGTATCCCATGAAGTTTCTGCAACCATTTTAGCTGTTTACATGGAGAGCCACAAAGAGGCCTTTGCTTACCACGCAACTCTGGCGACATCTCTTTGAGGGAGGAAGCCATCTTCGGGATCCCACTCAAGCGGCAGTCTGAGTCCCCCAGGCTGCAAAGCCTCCAGTCAGAACGAAGGCTTGTTTCCGCCGAGCTCCAGCAGGTTACTCATTCTGCAGCCTCTGCCGTTTCCTATCTCTTCACTTCAAAGGTGCTTCTTGCTTCCTGTCTCCCTTTCCCACCCACCCCAAGAAACCCTGAACAACAGCAATGGCAAACAGAAGCAAAAGCCTGTCAACTAGCTCACACAGAAGAGAAAACTTGTAGGTGGGAGATCTCTCGCCCCACAGTACACCTGAGGAAAGGAAAATGCAGAGCTGACCCAGCTGAAGATGCAAAGCCATTTGATTAACCCGAGCAAAGTCTGCTGGATCTTTTCATATTGATCTGCAGGAAATTCAGGCCAGCACAATTTGTTACTCACTAAGCCATGCTGACCTTGGTAGCCCAGGCTAGCCTCATCTCATCAGTTCCTGAAAGCTAAGCAGGGTTAGCCCTGGTTGCTACTGGTTGTTGGATTTGGAGACCACAAATGAAGACCAGCAGGGCTTTTTTAGTAGAAAAAGCCCAGCAAAAACTTATTTGCATATTAGGCCACACCCCCTGACACCACCAATAGAAAATGCCTGGCAAACTCATTTGCCTATTAGGCTACACCCCTGACACCAACAAATTAAGACCAGGCTAGCCTCATCTCATCAGTTCCTGGAAACTAAGCAGGGTTAGCCCTGGTTGCTGGATTGGGAGACCACAAATGAAGACCAGCAGGGCTTTTTTAGTAGAAAAGGCCCAGCAGGAATGCATTTGCGTATTAGGCGACACTCCCCCCCCCCCCCACCCTGACACCACCAGTTTCATGTGGAACTTTTTCAGTAGAAAAAGCCCAGCAGGAACTGGGCCACACCCCGATGCCAAGCCAGCCAGAATTACGTTCCTGCTCAAAAAAAGCCCTGAAGACCAGGGTTGCAATGCAGAGGCAGGCAATGGCAAACCACCTCTGAACATTTCTTCCCTTGATAACTCCACGGGATCACCATAGTCAGCTGTGATTTGGTGGCAAAAAACCAAAAAGTACCAAGCATAGCTCACCCTGCAGCTAGGTGGTGCACCTGCTGGCGCGGACTGTGACCCGCTCAGATGTTCAACCCTGCTCCACCCCCTCTGCAGTCCCAGGCAGGAAGCAAGACCCAGCTTACTGCAGTGATGTTGGGCGGCCATAAACGAGCAGAGACTGGAGCACAAGTTGGGGTGTCACAAGTTATACAGCTTGGCTTAATCCTGTAGGCGGAGTCACACATTTGCGTTGCATCTGCAAAAGCTATTGACTTGCCCGGGATGAATCACCACAGATCTTTAACTTTGCCTAAAACAGAACTATTTTCCAGCAGCATCTACATGTATCACACATTACACAATGAGTGGGAACGCACTGGTATGAGGGACATGTGCTGTTCCATGGGTGATTTATTAATTTGAGCGTACACACATCTAGTAAAACTAGTTTTAAATAACTTTGTCTCCATCCCTCATTTAATCCCCCAGCCTCCCTTAACACTCACCACTTCAAAGCATTCATACAAGTTCTTTTACATTAATGATTTTCCCTAAGCCTTTTTTACATTCATGCCTCTAGAGTTACAATCAAATTAAACAGAAAAAAAGGGGGGGTGGAAACACAATCAAAAGGGGAAAGGGAGGTGGGGTCCTGAAGTAAGCCTATCTTTTGTGTGTACATGGCCAGCAAAAACATCAGGAAGACACAATCAATGCTTATTCCCTTCAGAACATATTTTCTGCTAGGTTAACATGTCAGAAAGAACGCTTCTCAGAACCATGCTTCTTGAAAGTTTGTACACAGAATATTTTTGTTAGGATTAAGCACTGAAAAAAATGCATCCCCTAGCCACAGTCTTAAGTGTTAAAAGCCCCAAAATTTCTCCTGATGGTTATACTGGCTGGCACTGTCCTAAGAAGTTAGCCAGCCAGGATAACACGAGCATTCCTGCAATTAGGAAAAGTGTCCATGAAACATGAAGGGCAGAATGGCAGCAAAGCTAGCCGCTTCCTTTACAACAATGCCATTTCCTAAGACTCTTCCTCCGGTTTTTGCCAGCACTTAGATCTTTTAAAAAGGATATATACCCTTCCCTCACATAGCTTGAGTGGTGAGGCAAAATAGTTTGGAATTGTTTGTTGTTAATTCTGGAGAAAAATGCTAAGAACAAAATATGGGGAGGGAGGCAAGGGAGCCAGAAATATGTGGTCCAGAGATAACACAGAAGGCCTCATCATTGCTGGGAATACAAAATTGGCTGTCTTGTATCCCTCTTCCCCATCTGCGCAGCTCTCCAAAGACAGGGAGGACAAAAAGCAATTTTGAGTTGCAAGCGGGGACAAGTACACCACCAGGCTGATTTGTGTGTGTCTGCTTCCAGAGTGAGCGGCAGAAATACCCAACCAACTCTCTATGCATCAAAAATTCAATAGAAATGTATTAATTGTCACTAAATCCCCAAATATAACAATTCATATATCACCATAGAACATAATGGATAAAATACAAAAGGAAAGCCATGTCAGTTTCTTGTCGCAGCTACTGTCCACATATGGCAAAAATGCCAAAGTCTCATGTTTCCTTGCAGATAGTTCAACGTCAGGCTGGTCCAGTTATGGAAACTGTTTTGGATATTAAATCCTTCTTGGGACCAGTTATATTAACAAAATTAAATCAGTCCAGTAGTGTCAGAATTCATTCTAATGATCCTCTATATTGATCCAGGCTCCCTCCAATCTTTATAGTCTACAAGGCGCTGCTGTTAAATACCTTCCATATCAACACTGAGGATCGTTACAATGAATTCCAGCACTACTGAACCAATTGAATTTTGTTAATAATATAAATGGTCCCGAGAAGAAGGATTTAATATCTGAAACAGTTTCCATAACTAGACTGGCCCGCTGCTGGACTATCTGTAAGGACACATAATAAGATGCTGTCCAAGAAGACTGCCAATAGATTATCATAAAAGTAGCATGAAGCTGTGGCGCAGCAACAAGCTATTCACTCTTAACAAGACCAAAGAAGCAAAACATGTATTTTCTCTTGTATACTGCCAGTTACCAAGTTTCCAAGAAAGCAGACACACAGGTTAATTCATTATTATTTATTAGCTGTACAGCAGTATATTCTCCTTCCCAGAGTCCAAACCCCATTATGTATCTTTATAACATTTTTATCTCATGTTGGTTTCCTAAAATAATGAAAAATATCACACAGTACAGCTAAGTACAAAAATGCATCAACCTAGAGTCGGATAGCTAACCTGATAGCTCTTTTAAAAGCAATACATAGAAGAAAATTCCTTTTTGAAATCAGCAAGACTGAGGCTCTATAAAAAGCTTACATACTTTTAAACATGTGACAGTTCATATACAGGCATCATTTTTATTTCACATTATTCTTTTTCCCTCTCTCTCTCTGTTGTATAATTATAAAGACCCCCCCAAATCTTTACTGACCTAGTAAAATTTTCTGGCCTAGGTTCAGGGGCTGGGAGGCCCTGTTACAAATCACCACCTCAGCTTTCAATACAGAATTTATAAACACAAAACAGAGCAAAGAAAATTGGGATCTGTGAAAAATCTGAAACTCAAAAAAGGTAGTTTTTAAGTGACAAGTTTCACTTCTAAGTCCATGTGCTCAGAAACCAAGATGGGGTCTGGATTTCCACCACCTTGCAAGCGAAGCTTGGGCTGTGATCTTCCATTAAACTTGATAGGTTCCCATATTCAACCTGTTAAGTGATTCCTTCCTGCATAATTCCATTCACAATTCTTTAAAACGGCAGGGTTTCTGGTTGGTTTAGGCTGCCTTTCCCCCCCACCCTCCCAAAAACCCTCTTAATTAAATGGAAAAAAGATTAAAATGTAAAAAAGTTATTTACAAGCTTAATCATTACAGTGATGCCCTGCAGAAAGCAAAGCATCCGAGAGGAGAGACGAGAGTTGGAGCATGCCGAACTTATGGTGCTGAGGCAGAACCAGTCAGTGGAGGGTCGGGAGGAGTGGGGGCTGGGGAAGCAAAACCAAAATGCAATAAAAAGCTTCACAATCCTCCCCAGTCTGTGTTTACAGTTAAAAACCTCTAGAGCGCAAAAACGAGGCCGGAGGGCATCGAGGAACGCACGTGCAGATCCAGAGCAGTTTGCGTGGGTTTGAGGACTCGGGGCTTCCATCGTCCCGTGCCCGGCCACGAGGGCTGTCTGTGGCACCTTGCTACAATGCAGTTCGGATCTAACCGGATCGAGCAACTCAGGATACCCGTGGGGACTGAAAAAAACAAAACAAAAAACAAACCCGCCCCGTGTTCCATGATCCTGTTATACTAACATTTAACAGAGTTCTGGACAAAATAATAATAATCAATTTTTCTAACATCATTCGAAGTTTTGTGTCCCGGGTTGGTTTGGTAAAATGGTCTAAAAATGATGCATATCCCAAAGCCAGGGGGGGGGGGGGGGGGAAGTGAAAAGAAACAAAATAAAAACAAAACAAAAAACAAAAAAAAAAGGATTGAGCTGCTTCAAAAAGAGCCCAGGCCAGTTCAGTTCAAGCACGACCCGTCCTCCATCACCGGTCCATCATGCTGAGAATCATCTCTGGGGTGAGGTCTCCGTTGGGCGCTTCCACCACAGCTGGCTGAGCTCCTGCTGTAGCTGCTACAGTCTCTGCTTCGGGCTCCTTCTTGACTTCCACTATAATGTTTTCAATTGCACCAGTGTTCTGGTCTTCCACCTGAATGATTGCTGTTGCTGGCGAAAGAGAACAGGAAGAAATCAGCTTGTCTCTCCAGGGAGACAGTCTCAGTACGTCTCAGTGCTGCTTTCCGTAAAGCCACAGTCAGGCCTGTCAATACATACTCAAAAGGGCTTTTGGAATGATCACCCAAATGATGCCTATGAACTGTTCTGGGTATTTGAGAGTGCTATGCAAATACTGAGGGTTATGATCAATGTTCCCTCTAAGCTGAAGTCTTGTGAGCAAAAATTCTACTTTGTGAGCTAGTGGTATTAAAGTTGTGAGCTACTGCATAAATTATTGTGCTCTGGGGACATTTTTCCTGAGCTAAGACAAAAACGTGTGAGCCAGAGGCTAAAAATTTGTGAGCTAGCTCATGCTAACAGCTTAGAGGGAACTCTGGTTATGATGAATAGGAGCAATGTAGTGTCAGGTGCACAGTTTCTTGAGAATCTAAAGCAGCTGGGGGGAAAGCAAGAGGAAGAAAGAAGCTAGCTATCATGGGTGTGAAGATGTGTGTGCCTGACAGTGTGTGGGTGGTTCCTAGTGAAGCTGGAGAAGCCAAAGGAGGCAGCAAAATGAGATTTCCAGTGGGTGGGGTCTCCACAGCCCTCCCAGCAAAGCCAGAATAAAGTATGCCGAATTAGAAACTGTGGAATTATGCCAAAACAGGAGACAATGTACCTATTTGTTCATTAGCACCACTGGAAGTTTGTTGGGTGACCTTGGGCCACTCACACTCACTCTGCCTTACCTACCTCACAAAATTGCTATGAGGAAAAACTGGAGGAGGAATGACGTGAAGTGTTTTGGGCCTGCCTTGGGGAGAACGGTGGGATTTAAAGTAACTACATAAGTTATATGGGTTGTAGCACAGTCACTTGGTATACAGTTTTTATTTTTCCTTTTTTTGAAGCACAGTTCCCACACAGTCCTGACTATAACTGAATGCCGAGGCATGAATGCTGCATCCAGCTTTGGGCAAAAGAAGTAAAACCCAGCAGCAGTAACAAAAGCTCAATTCATTTGAAGAAGCTAGTGCCTAAGGGTATGGGAGAAGAGAGCTGAACTGACCAATGATGGTGCACCAACAGCTGGCAGAGGTCCTCCTAATAAGCCCCAGGAGTGCACAGCTGGCAGAAGTGACTTCTGACCACCATGGGGCTTTGAATACCCTAGATGAGCGTTTCAGTGGGAATTGCGAGCATGAGATTGATCTCCAATACTGGTGACCCCTACCCCTGAAATGCCTCCAGAAGGAATGACTTCTGAAATGCATTAACCAGTTTAACTTTCACTTGAGAGATGAAGGCATTTGTGGGCTGGCGGCCTAAGAGTGAATTCACACAACCAGCTCCCATCCATTGATGGAAAAGGCTCTCTGTCAATGTATGGCTAAAATCTACTGCGTCCTGACATTTGCTTCAGGAGCCTGGAGTTTTGAAGGCTCTCAAAGGTGAGTTGACCTACAACCTGTGCAAGTGCCAGGCACCAACAAGAATATGAAGCTTGGGAATATCCACCCTGAAGTCACAAACACAAATTAAAGGAAAGAACGAGCCAGCCATCCGACTATGGGTATGGAAAGTTTCATACAGCTTCAGTTCAAATGCCATTATAAAATCAGAATTATTGACCAGACTCACTTTCAGCTTCTCTCCTAGTCTTCTGCAATCTTCAATTAAGCATAACGTCCAAATGTGGGCACTTTAAGTGCACATATTCAACAGTTACAACAAATTTAAAGATTACAGTCTTCATTATATGCTTCAGAGGAGAGGGGATGCAGTAAGTTTACAAGCCTGATAACCAGGTTTTTGATCATAACGAACTCCTATTTGCCTATGAGGTCTGAAGAAAGCCACAGAATCTAGAATTCAGTATAAATTTCCAGGAATCTCAGTAAATAGATTCTGAAATAAATAGATTCGGAAAAAGAATCTGAAATAAAAATAAACACCCCATAATGAGCTAGAAACACTTTGGAGGGAGTGATGGTGGAGAAGAATTAAAATCTGTTTCAAAGCACACGGGCAGGAGACATCGACTCCAGTCTTCAGGGACAAAGTCTGTACCTTGCCTAGGAGACCTTTCCTTCTGCCATGATCTCCAGGTCACGCTAGTCTCCTCCATCCATCTTTCCTGCCTCCACTTCTCTGTCTACTCCCCTCTTGTTATCCCTAGGCACCTCTGCCAAACCCTCTACTCTAATAAAGCATGTAACTTCTGGCACCTTTTCCCCTCTTTCCAACACCCCAGAACTTACGCTGGGGCTGTTTTGGTTGGTTGGCTTTGCCGGGCGGCCTTCCTCTTCGTTTCTTTGCTGGTGGCGGTGCTGGAGCCACAGGTTCTATTTCTGGCTCAGCCTCTATTTCAACCGCTGTCTCTTCCTCCTCTTCGTTATCGTCCAACTCCGGCTCTGCATTTTCCTCTTCAAGGTCAGGAAGTGACCAAAGAAAAATATTATCAGGGCAAACATCAATATAGTCGGCAAAATGAGAACAGCATGAATACCTCCTACACCCCGCCCCTCCGGGAGCAGGATCAGTATCTTGGGCTTAAGCAGGAATGAATTAAACCCAGAACTCTGAGATCACCTCTAAAATGGAGGAAGCGATCCCAACTAGTTAAGAATTCTACCATAATGAAGTGCATAATGCAAGAAGACAACAGGCATGCAAGTTTTGGAGAATACAGCAACGCTTTATGTTAGGAAGTGGCTAAAGTGTTTAGCCATGCAGCAGCTAGTGTGATCATGAACTGCAAGTACTCATATTAACAGCTCCCTTGCAAACTTCACTGCTGACAGCATGTGGTTCACAGGATTTTCCAGAAGTGCAAAATCAGCCTTAACTTCAGGAAACGCCTGGCATGTTCTTCTGCATGTGGTCTTTGCCACTCCCACCTACCAGCCAGAACCCAACCTCCAAAGTGGATCAAGTGCTCAGATGTGCACAAACAATTTACTTTGGTTAGAGCACTACAAACTGGAGAGCCAGTTTGGTGTAGTGGTTAAATGTGCGGACTCTTATCTGGGAGAACCGGGTTTGATTCCCCACTCCTCCACTTGCACCTGCTAGCATGGCCTTGGGTCAGCCATAGCTCTGGCAGAGGTTGTCCTTGAAAGGGCAGCTGCTGTGAGAGCCCTCTCCAGCCCCACCCACCTCACAGGCTGTCTGCTGTGGGGGAGGAAGGTAAAGGAGATTGTGAGCCGCTCTGAGACTCTTCGGAGTGGAGGGCGGGATATAAATCCAATATCTTCTTATCTTCTTCTTCTTCTTACATCAACCTCTCCACCATCTTGCAGACTGCCCTTCCCTGCCACCACTGATCAATATAAAGTCTCATCAACCACCCTACTGCATAAGCCCAGTCAACAGGTATATAGTGGGTTGGTCTGTGGTTTTCAATCTTTAACACCTTGCTGACTGTTGACGCTGCTTGAAAATCTGTGATTCTTCAAGCCCTGCCCTCTTCCTTCACCAGTGTCTGCCACCTGCTACTGTGCCCTTTAAGCAGCAAGCTGTGCATACTCCACGGAAGTCTCCATCTTCAAAACAATACATCAGAAATAACATCAGCTACCCTTGAAAAAGTAACTCGCATGCCAGGTACACAACAAGATACATTGCACCCAGTATTCTGGCATGCTGTAACATGTCCAATGGCAGGATTCTTCTGAGTCAAGATTCTGAAGAGGCTGGAGAAAGAGCTCGGCTGCTAGCAGAGTGCTAACCACTGGCAAATCATACATTCTGATCTAAATAAAAGGCTGAATATGGATGCAGTAACATAAGCGAGGCTCTTCTGGAGACAGCCAAATCCTTACCACTGTCATCGGAGTCCTCTTTCTTGGAGCGCATCTTTCTCTTTCGCCCGCGCTTCCCCTTCTTGGGCTCACTCCCATTCTCTCCTTCTACCCCATCAGGGCCTGTGCAGTTATCTGCATGTCGGGCCATGGTGTTCTACCCAAATAAAGGAAGGCAAGCATTAGAAGTTGCCAGAACCCACCCTTTCATCTGACCGTATTCCATTCCTCAAAAGGCAAGAGCATTATTTTTCAAAGCAGGGGGAATGGCTGTAATCCTTGAGCAAAGGGCACTTGCCACACCCTTTCCTTAAGCAATTCTGCCCTCAGAGGTGGAGGGTTATACACCCCAGGAACCATGCAATAGGAAGGCAGACTATGTCCAAAACATTTTTTCTGGGGATCAACAGGAGGGATCAAGCACAGAGAAAACAGGTTCTTTATGACTGGCAAACTTGAATACAATTGCTGTGCCTTCTCAACGGTTTCATTTATTCACAAGTCAGACTGAAGGGAATTAAACTAGATTCCACTATTGTTTTTCTGAGTTCAGTGGTTTCCTTGAAAAACTACTTCAGTTGAAATGCACAGGCAAACCTGGGAATACATCTCTTGCATGTACTGATTGTACCATTTCATCAATCTAACAGTATACTGTGGCCTCTTCTTGCAATGCGAAGCACAGAAGTTCTGATGTCCAGTATAAGACACAGCAACGTTAGAGGAGTCTCGCTGGATCAGACCCGGGGTCCATCTAGCTCAGCCTCTTGAATCACACAGTGACCAAGCAGCGGCCCTGAAGGGAGGGCCAACAAACAGGCAAAAAGGCCAAGGTCTTCCCCAATGTTGCTTCCCAGCAGTGGTATTCAGACCATGAATATCTGATTGCAAAAGTTCCCTCTAATCACCATAGCTGGTAGCCACTGATGGATCTAATCTCCATGAATTTATCCAAACCCCTTCACTGAGTGCCCTCTAGTATTTTGGGAGAGGGAAGAAAGTTCTCTCTATCCACTTTCTCTGCTGCACGCGTAATTTTATAAATCTCTTTCATGTCCCCTTCAATCGCCCAAACTTTTATGGGGGCCAAAACTGAGAATTCAAACAGAGAGAACAGAGAGCAGCATATGCCTCTAACAATTTCTGTTTTGACAGAGATAATCATGCAAAATATCTTTTTGGAGCTGGCTTTCCCCAGAGCAACATCCCTTCAAGCAAAAAAAAAAGAAAGGAAAAAAAGTGCATCTGTATGGGGCAACACCTGATTATCTCTCACTGACTGATCCATACAACAGCCCCTCTCTGAAAGTGGCCTGACCACTTACACGGCGTGTGAATGTTTTGCCACACTTGGAACAGACAAAGGCAGCTGGGACGAAGTTCGGGTCATGGTAGCGTTTGAAATGCATGTCAAGCAGCTGCTTCTGACGGAAGGTTTTATCACAATGGCTACAGGCGTAAGGCTTTTCTCCAGTGTGGGTTCGCTTATGCATTATCATGTGCCGTTCCTAGAAGAAACCGAGAAACGTCAGAGGTTAACAGCAGCCTCGGTTATTAGACTAGAGCATACAGCCCTATTCGGTTTTTTTCTAGCAAGCCAGTTAAATTTCCGACATGCCACACCAACTCAGATTAAGGATCACACTCTGAAGTGTTCGCATAGCCTCACCTGTCGACACGCATAATCGCACTGGTCACACTTGAAGCGTTTCTCGTTCTTGTGAGACTTCTGGTGCTGGATGAGTGCGTATCGCTCGTGGAACACAGCATCGCAGTAACGACACTTCTTGCCCTGCTCAATATAGGAATGCTGCTTCCGCAAGTGGACGCCTAGTAAAAGAAATAAAGCACATCTAACGATTGGCTTTTGCTGCCTAGCCTGTGGAGTATGGAAACTGCTCACACATTCTCCAGAGACTATATTAAAGTTCAGCTGAGCCAGCAAATACTGTTTGGGTAAATCTAAAACAAACATTTTAGTCAACAGTACTTTGGATTTCAAATATTCTGCATGCAGTCTTTCATCAGCATTTTATTAGCCTTCAGGATTGGATGGGATTAAAAAAAAAGTCTACATCATTGCGCTGAGAAACCTGCAGTCTGATAACTAGTGCAGAATCTGAAATGCCTCCCGTATTTTAGGCTTTTGTTTTTTAAAACTGGGCTTCTAGCCCTTGTAATTAATTGGGGAGATGAATCAAATCATAAAAGAAAATACAACACAACATTGGACGAGGACTTAAATGCTTCCCAAAGGTTTCCCACTCAGGCAGCTCACAATGCTAGACCTTTGGTGGCCAACCTCTGTCTTGTGTCTTCCCATCATCCCCTGGGCCATCACCCAGGAGAGGAAACTAATCGAAGGGCCGAATAATGACAAAAAACCCCACCTCGGCCTGTTCTCCTCTCTCCACGAGGCCTTCCTGGCTGGTTGGCATCACCCTCCACGCCCCCCCCCCCCATGTGGTGCCGAGGCTAGGCCCAGGAAGGAGGAGGAGGAGAAGTGCAATGGCTGTTGCTACCACGGAAGGGAAGGGCACACCAGGTGGTCACCTCAGGGGTGGAGACTAATCAAAGGGTTAAAATGCAGTAATCAAAACAAAACCCCCACAAATTATATCCACAAAACAAAGAAATACTGACCTTACTGACCATTTTTAAAAAAAGAAAAACTGATAAATTAATGACCCAGATGACTGATTGTACTGACTATTTCCAACCCCTGCATCCCATTCACCTGTAGGGGCATTTCTCAAAGGCAGAGGCCATAAACTAACCACATCTCCTTCAGCCTCAAGCCAGAAAGTACCTACCCAGGTCGCTCTTCCGCGCAATGACTGTGTCACAGTGAGGGCAGTGGAACTTGGCCACGTTCTCTGTGTGCTTCTGCAGGATGTGCATCTTCATCGTTCCACTCTGGGTGAAGCGAGCGTGGCAAATGTAACACTCGTAGGGCTTCTCACCTTTCAGGAGACAGAGAGAAAAAAAGTAAATCTGAAATGTTCACAAAAAATGAATCAAGTGATGGGATGGGGCAGTGCTTAGAGAGCCCCCCTGGCCCTAAAAATCAAAGCCAATAGATTTTAATAACAGAATTTAGAGAGGAAAGTAAAACTTGCCAAACGCTGCATGTTAGATGCAACTATAATCAGAGTCTGCTCTGTTATGTGCAATAAACATCCCATCCCATTATAAACGCCTCTCACCAAAGACCTGTTGGAATTTGTTGTCAGGAAACTTCCATTTCTGGTACAGCACACCAAAGGTTACATTGGACTTCCTATCTGTTTGTGAAAAACAGGGCCAAGTGTGGCAAGGTTTCTGCAAGTGATCCCATTTGGCACTGAAACATTCAAACAGGTGCTTGCTCTTCTGATTTTTTTTAAGCAAATGGGGCATAGGTTTTACACATCTAAGGACCAGAGAATGCTAAAGCTGCAGTGTTCAGGGGCCTCTGTGTTAATGTCGTCATAGCACAATCCATACCAGAATGAGTTCGCATGTGCCTCTTCAGTTTGTAAGTGTCCCTGCTGGCGTAGCTGCACAAGCTGCACTGGAATGGACGCTCTCCGGTGTGAGAGCGAATGTGACGTTTCAACTTGCTGACCTGAAACCCAAGAATACAAATGAGGCTAGTGGCATGAGAATTTCCAGTAATTACATTTCCACAAAGGAGCTCTATTCCACCCCCCAACTCCCACCCTCCAGTACATTCCTTGCACTGTAAGACAGGACAGGAGGAAGGCAAGAATGACCATGATGCTTGTACATTCAACAAAACCACAAGAGCTACTTCAGGTAGGTCTAAATATTTATATCACTTTTTTCCAGAGAGAGGGAGGAAAGCAGTAATCCCTCCCCCAACACCACACTACACATTGATTTTTAGGAAATGGAAAGGAATATTCCACCACACAGGAGAGATGGTGTTTAGAAAAAATGCTTCATGGAGTATTATGACCCAGAGCACACATTTACAGTGCAATCTGGTACACAGCTACTCCAGTTTAAGCCCACTAACATAAGTGGTTTAGATTGGAGTAACTGTACAAGACTGTGCTGCTGGCAGCATTTCCGATGCAAACAAAAGGGGAGAAGAACAGGCGTGGGAGCAGGGAGGGTTAATACTACACTGAATGTCAAAACCTGTGATTACACTGTTTATAAATTGTAAGAAAAGAACTGTGCTTCTAAACTTTCTCTACAGGTCTGATTTGTGACAGAGGGGGAGAATTTGGGAAGCGCTGTCCAAAGCCCTTTTAGTGCACGAAAAGAGTTGAATAGTTCTTTCGATCCTACCAACGCAGCAGCTTCACAAAGGCATTTTTCTTCCTCCATACCTACTTCTAAGCAGCTCAAGAGCATCATTAGCAGTCCACTAACATTAACTACAGTCAACCTTTGTATGAGCCTACACACACAGAGAAGTCAGATGCTACAACAATGTAGTCATCTTGGACACCTCCTCCCCACACCCAACATGGCTGATGCTCCCCCACAGGCAATTTCATTGCAAAAACGGCTAAATTTTAAAATGCTGGCTACCCATTTCTGCAAAATGAATGAATCAAATGGTAGATTGCTGCTTCTCAGAACAACTAATGGGCAGACAGGCAGCTAGAGAAGTAAGGGGCCTATGTGATGATGACCCCTACTCCCTAAAAACAGGCCAGCTGTTTGAAAAAGAAAGGACATGGCTTGCCCCAATGGCACCTACGTCCAAGGAAAACAGCCACAGGGACCAATAAATGAGCTTTCGTGGGTAACTGACATGTCTGAGAAGATATCCACCTGACAGCAGCAACACATTTTATTAAGATCCAGAACCAATAAAAAACACAGTTAATTAATGAATTCAAGCCCCCCCTCCTTCCCAAAAAGCTTCTAGTAGAAAACATCACAGAAGACACAGGAAGAAAGTGTTAGGAGAAAGGGAGAGTCAGACACACCTCCACACTGGCGTAGTCGCACATGGAACACTTGAATGGCTTCTCGTGGGTGTGTTTGTAGCGGCGGTGCCGAACCAACTCTCCGCTTGTCACAAAGGCCATGTCACAGTCAGGGCACTTGTGAGGACGAGTACCTGAGGGAGCCCAGAAAATGGCATTAAAAGCAGCCTGAGCAGATAGGCTTTGTTTGGAGGGGACTGGCGCCCCATCAAAGCTGGAAAAAGCAACAAGAACCAAGATTTTTTAAAAAAGAAAAATCTGTTGACAACAGCAAATTAAAAACAAAAGTCAGCATTCCCAAGGTCCTAAAATGCAGCTAAGGAACATGTTTTCTATAGCTCCTTGACACATCTATCCTGCCCACCCCAGCATGGCACTTCGTCTTCATTATGCTCCTATATCATCTGGGGTTATATGTTTGTTATCACAGACTATGAATAGCCCTCATGGACAAAAAAAAAAGGAAGACTGTTTTATAGCCACAAGGATTGGCTGGAAGATTTACTGTGGTCAGAAAATGGCTGTGTGGAAAGACAAAATCCAGACTCTCATCTTAGCCTCAATTTTTCTTCTTTTCCCACCATGCCTTTCCTAGTTCTATAATCCTAATACCTGGTTTAAAATGTAACACCCTCCTCCCATTAGAATAAAAGAAACCCACTCAAATCCTCCAGTGAATATATTCAAGTTACATGATTACAGAACCTAGGAACAGTAGCAGATTAGTAGCATGGAAATGAGTGAATGTGCAAAACAAACTCTGTCTGGGGGTTATTAACTTAACACAGTACCTGTGTGAGTGTTGAGATGATTTCTCAGCAGTGTGACCGTCCGGAAGGCTCTACCACAGAGGTGGCACTTATGCGGCCTCTCATCAGTGTGACTTTTCATGTGGCGGTCCAGATTAGAACGGCGCGGACAAGTATAACTGCACAGTTCACACTGGAATGTCTTCTTCACTCCTGTACAGAAAGTCGGTCTTTAATAGTAGCCCATCTATACAGACTGGTGCATGTGACCAGGACTGACACTGATGCCATCTATTCCACAAACCCCTACTCCAAGACACAGCTGTCTTCATGCCTCCCTCAAACTTCAAAATGTTTAAATGAAGAGGACATGGTGTGCCACATCCAACTGAGCCAAGTGCAACTTCTGTAGAAGTGGTCCACAGTAGAAGTGGACCAAGCAAGTTAACCAAACCATGTTATGTTCACAGCAGAAGACAGCTCCCAACCAGAACAGCCAGCCAGAACAAGCTGGAGGAAAATTTCTTCCAAACTCCACGCTGGCAACCCAAGTTAAAGCCACAGGAACCCACAAGTCACCCCTTTATCTTACTCTCCATGTATGGCAGCATCTGAGAAGAGAGGAGGGGAGAAGAATCTGCTCTATGACCCCCTGTAGCCCCCAACTATGGCATCAAGCAATAACAGAATGCCCTTTCAAATTGTACCTCGGTGTTATACTATTGAGGTTCTTGCTTCTAGATCCATTAATACTTCTTAGTGTGCACCACGGTCAACCCCAGTTGCAAATGCATCACTTACCTTTCTTTTTGATTTTTGTTGGCTTGGGGGGCTTCATGTTGCCCACCACCTTCTCTGCATTGACCTCCGAGAGCAAGCCCTCTTGCTGCTCCTCTTCAAAATCATATACAGAGACGTCCACATCTTTCCCCTCCTCAGTGTAGCGAAGTTTGCTCTTTTTGGTTTTCTTAGTCTTTTTGGCTGGGGGCTGATAGTCCGGGTCCTTTTGCCAGTTAGGATCTTCCTGTGGCTGAAGTTCACCTTGTTCCAGCGTCTCCACCTCACCGTTTGCGCCCACTTTGACCACCTGGAAGCCTTCTGGCAAAGGGAGGGTGTGGCAGATCATGGGCTCCCCCTCCTGCAGGCCTCCTTTGGAGACCTCATTTTCATAAGCCCCCTGAAGTTCTTCCACGGAAGTGGTTGCAACCGGTACAGACACCGGGACAGGCACCTGGACAAGCTGTAGCTCTCCAAGATTTATAGGTTGCTCTTCCATGTTGACAACCTGAAGAGTTATTATTTGGGTGTCATCCACAGTGGCCTCGGCGTCCTGTTGCACAGCGCCCTCCATGACTTCAGTTTTCATCTGAAGCAGCGTTGGATCTAGTTGTTCCATCATGACCATCTGGACGCCAGCAGTGACATCCTGCACCACTTCAGTCCCATCTGCCTGGTTGGGCGGCATTGGGCAAGCATCCTCTTCCTGCCCACCTTCCCGGCGCCTTTGATACGTCTTCCTTTCTTTGCTTTTGATAAATGTTTCAGACTCCTCGCCAATAGCTTCGATTGCTTCTCCTTCCATGTCACCTTCCTGATGGAAAAAAAAAAGAACGACAAAGAAAGCTCAAGTTGAAGACAGCTGTCTTGACAGCATACAAGAACTGATGGGACAGATTCTCACACCTTAGGCAATTTGATTAGACAAATATGACATGCTGTACTTGCTGAAAGACAGTCCTGAACTTTAAAACAAGACCATGGCTTCAGTTTCTGACCCAATGCTGATCTGGGCTCATAATGTAAAAGAGAATGAACTGCAATTCAATCTCGAGGCAAGACTTGGGGCACAAACACCGGCTTGTGAGGAAATCTCGGGGGACAGGCATGCTTGATGCTTATTTCTAGTAAAGGTAGCATATTCTTCTGGCCTTTTCACATTATAAACACCACAGAAAGCTTCTACAAGGGCTTAGGTTTGGACACTAGCTCAATGTTTTACTCTTTGCCTTCAGGGAGCATTTCACGCATCTGCTTGTCTGAAAGAGGATTCCTATATGATGCTTAGAATTTGTGTGTGTGTGGAGGGGGATGTTCTAAGGTTTACACTCAGTGCTTATGCAACCCAAGGTCTATTAGATTCTCAACTGCTCTACATGAACTGCATGCAACTTAGCAACCATTTGCCCTTGCGTCTATTCATTCCAGAGGAATGTTGCTAATGACGGGTAGACTATTTCATAAACTCTCATTCCTCTCCACAAGTGGGCAAAATCTTCAACTGATGGACTGTAACCACTGGCAGCAGGACCATTTTATTTAATTTAAGAAAAGGGAAACAGCAACAGCAGGAGGAGAGAGTTGGTGTTAAGGGGGGTAGGAAGAAAGACATACAACAAAACATCTAAAAGTGGGTTCCACGCTGCAAACTGAGGTTAAAGACTGGTTATGAGTCTGGAAAGGGTTAAGAGTACAATTAAAAAAAAAAAAAAAGAACCCACAGGGTGTGCTGGGTATTTTCTTGCAATCACTCAAATCAGCCACCAGGGGGCACTAGCACAACACACTGTTGCTTCAGAGCAGCGCCTCCCTGCAGGACTCCAAAGACCTCCCTTTTATTTGCCTTTCAACATCCCTGGTAAAAAATCTGAAAACATGCAAAGAACACAACTGGACTACCCCACTGCAGAGGCAAAAAGAACTCTGCCCTCAGCGCAAGGCAACTGTGATGGAGCCTGGGCAGTGTCTTCTATTGCCGCCAGTTGTTTCAGAAAAAGCAATACAGGCCACAAGTACAGGCAACACACAGTTCAGAACTGGCCAACAGGTCTTTCACAAGAATCAAAAGGAGGAAGTTGAAAAGATTAGAGGCAGGAGGACTAAAAGCAAAAATGCCACACAAGTGTCAGCTCATTATTAATAGAAAAGGGCAAAACAGACCTCAGAGCGCATTAAAAGGCCCAAGATTAGTAATTTGGGTTAATTGCACGTATAAACGTAGCTTGTCTCCCAGAAGCTCAAAGTAGGTAACAAAATTCAAACAGATAAAAACAAAATAAAACTATCTGAACTGGCATGTGCACACTGGAACTTATCCGCATGAGGGAAGGGTATTTTAATTTTCTACGGCAGTCTCGCAAGCAAGTCCACAAAAGCCACAACCCATATTAGTCCTCTCTGGTACACAAGCAGCACAAAAAGAGAATGATTTAAGTCAAGTCAGCCTTTATTGGCATGATTTGTGACTGCCATTTGAAACAAAAAGCTTAAGTGTGCCCTGTTGCTTGAAGATTTATTTTACTCAACACAGGTGGTCAAGAAGCAGTCTTTAACAAGTCTGTTCTAAGCCACCACCATGCCAAGTACATCCCAGCATTAGAAGACAAACTGTGGCTCACTGACCATGATGCATGCTGGGGTGTGTGTGTACACGTCTCTCAAGTTTAGCCCTTGGCATCTTCAATTTAAGGATCTAAGACAGGTATTGGGAAGGACCCTTCTCTACTCTGAGCTGCTAAACAGCACTGAATAAGAGAAGTCAAGAATCCGACTCCATATAAGGCCACTTCATGTATGTTCAAGTTTGAAGCTCATACACACAAAAGTTGTTTTTAAAAAAGCAAAATGCAAATGAAGATGCTATGAGGAAACCCCTCTACTTATTATTAGATGTTGGTTACTTATTACTAGATGTTGTAAACAACATAATCTTACAGCTAAATTCACTATAAGAGTAAGGCGCTTGGAAATGTGCAAATACTTTTATTATGGACCAGCATCTGATGGCTGGTACCAAATAGGCTTTGTTTTCCTGCAGTTTACTTCTGGTGTAATGGTTAAGAGCAGTGGACTCTAATCTAGAGAACCAGGTTTGATTCCCTACTGCTCCACATGCAGCAAGCTGGACGACCTTGAGTCAATCACAGTTCTCTCAGCTCCACCTATCTCACAGGGTGACTGGGGAAGGTGATTGTTAGCCGTCCCGAGACTCCTTCGGGTAGTGAAGGCTGGAGTATAAAACTAATTTCCCTTTTTCTTCTTTTATACTTTGGGCACATCACCTCACCTCACCCCACGACTTCAAGATGCAGAGGCACAGGTAAATTAGAGTAGGTTTGCTCATATTTGCACATAAGGCATTAGCCCAGGCAATGGTTAGGCACAGAGATCCTGTTCTCTTCGGAAATAACAGAAGCATGGCATTTGTGTGGATATAAGCAGGCAAGGTGTAAGGAATACCTCATTTGATTCTCCACTGCAAGCCTCATGTTTAACTACTCTTGAAAAATGTTCACTTGTGCAAAACAGAAGAAACATGACTCGCTGCAACATTCGCTATGTACGCTTTTCAAAATCTAATGACTCAAGATCATTTATAAGATAGGCATACTAATTAATTAACTGGTCAAATGTTGTCAACTGACTGGGCCCCATATTGTCAAAGGCCCAGTGACTCTAGGTCCAGGAACTCTATTGTTTAGAGTGGCAGCTTCTCTTTAAAAAAAAACATCATTATGTTGGCAAAGTCAAAACTGGTTGCAACTGGACACCAGGCCATGTCAAGGGCAAGTCTAACAATGTATAGCAATGCTGCTTCTATAGCCCACTTCTTAACTGCACATAAATAAAGAAAAAAAAATGGAATATAAGCAGTCACCGGTAACAAGGCAACTGTCTAGTGCAATCCATGTTAAAGTATTGAAGTAAAGGTAGTCCCCTGTGCAAGCACCAGCCGTTTCTGACTCTGGGGTGATGTCGCATCACAATATTTTCACGGCAGACTTTTTTTGGGGTGGTTTGCCATTTCCTTCCCTAGTCATCTACATCCCCCCCCCCCCCCCAAGCTGGGTACTCATTTTACCAACATCAGAAGGATGGAAGGCTGAGTCAACCTTGAGGCAGCTACTCAAGGGATCGAACTCAGGTTGTGAGCAGAGAGCTTTGACTGCAGTACTGCAGCTTTACCACTCTGCGCCATGAGGCTGAATATTAAAGTATTACTACCCATGTTATAATAATTCACTACAACTTCTTTAGAAATACAATTTCACTATGTCACAATTTCAGTGAACAAATTTGCTTTTGTAAAGGAAGCCATGCATGTATGTAAGACTAAGCAAGGCCAATAATGATAGGATGTTTTAGAGGCCATTAATTCACAGAATCACCATTAAGTCAGAAGTGATTTGATGGCACTTAAAAGACATGAACTATCAGCATAAATATCAAAATGGTAGATTAGCCATTTCATGAAGACAAGTTTTGTTGTTCTACTGAAGTTAATGGCTTTGAAATACCTGGCTATATTTGACCAGTCAGTTAACTAATTTATTTTTTAGAGAACATAATGCCTAGTCCTAAGAATTTTAACACTGCAGTATACAATGCTTTGCACAAAACTTTAAAAATTACTGCTTCTTCCACTCAAGACAACATGTCCAGAGATCCCATGAGGTCTTGCATTTAGGCACTGACTAGACCAGGGGTAGCCAAATTTGCTTAATGTTAAGAGCCAAACAGAATAAATGTTAGATGTTTAAGAGCTGCAAGACATGAACATCAGATATTTGAGAGAGATGAGGGAGGGAAATAGATGGGGAGGGGTAGAAAGAAAGCAACTTTAAAAATGCATTCTCCAAGCCACTGGCTTGCTTGGTGAAATGATTTGAAAAGACAAATGCTTTCTCCAAACTGGCTGATGGGGGCTTTGATAGCCATACAATGTGTGAAAGAGCCACATGTGGCTCCCGAGCTGCAGTTTGGTCACCCCTGGACTAGACCCAGTTCTGCTTAGCTCCAGCAAAGTTCCTGCAACAAGTGGGCTGGACTGGCTAGCAGTTTAATCTCACCAGTCAAATGGTTTTACAAGACTCCTGAAAGTTCTCAGGCTTGTTCCAACAACTAACCAGGAGACCTTAACTCCACAACTGTAGAACTGGTAAAAAGGAGGAACTGACATCTGCATTTGGTGTATGAATGATCAAACTCAGGATGCTCTCATCATTTTAACAGTGACATGTGCACAGTTCCTCTACCAGTATAGTCTCCAAGACATAGATAGAAAAGAAGAAAAGGTAACAAGGTAGCAAAGGAACATGGTGGGAATGAAGAGGTAAAATGATGAGGTGGCAGAATGAACTGGACCACAGCAGATTACAGGCAGAGGATCACATACTGAAATCATTCCTCATGTTTAAAGAATAATAATAATAATAAATTTTTATTTATACCCCGCCCTCCCCGCCAAGAACTTCCTGGAAATAAAAAGGCAGCCAAGAAAACAAGTGGGTAATTCTTTTCTTCTGTGCCAATTTTCTACTTGCATGAAGTGGGGTCAAAAAAAAAAATCTGTGAAGGAGCATTTGGACCTGGAGTTCATTCTACTACTTCATTCTCCTGTATGTGTAAACCAGGCTTGTGCCACAAAAGACAAGCTGATCATCCCTGTATCAACTAGGAGCAAAGACATTTCAATGTGTGTCCTTAATGCGATGCTTTTCCCATATAAGGATCACACGGGCAGCAATGTGGGTGGCTATTTTTTTGCTTGTCAGCAGTAGGAGTGATACATCTACTAATGTGAGCCAGGAATTCTACCTCTTGCATAAATCTTCCCCCACAATAAATCATTTCATATCTGGCCGGGTCAGCTAGCATATCTGCATGTGTGGGAAGAGGTTTTTATTCACTGATTTATCACTAATATGGCTGATGCAGGAGGAGAGGAAACAAGGCCCAGAAATCCCAAGGGGGCAAAATGCTTGGTTAGCCGGATACTCTTCCAATACACCCTTTGATCCACCCACTGTCCTGTCGCATGCATTATATCCACAGATGGAATTGGACAAAACAAAATATATTGTTCTTCAGCAAGCGTATTTCCTGTATGCATCAGTTAAGCACAAGGCATTTTCAGTGGATCATTTTTACAGCCTGTGGTTCCAAGAAAAGATGAGGGTACTTGGCTTTTATACATGGGTGACTTGGGGCCAAAGAAAAAACACGTTTTCACTTGAAAGCACAAAGCTACATTTACTCACTTTCCCCCTTATCCATAGCGAGAATATCTTAGTTATTATTCATCTTGCAAATTCCTGGTTCCCTACCCCCTTTGTGCCTCTCTTCAGCAGGGGATTGTTTCAGCTTTTTATGTTTTTGTTTAACCCTTTGACTTGGATTTGGACAAAAACTTTCTTAGGTGTAGACATCTGGAATTTTCTAACCTTAAGATTGCCATTGCCCCCAATTATAATCTGTTACATGTAGCTATTAACATTTACTACTTGCAGTTATTAAAAGCTTAATCTTGAATGCATCACATGTTTTACTGAATATTTGCTAGCCAGCCCATGACCAACTTAAATTAAGGGAATGTGATGTTCTGTTGAATAATCAAACAGATTTTGACTAAACATTTTTATTACACCCCCCCCCCGCAAAGGTGATAATTTGGAAGCAATTTTGAGGCATGCTCTCTCTCACTGAGGGAAAGTCTATCCTAAGAGGATGCCCACTACAAGGACATAATCAATGTTCTTCAGAACCACTGTTCGTACCCACATGAAAAATTAGTGATGATTTGATGGTTGAACTGGGTGAACCGGAAGAGGGCAGAAGGAAGGTAAGTAAATCTCCTGGGATCTGTGGAAGGATGAGTCTACCTTGGGCTGAAAGGATGGAACAGTACGAAGAATGACCTTGTCCTTACGGATGACACAAAAATTTGGACTAACAGACAGAGCGCCTAACTCTGAAACTCTTCTGGCAGAAGTGACAGCCACCAAAAACAACACTTTCATCCGAAGGTAAGATAAAGAAATCTTCTCTTGGCTCGAAGGGGGCCCTTGTTAGGTCACTGTGTTGAGAGTCCAAGCAGGGAATCTGTATACCTGAGGGGGTTGAGATAGAGAAGCACCCCTCAGGAAATGGAGAATATGAGGATGTTTTGAAATTGATGTTTTTTGAACCTTTGGTATGACCGACGATAACGCTGTGACTTGGCGCTGTAAAGTAGCTGCTTTTAGCCCCGAATCCAGCCCATCCTGTAGGAAGTTCAGAACAGAGTTAACTGTTAGGCAAAGTGGGCCCATTTGCTTTCTACAGTACCATCTGACGAATACCTTCCATTTATAATTGTAAATTCTCTGTGTTGAAACTTTCCTGGCTGCCAAGATAGTTCTGGTAACCTGATCTGAATAACCCAGTTTTGTCAAACCTTGCCTTTCAACCTCCAGGTGGTCAAGCAAAACCACTCTGGACTGGGGTGTGCAATTGGCCCCTGGTGAAGCAAACCTTCTGTCACCTGTAGCGTCACTGGTTTTGAGACTGCCAGTTCCTGCAGATCTGCTAACCAGGGTCTCCGTGGCCAATATGGGGCCACTACAATAACCTCTGCCCTGAGTTGTTGTATTCGCCAAAGAAGTCTCGGAAGAGGGAATGCATACAGCAGTTCCTTTGGCCAGGGAGCTGTCAGCGTGTCTGTTTCCTCTGCTAACTGGTGATAGTAGCGTGTGTAAAAGCGAGGGAGTTTGTGATTCAACAGAGATGCAAGTAGGCCCACTTTCGGTTCCCCCAAAAGTGACACTATTTCCTGAAATGAGCTCTGTTTGAGTGCCCACTCCCCTTGTCTTAGCTATTGTCTGCTTAGCCAATCTGCTTGGGTATTGAGAACCCCTGTACATGTTTCGCCTTGAAGAACTTGACGTGTGACTGAGCCCACGCGAAGAGGCTGCAAGCTTTCCTGTGGAGCATCCTGGACCTGGATCTCCCCTGCTTGTTGATATATGCCTTCGCTGCAATGTTGTCTGTGCAAATCAAGATGTGCTTGTGTCGAAGAAGAGGAGCAAAATGAATCAGTGCCAGTCAGATCGCTCTTAGCTCCAAATTGTTTATTGGAAGCCTTGTTTCCTGACTGGACCATGTTCCCTATACTGGCATCTATTGGTACATCGTCTCCCAGCCTGACAGACTGGCATCCATGAAGATTTGATGCCATTCTTGGACCCAAAAACATTTTCCCTGTAGCAAGTTCTTTGTCCACCATGTTAAGCTCATCTTCACCTGTAGAGGTACTCTGAAAGTCCGATCTGCTTTTCTGGAAATCTGGTGCTGAAATGGCTGGAGAAAGCTCTGAAGCTGTCTTGCGTGGAATCTCCCCCATTGGACTAAGTCTATAGACACAATCATCAGACCTTGGAGAGAAGCCAATGACATCAGGGAAGACTATTTGCTTTGGATGACCACCATTGTCGATTCTTTGATCTTCTGAACCTTTTTTCAGGTTAGGAACAGCCGTGACGTCTCCGTGTTGATGACGACCCCTAGATGTTCCAGATGGGCATAGAGAGCTTTTCTGTCTGTTGATGACAAAGCCAAATTCCTCCAGGCACTGGATGGTCTTGTTGGTGATCAGATGGGCTTTCATCATGGATGGTGAGCATATCAGGCTATCGTCTAGATATGGATGCACGTGCATCCTTTGCTCTCATAGAATAGTTATTGGATTGATCAGTACTTTGGTAAAGACTCGGGGGGGCAGATGCCAGAC